>NC_132924.1:49341284-49985707 GCF_047675955.1 Chlorocebus sabaeus | reverse complement strand
AGTTTCAAATGTTTATGACACTCTGAAAAATCAACCAGCAATGTGGACACTAGATAGAATTTTTTGAAAGATCTAGGAAAATGAAAAACATGTATGGAAAATAATTATGAAAAGAACATAGTAAATTTTATCAGTCTCTAAGGAATTAAAATAAATTAGATATAAATAACTTTATGCCTATGTATCTATACACACACATATGTAAACCTACACACATATAAGCACACATACATGAAGATTCTTGAATATGGGTTTTAAAAACTCACTATTGGGATTGCCTGCAGTCTTTTTCAGGCTGATTGCTGTTCAAGGAAGAGAGACCAGGGAAACCCATTCAGTCTGATCCAATTTAGATATGCAAATTTTATCTTATGTGCTTGAAAGGAACATTATGGCGCAGCATAATTTGTATTTTCAGTTGCAAGATATAATATTTCTAATCTAATAAAAACATCCCTCCATAGTCCATTTTAACCCTCACACCATTTATCCTATCCATGGTTCCCTTTCACTTTTAAAGTATACTTTCATATTTTAAACTATGAAATAGGTTTCTTAGTAAAAGACGAGTATATTAGAAAAGGCATTCTCTCCACCAAAGAGAAAGAATCTTAAGTAGTAATTAACTAGTAACATATATTTTATAAGGAACAGACAAAAAGAGTCCTGGGAAGAAAAGAAAGAATTGCATTAATCTTTGTCAAATATATTTTTATTGATGTGTCCGATGTAAAGTTAAAGTTTGAAATGAGAACTAGGTTTTTTAATTATTGATATATCTTTACAGAGCACCTTTTATTAAATTAGCTAATGGGCTTTGAAAAATCGTTTTTGAAAGAAACTATTGCATTGAGATCTATCTTTAAGCCACATTTTCACAGAAATCTTTTTGTCATTATCAAGACAAGTTAGTAAATGTCTACATTATAGTAATGATTATTTGTAGTATTTATAGACACCAACCTTTATGTAGCAGAAATAAATTGTATATCTGCTCCCACCTCAATGTTCCTATCTCCTTTCTACTAATATTTCTGTCAATATCATATCTACATGAAAACAATTTAAATAAAGCCAAGTTTCATTCAGTATGTAAGACACTACAGGTACTAGATATCTATTCTTAAAGTGGTATGACTTCTACTATTGAATATCAATCACACTCGCATCCCTCTACGCCATCAAATACAGGAGAAAGAGCAGTTTGGAGAGAAGGAATATACATTCCATTTTGGTCATGTATAAAGAAGATGTGAGAGAATAACATAAATGAGCAACTGGATATATAGCTTTGATACTCAGAATAGACACTAAAACGAAAGACTCTGGAATTAGAAACAATTGCATTGCCAAGAAGTTTATGTTTATGTTTCCCCTGCGCAGAAAATTAGGATAGGAACTGCCAATACTCTCTTTCTTACGTTTGCCCTTTTTTACCCGAGTCAACTTCCATTAACTTGGCTTTGGCCCCACTAACCACAGAAATGGTCTTTTTTGCCTTTAGAACACTTCTCTGCAATAGGGGTGCATGCTTCTATTAACGTTTTTTGTTGTTGTTATATTTTGTTTTGTTTTGTTTTTTCCGGAGACGGAGTCTCGCTCTGTCGCCCAGACTGGAGTGCAAAGGCGCGATCTCGGCTCACTACAAGCTCTCCTTATTGGGTTCACGTCATTGTCCTGCCTCAGCCTCTGGAGTAGCTGGGACTACAAGGCGCCCGCCACCACGCCCGGCTAATTTTTTGTATTTTTAGTAGAGACAGGGTTTCACCGTGTTAGCCAGGATGATCTGGATCTCCTGACCTCGTGATTCGCCCTTCTCGGCCTCCGCAAAGTGCTGAGATTACAGGCATGACCCACTGCGCCTGGTCTAAAACCATATTTTTAACACAAACATCTGATCTCAGGTAAAACATGTCTCACTGTCCTCTTTTATGTTCAGAACAATATCTCAACATTTTCATAGGATGTCTAAAACCTTCATCAGTATGTTATCCTCATTGACTTCAAGAGCACCATTTCCTATCTCTCCCACTCACTCATAATCCTGCACTTAAGAGGCTGTGGTCCCCCAAGTGCTATGTTTAATGTCAGACCTGCTTGTCTTTGCTAATGATACCTTCTCTTTCTGGAAACATCCTTACCACCTTTCTAATCTAGCTTCTCTCTACTTATCCTATACAATCCATATTCATTTTTCTTATTTAGAGCTTTAGGAGTCCTTTCCCAATCTTTAGACTGAGTTATATGACCCATAACACCCTATAAATATGTCATGTTCTGTCTAGCTTCTGAACTGTTTTAGTTATCTGTTTCCACAGCTAAACTGTGAATTCAGAAAGTGGGAGTTCTTTTGATTATTCTGTATCACGGCTCCCAGGAACACAGAATAAGTACCCTGGGTATGTGCTGAAGTGAGTTGAATTTAGATTTTCATATTGAGTGTTCAACTGATAAGTCAACAATCAGGAAATACACACTGTGGATAAGGAAAAGAATCCAGTTTTTTATTGCATTTGTAATTTATTTTTGATTGCCTTCTACTTTGCTTTCCTCATGCCGCTCTGTTATATCTGTCAATTCTCTCTCTACTCCTCTGAAATCCATACACTAGCAATGTTCATTACTTCAATATTATCAAACTTCATTTACTAAATTATCAGCAAAGAAAGACATTGCAATTAGTCATAAAGTGCTTGTTATCTAGTGTCACTACATGGTATCTTGGCTTCAACACTCACTAACTGGAATGTTGGCCAATTACTTAAGTGGTTTAAACCTCAGTGTTCTTATCTCTAGTATGCATTGAGTACTACCTTAGAAAATAATAGTATTAACTATATTTCCAGATTAAATGAGACCATGCATTTTCTGTTCATCTAAAGGAGTAGGGATAAAAATATTATGCTATATTTACATATTAATATATCTCAATTAATTTAAACTAGATTGACAAATATGGTTATATCTCAAATACATAATATTGGATGAAGTCACAAATATACAGAATTATTCAACTTACATAAAATTTTTAAAAACACAAAAGTATTCATTTGATTAATGGTATGTTAAGTTACATACATACTTACAAATGATTAAAAATTGGGCAGGCATGATATACATCAACCTGAAGCTATTTTTATATTTCTGAATGCAGGGGACTAGAAAATGAACATTTTTCAGTGTATCTGTGGAATTTTTTTTAAGTTTTTAAAAAATATGGTAAAATTTAACATTATTATACTAGACATATAGGTACAGAGTAATTGCTAATTTGTTTGTGTGTGTGTGTGTGTGTGTGTGTGTGTGTGTGTGTGTAAATATATTTGAAAGAGTGTATACCTCTGCTTACAAATTAAGGAAAAGCAAAATAGTTTATCTGTATTACCTGGAAACACATCTTTCTAGATTCAAATAATCTAAAAATAGACTCAAAATATTAGAGAAACTATTGTAAATATATAATATTAGTTTGGATTTTAACTGATAGCACAAAGAGATATTTTATTTGTATTGGTCTTTAATGATGAGTTAGCCTTCAAATAAAGTGGACATTTAGCAGCAATTTGAAGATCATTAACAAAAATGATTTTCAATGACTCTACACAGCTGGAATTTTTGATTCATTAAAGAAATCTGAATTGTACTTGTTGGAGTATCAAAAGTGGTTTAGATTAAATTAAAACATAATTATTTTAAACAGTGTTAATTGAAATACAAATCATGACACACCACAATTAAAATTCAAATTTAATTTTAAATGTTTGCAAAATATAACAATGTACATTAAAAAAGTTAACATTCTTGCCAGCTGATATGATTTGGCTGTGTCCCCACCCAAATCTCATCTTGAATTGTAGTTCCCATAATCCCCAAATATTGTGGGAGAGACTCAGTGGGAGGTCATTGAATCATGGGGTCACCTACCCCCATGCTGTTTGCATGACAGGGAGTGAGTTCTCATCAGATCTGATGGTTTTATTAAGGGCTTTTCTGTGTTTTTCTCAGCACTTCTCCTTCCTGCCATCATGTGAAGATGGATGTGTTTGTTTCCCCTTCCACCATGATTGTAAATTTCCTGAGGCCTCCCTATCCCTGCAGAACTGTAAGTCAATTAAACCTCTTTCCTTTATAAATTACCCAGTCTCAAGTATTTATTCATAGCGGTGTGAGAAAAGACTAATGCAATAAATTGATACCAGTTGAGTGGGATACTGTTATAGAGATACCTGAAAATGTGGAAGTGATTTTGGAACTGGGTAACAGGCAGAGGATAGAATAGTTTGGAGGACTCAGAAGAACACAGGAAAATGTGGGAAAGTTTAGAATTTCCTAGAGATTTGGAGGGCTTAGTAGACAGGAAGATGTGGGAAACTTTGGAACTTTTAAAGACTTGTTGAATGGTTTTTACCAAAATGCTAATAGTGATATGAATAATGAAGTGCAGGCCAAATCGGTGTCAGACAAATACGAGGAACTGGAATAAAGGTCACTCTTGCTATGATTTAGTAAAGAAACTGGCAATACTTTCCCCCTGCCCTAGACATCTGTGGAACTTTGAAGTTGAGAGAGATGATTTAGGGTATCTGGAAGAAGAAATTTCTAAGTGGCAAAGTGTTCAAGAGGAAGCAGAGTATAAAAGTTTGGAAAATTTGTAGCCTACCAATGCAATAGAAAAGAAAACCCCATTTTCTGGGGAGAAATTCAAGCTGGCTGTAGAAATTTGCATAAATAACAAATAGTGAAATGTTTATCACCAAGACAATGGGGAAAATGTCTCCAAGGCATATCAGAGACCTTCAAGGCAGTTCCTCCCATCACAGGCCCGCAGGCCTAGGAGGGAAAAATGACTTCCTGGATGTGGTCCAAGGGCCCCCTGCTGTGTGCAGCCTCAAGACTGTGTCCCAGCCACTCCAGTCATGTCAAAAAGGAGCCAAGGTACAGCTCAGGCTGTTGCTTCAGAGGGTGCAAGCCCCAGCCTTGGAGCTTCCATGTGGTGTTGGCATGGGTGCACAGAAGAGAATTGAGGGTTGGGAACCTCTGTGTAGAATTCTGGAGATGTAATGGAAACACCTGAATGTCTAGGCAGATGTTTGCTGCAGGGGTGGAGACCTCATGACCTCTGCTAGGGCAATGCGGAAGGAAAATGTAGGGTCAGAGCCCCCACACAGAGTCCCCACTGGTGCACTGCCTAGTGGAGCTGTGAGAAGAAAGCCACTGTCCTCCAGACCACAGAATGGTAGATCCACCAACAGCTTGCACCATGCACCTGGAAAAGCCACAGATGCTCATTGCCAGCACCAACCATGAAAGTAGTGGTGACAGGGGGCTATACCCTACAAAGCCACAGGGGCAGAGCTTTCCAAGGCCATGGGAGGCCACATCTTGCATCCAAACGACTTGGATGTGAGAAGTGGAGTCAAAGGAGATCATTTTGAAACTGTAAGTTTTAATGAGTACCCTATTGAATTTCAGACTTGCATAGAGCCTGTAGCCCTTTGTTTTGGCCAATTTCTCCCTTTTGGGACAGGTGTATTTACCTAATGCCTGTACCCCATTGTATGTAGAAAGTAACTAACTGCTTTTGATAGTACAGGTTCATAGGCAGAAAGGACTTAGTTTGTCTCAGATGAGACTTTGAACTCAGACTTCCGGATTAATACTGGAATGAATTAAGACTTTGGGAGACTGCTGGAAGGGCAGGGTTGCTTTTAAAATGTGAGGACATGAGATTTGGGAGGGATTAGAGGTGGAATGATATGGTTTGACTGTGTACACACCAAAATCTCATCTTACCGTCTAGTTCTCATTATCCCCACATGACATGGGAGGGACCCAGTGGGAGGTAATCGGATCATGGGGTGGTTACCCTCATGCTCTTCTCATTATAGTGAGTGAGTTATCATAAGATCTGATGGCTTGGGAAGAAACTTTTCCACCTTTTTCTTGGCACTTCTTCTCTTTCCTACTACTATGTGAAGAAGAACGTATTTGCTTCGTCTTCCTCTGTGATTTTAAGTTTCCTGAGGCCTCTCCATCCATGTAGAACTGCCATTCAATTTCCTTTATAAATCACTGAGTCTTAGGCATTTCTTCACAGCAGCATGAGAATGGACTAATAGACCAGTCATCCATGTCAAATAAAGAAAATGTAGGCTGGGCACGATGGCTCACGCCTGTAATCCCAGCACTTTGGGAGGCCAAGGCAGGCAGATCATGAGGTCAAGAGATTGAGAACATCCTGGTCAACACGGTGAAATCCCGTCTCTACTAACAATACAAAAATTAGCTGGGCGTGGTGGCGGGTACCTGTAGTCCCACCTACTTGGGAGACTGAGGCAGGATAATCGCTTGAACCCTGGAGGAGGTGTTTGCAATGAGCTGAGATTGTGCCACAGCACTCCAGCCTGGCAACAAAGTGAGACTCTATCTAAAAAAAAAAAGAAAAAGGAATACCAGCCACATACAAACTGATGCTCCAGGATCAAGATTATATGAGAACACAAATCAGGAGAAAATAATGTTACTTCTGGCCAGGCACAGTGGCTCACATCTGTTGGTAATCCCAAGCATTTTGGGAGGCCAAGGCAGGTGGATCACTTGGTGTCGGGAGTTCAAGACCAGTCTGCCCAACATGGTGAAACCCTGTCTCTACTAAAAATACAACAAAATTAGACAAGCGTGATAGTACACACCTGTAATCCCAGCTACTCAGGAGGCTGAGGTATGAACCCAGAAGGCAGAGGTTGCAATGAGCCAAGGTCGTGCCACTCTACTCCAGCCTGGGTGACAGTGAGACTCTGTTTCAAAAAAAAAAAAAAAAAAAAAAAAAAAAATGTATGTTATTTGTCAAGCCATTATTTGAAAAAATTATATCTTGTATGAAAATTGGAATTATACTATACAAATTTGGTAATCCTTTTCCCCCACTACAGTAGCCCATGTACTTCTATTTTGTTTTAATATTAACCTATAATATACTTTTTGATTATTGCCCAATAAAATTGCACTATAATCTATTAAATTACTATCTTATTTTAGTTATTTATTTTGTATCCAATCTTTTGAAATCAACATTTCTATGTACATTAATGTAAATTTGAGGTAAATTCCTACAAACGAACCACTGGTTTCATGTCTATACATTTTTAGACTTTAATTAGAACAGTTTTTAGATTTGCAGAAAAACTGAGTAGAAAATACAGAGCATTCTTATATACTTCACACTCATTTTCCCCTAATATTAACATTTTACATTAGTACGTGATATGGTTTGGATTTGTGGTCCTAGCCAAATCTCATGTGAAACTGTAATACCCACATGTTAAAGGATGGGCCAGGTGGGAGGTGATTGAATCATAAGGGCAAATTTCCCCCATGTTGTCCTCATGGTAGTGAATGAGTTCTCATGAGACCTAATGGTTTCAAAGTGTGTGGCACTTCCTTGCTTGCTCTGTCTCTCTCTCCTGCCACCATATGAAGAAGGTGATTTCTTCCTCTTTGCCTTCTGCCATGATTGTAATTTTCCAGAGGCTTTTCAGTCATGCTTCCTGTTAAGCCTGCAGAACTGTGAGTCCATTAAACTTCTTTTCTTCATAAATTATTCAGTCTCAGGACCTCTTTATAGCAGTGTGAGAATGGACTAATACAGAAAATTGGTACCAGAAGTGGGGTACTGCTATAAAGATACCCAAAAATGTGGAAGTGACTTGGAAGTGGGTAATGAATAGAGTCTAGAACAGTTCAGAGGACTCAGAAGAAGACAGTAAAATGTGGAAGAGTTTGAAACTTCTGAGAGATTTTGAAGGCCCAGAAGATAGAAAGATGTGGGAAAGTTTAGAACTTCCTAGAGACTAGTTGAATGGCTTTGACCAAAATGCTGATTAGTGATATAGACAATGAAGTCCAAGCTGAGGTCTCAGGTCTCAGAGATGAGGAATTGGAGTAAAGGTCACTCTTGCTATGCTTTTAGCAAAGAAACTAGCAGCATTTCCCCCCCTAGAGATCTGTGGAACTTTGAAGTTGAGAGAGATGATGTAAGGGAACTGGTGGAAAAAATTTCTAAGCAGCAAAGCATTCAAGATGTGACCTGCTTCTAAAAGTTTACACTCATATGTATAAACAAAGAGGTGATCTGAAATTTAAAAGGGAAGCAGAGCACAAAAGTTTGGAAAATTTGTAGTCTGGCCATCTGGTAGAAAAGAAGAACCCATTTTCTGGGGATAAATTCAAGCCTGCTGCAGAAATTTGTATAAGTAAAGAGGAGCCAAATGTCAATAGTCAAGACAATGGCAAAAATATCTCCAGGGCATTTCAGAGGCAGTCACAGCAGTCCCTCCCATCACAGGTCCAGAGGACTAACAGGGAAAAATGATTTCCTGGGCCAGGCCCAGGGGGTTGCTGCTCTGTGCAGCCTCAGGACATGGTACCCTGTATCCCAGCTACTCCAGCTCTAGCCATGGCTAAAACAGAACAAGGTACAGCTCTAGTTGTTGCCTTAGAGGGTGCATCCTCAAGCCTGTGTATTTGCCCATTTTCATGCTGCTGAAAAAGACATACCTTAGATTGGACAATTTACAAAAGAAAGAAGCTTAGTGGAATACAGTTCCATGTGGCTGGGGAGGCCTCACAATCATGTCAGGAGGCAAGAGGGAACAAGTCACATTTTACCTGGATGGTAGCAGGCAAAAAGAGAGGTTGTGCAGGGAAACTTCCCCTTATAGAACCATCATATCTCCTGAGACTTATTCACTATCACAAGAACAGCACAGGAAAGACCAGCCTCCATGATTCAATTATCTCCCACTAACACGTGAGAATAATGGGAGTACAATTCAAGATGAGATTTGGGTGAGGACACAGAGCCAAACCATATTACCTTGGAAGCTTCCGTGTGGTGTTGGGACTGCTTGTGTGTAGAAGGCAATAGCTGAAGTTTGGTACCTTCTGCCTAGATTTCAGAGGGTGTATGAAAATGTCTGGATTTCCAGGCAGAAGTTTGCTGCAGGGCCGGAGCCCTCAGGGAAAACATCAACTAGGCCTGTAAGAAGGGGAATGTGTGGTTGGATCCCTACACAGAGTCCCTACTGGGGTAGTTCCTAGTGGAACTATGAGAAGAGGGCCACTGTCCTCCAGACCCCAGAATGGTAGATCCTTTGATAGCTTGCACTATGCATCTGGAGAAACCACAGGAACTCAATGCCAACTTACAAAAGCAGCTGTGTGGGTTATACCCTGAAAAGCCACAAAGACAGACCTTCCCATGGCCCTGGGAGCCCAGTCCGTGCATCAGCAAACCCTGAATGTGACACGTGGAGTTAAAGAAGGTTATTTTTGAGCTTTAAGTTTTAATGACTTCCGTGCTGGCTTTTGTACTTGCATGGGGCCTGTAGCCCATTTATTTTGGCCAATTTCTCCCTTTTGGAATGGGAGTATTTATCAAAGCCTGTAGCCCCATTGCATCTTTGACGTAACTGACATGTTTTTGATTTTACAGGTTTATAGGTGGAAGGGAATAGCCTTGTCTCAGATGAGACTTCGGGCTTGAACATTTGTGTTAAGGCTGGAATGATTTAAAACTTTGAGGGACTGCTAGGAAGGCATGATTGTGTTGTAAAATGTGAGAAGGACATGAGATTTGGGAGGGGTCAGGGGCAGAATTATATGGTTTGGATTTGTGGTCCCAGCCAACCTCATGCCAAATTGTAATCCCCATGTGTTAAAGGAGAGGCCTCATGGGAGATGACTGGATTATGGGACTCATTTCTCCTATGCTGTTCTCATGACAGTGAGTGAGTTCTCATGAGAGCTGATAGTTTAAAAGTGTGTGGCACTTCTTCCTCACTCTCTTTCTCTCCTACTACCATGTGAAGAAGGTCTTTGCTTCTCCTCCAGTTTTCACTATGATTGTCAGTTTTCTTAGACATCCCAGTCATGCCTCCTTTTAAGCCTGCAGAACTGTGAGTCAGTTAAACCTCTTTTCTTCCTAAATTACCCAGTCACAGGTAGTTCTTTATAGTAGTGTGAAAAAAGACTAATACAGTGTGGTACATATGTTATAATTAATGAACCAATATTAATATATTAATAATGAAAGATCCTAATTTTTTCAGATTTCCCTAGTTTTTCCCTAACGTACTTTTTCTGGTCCAATGTAGTTTTTCTGTATCTATTTGGCATACGACATTTACATTTTGTGTTTATTTCTCCTTATGCTTCTCTTGGCTATGGTAGTTTCTCAGTTTTTGTTTTTGATGGTCTTCACAGTTTTAAGGATTGCTGTTCAGGTATTTTTTAGGCTGCCCCATCATTGGAACTTGTCTGATGTTTTTCTCATGATAACAGTGTGGTTATGATTTCTTGGAAGGAAGACCACAGAGGTCAAGGGCCATTTTTATTACATAATATCAAGGGTACATATCATCGACATGATTTATGACTGTTGATTTGACCTTGGTCACCTGTCTGAAGCAGTATTTATCAGGTTCCATGGCAAAGTTTCTCTTTATTTTTCCCCCTTGCATACTATACCCTTTGGAAGGTGGTCACTATGTACAGCTCCTACCTAAAAAGTGGGGAGTTATGCCTTCCTCCTTGGGGGCAGACTATCTGCATACAATATTTGTAATTCTTCTGAATGGATTATTTGTACTCCTCTAGTTATTAAATTATCCAAACATTTATTTATATCAGCATGAATACAAATAACTTCATGATATTTATTTTATACTTTGGATTATAACCAATATTACTTTCTTTATTTTGCTTCTCAAATTTTTCTAGCTTTGGCCATTGAGACCACTTTCAGTTGACTCCTATGCTCCTCTGCAAAGTTTATAGATTATATTCAATTTTTTATTATAAAACTTTAATCACACAGAAAAGTTGAACAAATTACAATGATCATTTATATAATCACCACCTAGAATCAATTCAATAATTTTTAACATTTTGCCATGTCTGCTCATTTCTCTCAATATACATATTTGTTTTTTATTCTTGTTGGATTATTTTACAGTAAGGTGCAAGCACTTTATCTCTGAATACTTAAAGCATTCAACACCTACAAATAAATATATTCTTCTATGTATAACATTTCACATTTTAGAAAATAATTCTCTGATATAATCTAATTACTCAATTGTATTACTTTATTTTCATGCTGATAATAAAGGCATACTTGAGACTGGGTAATTTGCAGAGGAAAAAGGTTTAATGGACTCACGTTTCCACATGGCTGGGAAGGCCTCGCAATTATGGCAGAAGGTGAAGGAAGAACAAAACACATCTTCCATGATGGCAGGCAAGAGAGCGTGTGCAGGGGAACTCCCCTTTATAAAACCACCAGATCTTGTAAGACTATCACGAGAACAGCATGGGAAAAACGACCTTTATGACTCAATTACCTCCCACCAGGTCCTTGCCTCAACATGTGGGGCTTATGGGAGCTACTATTCAAGATAAGATTTGTGTGAGGATACAGCCAAACCATATCATCAATCCATACCCAAATATCATAAATTATACCAAAAAAGACATTCTAGTGGTTTTGGTTTTGTTTGTTGAGCCTGGATCCAACAAATATTCCTTCCTCTATAGCCTCTAAAACATTATCCTAACCATCCTACCCTTTTTAGGGTGGTTCCCTTCAAACCTGGCATATCTTTTTTAATTTTTTTTTTTTTAATTTTTTTTTAATACACAGTCTCACTGTTGTTGCTGGGGCTGGAGTGCAATGGTACAATCTTGGCTCACTGCAACCTCCGCCTCCCAGGTTCCAACAATTCTCCTGCCTCAGCATCCTGAGTAGCTGAGATTACAGGTGCCCACCACCATGCCCAGGTGATTTTTATATTTTTAGTAGAGATGGGGTTTCACCTACATTGGCCAGGCTGGTCTCGAACTTCTGACCTCAGGTGATCCACTGGCCTTGGCCTCCAAAAGTGCTGGGATTACAGGCATGAGCCACTGTGGCTGGCCATCTTTTTTTATAGGTAAGGATTTTTCTTCTTTTCTCTCATTTACTCATTGAAAAAGAATCTTACCAATTGTCCAGTCCAGAGAAGAAAGTCCAGCTACCAATTGTCCAGTCCAGGGAAGAGAGCCAACTATCTCTCATTGTCTTTATTTGATATGTTTGTTTTCCAATGCCTCATCAATATGACTTCCCAATAATCCTCAGAAAAGCTCACAGGAATTGCAAGTCAGTGGTATTGTTATCTATATTCTATCTAACAATACTCCCTACAATCACTGATAGTTGAAAGGTAATGTTCATATTATCCAATGCTCTTTAAGATTTTGTCCTTTTTCCTATTCTTGATAATAAAAATGCAGTATAGTTGAATATCAATGATTGTACTCCTGACTATACTTAGTCAAGATTATTTTAGTTCCTGTTTTAAACAGTCTACTCAGCTTTACAAACTAACACAGGATTTAATTCAAAGGCAATCAATAGACTACGCGCACACACACACACTCACATAGACACACACAAAGTTCTCATGAGCTTAAATAGAAGAAGGAAAGATTTGACATGGTTCTTAATTATTTTGATGTTAAAATGTAGTTTTTTCCCACTTATTCCTATTTAAAAAGTTTAATATTAATTTACAGAGGCAATGTCAAGTGCAGTTAAAACTGCTAACAAAAAAGTTACAATATTCCAAATACCCATTTTAAATAGTCTTTACCCTATTTAAATACATATGGATAAGTTATATCGGTGTTAAAACTTTAGAATTAAAGCAATGAGCAGAGGATAAACAAAAATATAAGTTTAGTTACCTTACCAATATCTATGCTAATATACGTTCCCAGTTGAATAATTGGACACATGACCTGAGGTCTCTAATGAAAACACAGACAAGTGCAAGAGAATATGTGCAATTGTGATTCTTCAAAAGAATTTAGGATTATGGTTGAAACATTAATATCATGTTAGAATAAAGATTGCTTTACAAGGTCATGGAAATAAATTTACACAATCTAAAAACGGTTTCACTCACATTATACAATATTTGAAAATATTCCACCCTTCCCCAAGTGTTTGTTCACATTTTGAGGGTATACTCATTTTTTTCATAGACTAACCTTTAAAATAAATCCTGGTTTTAAACTGCTTTGAGTTCATATCCATTTTTTTTTAATTTCATGTTTATTCTAAATAGTAGTGCATACAATTTACTTGCATGCACTATTGCAATTTAGGTAGATAGGGCAAGTAAATTTACAGGTGATAAAATTAAGCTTGGTATGAATGTATAGCAATATTAACAAAGCATCCAATATCCCCTCATATAGTTTCCCACCCCTCCCCAAAATATCCTGGGGGCTTCATTTTGTAGGCAACACCAGTGATCCCATGGGTTTACTATACCACATGCTGGCACCTTTAGAAGTGACATAAAAGCTTCGCTACTGCCATGATTATCTCATCGCTTACAGCCTTAACAGAGTGTCCCTGGGTCATAATTACACAGTCTCTTTTTTCTTTCCATGTGAAGAACCTTTGTAAAATAGCTATTACACCTCTATTCCTCTGCAGTATACTTTAAATAAATGGCTAGAATGTAAAAACAGATAATTAGCTCAAATTAACCTGAATTTTTCTTATCGATTTGGCACATTTATTGCTGTATGTGCTACAAAGTTGTGGTAATTGGTTTTTACATTTTATTTAAGATATGACCATTATATAGACCTTCAACTTGGTGCCTAGATTCCTCTACAGATAAATAGTCATTAAATATTTAGCCTATGTCTCATAAGGCTGCTATAGCAGTTTGTATGCTTTTAAATTTATTTTCCCTTAATATTTGAACCTACACTGACACTGTCTAGTTCCCAACCATTTAGCTTTTCATCTTAAAAGTCACATGCATTTTTTCTTTCCAAGTACAAAGTTTCTTTGCCTGTGTAAAGGGATTAGAGTTTATTCTAACAACTGTTTTCTCAACACTGATTTTATCTTAATGAGTTTTCATGAAAATAATCTTCTCCCTACAGAACTAATTTTAATCATCACCACTGGTAAATGTTTATACATGTGACTTACTGTTAATGTCTTTTGTTTCCTGATCAGGGTTTTCCTACAGGATTCACTTTCACAGCTGGTTTGTGTTTGAGGCTATGTGTTTTCAAAACAGATACTGACTGAATAAAGAAGCAAACTTGTTAAAATACAAATCAGCACAATATCAGTTGCCTAAATATCTTCTTATAGAGATTCTCATCAGGCCATTTAAAAATATTAAATAAAACAATGTACATTTGGGAAGAAGGAGCTTATCCGTAAGACTAGTTTTTATTAGTGTAATATGGTACATGTTATGTGCATTTGAAATGAATACTTGGTTCATTAGCCAAGTAAAACATCACCAACAAAACTATCACATTAATTTCCATAAGATGTGTATTCATTTTATTCTACTTTTCCTTCCTCCAGATGGAATTGTCAATTTCCTGCTTTCCCATGGAAAAAGTTTCAATGAACATTTATGTAGACATGTACCTTTTCTTTAAATCTAAGCATGCAATTGTATGTGGTTAATGGATAACATCAAGTCTGTTTTTATGGTTTTCACCTGTTATGTCATAAATGGAAACCCTTTTATTTAATGGCCAACAATCAAACCTACTGTAATGCAAAATATTTTTCTGTTTTATTTTTCCTTATTTAAATTCAGAGTTACCAATTTCTTCAGGATAAATTGCCTTGCAAACCTTGATTACATTATCTAGGCACAGCTGTATATAGAAGTGCAAGCCTAGTAAATATTTGCAATCCATTATATTCTCTGCTTTGGTGATTAACGGTCCATAAAGAGATTTTAAGCAAAGCTATGCGTTTAGTCTATTCAGGCTTTACATCTAGGATGCCACACTGAACCAGGCTGTTATAGGAGAAAGTCAATGGTGCAGCCACAATTTCTACACTACAACAGTGAATATTTTAAAACCCTGAGGAATTGCAGGCCCATTTACTCCATCTGTGGTACATGTGGGGTAAATAGGAGCAAGGGTGTGTGACTTCAGTTACTGGATATAATGACTCTTGCAGGCATCCAGGGCTAACAAAACACACGTTAGCATACACTAGAGGGTTTAGTGTCTTCCACAATATGAGGGAGAAAGACTTGTTATAGTAAAACCAAACTGCCTAAAGAACTGATCTACTATCTTTATTTCCAAGCAGCTAATATGATATGTCGCTTTACAAAAATTGTTAAAATTAATTGCTATTTTAAAAATCTAATTTTTTTCCATAATTAGGAGCCTTAGTTCCATTATTTCCAAATATGTCTTTACAAAAATATAATACACTTATGTAGTGAGAGTATAATCTGTCAAAATGCATCTTTGTAATATCCAACAATTAAAACTGGGAAATAACAAAAAAGAGCAAATAAAACAATTAAAGGAAACAGTGTCATTTTCACATATTCCCTTCGAGACACTAATTTGTTCAAGCAGTACAATAATTAAGTGACAGTCATTTGATTGAGGATCCATATCTAAGACCCAGATGGTGCTCAGGTTTAGCTTATTTAGCAGGTTTATCTTGAGCAGGGCATTTGAAATGTTAAAAAACAAATCAGGAAGCTCTTGAGTAACGGAACATTCTGATAGCTATTATTATTAAAACAGAAATAGAGAAGTGTTGAAGAATCAGATTTGAGACATATTGGAAATTATACCTGCTATTCCACTTAGTCATCTCCTTCTTTAAGAGTGGCATGCTTATGGAAATTAAATAAAATAAATGGCTAAATCAAACACAATTTCACAATTCTTGTACTGGCAACGTGTCAATACATGAATATGCTACAAAGCTGTGGTAACTGGGTTTTACATTTTATTCAAGATATGCCCATTATATAGACCTTCACTTGGTGCCTAGATCCTAGAACTTCTTTCTTTGCCCTTTCATTTTATTTCCCCTTTCCAAGCTATGGACCTGTAGGTACTTGTATCTTCAATTGGCTTTTTCTGTATACATGGAGACTTTACTAAGTGGTCTTAGAAGCTAACAAAAATAATTCTATCTGTCTGTCTATCTATCTATCTGTGTATGTATCTATCTATGTATCCATCCATCCATTTCTTCTCTACTTCAATAATTTGAGGTAGATTGAAGTAGTTTACTAAGTAAAATAGGATTTAAAAAAAGAACGATTACAGAAATTGAGTGAAAATAAAAATGAGAATAGCTGGGTGTGGTCGCTCACACCTGTAATCCCTGCACTTTGGAAGGCCAAGGCAGGTGGATCACAAGGTCAGGAGTTTCAGACCAGCCTGGCCAACATGGGGAAACTCTGTCTCTACTAAAAAAATACAAATATTAGCTAAGCGTGGTGGCATGCGCCTGTCGTCCCAGTTACTCAGGACGCTGAGGCAGGAGAATCGCTTGAACATGGGAGGCAGAGGTTGCAATGAGCCGAGATCGTGCCACTGCACTCCAGCCTGGGTGATAGAATGAGACTTTGTCTCAAAAAAAAAAAAAAAAAAAAGAAAAAAAAGAAAGAAAGAAAGAAAATGAAAATAAGCAATTTAGATCAATTAAAGCATCATTTCCCACACGAAGTTTGTGACATAGAGCCATGTATATTGTTAATAAATATTCAAGACTAGTTATAAGATTCTGCAGTGTTTGCAAGACTTTACAAAAGAAACAGTTCACAACAAAGCTCCTCTTTTCCTGTTGTGTGAATTGAGGGAGAATGCATTGGTAAGGTACAACATTATTACCAAATTGCAACAATAAGTATGATAAACAATCATGTAAGGCTTTTCTTTATAATATCCCGTATTATAACTCGGAGCCATAATGTAAAAGCAATGCAGTATAAGCACTATTGAAAGCCTGTAATTTTCAAGTACACAACATCCTAATGATGCCATAGATTGAACTGTAAGTTATTAAGTGAAATAAGCCAGGCACAGAAAGACAAATTTTGCATGTTCTCACTTATTTGTGAAAGCTAAATATTAAAACAACTGAACTCATGGAGATACCGAGTAGAATGATGGTTACCAAAGGCTGGGAAGGGTAACGGTGGGGAGAGAAGTTGGACTGATTAATTGGTACGAGAATATAAAGATAGAATGAATACAATCTAGTATTTGACAGCAAAACAGCATGACAACAGTCAATAATTTATTATACATTTTAAAATAACTAAAAGTCTAATTGGACTGTTTGTAACACAAAGTAAGGATAAAATGTTTGAGGTGATGGATATTCTATTTATCCTGATATGATTATTATACATTGTATGCCTATATCAAATTATTTCACATACCTCACAAATATATATACCTACCATGTACCTACAAAAATTAAAAATGGAGATAAAAGCATACAGATGGAAATGCAATGTAAAATATGTTACATTGTTATGAGAAAAAAGTGAATGGGTTAAACTTCTTCAACAAATGTCAGAGACTCTCAGAAACATAAACTCTTCCAGACTGAGAAGAAAATATACATATATATATTCACATATATATACACACATATATACACATATATTTACATATATGTACACATATATACATATATATTTACATATATGTACACATATATACATATATATACATTCATGTTGTTTTCAAAAAATTTAAAATTTGGCAGGGGTGATTAAAAGGTCTTTATCTTGGTTGTGCTGATGTTTTCATAACTGTATACAGTTGGTAAGACTTAAAAAATTATCACCTTTATATATGTGACAGTTAATGCCTGTTAATTATATCACAATGAAGCTTTTAAAACAAAAAAAGTTAAGTCAACAGCACAAATTAGTTAAACATGAAGGAATGATGAACATGCAAATACTCAAAGTAACTCTATCAATCAGAAAAATAAGTATTATACATGACAATACTTTTTACATTTTCTTTTTTTATTATTATTATACTTTAAGTTCTAGGATACATGTGCACAACGTGCAGGTTTGTTACATATGTATACATGGGCCATGTTGGTGTGCTGCACCCATTAACTCGTCATTTATATTAGGGATATCTCCTAATGCTATACCCCCTCTCCACAATAGGCCCCAGTGTGTGAGGTTCCCCTTCCTGTGTCCAAGTGTTCTCATTGTTCAGTTCCCACCTATGAGTGAGAACATGTGGTGTTTGGTGTTCTATTCTTGCGACAGTTTGCTGAGAATGATGGTTTCCAGCTGCATCCATGTCCCTACAAAGGACATGAGCTCATCCTTTTTTATGGCTGCATAGTATTCCATGGTATATATGTGCCACATTTTCTTAATCCAGTCTGTCACTGATGGACATTTGGGTTGATTCCAAGTCTTTGCTATTGTGAATAGTGCTGCAATAAACATATGTGTGCATGTGTCTTTATAGCAGCATGATTTATAGGAATTGCCACAGTGTCTTCCACAGTGATTGAACTAGTTTACACTCCCACCAACAGTGTAGAAGTGTTCTTATTTCTCCACATCCTCTCCAGCATCTGTTGTTTCCCGAACTTTTTAATGACTGCCATTCTAACTGGTGTGAGATGGTATCTCATTATGGTTTTGATTTGCATTTCTCTGATGGCCAGTGATGACAAGCATTTTTTCATGTGTCTGTTGGCTGTATGCATGTCTTCTTTTGAGAAATGACTATTCATATCATTTGCCCACTTTTTGATGGGGTTGTTTCCTTTTTTCTCATAAATTTGTTTGAGTTCTTTGTAGGTTCTGGAATATTAGCCCTTTCTATCCTGAGACTTCACTGAAGTTGCTTATCAGCTTAAGGAGATTTTGGGCTGAGATAATGGGGTTTTCTAAATATACAATCATGTCATCTGTAAACAGGGACAATTTGACTTCTTCTTTTCCTAACTGAATCCCCTTGATTTCTTTCTCTTGCCTGATTGCCCTAGCCAGAACTTCCAACACTATGTTGAATAGGAGTGGTGAGAGAGGGCATACCTGTCTTGTGCCAGTTTTCAAAGGGAATGCTTCCAGTTTTTGCGCTTTCAGTATAATATTGGCTGTGGGTTAGTCATACATAGCTCTTATTATTTTGAGATACATTCCATCAATACCAAATTTATTGAGCGTTTTTAGCATGAAGGGCTGTTGAATTTTGTCAAAGGCCTTTTCTGCATCTATTGAGAGAATCATGTGGTTTTTGTCTTTGGTTCTGTTTATATGCTAGATTACATTTATTGATTTGTGTATGTTGAACCAGCCTTGCATCCCAGGGATGAAGCCCACTTGATCATGGTGGATAAGCTTTTTGATGTGCTGCTGGATTCAGTTTGCCAGTATTTTATTGAGGATTTTTGCATCGATGTTCATCAGGGATATTGGTCTAAAATTCTCTTTTTTGCATGTGTCTCTGCCAGGCTTTGGTATCAGGATGCTGTTGGCCTCATAAAATGAGTTAGGGAGGATGTCCTCTTTTTCTATTGATTGGAATAGTTTCAGAAGGAATCGTAGCTGCTCCTCCTTGTCACTCTGGTAGAATTCGGCTGTGAATCCATCTGGTCCTGGATTTTTTTTGGTTGGTAGGCTATTAATTATTGCCTCAATTTCAAAGCCTGCTATTGGTCTATTCAGGGATTCAACTTCTTCCTGGTTTAGTCTTGGGAGACTGTAAGTGTCTAGGAAATTATCCATTTCTTCTAGGTTTTCTAGTTTATTTGCATAGAGGTGTTTATAGTATTCTCTGATGGTAGTTTGTATTTCTGTGGGGTCAGTGGTGATATCACCTTTGTCATTTTTTATTGCGTCTATTTGATTCTTCTCTCTTTTCTTCTTTATTAGTCTTGCTAGTGGTCTATCAATTTTGTTGATCTTTTCAAAAAACCAGCTCCTGGATTCGTTGATTTTTTGGAGGGTTTTTTGTGTCTCTATGTCCTTCAGTTCTGCTCTGATCTTAGTTATTTCTTGCCTTCTGCTAGCTTTTGAATGTGTTTGCTCTCGCTTCTCTAATTCTTTTAATTGTGATGTTAGAGTGTCAATTTTAGATCTTTCCTGCTTTCTCTTGTGGGCATTTAGTGCTATAAATTTCCCTCTACACAATGCTTTAAATGTGTCCCAGAGATTCTGGTATGTTGTATCTTTGTTCTCATTGGTTTCAAAGAACATCTTTATTTCTGCCTTCATTTCGTTATGGACCCAGTAGTCATTCAGGAGCAGGTTGTTCAGTTTCCATATAGTTGAGCAGTTTTGATTGAGTTTCTTAGTCCTGAATTCTAGTTTGATTGCACTGTGGCCTGAGAGACAGTTTGTTATAATTTCTGTTCTTTTACATTTGCTGAGGAGTGCTTTACTACAAACTATGTGGTCAATTTTGGAATAAGTATGATGCGGTGCTGAGAAGAATGTATATTCTCTTGATTTGAGGTGGAGAGTTCTGTAGATGTCTATTACATTTGCTTGGTGCACAGTTGAGTTCAGTTCCTGGATATCCTTGTTAACTTTCTGTCTCGCTGATCTGTCTAATGTTGACAGTGGGGTGTTAAAGTCTCCCATTATTATTGTATTGGAGTCTAAGTCTCTTTGTAAGTCTCTAATGACTTGCTTTATGAATCTGGGTGCTCCTGTATTGGGTGCATATATATTTAGGATAGTTAGCTCTTCCTGTTGAATTGATCCCTTTACCATTATGTAATGGCCTTCTTTGTCTCTTTTGATCTTTGATGGTTTACAGTCTCTTCTATCAGAGACTAGGATTGCAACTCCTGCTTTTTTTTGTTTGTTTTCCATTTGCTTGGTAGATCTTCCTCCATCCCTTTATTTTGAGCCTATGTGTGTCTCTGCATGTGAGATAGGTCTCCTGAATACAGCAAACTGATAGGTTTTGACTCTTTATCCAATTTGCCAGTCTGTGTCTTTTAATTGGACCATTTAGTCCATTTACATTTAAGGTTAATATTGTTATGTGTGAACTTGATCATGTCATTATCATATTAGCTGGTTATTTTGCTCATTAGTTGATGCAGTTCCTTCCTAGCATCAATGGTCTTTACATTTTGGCATGGTTTTGCAATGGCTGGTACCAGTTGTTCCTTTCCATGTTTAGTGCTTCCTTCAGGATCTCTTGTAGGGCAGGCCTGGTGGTGACAAAATCTCTAAGCATTTGCTTGTCTGTAAAGGATTTTATTTCTCCTTCACTTATGAAACTTAGTTTGGCTGGATATGAAATTCTGGGTTGAAAATTCTTTTCTTTAAGAATGTTGAATATTGGCCCCCACTCTCTTCTGGCTTGGAGAGTTTCTGCCGAGAGATCTGCTGTTAGTCTGATGGGCTTCCCTTTGTGTGTAACCCAATCTTTCTCTCTGGCTGCCCTTAACATTTTTTCCTTCATTTCAACTTTGGTGAATCTGACAATTATGTGTCTTGGAGTTGCTCTTCTCGAGGAGTATCTTTGTGGCATTGTCTGTATTTCCTGAATTTGAATGTTGGCTTGCCTTGCTAGGTTGGGGAAGCTCTTCTAGATGATATCCTGCAGAGTGTTTTCCAACTTGGTTCCATTTTCCCTGTCACTTTCAGGCATACCAATCAGATGTAGATTTGGTCTTTTCACATAATCCTATATTTCCTGGAGGTTTTGTTCATTTATTTTTACTCTTTTTTCTCTACACTTCTCTTCTTGCTTCATTTCATTCATTTGATCTTCAATCACTGATATTCTTTCTTCCAGTTGATCTAGTCGGTTACTGAAACTTGTGCATTTGTCATGTAGTTCTCATGTCATGGTTTTCATCTGTATCAGCTCTTTTATGGTCTTCTTTGCATTGATTATTCTAGTTATCCATTCATCCATTCTTTATTCAAGGTTTTCAGTTTCTTTGCGCTGGGTATGTAGTTCCTCCTTTAGCTCTGAGAAGTTTGATCGACTGAAGTCTTGTTTTCTCAACTCGTCAAAGTCATTCTCCGTCCAGCTTTGTTCCGTTGCTGGCAATGAGCTGCATTCCTTTGAAAGGGGAGATGTGCTCTGGTTTTTTGAATTTCCAGCTTTTCTGCACTGCTTTTTTCCCATCTTTGTGGTTTTATCTGCCTTTGGTCTTTGATGATCATGATGTACTGATTGGGTTTTGGTGTAGGTGTCCTTCCTGTTAGTTAGTTTTCCTTCTAACAGTCAGGACCCTCACCTGCAGATCTGTTGGAGTTTGCTTGAGGTCCACTCCAGACCCTGTTTGCCTGGGTATCAGCAGCAGAGGCTGCAGAAGATAGAATATTGCTGAACAGCAAGTGTTGCTGTCTGATTCTTGTTCTAGAAGCTTTGTCTCACAGGTGTACCCAGCCGTGTGAGGTGTGAGGTGTCAGTCTGCACCTAGTGGGGAAGTCTCACAGTTAGGTTACTCAGGGGTCAGGGACCCACTTGAGCAGACAATCTGTCCATTCTCAGATCTCAACCTCCGTGCTGAGAGAACCACTGGTCTCTTCAAAGCTGTCAGACAGGGATATTTACATCTGCAGAGGTTTCTGCTGCTTTTTGTTTAGCTATGTCCTGTCCCCAGAGGTGGAGTCTACAGAGGCAGTCAGGCCTCCTTGAGCTGCGGTGGGTTCCACCGAATTTGAGCTTCCTGGTGGCTTTGTTTACCTACTTAAGCCTCCGCAATGGCGGACACTCCTCCCCCCAGCCTCGCTGCCACCTTGCAGTTCAATCTCAGACTGCTGTGCTAGCAATGAGCTAGGCTCCATGGGCGTGGGACCCTCTGGGCCAGGTGTGGGATATAATCTCCTCGTGTGCCGTTTGCTAAGACCCTTGGTAAAGTGCAGTATTAGGGTGGGAGTTACCCGATTTTCCAGGTGTTGTGTGTCTCAGCTTTCCTTGGCTAGGAAAAGAAATTCCCTTCCCCCTTGCACTTCCCAGGTGAGATGACTTCTGACCCTGCTTCTGCTCTCACTGGCTGGGCTGCACCTGCTGACCAGCACCAACTGTCTGACATGCCCCAGTGAGATGAACCAGGTACCTCGGTTTAAAATGCAGACATCACCCGTCTTCTGTGTCACTCACACTCAGAGCTGGAGGCTGGAGCTGTTCCTATTCAGCCATCTTGGTCACCCCCCCCAACTTTTTACATTTCTAAAAGTCATAGTCCACAGTGCAGATGCAGAACACAGAAAAATGTATGAAAATAAAGCTGTGGCAAATATAAGGACTTCGCTGAATATTTATTTCCTTTTTGAGATTTATGGAATCAAAACAGCAATTTATATGATTAAATTATTGAGTAACAAAAATGTTATGGAGGAAAGTTACAGAATATTTAACATAGAGATTGCAAATATAAGAGGAAAAGAAAGGAAAATATTTCCTTCAAATACTTCATTGGTTTGTGAAGGAAATAGTATTCAGCTGCATCACTGTGTCTAATTAAAGATAACCTCAGAAGCAGGAGAATGGGGAAGCCACTGTACGTGTGTGTGTGTGCATACGTGTGTACATATACATGTTCATATGTGTGCATAAGAGCACTAAAGCTGCCATTTTGAATTGATGGAGAAAGAATGATGATAATTATGCTGGCATAATTATTCTTTTCTCTCACAAAAATTCCAAGTTATCAAAAAGGTAAACACTAAATGAAGCCATAAACATATTGGGAAAAAACACAGATCAATTATTGTGAATATATTTTCATGAAAATGGCCTTTCTAAGCATAATACAAGAGGCAAGTACTAAAGAAAAAAACTAACAGATTTGACTATGTAAAATTTTTAACATTTTTTACAAGAAAATCACCATAAGCAAAATTGAAAAACAAATCACAAAATAGAGAAAATAGGGTACAACACATATCACAGAACAATGTTTAACATTTTGAAAAGAACATTACAAATGAGAAAAACCTTACTGGTAATAAATGAACAAAAAAAGGAATAGGTCACAAACCGTAAACATTAAGACCTAAAACATGTTTCCATTCTTTGATTAACATGCTAGCTTTTAAGGTATAGGCTTAAGTGAAAAGCTACACCATTTTAAAAAGATGCTTCCTATGCAATTTTGTTAGTAACGTAACTGAAAATTTAAAACAACATAAATGGGTAATGACAGTAATGACAATAAAAATACGATATATGCATGCAATTGGATCTTACTTGTTTTGAAAATTATGTTATGGAGGTTTAATTATGTTGTACAATTTCTAATTCAGCATGTCTGCCCTTGCCAAACTATTGTACTCAGTGATTAATTCAGGGATAATTCACAGGGATTGATTCAGACACAGTAATTGATTGAGGGATAGGCTCATGAAGAAAGCCCGTGACAGAGAGACCCAGAGCTAGAAATATTGTTGAAACTCTCAAAAAGAAGCATTTTCTTTCCACTGGCATTGGTAATTGTAAAAATCATACAAGTTTGAAGCTAAGATGAGACTGCAGAAACAAACTTGACCCAGAAGGTACATAGCAAGGTAAAGTGACGGATGCAAAGGCAATGTTTCATTAGTACCTGTACCTAGCCATGCTGGAAATCTGGGGATGGTCCCATAAATCAATTCCTTCTTTCTTTCCTTTCTTCTTTCCTTCTTTTCTTCTTTCCTCCATCCCCTCCCCCCTTCTCCTTCTTTCCATCCTTGGTTTTTTCCTTCCTCCTTTTCCTCCTTCCTTGCTTTCTGCCCTCCTTTCCCTCCTTCCTTCCCTTATTCCTTTCTCTCCTTCCCTTCCTCTCTCTTTCTTTCTTTCTTTCTTTTTCATCTTTCTTTCTTTCTTTCTTTCTTTCTTTCTTTCTTTCTTTCTCTCTCTTTTTTCTTTCTTCTTTCTTTCTTTCTTTCTTTCTTTCTTTCTTTCTTTCTTTCTTTCTTTCTTTCTTTCTTTTTCTTTCTTTCTTTCTTTCTTTCTCTCCTTCCTTCCTTCCTTTCTTCCTTCCTTCCTTCTTTCTTTGTTTTTCTTTCTTTCACTTTCCTTCCCTCTCTCTTTCTCACTCTCTTCCCCACATATTCTCTTTCCTTTTTTGCCCACAAGTTGCATCCCTGAGACTTGATATGAAAACATTCTTGATGAATAAA
This sequence comes from Chlorocebus sabaeus, assembly GCF_047675955.1. NCBI lineage: Eukaryota > Metazoa > Chordata > Mammalia > Primates > Cercopithecidae > Chlorocebus > Chlorocebus sabaeus. The sequence goes on along the minus strand of NC_132924.1, from coordinate 49,960,721 downwards.
AAGGGCTAAAATGTATTGTCCTGAAGCTGGAAGCATTCCTTTTGAACATCAGCAGAAAACAAGAATGCCTTCTCTCACCAATCCTATTCTTAGAAGTTCTGGCCAGGGCAATTTGGCAAGAGAAAGAAAGAAAGGGCATCCAAATAGGAAGAGAGTAAGTAAAACTGTCCCTGCTTGCAGATGACATAATCCTATATCTGTCCATATCGGATCCATAGTTTCAGTCCCAAAGCTTCTTAAGCTGATAAACAACTTTAGCAAAGTCTCAGGATACAAAATCAGTGTGCAAAAATCACTAGCATTTCTATGCACCAACAGCAGTCAAGCCAAGACCAAATCAGAAATGTAATCCTATTCACAACTGCCACAAAAAGAATAAAATACCTGGGAATACAGTTAACTAGAAAGAAAGATTTCTATGAGAAAAACTACAAAATACTGCTCATAGAAATCAGAGATCACACAAACAAATGGAAAAAAACATTCTATTCTCATGAATAGGTAGAATTAATACCATTTAAATGGCATACTGCCCAAAGCAATTTATAGATTTAATGCTATTTCTATGAAACTATTATTAAATTTCTTCACAGAACTAGAAAAACACTATTTTAAAACTCATATGGAACCAAAAAGCCTGACTAGCCAAGGCAATACTAAACAAAAAGAAAAAAGCTGGATGTATCATGCTACCTGACTTCAAACTATACTGCAAGACTACAGTAACCAAAACAGCATTGTACAGGTACAAAACCAGTCATATAGACCAATGGAACAGAATAAAAGATCCCAGAAATAAGGTCACACATCTACAACTATCTGATATTTAGCAAATCTGCCAAAAACAAGCAATGGGGAAAAGATTCCCTATTCAATAAATGGTGCTGGGATAACTAGCTAGCCATATGCAGAAGATTGAAACTGGACTTCCTCCTTACACCATATTCAAAAGTCAACACAAGATAGATTAAAGACTTAAATGTAAAACCCCAAACAATTAAAACCCTGAAAGACAACCTAGGCAATACCATTTAGGACACAGAAATGTGCAAAGATTTTATGACAAAGATGCCAAAAACAATTGCAACCAAAGCAAAACCTGACAAATGGGATCTAAAGCACTTCTGCACCACAAAGGAAACTATTAACAGAGTGAGCAGACAACCTACAGAATGGGAAACAGTTTTGCGAACTATGCATCTAATGAAGATCTAATATCCAGCATCTATAAAGAACTTAAACAAATGTACAAAAAAAAAAAAAAAGAAATAGCTACATTAAAAATTTTGCAAAGGACATGAACAGGCACTTTTCAAAAGAAGAAACACATGTGGTCAACAATCATATGGCAAAAAGCTCAATATCACTGATCAGTAGAGAAATGCTAATCAAAACCACAATGACATATCATCTCATAGCAATCAGAATGACTATTGTTAAAAAGGCAAAAAATAACAGATGCTGATGAGGTAATCGAGAAAAAGAAACACTTACTTATACACTGTTGGTGGGATTATAATTAGTTTAGCCATTGTGGAAGATAGTGTGGCATTTCCTCAGAGACACATAAACAGAAATACCATTTGACCCAGAAACCCCATTACTGGGGGGTATACATTCAAAAAAATACAAATTGTTCTATTATAAAGACATATGCACATGTATGTTCATTGCAGCATTATTTACAATAGCAAAGACATGAATCAACCCAAATGCCTATCAATTGACTGGATAAAGAAAATATGGTGCATATATACCATGGAATACTATGCTGCCATAAAAAACTAAAAATGAAATCACATCCTTTCTAGGGACATGAATGGACCTGGAGGACATTATCCTTAGCAAATTAATACAGGAACAGAAAACTAATACTGCATATTCTCACTTATAAGTGGGAGCTAAATGATGGGAACACATGGACACATGGAGGGGAATAACACACACTGGGACCTATCATAGGGTACAGGGTAGGAGGAGGGAGAGGATCAGGAAAAATACTTGAAAAATACCTCATAGGTACTAGACTTAACACTTGGGTAATGAAATAATCTGTATAACAACCTCCCCATGACAAAAGCTTACCTATATAACAAACCTGCACATGTACACCTGAACTTAAAAGTTAAAAAAATGAAAAATAATAATGTATTCTCCTTGTTCTGGTTTATCCCCTCCTTTCAGACCATAACCATCACTTTGCTTTCTAGTTTTTTCAAGTATGGCATCAGTCACATTACCAACATTGTGCCTTTGTGAATTTCTAAGGAACTTCTATATTGGTTGCTGATGTTCAAATGTAATCAAATGTTTTTCAATCACATGGTGGACCTAGACATTTTGGATTTATAAAGGCATGGTAAGAATTATTAATAGTCAATATTTGTTGACTATTAGTTAATAACTAATAGTTAATATTTGTTTGTGTGATTTCTGAAAGTATTATAAGAGCTTTACATGGATTATTTCATTCAGTCTTTAGCTAAACCCCTTGAGGAAGCAAAAATTATATCACTCATCTTACATGAGGAAACTGAGGCATGGAAAGTTTAAATAGCTTGCTTGATGTCACATATCTCAGAAATAGCATAACCAGGACTGTAACTCATGGTAGCTGCCTATGAGGTGCTTACAATATCATTGGGATATATAATATATTGTGAACAAGGCACAAAGATGTGTATATTTAAGACTTAGAAGTAGTTAATGAAGCTAATAAAGGAAATTAGAGGTATAGAAAATATCATGGAAAAACAGGAAAATTATAGACATTATAGGGCACATTTGTGAATTATAATTTTCTCCTCACAGCTAGAATGTGATGTTAGTGAGGAAGTGGCAAATGAGGAGGTTACATAAATGAGCTGGGGATGCAGGTGAGGATACAGGAATAATCAAGTGACTGCTATGAAGACTGATACTGCATGATCAAGGCTCACCTACTTGACTATGAAACTACAATCTGCTTTTGGAAAGTGGTCATTGTGCTGGTGTCCCTCCTTCAACAGCGCAGAGCCTGAAACTGGAGAAGCTACTTTATTCACTGTGTAGGAAGCCATGAGTATGGCAAAAAACGTAGAGCCTCCATTCAAGCTTGGGTCCCTGGATAGCTCAGGCAACTAAAACAGAACTCTGTCTACCCAAAGATGTTAAGTAGAAAATATATAACCTTTTTTCTTATGTAAGCTATAGTGTTTGCAGCCTTTTTGGTAGCAGCTTCTTAGCTTATACTCTAATTTACAGAAGGACTAATCATATTTCTATTAATAGTATCATTTGGGAGATTCATTTGTTAGACTAAAATTCAATTAAAAATATCAGTACAAAAGCTTTGGTATCAGTTATTAACATATATAAACTAAGACTTGATTATTATAATTTCAACAATGATAAATATGTGGGAAGTGCTGAGAATGCTTTTAAGAAAAAAATTAAATGGAATGTTTTGTAAATATATATGATTATCATGAGTAACCTATTTTTAAATATATCTTCATTCCACTTTCAAGAGCAACTTAATGAGAATAGAAATTCAAGAACAATGCAAAATAAACTGATACATAGATAAGTCTAATCATAGACCATCTAAGTGAGTAAAAGGGGATATATAGGGAGACTTCAAAAATTTGTGGGAAAAAAATGGAATTAAAAGAAAATAAAAAATATAATCTTTACTTGTCAACAAATGCTCCATCAAGATCAAGACACTTTTGTAAAAAATAATATCAGCTATTTAGTCCATCCTTAAAACACTGGATTTTTTTCTGGGAATTTAACCTCATTAAAGCAGTCTTTTTTACCTTATTAACTGAATGAAAAGGGGTGCCTTTAATGATTTTTTTAAGATTAGGAAACAAAAAGAAGCTAGAAGGAGCCAAATCATGGCTTTAAGGTGAATGCAAATGATTTACAATCAACAAAATTGCCCTTGTTTGATGAGATGAATGAGCAGGAACATTGTCATGATAGAGAAGGACTCTCTAGTAAAACTTTTCTAGGCATTTTTCTGCTAAAGCTTTGGTTTTCTCAAAACACTCATAATAAGTTAGGTTTTCTCAAAATAATAAGTACATAAGAACATTATTGTTCTTTGGCCTTCCAGAAAGTCAACAAGCAAAATGCCTTGAGCATCCCAAAAAACTGTTGCTATGACCTTTGCTCTTGACTGGCCCACTTTTGCTTTGATTGAACTGCTTTCACCTCTTGGTAGCCATTGTTTTGATTGTGCTTTGTCTTCAAGATTATACGGATAAATCCATGTTTCTTCTCCTGTCACAATTCTTCAAAGAAATGCTTCAGGATATTTATCTCACTTGTTTAAATTTTCTGATGAAAGCTCTGCTTTTGTCTGCAGTCAACTTGGGTGCAAGAGTTTTGATACTCATCTAGTGGAACGTTTGCTCAAGTTTAATGTGTTAGAATCATGTAAGCTGAACCAATTGATATGTCCATGATGTTGGCTACTGTTTTTGCTGTTAATTGTTGATCCTCTTCAATCAGATCCTTTGCAATCATATTGCAAATTGATATGGTTGACCTACTGTTGTGGACTTCACCTTCAACATTGTGTTGTCCCTTCTTAAAAGGAGTCATCAATTTGTAAACTGATAATTTATTTGTGCCATTGTACCCATAAACTTCCATCCAAGTTTCACTATAAATTTAATGTATTTTTCTTGCTTCAATTTTAGCAGAATTCATATTGCTCTAATAGAAGCTGTTATCAAACTAATGTCTTATCATTCCATCATTCTTAGTGCCTTAGTGAGAAATTTAACTCAGCTGCAGAAATTTGCATAAATAATGAAGGAACTGAATGTTAATCACCAAGACAATGGGAAAAATGTCTCCAGGGCATGTCAGTTGCAGCAGCCCCTACCATCACAGACCCAGAGGCTGAGGAGGAAAAGGTGCTTTTGTGGGGTAGGCCCATGGTCCCTGTGCTGTGTACAGCCTAGGGACTTGGTGCTCTGCATCCCAGCCACTCCAGCTGCACTGAAAGGGACAAACATAGAGCTCGGTCTATGATTTCAGAGGGTGCAAGCCTCAAGCCTTGATAACTTCCAGGTCGTGTTGAGCCTGCAAGTGCACAGAAGTCAAGAACTGAGATTTGGGAACCTCTGCCTAGATTTCAGAAGATGTATGGAAATGCCTGGATGCCCAGACAGAAGTTTGCTGCACAAATACTGTAAACTAGTACCAGTAGAGTGGGGTGCTGCTGAAAAGATACCTGAAAATGTGAAAACAACTTTGGAACTGGGTAACAGGCAGAGATTGGAACAGTTTGGAGGGCTCAGAAGAAGATAGGAATATGTGGGAAAGTTTAGAACTTCCTAGAGACTGGTTGAATGGCTTTGCATAAAATGCTGATAATGATATGGACAATGACATCCAGGCTGAGATCATCCCACATGGAGATGAGGTTGTCATGGAGAACCTCTGCTAGGACAGTACAGAAGGAAAATGTGGGGTGGAAGACCCCACACAGAGTCCCTACTGGGGCACTGCCTAGTGTAGCTGTGAGAAGAGGGTCACTGTCCTCCTGGCCCCAGAATGATAGATCCACTGACAGCTTGCACCCCGTGCCTGGAAAAGCCACAGACACTCAACACTAGCCCATGAAAGCAGCTGGGAAGGAGACTGTATCCTGCAAAGCCACAGAGGCGGAGCTGCCCAAGACCATGGGAACCCACCTCTTGCATCAGTGGGACCCGGATATGAGACATGGGTTCAAAGGAGATCATTTTGGAGCTTTAAGATTTGATTGACCTGCTATATTTCAGACTTGCATGGGGCCTGTAACCCCTCCATTTTGGCCAATTTCTACCATTCAGGATGGCTGTATTTATCCAATTCCTGTACCCCCATTGTATCTAGGAAGTAATTAAATTATTTTGGATTTTACAGGCTCATAGGTAGAAGGGACTTGCCATGTCTTGGATGAGACTTTTGACTGGGGACTTTTGAGTTAATGCTGAAATGAGTTAAGACTTTGAGGGACTATTGGGAAGGCATTATTGGTTTTGAAATGTAAAGACATGAAATGTGGGAGGGTCCAGGGGCAGAATGATATGGTTTGGCTATGTGCCTCCATTCAAGTCTCTTCTGGTAGTTCTCATGATTCTCATGTGTTGTTGGAGTAACCTGGTGGGTGGTAATTGAATCATGGGGGCATGTCTTTCCTGTGCTGTTCTCATGATAGTGAATAAGTCTCATGAGATCTGATGGTTTTATAAAGGGGAGTTTCCCTGCACAAGTTCTCTTCTCTTGTCTGCCCCCAGCTGAGATGTGCCTTTCACCTGCTGCCATGATTGTGTGGTTTCCCCAGCCACATAGAACTATAAGTCCAATAAATCTCTTTCTTTTGTAAATTGCCCAGTCTTGGGTATGTCTTTATCGGAAGTTTGAAAATTGACTAATACAAAGGCTAACAGGTAAAAATTAACCAGTATTGCTCAAACTTTTTTTCATGTTGAGAACTATCTTTTCAACAGAGTAGTTCACTTTTTTTTCAAAGACATTTTGTAGTAGTTATTTTTTTCCCATCTAATATCAAGAGGTCTTGAAGCTTAAAGTTAACACTTTATAGTTAAAAAAAGGCCCCCAAAATCAGAATGGATGATCCCAGATAATGAGATGAGTCAATTCCACCAGAAAGACACTAAATTTAAATAGTGTCATGAAAAGTATCCAAGTGTAAAAGCACCCTTCAGTTTCAGTAAGAAATTTAGTTACACTGATGACTGTTCTTCCAGTAAATTTCCAAAATAGATTTTTTTTTCAATGTTTTGAAAGTACCTACACAGTGCTAGAATAGCTTGGTGATTTTGAAACCAGTCTGGGAATTGTACTACCATACATAGGTGCATGACACACATGCAACACAGACCTATGACCCAACACTGAAGTATATTCTCCTCTAAAAGCACAGGAATAACTGTTCACAAGCTTAGCCTTTACAAGAATTTTTGTTCTACTCTAGGAAATTATAAAACATGGGGATCATTTGACTTATAAAATTGTATTTATCCCTTTGCTTTTCATTTCAGGTTATATCTTTAATAAAAACAAAAAATTAATTATGGGGATTCAGAACAGCACAATGAGTGAATAAACAAAGAATTAACACATGAGTAATCTTGATGGAATTAAAATAGGTATACTTTATTGATTAACAACAAGGACACAATTAAAGTGTGACAATTCTCTGCAAATATTGGGATGGTTCCCAAGGAAGGGTAAGTTCTTTTGCCTACCTTGAGCAAACCTATATTTGGACAACATCATCAAAATATAATAGAAGATTATTCTAAAAGGTACTACATTTTTAAAAATGTGAAATAGCAATAATTTGAAAAGATAGGGAAATCTGGTTAAGAATTAAAATTATACTAGGTGAGTGTTAAATAACAAACATATTCATTTTCCTATGACTATAGTTTTAACTCTCATTGTAATAATTTCAACTATAAACTTTCATTATCTGAATATGAATCTATCACCAGGACCTTTTTATAATAAAGAAACTTCTGTGAATTTAAAAGAATTTTGCCACATGAAATTTAGAGATAAACTAAAGAATTTTAAATGGAAATATTCTACAGAAAAAAATATTAAGAATTTTATTTTTGAAAGTAGAATCCATTTTTGACACTATAGTTAATTACTGATGACAAATGAACAATAATTAAATTAGTGATAAATCACCAACTGACTTATCTTTGAGTCATCTAGAATATGTCAATTAATTTTTTTAATCTTCAACAGAAATGAAACTTTGAAAGAGTATGCAGGAGTCTATACTTTTGAATAACTACATTTTAAGACATGTTTCAATAAAGTATTTACATGTGTGGGAGAATAAAAATGGTGAATATCACCTACCATATATTAGGCTTTGATCTTGAGCACTAGTCAGAACTTTGGAAAACTATTGAAAATGGATGATTATATTTTGCAATGTGAAAAGGACATGTGTCTTGAGGAGCCAGGGGTGGAATAATGTCATTTGGATGTTTGTTCCCTCCAAATTTCATATTTTAGTGTAATCTCCAATGTTAGAGGGGAGATCTGGGATGAGGTGTTTGAGTCATGGGACTGGATCCCTCATGAATGGCTTAGTGCTGTCCTCATGACAGTGAGTGAGTTCTCTGAGTTCACATGAGATTTGGTTATTTAAAAGTGTGTGACATCTCTCCCCTTACTTTTTTGCTCCAGTTCTCACCATGTGACATACCTGCTCCCACTTTGCCTTCTGCCATGAGTAAAAGGTCCCTGAGGCCTCCCCAGAAGTGGAACAGAAGCTGTTGCCCTGCTTGTACAACCCGCAGAACAATGAGTCAATTAAATTTATTTTCTTTATAAATTACCCAGCCTTAGATATTTCTTAAGGTATAGCAATGCAAGAATGTTTTAATATGGATGCATAGGCTGGGGATGGCATCAGACAGAAGCCATATTTGAAACCACTATTCTAGCCCTGTGATATCAGTGCAGAAAGACTTTTATAGTTTTGTGTGCAAAACTATAATTGCATATCTCCAGTGGTTTATGATATGGCTACACAAATATTTACGTACACATACACACACACACACACACACACATATATATATATCTCCATCCCTAGATCATTCACATATATTTCAGTTAGTCACAAATATTCCCTTCGCCCTCTAGGATTAAAAAGAAAAAAGCCACTTCTTTAACAGACAGATCTCGTTATGGAAGATGAAGAACACTCACTACAAAACATTGCCAAGTAAACTCGCTTCCAGTAGCTGCCATAACACATCTCCAGAAAGTGATTGCCTTAAGAAAGAAAAAATGTATTATCTCACAGACCTGGAGGCTAAAAGTTCAAAATCAAGGTGTTGGCAAGTCCTTGCACCATTGGAAGTTTCTTCAGGGTGCAATATCTTTCTGGAGAAGGATATTCCCTTGTTTCTTCCTAGTTTCTGGTGATTGCAGTCAATTCTTCACATTTCTTGGCTTAGAGCTGTATCACTCCAACTTCTGCCTTGACTGGCATATAGATTTTCTTGATGTGTCGATGTATTCACATAGCCTTCTTATAAGGATACTGGTCATTGCATTTAGAGGCCACCTTAATTCTGTATAATCTCATTTTAATTTAACTAATTACATGTACAAAGACCCTGTTTCCCAGTAAACTCATATTCTGAGATTCTGGGTGGACATGAATTTTTCAGGGACACTATTCAATCCAGGATACCAAGGAATAGATGAAAATTTTGACCAAAAATTTCAGGAAGTTATAAAATCGAATAAATATATTACTTCCAAGAGCACCAAGCAAAGATACAAAAAAACTGGGGGAAGAGATGACAAGAAAACATAAGATAAATATAAATTGAAAGAAATCAGGGAGGATGTGACATTAAAATTAAAACAACAGAAATTTAGGCAAAATTAGGATGATTCTGACAGAAATAAACAGGAAGTTCTGAAGGAAGAAAGTAAAAGTGGAACATAATTAATATTTACAGGTATATAAATAGAGTCTTAAAATACAAGTTTATTTCTATATTTAGGTAGACAAATTTGATTTTAGAAAAAAAAATTGGCTAGAATGGACAACATGGAAATATATCCTACCTATTAAAGTTATCAGTAATTAGAGAAACTACCATTTGTGCTTCTAGACAGAAGACTAAATAACTTGGAAGGAGAACGTTTTTTAGCAATCTCAGATACTTTCACAATGTCCAAAGACAGTGGAGAAATTTCCACAAATTCCTGACTGAAACAAGGTATGAGCCAAGAATTTGCACACAGGCAACATGGAAGAGTTTTAAATATGTAAGTGTTGGGAAGACAAAACATTTCCATTTGATCCTCAAGTAATAATTAGGGGCTAACTCATTTGTATTTGTTTTCCAACCATTTTCTAGCCATTTTCATATCTAGAAAATATTGAGAGTGTATTACCAATGAGTAACACTTTGTCTATCACCCAAGAGACAATGGATGGATGTGGAATTAAATGTTCATTGAAATGATTCCATTTATTACTTTATTTGCCTAGGCAAACATGATTATACCCCCTGTGAAAACAACTATAATTTAGCATATATCTATAACAGTTACTTGTTTACATACTTAGGCTTCCTTCCTACTTTATTAGAACCTCCTTGAGGGCAGGGACTATATTACAGTAGCTTTTTCCTTTATCATGCACAGTGTATGTGTGTATGTGTGTGTGTGTGTGTGTGTATATATATATATATAAAATAGATCTTTATGAATTTTTTATGAGTTCAATTATTTTTACCAATAGGCAAAGATAATTGCTAGAAGAAGAAACATTTTCTATTTCACTCAAAACAGATTTAAAATAATTTGACAGAAGGAAAATAGAAAGGAGAAGTAAAGTACTCAATTTTGGCCTAGGCAAACTGCCCAGTTCTAATTAGGCCATGGGCACATGGGCCTCCCCTTATTTTCATATCTCCTTTAAAGCCCTGGAGATAACAGAACAGTGATCATGGCAGCCAAGCAAACCATATGGGAACCAGTAGACCACAACTTAATTAGCACTGCAAATTTATGCCAGTGGTGTCAGCTTCTATTTTTATATTACTTCATCTTCAGAATCTTAAAGTTTCAGTTAAATTTATCATTTTGCCTTTGTATTTCTCTTTCCTTAAAATATGTGTTAAATAAAATTACAATGATATTTATCAAACAAAATGTATTTAAAATAGAAGCTTAATTTATTATCTATTTAAAGCTTACTTACAAAAAAGCTATCTGGCTGAATAACAATAATGATAATAATCATCTCTAAATCTATTCACTTCACAAGATGCATACCTAAAACAAAATGATCCAACATGGTAAATATTTCAGAAAGGAAGAATGTATATAATGAATGAAAACAAATATTAAATGCAGATGTGCTTCCAGGAAGGAGGGGACTTGGTGATCTTGAGCTTTGAACTGGCAAACCAAAGAATATATTTTTGTATGGAACCTTAAAGTAGATAATAACAAAGGAATTTTTTTTAAAATCTCGCCTTCTAAAACTTACCTTATCATTAATATATTTTAAATTTTATTTACTATCAAAATTTAATTTCATACTTAACCAAACCACAGTGGCTTATTGAAACAAGCATCTGTAATGTAATCTGATAATAAATATCAAAATTAAAATGTTAAATAAAGCCTTAACTCTTTAATTTTTATATCATAGTGCATCCTCTTTACAGCATTTTAGGGAGATGTAATATATCTTGTTGAATAATTTTACCATGTACTTGACAGATATGTGATTGATTCAGTGGTAGATTTAGGAGCAAAACTGTAGTCAACTGAGTCTCAGTTTAGTGCTGTCTTCCTAGACTAGAAGGCAAGTGAAATGTCAAAGAACTAGATTTGTTTTACTTTGTGCCATTATTTACATTTAAATTTCATTAGTTAAAAACACCAGAATAAAGCATTGAGATAAAATTCCTAAAACTTATTTAAAATCCATATTAATAAACATTACCTTAATATGTCCATAGCTGACAATTTAATTTATACACACACACAAAAAGGTAATCATAAATACTTTCATTTTTCCTAACTTTACTACTATGTTATAATGAAAAAACAATTTGGCACTCCACAGAGAGCAGATAAATTCAATCAGTAGTTAATACTTTGGAATTTGTAGTCTTCTAATTAAGTTAAAAAATATAATAAAAGAAATAATAAGATTTTGTCTTTGATTTTTTTTCCCCTCAAATTCTTTGTTGTACCATCTGGCCTGAAATGCTCACAAACATTGCTGTCTGGACAGAGATATGACCAATTATGCAGAGACGAAATCCCAAACATTAACAGTCTTCAATAATTTATTGCTACTACCCGAGTCTGCCATTGTTATCTTTTACTTTTAATTAGTTACTTATCTTATTAATCATCTCGACTGTTTTAAACCTAGTTTTAAATATTTTGTGTATTTTTATATAAAGACAGTATTTTAAAAAGGTATTATAAAAGGTCTTCAGGAAAAAAACAAAAAATTCCATAAAATTAGTTAATATGGTAAAAAGAAACTGGACATTCGTAGCACTGAAACAATGCTGTTAGATTTATATAATAAATTTTGTTATTACAAAATCAATTATTTTAAACAAATTGATAAGGATAGAATTGATTTAATATCACAAAATTATTTTCTCTTTTGATTTTACTTAGCGTATCTTTAAAATCCCCCATGACATCATAATAATGATTATGAATACCTAATAAGCAAGCAATTAGTATTATAATAGAGTGTTATAATAGAATTCATCAACTTTGATGTTTTGAAATGAAATAATATTAAATGAAATGCAAATTAAGCTATTGCAATATCTACAGAAAATAGCTATTCAGTTTTAAATTTAGGGCCTCTGGAACCTAAGTATATAAAACTCTGGACTTGTCCATTTCAAATAAATTTTTAAAAACTTATCTAACAGCATGCTGTGATTTCTATTGATCAGCTACTACTAGAGTTAATCACGTTTATTCTGTGTCTTAATTTCACTTTCGACACTTCATCTTTCAACACACAAATAGCTGGAGTGAATTATACCAGCAATATCTTCCTTTGCTCAAGGAAGAAACCTTTGCAAATGGGCCCCAATGGCCCATACAATATTTTCTCACAGACAATGAAAAGCATTAAAGAGAATCAGAATGACAAATTTTGTTCCCAGCAGATCTGTAGGTACTTAGACAGAAGTTTTAACGACCAAATAACAAACATAAAGTCCACAATTGCTTCAACAAGCGGGCCCTAGTGGGTAATGTACTTCTAAATATAAACTGATAGCGTGATACAGGAATGACTATTTTGAATTATATTTTGTACTCTTCTTTCATTTATTTGACTTAACTGCTTTGGTATCACTTTTTAAATCAAACAGCACATTATCGATGGAAAGTTTACTAGAAGTGAGTAGGAAAGGCAAAAGTAATAGATTTTCAGCTTACACACATAAAACACAATTAATGTAAACCTGTTAAAGGTGGCAATAACATAGCAGTTTATTATCATTTCTAAAGTTCAAAATAAGCTATTTGAAATCTAAAAAAAAAATAGCTGTCACATTTTGTAAAGAAATCTGCAATTTAAAAAAATGGATGCGCTTCTTAGCAGGGACTAACAGGGAATTACCTTGAAAATTAAAATCTTTTCATTAAGAAATCAATTTGTTTTCTGGCCACTCTCTGGCAAATAAAAATTTGGATGAATTTCTTAACACAGATAATAAGTTAAATTAGCAAACTGGCTTTGATGGTTATTTTAAAAAAGATTATTTAGTTTCACCCTCTAGTCAATCTACAAATTAGATTTGTTACTCAAGAAGGAATTTGTTCTTTGATTGGGAGAGACATTACCCAAGCCTTTTCTTCCTTTGCATTCTGTCTGTGGAACAGCATGATCATTTTCAAGTTTTATATTAACTCTGGATGCTGATAACACCCAGTTCTACATCCCCCCACCTCTTTCCTCCAGGGCTCATCCTACAGACTATGATGGCGAATAAAATCATAATTGATTTTAAGTGTTTAATAAATATGATAAAATTAATAAATGCTAGCTGTTCATGATTATCTTCACCATCATCTACTAGTACCAAATGTATAATAAATGAATGAATGAATATTTTGGTATTATTTTTCATTCACGGACCTGCATCATTAGTCTGCTCTTTGAGGCTACTTCAAAAGAAAAGCAAATGGAACAGGAAAAATGACTAAAGCGTAAGAGAACAGCTAGAGTTGTAAACAAAGATATCTCACTCATGACATATTTCAATACTTTTCATAGTAAAAGGGAAAATAGTATTGAAGTGCACCTCTAAATTCTCCTTCATAGTTGTCAATGTTGGAATTGAAAGATTTAATTCAAAACTACCTTGGATAGTGATAAATCGCAGTAATGTATTTCCTTATGGGTGTTTAAATATATTTAATTTTTAAATGTTTTTAAAAATATAGATATAAAATAATATATAAGATTTAATGATGAATATATGAAATAGAGCAATGGTTAGTCATTAAATAGAAATATAAAATTTCTAAGATTTAATGATGAATTATAAGATATGTCAAAGCACTTAAGTTGTCCATAGACCTCTTTATCATATAATTTACTTGTCAGGGAAACTGTTCAGATACATAAAATACTTTTGAATCCAGGAGGTATTAACTATAAGCTATACTGTGCTCACTAAAGAACTATATCATAGTATTATTTTTAGTTTTCAAATTGCATAACAATGAATTTACACCTAGAAGCTAGCAATTCACTAAAAACTTTTGTGTGGATATTGATGACAAATCTTTCCTGTAGGACAGACTATTGTCTTTTAACAATACATTGAAAATCTGCAGTCAATTCTTAAACTAATTGAAGTATTCATGCAATGTTAAATGCATGGAAAACAAGCAGTTCTAAGAGAGAAGTTTACAGAAACAGACTTCTTGAAATGATCACTGATATCTCTTGAAGAACAGTTTCAATGACTTAGTTTCAACATACACATTAAGCCAGCTTTTGTTACAGCTAAAAGTTTGTTCAATTTAATCAAGTTTACAGAATTCTGTAAACCTCATTTCCAAGAGCTTACATCAAATAAAATGTAAAAAAAAAAAAAAAAAAAAAAGAAACTACCATCAGAGTGAACACGCAACCTACAGAATGGGAGAAGATTTTTGCAATCTACTCATCTGAGAAAGGGCTAATATCCAGAACCTATAAAGAACTCAATCAAATTTACAAGAAAAAAACAAACAACCCCATCAAAAAGTGGGCAAAGGATATGAACAGACCCTTCTGAAAAGAAGACATTCATACAGCCAACAGACACATGAAAAAATGCTCATCATTACTGGCCATCAGAGAAATGCAAATCAAAACCACAATGAGATTCCATCTCACACCAGTTAGAATGGCAATCACGAAAAAAATCAGGAAACAACAGGTGCTGGAGAGGATGTGGAGAAATAGGAACACTTTTACACTGTTGGTGGGACTGTAAACTAGTTCAACCATTGTGGAAAACAGTGTGGCGATTCCTCAAGGATCTAGAACTAGAAATACCATTTGACCCAGCCATCCCATTACTGGAGATATACTCAAAGGATTATAAGTCATGCTGCTGTAAAGACACATGCACACGTATGTTTATTGCGGCACTATTCACAATAGCAAAGACTTGGAATCAACCCAAATGTCCATCAGTGACAGACTGAATTAAGAAAATGTGGCACATATACACCATGGAATACTACGCAGCCATAAAAAAGGATGAGTTCATGTCCTTTGTAGGGACTGGATGCAGCTGGAAACCATCATTCTCAGCAAACTATCACAAGAACAGAAAACCAAATACTGCATGTTCTCACTCATAGGTGGAAATTGAACAATGAGATCACTTGGACACAGGAACGGGAGCATCACACACCAGGTCCTATTGTGGGGAGTGGGGAGGAGGGAGGGATAGCATTAGGAGATATACCTAATGTAAATGACGAGTTGATGGGTGCAGCACACCAACATGGCACATGTATACATATGTAGCAAACCTGCATGTTGTGCACATGTACCCTAGAACTTAAAGTATAACAATAAAAAAAAGTAAAGATCTCACATAAGCAGCCTAATATTATACCTCAAAGAACTAGAAAAACGGGAACAATCAAAACCTGAATAATTAGAAAAAAAGAAATAATAAACATCAAAGCACAAATAAACAAAATAGAGACAAAAATATAAAAAATCAACAAAACAATGAGGTGTTGTTTTGAAAAGATAAAGAATGCTGACAAAACTTTAGCTAGACTAAGAAAAAAAGAGAGAACATACAAATAAATAAAATCAGAGATAAATAAGGAGACACTGCAATGGATACCACAGAAATACAAAGGATAGTAAATGACTACCACAAACAAGTATATCCCAACAAATCAACAAACCTAGAAGAGATGGATAAATTCCTGGACACAAAAACTTATCAACATTGAATCATGAAGAAACACAAAACCTGAGAAGGCCAATGAGTAATGAGAATGAAGAATTAATAAAAAGTGTCCCAGTAAAGAAAGCCCAAGACTTGAAGGCTTTGCTGCTGAATTCTACTAGCCATTTAAAGAAGAACTAATAGCAATTCTACTCAAACTATTTCAAAACATTGAAAGGAGGGAATACTTCTAAACTTATTCTACGAGGCCAATATTACTCTGGTACCAAAACCAAACAAAGATACAACAAAAAAGGAAACTAATGTCCAGTATTCATGATGAACATAGATGAAAAAATCCTCAACAAAATACTAGCAAACTCAATTCAACAGCACATTAAAAATAATCACTCACTGTGATCAAGTGGGATTCATCTCAGAGATTCTGAAAACATTCAACATATGCAGATTAATAAACACAATCACATTAATGAAATCAAGAACAAAAACTATATGATCATTTTAATAGATGCTGGAAGAGCATTTGATAAAATTAAATGTGCCTTCATGAAAACACTGTCAACAAATTGAGTATAGAAGGAACATACCTCAACATGATAAAGGCCCTATATGAGAAACCCACAGCTAAATCAAATTGAGTGGAGAAATGTTAAAAGCTTTTCCTGTAATATCTGGAACAAAACAAGAATGTCCACTCGTCCCATGTTTATGCAACATAACACTGGAAGTTCTAGCAAGAACAATTAGGCAGGAGAAATAAATAAAAGGCATTCAAATCGAATGGAGGATGTCAAATTGTTCCTGTGTGCAGATAACATTTTCACATATATTAAAGTGAAAACCCTAAACTCTCCACCAAAAAAAAAACATTAGAAACAACACAAATTTCTATTCAAAATCAACATAGAAAAATCAGTAGCACTTTAATTTGTCAACAGTAAACTATCTGAAAAAGAAATCCAGAAAGCAATTTTATTTACAATAGCTACAAAAAATACTCAGGAATAAACTTAGCCAAGGAGGTGAAAGAGTTCTACAATGAAAACAATAAAACGTTGATGAAAGAAATTGAAGAGAATAAAAAAAAAAATTGAAGCTATCCTATGTTCATGGATTGGAATAATTAATATTGTCAAAATATTCATATTACAAAAGCAGTCTATAGATTCAATGCAATGTTTATTAAAATGCCAATGACATCCTTCACCGAAATAGAAAAATATTTCCAAATTTACTTAGAAATGCAAAAGACTCCAGAAAGCCAAAGCAATCTTGAACAAAGAGAGCAAAGCTGAAGACATTACATTACCTAACTTCAAAATACACAGAAAAGATATAGTAAGTAACACAACGTAGTACTGGCAGAAAAAGAGACATATAGACTAATGGAACAAAAAAGAAAACCCAGAAATCATCTATTTACAGGAAACTAATTTTCAGCAAAGGTGCCAAGGATCCACACTGAAGGAATGGCAGTCTTTTCAATAAATAATACTGGGAAAACTGAGTATTGACTTATAGAAAAAATAAAACTATATACCTATCTCTCACCCTATGGAAAAATCAACCCTAAATGGATTAAATACTTCAGTGTAAGACCAGAAACTATGAAACTAGTAAAAGAAAACATAGGGGAATTGCTTCATGAAATTGAACAGCAGTAATATTTTGAGTAAGGCCTTGAAAGCACAGGCAACAAAATAAAAAATATAGAGATGGGATTGCACCAAACTAAAATCTTCTGCACAGCAAAGAAAACAATCAATAGAGTGAAAAGACGACCTACAGAATGGGGGGAAGTATTTGCAAATTATGCATCCAACAAAGGATTAATATCCACAATATACAAGGAACTCTTAGCAGCAAAAGAAATCCTAATTTTAAAGTGGGCAAAAGAACTGAATAGACATTTCTCAAACGAAGGCATGCAAATGGCCAAAAGTTACATGAAAAAAAAAATACACATCACTAATCATTAGGGAAATGGAAATCAAAGCCAAAATGTAATATAACCTCACCCCAGTTAGAATGATTATCATAAAAAAATAAACAAACAAAACAAAACAAAAAATTACAAAAGCTGGCAAAGATGTGGAGAAAGGGGAGCTCTTATGCACTGTTGCTGGCATAGAAATCAGTGCCACCATTATGTGAAACAGTACAGAAGTTCCTCAAAAAGTTAAAAATAGAACTACCACATAATTCAGCAATGCCTTTACTGGGTATATCTCCAAAGGAATTGAAATCAGTGTTTCAAATTGATATCTGCACTCCAGTGTTTTTTGGAGCACTATACGCAACAGACAAGAAAAAAATGAACCTAAATACCCATCTACTAATGAATGAATGAGGAAAATATAGTATGATACACAGTGAAATACTATTCAGTCATAAAACAGAATAAAATCATGTCACTGGAGGCAACATGAATGAACTTGGAGGACATTATGTTAAGTGAAATAAGTCAGACACAGAAAGACAAACACTGCATGATCTCATGCATTTGTGGAATCTAAAACAGTTGATTTCATAGAAGAGTATTATGTTGATTACCAGAGAGCTGGGAGGGGTAGCAGTGAGGGAGGATTGAGAGAGGACGGTCAGTGGATTCAAAGCTACAGCTTGACAAGAAGAATAAGTTCTAGCGTTCTATTACACAGTAAGACGACTGTAGCAGATGATACTGTAGTGTATATTTGAACAGAGCTAGAGGAGGAGGTTTTGATTATCACCACAAAGAAATGATAAATATTTAAAGTAATGGATACAGTAATTAGTCTTATTTGATCATTATATGTTGAAACGTCATATTGTGCCGAACAAATATGTACAATGATTATGTCACTCATAAATAAAAATTGATTAAAAAAAGAAAATAATGAAAATTAAAACTACAAAATAATTTTGCATAAAATAATTAGGACTAATAAGGCTCATGTTTCAAAGATTTCATATTTAGATTATAATCCTTTTCCAAATGTAGGGTGTCATTTAAGTTAATCAAATACTTTCACTGAAAACTTTGCAGTCTGTTCTGAAAGACCAGTCTTTTACTTTTCTATCCATTATAAGCCTATAGATAGATGAGAGTGAGAGAAAGAGAGAAAGAGATTGTATCTGCTTGGTTTTAAATAGAAATGCAAATACAATGATTAAAATGCAAATACAATGATTAAAAAGGATCATATAAAACCAAATTCAATGACTAGAACTTTCCTATAAAGTTCTATATCTAACTATAAGATAGTTAGATATGCTAAGCCTAGACAAAGATAATAACATTATAAATCTGTTTTGAACCATGTTTATAATGAGAGGACTAGCAAAGGATAGGCCTGCATTTGGGCCAACAGTATGATGCAGGTTTGAAGCACTGGCAGCTTCTGCCCAAATCTCTGTCAGATGTTGTTAATTGATTTTGCCATTTTTAAATCACTTAACTACTAAATAGAGATGTGGTTTCTCAGTCTTTGCCCATACAGCCTTCCAGACAGCCACTTCTAATTTATTGGTATTAACATAAAATCAGTTTGCTATGGAGAGAAATGAAAAACTATGACAAGAATAAGACGACTAACCTGACTTCTGCTTTGTTTCTGTCTTCACAATTAAATATGTAACATTCTTGTTTAAGTGAAAAGTTATACTGGACCAACTAAACTAATATGAACGAGCATATAGTTTCTAGCCATATAATATAATGGGACACTGTGATAATATAGAAGTGTGATTATAGAAATAAAAGACCAACTTTAGACGGAAATAGGAAAGATTAAACATAGCATAAACCTGGAAGCACTACTTAAAGAAAATGAAAAGAGCTGGTAAAGAGATTCCAAAGAGCTGGACTCCATGTATGTCACAGTGCAGTTAAAAAGATGTGAAGAAAGAAAAACTTTATTACAGATTCTTGAATTAGCCAGTGTGCGCCAAAAGATTTAAAAACAGAAGTCTTTGGGACAAAAGGCAAAAATGTAGTTTATGGCCAGGTTCCGAGCAGCATATCTTCATTGTTTCCTAATTCCTTTTGGGCCTAAATCCTACAATGAACTATTTTTACTCATTCTTTCCTCCTTTTTACAAACCTTTTCTCACTGCCATGATAAAACTTAACAATATGTTTTTTCAATTGTGAAATGGCAGCTCTATGGGAAGGTAGCATGCCAATTTGCTTTGCATTTAATTTTCTCTTCAATTTTCTTAGATGGAAGTTATGTTAAAATTTTCTCTAAATTGATCTGTAGATTCAACAAAAAAATGCAATAGGCTTTTCTAAAAAAGAAATAGAGCAGAGAATTCTAAAATATATATGAAAATATAAAGAATCTAAAAGAGATAAACCAATTCTTACAAAAGGAAAAGACTAAGAGATCTTATTCTTTTCATTTCAAGAATAACTATATATTTACAGTAGTCTACATTGTCTGGTATTGGCCAAAAATAAAGAGTTTAATGGAATTAAGTAGAGTCCAGAAATATAGCCACATACACATCACCATTTTATTTTCAACATAGGTACAAAGCAATTCGATGATGAAATGCTAGCCCTTCAATGCACTGCAACAATTGGTTAACCTATAAGAAAAAAAAAAAACAACAACATAAATACTGACTCTTCCTTTAATTGTACCAGATACAATATTAACTCAGTTTGTCATAGACTTGTTAACGACCATAACACTTTTTTAAAGTAGTTACTTTTTAGAATGTTTTTCTTTTTTTTTTTTTTTTTTTTTTTTTTATTATACTTTAAGTTCTAGGGTACATGTGCATAACGTGCAGGTTTGTTACATATGTATACTTGTGCCACGTTGCTGTGCTGCACCCATCAACTCATCAGCACCCAGAGTGTCTGATGTTTTCTCAAGAATAGACTCAGGCCATGCATTATTAAAAAGGATCATGCAACGGTGATATCTTTTCAGTTTATCACATCAGGAGATACATGAGGTTGACATTTGCTTGAAGTGTTACATGCCTAATTGTCCACTCTATAGTTATTATTTTTTCCAATTTAATTGTTAAATAATTTTGGGGGAGGGAAGGACACTTAGAAACTATGTGCCTATTTTGTACCTATTTAAATTGATATCCACTAGTTTTAGCATGCATCAGATGTTGCCTGTGGCAATTATTAATGTAATTTACTAATTGTGTGATTTGGTTTGCCTCTTCCCAATTCCCTGGCAATACCATGGCGGAGCTGGAAAGAGGAACCTTGTTATTTCCTGAGGAAGATGAAAGTCTAAACTTTTTAAGTGGTCCCCAGTGACACTATGGGGTCTTAGTTACTGAATGGTAAAGATGAAAGTCCCAACTTCCTATTTAACATGTGACACCAAGGCAGTCAGGGAATTGGAGGCACCTTGTTACAACTTGATGAGAGTGTAATCTATGAACTCGACTCAACTTTTTGCTGGCATGGGTCAGGGAGGGGACCACAGTTAATTTTTTGTGGCATTTGGCTTGTATAGAGAAGTCGTTTAAAAGTTCTCCATTTGGTGAGGCTGTCTCTTTTCTGATCCTTTGGGTAGAGAGGGCTTTTCTTCTTTTGTTCATAGGAACTTCTGGTCCTATTTTCGAATATATAAGGCAAAGTGAAAACCCAAGAAATTCAGCACCACATGATTTCTTGGATCAGAGGTACCCTAGTGTGTCTGTGTTCTCTCCACCATTTAGAGTTATTTTATATTTGTGTTACATATAACATCCAGAGTTTTTAATTATACTTCATAAGAAGAATAGGGACATTTATGACTACTTCACCTTTCTGAAATATTCTCTTTTACTTCTTTTTGTTTGGTTGGTTGTTTTCTTATTGTTGAGTTTAGGAAGTTCTTCATATGTCTGGACACAATTTTTTTTTGTCAGAAATGTGATTTGCAAATATTTTCTTACAGTCTGTGGCATATGTTTTAATCTTCTGACAGTGTCTTTCACAGAGCAAAAGGTTTAAAGTTTGATTAAGTACAATTTACCAATGTGTTATTTGACGGATTATGCTTTCGTATCTAAAAACCTTTTGCCTAACAAATAATTGTATAGATTTTCTCCCATCATTTTTTCTCAGAGTTTTATAATTTTTGCATTGTACATTAAACCCTATTATTTATTTTTTCTTAATTATATATTAACTTTCAGTATAAGTCATGAATTCTTGCTTATTGTGTATATAAATGTTCAATTTTTCTAACATCATTTGTTGAAAAGAGGCTTTTATCCATTGAATTACCTCTGCACCTCTGTCAAAATCAGTTAACTGTATTTATGTGGGTTTATTTCTGAGCTCTCTATTTTGTTCAATTAATGTATATGTAATCAATACTTACACTGGATTGCCTTGACTACTGTAGCTTTATATTAAATTTTGATATTGGGTAGAGAATAGTCAAACTTTGTTTTTCTTCAAAACTAATTTTGTGATTTTCATTTTTGCACATAAACGTTAGAATAAGCTTATTGACATCTATAAGAAAAAAAATTAAGGCTTAAGGCAGGAGGATCACTTGAACCCTGGAAGTCGGGTCTGTTTGGGTCACTGCACTCCAGCCTAGGCAATAGAGCTGGACTCTGTCTCAAAACAGAAAAAAGAAGAAGAAAAAAGTCTGCTGGGATTTTGATTTGGATTGCATTGAAACTATTTTCAAAGACTTTATTCTTACTTAAAAATCATTGCATCTTCCCATCCATGAACACTCCATGTATTACTGTTTATGTAGATTTTTGATTTTTATAATCAATGATTTGTAGATTTTGGCATATACATTCTGCACGTATTTTGTTAATTTGTAAGTACTTTACTTTTTTGACATAATTTTTGTCTAAATTTAGAAAGGTTTAATAAGCTTCCTTTGTAACTCCAGTCTCCTATAGAGATAACTTGTGCCTAGAGTGGGAATGGTTGCCAGAGCAAACATTGGTAATTTTGAATTTTGGTCTTCTCTTCGCCCTGTGCTTTGAGAGGGTCTATATGATCACTCTAGTTCTGTTGTCCTCTAGCAGTATTCTGAATGTGTTAGGTTGGCAGCGGGGAGTGGTGTGCACTGGGGGAAGGGGGAGATATTAGTACCTGTTCTTCTGATTAAGCCTCATCTTAGATATGCAGCATGTCTCTGGGGTATATCTTTTACAAATTATCTTGCTCCTCACCCTAGTTTTGGGTTCACTAGGTAGTCCTTCCTCTCCAAAAGTTAATTTTTTTTCTTCTACTTCCTTCTCTGAGTGGCAACTGATGTTCTAATGGCAGCAGCACTTGTTCTTAAACCATAGATTAAAACTTTCATTCTGAAGAGGAGAAGGTTCTCCTTGCATCTAACTGCACAGCCTTGCTTTTCCTTAAGGTTAGATCACAATCAATATTTCTTAGGGTTCTTTCCAATTTTTCTGAGTATCCAGTGAAGTTTTCAAGTAAGAGCCTATAAAATGGGACAGATTTCTCCAATTTCTAAAGCCCCTATGAGTTTCATATTGCCCCACCAATGCTTGCTACATCTTTACCATTTGCACATTTGGGGAGGCATTTTCAACTATTCTTATTCTTCTTACTGTAATTCAACTGCTTCTACTGCAGGCAAACAAGTCCTCGACTCCGCTCTCCCTGCAGGCTTCATTATTCATTAGCTTTGGGGCTAGTTGTGTGTACTGCAAGCTTAGTAAACCAATGGGTAAAAAAATAATCATGAATTTGAAGTTAGCATGGCTAAACATTTGTAATGACACAGTTTATGTGCTGCTTTGGATTATGGAATGTCCAAACAGTTGGTCAAACAGTCTTAGTATGTCTGTGAGGGTGATTCTGGATGAGAGTACCATCGAAGGGATGGATTCAGTACAGTAGATTGCCCTCCCTAATAGATGTGGGCCCTATCCAATCAGTTGAAGGCCAGAATAGAACAAAATGGCTGGCTCTCCCAAGAGTAAGAGTGAACTCCTCATGTCTGATTATTTAAAGCTGGGACATCTTTTCTTTCCTGCCTTCATATTTGAATTCAAACATTGGCTCTTCCTGGATCTTCAGCCTGCAGGCATTCAAACTGGAACTACACCATTGGTTTCCTGGGTCTCCAGTTTTCCAACTACAGATCTTGGGATATGTCAGAGTCCATAATTATATAAGACAATTCCTTAGAATACATCTCCTAAGATACAGATATAGGTATGTAAATATACAGATATATAAATATTGATTCTATTACCCTAATATACCTTCCATAAGTTGTCTTCCTCTTTTTGATTATTCTACTTGTGTAAACCCATATGGATGCTTCAATACAAAAGCAATTTGTCCTAGTTACAAGATACAGCCAGAAACCTACTCTTCCAGTCAAGAAGTCTCATTCTTTTCTACAGTTACTTCCACAGTGTTTGTATCAAAATCCTCACTTATACCCATCAAGTCCCACGTAATATTTATTGAACTAGGCAAGAATGGCTAAAATGTCTGGTGAATTAGTAGCCTAGAAAAGCCTTGTCAAATCTGCAGCAAAGTTGCTTCCTAAAAAGAAGCCAAGAAGTTTCCAAATGCATCAAATATGTGTAATCAAGAGCTCCAATTACCTTTTTCGACATAATTCCAGTCTATTCAAACATATTAGGCTTACACTCACGCAGGCTATATCTGAAAGTGCCACGGTGACTTGAAAACTACTCATAATGACTGAATAGACCTAATTCTCAAAGTCTGCACCCTGGCCCCAAGATTAGAGGAAAGCCCTTTCTCCATGATTCAGAAAGCCTTCCTCTATTCCTTGCTTCAGGATAAACAAAGGGATAAGCCTCATTTTCTGACATAAGTATAATGGAATTGGCTGTTTAACAGATTGTCACTGTACTTATAGCATTATCTTTTGACCTCAAAATGAAGTACAAAATAAAGAATGTTTTGGGGGGCATTTTTTTTTTAAATCTACACACAACTGGGCCTTGAAAATCATTAAGATTCTACAGGATTATGACTTAAACACACAGCAATGAACCACTACTCTCTTCAGAATTGCTTCAGGATGAATCAATATTTTTGTTAAACTTTAGTGTGTTTTCTTAGTGGGAAAAAATCATAAGCCTGAACCTTATCGATATGAATGTTTCTTAGACCAGACAAATCTGTAAAATTACCAAAATGTATTATGCTTTTCATGTGTGCCCCAATCTTTAATCAAAATTCCTATTGCTGAAATTCCCTTTTACAGAAGAAAAGTCTAATGCAATAATTTATATTATGCTATGAGTGACTAATAACATCCTAATAGTATCCTTTCAAGCAATATTTACTCCTTCAAAAACAAGGTCAGATGTTACCAAGTTTTAAGGAAGTGAATAAGAAGGAGGCATATTTATTGGGAGGAATTTTTTTGGTAGTAGGTGAGATTTCTTGGCCACCTTTAAAACATGCTGTGAAGAAAACTGCTCGCTGTGAGCCTCTTTAATATCAGCTTTGCCTTGGTTCAATTCAATCCCACTTCAGGCAAATTCCTAATTTTTATAGCTTCAAATGAATTTTGCAAGAAAATTGGGTACTTAGCTTTTGCTGTGGAACTTCAGAAAATCAGTTTAGAATGACTGACCTCTGTAGAATTTTATCTACTACTAATTTTATCTCTGTGGAATATTGTCTACCAAGGACCAACTTTGATAAGCATGTTTTCTTCCTTATCACTAATTAATTTGGAAAATTAAATGAGATCCTGGCATAAAAGTGATGCTAAGATTTAACATTTTTCCTGTACTGCATATATTAGATGTATTATCTAATTTAATTATTGTAATAATTTTACTAAAAACATACTATTATTTTCATTTATAAAAGATGAAACCAAGACTGTAGGTATGAAATAACTTTTGCAGTCACAGAATAAGGAATGATCTCAGTTTTAAACTCAGATGTGTCTTCCCCAAAGGCTGAGCTTTTCAATTGCACATGTCTTCTAAAAAAGAAATCTGACCATGAACAAATAGTGAAAAGAAAAAAAGGACAAGTATAAAGTGGAAAAAATCACAACCACATAGGAACACAAAATTTGCTGCAATGCATATCTGAAAGTACATTGTACTCTATAAGTAACACAGGGAAGATAAATCATGCTTATTTGAGGCACCGTAACGATAGATACCACATAAATGAAAAATAGAAGTGAGTGCAAAAACATACTCTGGCTCATGAATTCATCATGTCCATGATAACAGTTCTCTCAAATGCCAAATAAAGGATTCCCAGTGTGTAAATGCAACATTGATGCCAAAACAGCAGGAGACCATCAGTGCCAGAACAGTAGCATCAGAGGCCTTTGCAACAACTGTATCCTTCCTGACTGGGAATGCGACTGAGCTAGCTGGAAGGAAATAAGCCTCAGTGATGGAAGGAAGCTAGGCTACGGACAGAAGCCAAGGAACAAGCTACCAGAAGAGTAAGAATCCCACACAATCTGGGCAGGATTGATACAAAGGGCCAGGATGGACAATAAATCATGGTTTTCTGATTTATTTATATTGATTTACAGGAAAAGATATGAGATATTATGTGAAAATTATCTATTAGTACTTATTTTTCAAATTAGGACTTAGAAGCCAGTAGGGAGTTTTAATATACCGGATGGTACAAAAATCAGGTAAAAGATGACTGTTACATAGAAAAATACTAATTAAAACGAAAAAATTAATTTTATTCTCTTTTTGTGGTTTGTCTATTAAAAATTTTGGTTGTTTGTATCCCTCACCTAAAAAAGTGCTTTGCATTTTGTGTGTGTGTGTGTATTTCTTAATAAAATTTGAGTATAGAAAACAAGTAAAATCTAGCACCTAATAAAATTGATAGTTTAGCAACACAGATAAAATATACCTTAGTACTTCAACCTTTCCTCATGTAATGTGAGCCCCACCAACAGCTGAGTAATCAATTATGTATTATCATATGACAAACCGTTTTTTGAATACTACTTAATTCCTTTCCACATATGTTACTTAAATGAATTAAAGACAGAGAACATTAAGAGAAATTATCTAGAATGTTTAATTCACCTAAACATTCCTAGACCCAAGTAAGATCTTAGCCCTGAAGACTTAAAGATGAAATTGTGAGAAACTTATGAATATATAAAAGCAGAAAGGCCTGGGAGAGAGGGGGTTGGGGAAATATATGACTGAAACTCACAATATCTTCTGCCATTTTAAATATCCTTCCCTTTTAAATTCTTAATATTACAGAATACTCACTGATAAACTGTTTTATCCAGTTGGCAAAGATATAATGCCAATAAAAGAGGAATATGGAAGATATCTACTAGGTACTCAAAAGTGGCTAAATGTTAGTTTCTTAGTAGCCCCTGTTGCTGTAAATCTATCGATTTACATTTATAAGTAGTAAGAGCAGTTCAAATGGACAATCGGGGATTCCCAGAGAATGAGCAAGAGTACATGTGTGCTAGCCTTTTCTACCTATTCTGCCAAAATATGGGATTTTTAAAAAAGAAATATTTACTAAGACTGCCAAGCTTGAAGTATAATATGGTTTCTGCTCCTTGCCTTGGAAGATATTCTGGAATAGGCTGGTTTATGAAATAATATTTGTGTTAGGTAACTTTTAGGAAAACAGTTAATACATGATCAAAGTATTTAGTGTTAAAGGACAATAGGACAATATAGAACTTTCAAAATACAAAAATAATTCAAAATTTATGTTTCTACTTTTTCTTAAGAAAAATTATACTAGGAAAAAATAAAATTTCATGAAAGGGTAAAAGTCTCAAGACCTTTGGTATTCACTTCTATTTTGTACTTTTTTCAGGAATATTTAAAATATGTGACAGAAATACAGATTTCTTAAATGAAATGATCTGAGATTATAGTATCAATTAAAATGTCAATTATATTAGAATAAATAATCTTTTGGAATGAGTACACATAAAAAACAAATGACAATAATAAAATCCAGTGTCTGGAAATGGAAGCATTTATAGTACCAAGAAATTTCACCAAACTATTTTGTGATAAACAACATTGTTCCCATTTTAAAATGAAGACTCTATAAGAAAAATGGTTCAGGATTTTGTTGATAAAATTTACTAAGCTTGAAAGTGCTAAGAAAAGCTAGTAAGGATCATTCTAAAGTTGTCAAATGGCATCAAGACTGAAGTTACTATTCAAACACACAAATATCCAGTGTCAAGCTCTACCTCAAACTCTGAATAATTATTTTTATATTCATTCATGTACATTATACAACTTTAACTTGCTGCTGACAGATCCTTTATTATTGAATGTATAAAATATAACATTAGCCATCTGTTAAGATCATTTTTCTACCTTTTAATGAAAATATTTTATTAGCTAGTAGAATTTCTCCATTTCCCTGGAATAAAGGACATAAGAAACTTCCATTGTTCAAGCTGACTAGGCTGCCAGATAGAAACCTCATCAGTCACTGAATTGCCCTTGAGTGACACAGTTTTATGATATTTCTAAAGAGTCCACTTGCACCTGAAAATGTTCTTCCATTTAAGAAATGCAGTCTTGAAGTAGACACATTTTCTCTCTTCTATTCTCAGTATATAAAAAAAGGGTATTTTTCTTTACGGCCTTTGTTTTCCACAAGCACATTCAATAAACTGTTCTGTCAAGAGAAAGAGCAAAGGGCTCAATTCAATAAAAAATTGCAGTGATTATGCTATGCAATTTTGCTCCTGCTACTTTATCACAATTTGCCATTCAAGTGGACAGTGATGTGCTTCCAGCTCTAGAGGGGGAAAAAGCCCCATCAACTACTGCAAGGTCATTTTAGACAAGAAAGACACCAGTCCAATTTGATAGCAAGTCTCACATCAGATTGCCAGCAGTCTTTGCATCATAAACCAAAGTCATACTTCATGCAACACAAAGCAACCAAAACAATCATTATCAAATAATATTTATTTACCTAGATAATTTCAGGGTCTGAGATAATCCCTTGCTCTTACATAAGAAGCTGCAGTTCTTTTAGGCCTAAAAGGTATATCTAATTGGTTACTGCTCTTCCTTATCAGTGTTCCACCTCAAGACCATTCTAAGAGGTGGGAAAAGCTAGGAAGGACCTCAGGCTTGGAAAGATATTTCAGTTAGCTTTTTGAAAGAAACAAAAGTAAAAATGATAGCCTCTATCCTTCAGGATGATGTAGGTCTACTCACATTTTGACTGTTTTGCTGAAAACTATGTACCCACAGAACTTATTCAATATTAATCAACATGTGTAGTAATGATTTCTACAATTTTTTTTTTGTATGTGTTACAAGTTGCACCATACTTCTAGCTGTTGTGGGCCAGTATGCTTAAGAAGTGTAAATAATAACTTGAAGGTGGAAAAGTAGAGTATACATGACAAACAGAATGGGTTACACTATGCCTGAAAGTGGCTTTAAGAGGTCAGTAATATGGGAGCCAGTATGAAGGCTTTTGTTTCTTAGTAAGTGAAATATAATGATGGATTAAACAGCAATGATGGCACCAGGAAAGAAAAGTGAGCACTAAAAACAAAAAGACACTGAAGATACAGAATTAATAAAACTTTGGAGTACAAGCAAAAGTTTAATACCAAAGAAATTCTGATATTTTGACCCTGCGAGTAGAGAAAAATAGAATCACCATAAACACATTGGAAATGGTAGAAAATGAAAATCATTAAAGTAGAGCAAAAATAAGAGAATTCGAGTTTGGGTATCTTAAAGTTGAGAAATAGCAAAATAAATAAGTTGATGGAGATATTTGACAAGACTCTGGAGGGGTAGAATTGAAGCTCACAGTATATATTATGGCTGGATTACAGAACTGGGAATTCTGAGAAAGAAGTAGCTGTTGAAACTATGAAAATTGATAGACTCCATACATGAGCAATAATATGCTGAGAAATAAAAACAATATAACTTTGAAGAATAACATATCCAAAAGCCTGCAAGAAGATTAGAAGAGAAGAGAGAAAAGAGAAGAAAGAAAATAAATTAAGAATGCTATTTACCTTTGTAGCTCCACTACTAAATATGATACTTCAGAAGTTATTAACAAAATCTTAGTTTGAGAACTTCCAAGAAAGATGATGAAGTAATTAGCTATGCTCTCCATTGCTACATATCACCACACCATCATGAAAATGTTCAATGAAATATAAAAAGAAATGCAAGAAAATATACAAAAAGGCATTTCACACATAAATTTTTTAATCGTTTTATATTGTTCAAAATATACAGAAAAATAAAACATGGAAGAATATCATTTATTTGCCTGAAATAGGTTGAACCAGATATGTAAATAATTCTGATAGAACTCTAGAAATTTTCACTTTGCATGTATTAACTGACATTTTATAACTTGCAAAAATGCACGGATTGTGGGGCTGGTGAGTGAAGGATAAAAGATATGATTTTAGTTTAAAAGATATGTAGATCAGAAAATTTTATTTCAATCCAGAACATGATTGAGAGCTGTGCAAATTAATTTGGTCCCTTCTGTATAGCTGAGATTTGACCTTCACAAAAGTAAGGGATGCTGAAAATTATTAATAATTAACCATCCTTTCTGAGAAACAGAATCTGCACAGTTCTTACCTCATGGATGATGAAAAAGCCAACAAAAAAAGGAAATAATGCAAAAAAACTACAACACTTGCAGAATAAAGAAAACAAAAACCGTATCTAGAAGATTCACAATACATACATATATGAAATGGAAATTTTAGAAATAACTAAAACAAACGTTGGGGATACAAGAAGAATAGTAAACTAAGAAATTGGTAAATGTGTGAATAAATAGTCAATTTTTGTTACATGAAACAATGGCAATAAAATACTGGGAAGAACATTTGTATCAAGAGAGGGATAATAATTGTTATCATACTCTATGATATTTGCCTTCTTTGGAAAAACAGTAAATATGTGGATTTAATTTAGGTTCAGGTTAAAAATACATTTTTCTATAATAACCTTTAAAAGGACAAAAATAAGGTGTGTAATTTCAAAGTTTGTAAAGGAAAAAATTAAATGGAAAAAATACATTCAATTTATAATTTAAAAAAAAGATTGAATAAAAAGCAAACAGAAAATCTCCAGGTAAGGTTGGGAAGAAATAATACAATCTTATAATTCTCGTTGTGACATTAATTATTAACAACTTTATTGTATGTACAGTCAAGTAGTGAGATTGGGAGAGTTCTGATTTTTTTTGTTATATTTGGGTAATATTTCTATTGAAGAATTTAAGATTTTTTCTACAGTTAATATATATTTGCTAAAGGAATCATAAAAGTATACAGTAATTTATAGCAATCAATGGGTAGACAACTGGTGGAAAATTTTGGATAAGCAAATCAACTGTAAGTATTAGTATCTTAGAAAGGGTGTTCCCTTTGTCCTTTATAACAATATATAATAAGGATTTTATCATGAAATGTTAAAAAAATTTATGTTTTCTTTTGACTTATTTATTGTAGCAAATATCTAAAAACAAATGATCAAATATAGAGATCTCATTACATAAACTATAGTTCATCTTTATGATTAAATAGCATGCATGCATAAAATATATCACAGGAGGTTACAAGTTGCATGGGAAAGTGTTTAATATATGTTAACTGAAAAGAAATTTTCAATAGCATATGTACTACATGATCACATTATTAAAGATACCTATACTACAGAGTGACATCAGCAAGGTGACAGAGTAGGAGATAGAAACCTTCTTCTCCCTGCACCCCCAACAATAAAAAGACATTTATTAATGAACGTTAATAGTCATGGAAGGGTTCAAGGATTCATTTAAGAACTTGCAGCAACACAATAAGGAGAAGAAGAAAAAAGGAAAATATTCACACAGAAAGGATTGCTGGGGAGACCAGCATACTTGAGATGTGGAAATGGTTAGGAAGGAGGAAGTGCAAGAGATAACAGTATCAGTTATGTGATGAATACAACTGACGCGCACAGTAGCCTTCTCAGCAAAGGACACTAGCAACTTTCAGTAATGAGACCACCAACCTCACCATTGAGCCTATGAGAGGGAGATGCTACTGCCCTCCTCACCAGATGGAGTCAATGTTATGCTGCTCCAGGGACCAGATCACTCAACCCTCTTGACCCTGTGCAAACCATTGACCCTAGAGCAACAGCCACATTGTGGCTGTTGTATCCACCTCACCACAAGCACACCTGGAAGCTGGGCCAGCAGCCAAGAGGGATGCCCTTGGTCATGGCTTCACTGGTTGGAGAAAAATAGATTAACAGGACTGAGCAGCATTTGTCACTGAACAACCCAACAGCCCTCGCCATCACTAAGGATATCCACAGTCTTGGCCTCCTCAGAGGATCTCTGCAATCTTTGCCAACACCAACATCAGCTGACAGAGCTAAACAGAGACTACACTGCTGCACCCTCACCTCAAGCCAGAACTACCACATTCCACACAGTTGGAGCCCTCTCACCTGATGTTAGGGGAGTGTCTTTTCCCACTGAAAACAAACCTTAAAGTACAGAAGAGATTATTACTCCATCAAGTTTGTAGACATCAATGCAAGGCAACAAAAACCTTGAAAAAACCAAAGAAATATAACACCAGCAAAATAATAGTAACTTTCCAGTAACTGACACACACACAAAAATGGAGATCTACACATTTTCTGAGAAGTAATTCAAAATAATTGTTTAAAGAAAGCTCAGCAAATAATAAGGACACACAGAGAGACAACTCAACGAAACCAGGAAAATAATACATGAACAAAATTTAACTGAGAAACTGAAATCATACAAAGGAACCACACAGAAATTCTGTAGATGAAGAATATAATGAATACAATGAAAAATGGAAATAGAAATTGTCAGCAGCAGAATTGATCAAGCAGAAGAAAGAACCTATAAACTCGAAGACAGGTAATTGGAAAATATTTACTCAGAGGGGGGAAAAAAAAGAAAAGAGACTAGAAACAAATTAAGAAATCCTACAAAATTTATGGGACAACATCAAGACAGCTAACATTTGTATTATAGCGTTCAGGAAGGAAAATAGTGCGAGAACAGGACAGAAAGTTTATTTAAGGAAATAATTGTTTAAAACTTTCCAAATCTGTAAAAAGATATAAACATTTGGTTATAAGAAGTTCACAGATCTCCAATCAGATTCAACCTAAAAAGTCTAACTTTATCAAGACATGAAATCAAACTGTTAAAAACCAAAGATGAAGAGAGAATCTTGAAAGCAGCAAGAGAAAAAATATTCTCACACACAAGAGGGCGTGATAAGGCTATCTGTGGAGTTCTCAGCAAAAATTTTGCAGGCCAGAGAGAGAGTGTCATGATATAGCCAAAGTTCTGTAAGAAAACCAAAAAACAAACAAAAAACTGTCACATAAGCATAGTTTACCAGCTATAATTGCCATTTAAAAAGGAAGAAAAGACTTTACCAGACAGAAAAGCTAAGGGAATTTATCACCACTAGACCTGCCTTATAAGAAATGCCAAAGGAAATTCTTCAAGTTGAAACAAAAGGATGCTAATTAGTAACATAAAAACATACGAAAATATAATACTCACTGAAAAATTACATAGTCAAATTAAGACTACCATAATACTGTAATGGTGGTATATAAATTAGTAATGTTTCAAGTATAAAGGTTTAAAATTATGAAAATTTATTAAAAATATATTAAAATTAAAAATTGTTAAAAATTAAAATTTAAAAATTAAAAATTATTAAAAATAATGTTATAATTATTAAAAATAACAAATAAAAATAGCTTTAATAATTTAAGACACAATAAAAAAGATAAGTTGTGACATCAGAAACATCAAATATGGTGGGGGAAGTAAAAGTGTAGTGTTTTTTATACAATCCAAGTTAAGTTTTTATCAGCTTAAAACAGCCTATTGTAACTATAAGATGTTTAGTGTAAGTCTTATAATAATCACAAAGCAAAACGTTATAGCAGATACAAAAAAGATGAAGAAAATACCATTATAGAAACTCATTAAACCACAAAGAAAGACAACAGAGAAAAAGAAAAGTTCTACAAAACAACCAAGAAAAATTAACAAAATGGCAGGAATAAATCCTCACTTAATAATAATTACATTGAATGTAAATGAATTAAACTCTCCAATCAAAAACACAGAGTGGTTGAAAGAATTAAAATTAAAAACAAGACTCAAATGTATGCTGTCTACAAAAGTCTCAGTTCATCTGTAAGGACAACCATGGACTGAGAGTGAGGGAATGGCAAAGGACAATCCATGCAAATGGAAATCAAATGACAGCAGAGAGATCTATATTTCTATTAGCTGTCACTAATAGAGGTAATAGAAATAGTGAAAAAAACAAAAAAAATAAACAAGGTTATTACATACTGACAAAGGGGTCAATTCATTTAGAAGAAATAATAATTATAAATAGATATGCACTCAACATTGGAGTACCTAAATATATAAAGCAAATATTAATAAATCTGAAGAGAGAGATAGAGAATAATACCATAGTAGTAGGAGACTTCAAAATCCTACTTTGAATAACACACAGGTAATACAAACAGAAAGTCAATGAGGAAACAGCAGACTTGATCTATACTTTAGATCAAACGGACCTAACAGACCAGACATAAAATGCCTTGCATCCAACAGCAGCATAATAAAGATTTTTCTCAGGTGCATACAAAACATTTTCCAGGATAGATCATGTGTTAAGCCACAAAATGAATCTTAACACATTAAGAAGACTGAAATCATATCATGTATTTTTTCTGAACACTATGGTATAAAACTAGAAATAAATAACAGAAGGTATTTTGTACAATTCACAAGTAAGTGGAAACTAAACAACACGATCCTCAATAACCAACAGGTCAAGAAGAAATCAAAAAGGAAATTTTAAAAACTATGTAGAGATAAATGAACATGAAAACACAACAAACCAAAACTTACAGGGTATAGCAAAAGCAGTTCTAAGAGGGTAGTTAGAGCAATAAATGACTACTTTCAAAAAGAAGAAAGCTCTCAAATAAAAGAAAATTATACCCCAAGGAACTAGAATAAAACCAAACTAAGCCCACAGTTAGTAAGGAAAGAAAATAACAGAGATGAGAGCAAAAACAAATAAAATACAGACTGGAAAAAATAATAGAATAGATCAATGAAAGTAAAAGTTGTTTTTTTGAAAACATAAACAAAACTGATCAACCTGTAACTAGACTAAGAAAAAGAAAATAAGATTCAAATAAAAAAAATCAGAAATGGAAGAGGAGACCTTATAAATGATTGTGTCTACTATGAACAGAAATACAAAGGATTATCAGAGATTACCATTAACAATTATATGCCAATAAATTAGATAGCCTAGAAGAATGGATAAATTCCTAGAACATGTAACCTGCCAAAACTGAATTATGAAGAAACAGAAAATATGAGCAGACCAATAATGAGTAAGGGGATTGAATAAGTAATAAAATACATCTTATCAAATTAAAGCCCAGTAGCATACACCTTCACAGGTGAATTCTACCAAACAGTTAAAGAAGAATGAATACAACTCGTGCTCAAACTTTAACAAAAAAAGTCAAAGATCAGAGAATACTTCCAAATTCATTTTATGAGTCCAGCATAAAACTGATACTAACACCAGATAAAGACACTACAAGGAAAGAAAATTGCAGGGCAATATTCCTGATGAACATAAATGTAAAATTCCCAACAAAATACTACCAAACCGAATTTAACAGCATATTTAAAGGAACAATCATCATGATCAAGTGGGATCTATTTATGGGATGCAAGAATGGTCCAACATATGCATATAAAAAATGTGATACATGACATTACAGAATGAAGGACAAAAACTATATCATCATTTCAATTGATGCAGAAAAAGCATTTGATGAAATGCAACATTCTTTCATCATAAAAACTGTCAACATATTAGATACAAAAGGAATGTCCCTCAACATAATAAAAGCCATTTATGTACCACAGTTAACATTACACTCAATACTTAAAAGTTGAAAGTTTTTCATCTAAGATCAGGAACAAGGCAAGGATACACACATTTACCACTCCTATTCAACATAGTATTAGAAGTCTTAGCCAGAGCAATTAAGCAAGAGAAAGAAATAAAAGGCATCCAAATAGGAAAGAAAGAAGTTAAATTGTGTCTAATTGCAGATGACATAATCTTATATATAGAAATCATTTAAGATTTCACCAAAAACCTGTTAGAATAACAGTAAAGGTGCAGATTATGAAATCAACATACAAAAATCACTTGCTAAGGAAGGAGAGCAAGGAATGAGGAGATACTGGTCAAAGGGTACAAAGTCCCAGACAGAAAGAGTACGTTCTGGAGATCTATTGTACAGCATGGTGACTATAATCAATAATAATATATCATACACTTCAAAATTGCTAAGAGCATAGATCTTAAATGTTTTCACTTAAAAAAGAGAAGTATGTGAGGTGATGGATATGTTAATAACCTTGATTTAATTATTAAACAATGTATACATATATGAAAACTTCACATTTTTCACCATAAATATGTACAATTTTTATTTGTCAAAACTTTATGAAGCTAGGAAAAAGTATGTAAATGCTATATGGGAAAAATGTGACTCTTTTTGTGTTCTCCTTGATGGAGGCTCTATTTTCTAAATATTTTATAATGATCATGTATTATTTTCATAATGAGATAAAAATGAATACCTAATTTGACTATACAATATTGTAGCGTTGTTTAAGCAGTATTAATGTTAATAAATATCATTCTTTACATATAATTGGAAATTCATGGTTTAAAATACATGGTACTCATTATAGTAAAATAACCAGAAATATGCTGTGTGCCATCCACACAAATCAACCATCAAAGTGATTATTTCAGCCTATAGCTTTAGCTAATTAACAAAAGTGACTGTGTTAGAAATAAGGAGGCATTTATATGACAACACACTATTCTAAAAGATTTATTTAGTGCTTTTTTCATTTTTATTGTGTGTGTGAAGTTTGAGATAAAGTTCTCAGATGTCTTTTTTTTTTCAGCCCCTGTTGAACATTCTGAAAAATTGTGAGGAATATATATATATAATCCACTTTGAACATCAATTTATTTTTCTTTTTTTTTTTTTTTTTTGAGACAGAGTCTTGGTCTGTCACCCGCGCTGGAGTGCAGTGGCCGGATCTCAGCTCACTGCAAACTCCGCCTCCCGGGTTTACGCCATTCTCCTGCCTCAGCCTCCCGAGTAGCTGGGACTACAGGCGCCCGCCACCTCGCCCGGCTAGTTTTTTGTATTTTTTAGTAGAGACGGGGTTTCACTGTGTTAGCCAGGATGGTCTCGATCTCCTGACCTCGTGATCCGCCCGTCTCGCCTCCCAAAGTTCTGGGATTACAGGCTTGAGCCACCACGCCCGGCCGAACATCAATTTATTTTTCATTTGTGCCTCATTAATGGCAACCAAAAACCCCATCATGACCATTTTAGGAAAGAGAAGAATATATTCAGTTTCAAAATTATTTTTGGATTTAATTCTTAAAATTTTAACATTTAAAATATCTAGGATTTTAAAATAATTTCATTTTTGTAATGAAATTTGTGGGAACCAATTAGAAAATAACAAATTGTCAAAATTTACCTGTCAAAATTTTGCTTGCCACTTGGTCATGCATATTCTATATGCATCAATTATACTAACTAACATACTAATGAGTAATTGTGGAAGTAAAAATATTCAGGGGTTTTTCATCTTTAAGGTGGACACCTTAATAAGTATCTTGCAGAGCACAAAACAATACTATCTTTTCACTTTATCCAATATATGTATAGCTATAGGGTGGATGGCATTGTTTCAGAGATTTCTTCCTGTTAGCTTAATTACTCAGACCCTGTTCATAGAAACTTGTGTATGTCCTAAAAAGGAAAATACAAAAGAAAATAAAATCTCACATTGGTGCTTAGCAGGAGAATTTTTAAAGACTTACAAATCAACAAGCTGTTCAAATAAATAATGAATGCTGCAGCTGGCTCATACATGGGCCTGAGTGTCCAATAGTAGCAGATGTCCCAGTTCTATAAATGTGCTAGCAGAGGAAGGTCCTAAATTGAGATTGAAACAAATTGGGATGCAAGCTTACAAGTGAGCATTTGATTATAGAATTAATTGAAAGTATTTTTTCTAAAAATTTATATAGGTATGAGAGTAAAACGCCTTTTAGAAAAAAGATTAAAATCTCCTTTAGCTTCCAAAAGAATGAGTTGATCTCTATGTGAAATTTTGTTTTAGAGAAGCTCTTTCTCTGCTATACTTAAAATAGAAACTGATTGTTGCAATTTAGAAATGTATTTAGAATTTAGAGGGATAGCACTTCAGAAAATTGACATGGATCTATCTGCAGCAATAGTTATTTAGCAGTTATTTGGTGAAGACCTGGTTTGAGCTCAGAACTGCTGGTAAAGTCAATGCCAAGATGGACACACTCAAACTGAATATTTAATGAAAACATTAAAGTGTGAAATGAACCTTGTCTTCAAGAATGTCTACCTAATGAGGAAAGGAAATCTGAACCAATAATAACATTTTAACTCCAACAAGTGAAGGTCATGCTTCAAGACAAAAAAAAAAAAAAAAAAAAAAAAAAAAAAAAAAAAAAAAAAAAGAAAGAAAGAAAAAAAGAGTATGCGTGAGCACAGATTAATAATACCATAGAGGTGGGGGAAGTTCTTGAAGTTTTGATAGCCACTCATTTAGTAAGCAACATCATGGTAGGGAAAAGTATTCTAGACAAAAGAAATAACATGTACAAGTTCTAGATAGAAAGTAGAAGCAGTATCTGAGAAAGAAGGTAGGAAGGATCATAAAAGGTCTTGTACTCAATGCTTTGGAGTTTAGACTTTATATGGTAAGAAATAAAACCCAGTTAAAATTCTTTTTAGAGCTGGAGAAACAGGTATTGGAATTTTTGCATTAGGAGGTAAATCTCCATTTCACAGGACCATTTCACTGGATCATGAGTTCTGATCCTGCCCATCTGGGTGTCTCTTAAACTCAGCCACTCGTCTTTATCTAGCAAAATTAATCATAATCCTTTTTTGACACCTTTCAGATCACTTCAGTTTTATTTTCTGTAATTCCTAAAACAGTATGTTCCACATGGTAGAGGGTCAGAAAATGGTGAATTCAATTGACTCTCTTATCTCAGTACATGAGGAAACTGAAGCTCAGGATAGTTCACGTGTTTCTTCAAGATCAAACAGCTAGTCCATGGCAAAGGAAAGGGTAAAAATCAACCCAAGACTGATTCATCCTTGACCGTACTATAAGATTCTTATTTGTAACAGTCAGATGGCTTTCACCTAGATTTTTCTCCAGAATTGTAAACTCAATAGAGTCATATCCAAATTAACTGACTTCTGCCTATTTCTTATGACCCATGCTTTTGCCTGTATTTATTAATTGACAATGACATAACATCTATATTTAAAAGCTCAAAGTCAGCTTGAATTCATCCACCCCTACCTACAACTTCAATTACTTTTGAAATTCGGTCAATTTTACCTTTATGGTGCTTCTTGAAATAAAGTTTTTGTTCCATTTTACTTTGCCTTTGACTTTGGAAATAAGTTCCTAACTGTTCTTCCTACTGCCATTAAATCTCCTCTTCTTCCGAAGTATCCTATATGATTATATAATTTTCCAAATACTCTTACATCTTGAATTTATCTTTCTTTTTTGCCAACAGGCAGAGAAAACTCTCAGTTTTTAATGAGCTCATGTGACAAGGCTATTCCCATCTGGAATAATCTCTCTTTCTTAAAGTCAAGTATACTGTATGAGGTAACATAACCATGGAGTAATATCTCTTTATCTTCACATGTTTCATGCAATTTAAATGGAGGGACTTATATAAGGGCAAGAGTCAATGCCCTTAATCATCTTAGAATGGCTGTCTTCCAAACCAGAAACTGCAAATCTACTGCAAAATTAAAATAGGTTAGTGACTTAGAAACAAGAAAAGCAGAATGGCTTAGAAACAGATCTGAGTATATAGAGGAAATTAATATATTAAAACAGAACATTTGAAATGAGTGGAAACAGAGTGTCTTATTTAATAATGATGATTAACAGGCAATCTAATTTGAAAAATGTGGACTATCAAAGGTACGGAGTGCTTCTTAGATATTCAAGTGAACATATCAATTAGCCAGTTGAATATAATGAAGTTCAGGTGAGAGGTTAAGCCTAGAAACATAAATTTGAGAGCAATATACAGTTATATTGTATTTTAAAACATCAAATTGAATGATGTCATGTAGGAAATACTGCAGCTAGAGAAGAGAAGCCTCTCTGGCATTTCCAAGTAGGTTGGAGAAAGAAGAACTGCCCAAAAAGACATTATCTGGTATTCTTTAATAAACCAAAAAATGCTATTATTAAGCATTAATCACAACATTCATATTATTAAATGGTAGATGCACTAAAGTAACTTGGCTTTATCATAGTGTGTGAGGTTGGAGATAAATTAAACATTAATTTCCTTTCAAAGAATAAAAGCAAACAGATTATCAGGCTTTCAATACATTTATACTATCTAAAGAAAAAAGTGCCAGGTCCTTCCAAATCTGGCCCCTCACCTTTCTGGCCAATTGCAATTGAAGTGGAGAGCAAGGTCTTATAATTAAGTTCTGAGCCTCAACTTCTTCAACTGTAAAATTTCCATAATAATTAGTACATAATAGTGTGATGAGCATTAAATGATCTAATATCTATAGAAAGTCTTGGCACATACCCTTGCATATAGCAAATAATAACTTATTGAAATTATCTACTATCTGTTAGAGATATAGTTCTTGTCAACCTGCCAGATTTTCAGCCGGATTCATTTATTGTTAATCATGCCCTGTTCTTTTCCAATTCTTTACCATTGTTCATGTGATTCAATTCATCAGGAATGTGCTTTGCCCATTTTATGACATCTCTCAAGGGTCATGTTCTATCCCTCTTTCAAGGTCCCGTTTAAATATGTACATGTATTTTATATTATGTATATTTTTTTTGTTTTGTTTAAGGAACAGATGTGGGGTTGTCCACTTTTATTTTTCTTGATAGGAATAAAATAAAAGCAGCAAAATCATCCACCATCTTCTATCACCATCACTACACACATGCACACAAATTTAACCTGAAGAAAAATAGGACGTGATCTTAGAATTTTTAGGAAAAACTATCTATGAGATTTTATTAAAATCCTTAGCTTATAAGAATACCTTGGTCTCAAGGCAGTTAGGCTAATATCTTTGGTTTTTGAGTGTACATTCCCATGGCCCCAAAGGGCTGGGATATATCTTTTCTACCTTTGTGTTTTCAGCACCTAGTACACAATATGTTGGGGAAACGATTACTATATATTTCCTTTCATTATGGTTGCTTAGGATTTGTGGTATTTTGGACTACAAAAGTCATGAAAATGAGACTTTTCTACTTGAGTCTATCACAGTACTTGGCAAATTAGCTGACAAGCAAATACATGCTAGCCAAATTAAACTGAGACACTGGCAATTTATGTGACTGCAATTTAGGACTAGAATTTTATAATCCACATTAAAAATGTAAAAGACAAAGAAAAATGATAATGCTTCTTCTATCTGGGCTGTATATGAATATCTGTGACCAAGGACTGGCTTGTCCAAATGTGTGACTAGAATGCTTATTTTGAAAATATAAAGAGAAAGAACAGGCTCACACACACAAAAAAAGGTTTCTGTCTTAATCAAAAATCTTACAAAACGCTAGGAAATGGAAAGATTCTAGAGTATAGCAAATATTCTCTATCTTCCCTTTGCCTCCTTTACCATTTGCCCAACTAAGCTTGTAGCTGCTCACATTTGTCCTTAAACCATCAGGTACTTCTTTATCTCTATCAAGAGCATCAATATACTTCCCCAAGGCATGCAGTCCCAGTGGCTACTCAAATTAGGATAAGAAGAGATTTGAGAGAGGGTAGTGTCGACCAAACCATGTAGAGTAATTCTCAGGTCCATTTCTTGATCTCCAAATCTGCATCGAGGGGCAATGGTGCCGGAAATAAGTTTCAGGTCTGCTATGTTTTCTCACAGGGAAATACTTCACCCTGGCTCTTAACGAGGCTAGATATACTACTGGATAGGCAGCACAAGCAGAGGTAAAACTTAGCATGGGAAGCATGTCCGCAGCAGAGCCCAGGCCACTGGATGGTGGAAAGGCAAGAATCAAAGGACTAGCCATTCCACTACTTTATCTAAGTTTCACACCCATGCCTTAACCCTCAAAATATTTTTATAATTTTAACAACCTTCAAGTCACCTTGTTCAGTGAAAAAATATTGAAGTGTTTCTTTGGGGAACATTCACAGAGAAAGAGGCTGCTACTTCTGCAGCGCCCTCATTTTGAGAACAGCATTG
The DNA here is from genome assembly GCF_047675955.1 of Chlorocebus sabaeus. Lineage (NCBI taxonomy): Eukaryota > Metazoa > Chordata > Mammalia > Primates > Cercopithecidae > Chlorocebus > Chlorocebus sabaeus. The sequence goes on along the minus strand of NC_132924.1, from coordinate 49,918,314 downwards.
GGCTTGGAATATATTATTCTAAACATATATTTTATATGATATTCTTTTTTATGTAGTCCAAGGTGTTTTCTGAGAAAGTGCTATTTGAGTAACCATATTTTAGGTAGTACCTGTGTTTTCCTCTAAAAGGATTATAGAAGAATTTGATTATAAATAACTTTTAAATTGAATGCATTTATGCTTACACAATATTATAATCCAAAAAATGTGAATCTCGTGGACAGCAACATTTTTGAAAGCAACTTTAATACTATGGCTTTAGATTTAAAAAGCAATTGTTATTTTTAAGAACAAGAGGAGAATTCACAAGCACTGTTAAAACAAAGGTGAACCATTATTGCAGCTATATGTCTAAAAGACAATCAATTGACAATTTATAATGTATACATTATGCCATCAAACAAGTTGTTTATTAAGAAATTACTAACTGATGCTATCCCTAATCATGTTCAGTCAAGGATTGGTTCTCTCATCCAAAAATGGTCAAATCCTTTGAAAAGGAACTTTGAGGATATGGAGATTCCTTTGCAAATCTGATTCTACTTACAGAAAATTTATCCACCCCATGAATGCATTTATGCTGTATGGTATTTCTGTCTAATCCTTTCTTTGTTCTAATTCATGTCCTGTGAATTAAAATGAGAAGCTTTTGTACTTTAATGAATGCACAAATACAGTATCAATATTTACTCAACAATTTTGTTTAAATTTCCCAGTGCAAAAGAAAATGGCCAAACTCATTTCCATTGATAATTACTCAGCATGGACTCAATCAGCTCCCTCCAGTGCTTTCCCATCTTTAGTAAATGCAATAGGTTGGATAGTTTCATGTCTCTGCATATCCATATTTTGTTTCTAATGCTCAGATAAGGAACAATGTGTTAAATTTGTTATTAAAAAATCAGCTAGTCTGAAACCAGGAAATTATTAACACAAGAACAAAACCCACAATATTTTAAGAGCGATCTTCCCTTAATAGATGAGGCAAAATAGTTTTCTGAATATCACAGGTAAAAAGAAAGTATCCTCACTTAAAATGACAGATGGGTATTTACATACATTTTTGTGACTGGAATTATTAAGGATTTTATTAAATAAAAATTTAATACAATTTGTCTTTTTCTTTAGCACAGCTAGAAAATGTATAAAATTTAGTAGACTTTTTTTTTTCTTTTGGTTTTCTTTCTTTCTTTCCTTTGTATAGTTTATGGGTACTTTTTGTTTGCTTTAAAAATAGCCCAGTTCTTCCCTCTCTGTTCTTCAGAATATTATTTTAGTCTTATATATTTAAAACATAACATTAAATCTTCTAGTCTCTCTATAGAGACCATACCTCCAATATCTTTTAATTTAAAAAAGCAAAGCAAAATGAAGAAGGTGATATGAGAATTTAGGGTTTTGGGGTGTTTTAATGCAAAACATTGAAGAGCCTTTATAATAAGCAAATATCTGATATTTCTTGTCTATTTTCCTGGATGAAGGAGCCTTTTTTTATAATGAAGAGTAAAGAGAAATATATCTAAAGGCCAAAGCCAAACAAGGTATCTTCAAGCTCTATTTAGCTAATCACTCACTTAACTTAATATTCAAGGTCTTAATATATATCTATGGAGGTAAAAGGAGAATTTATTTATTTATTTATTTATTTATTTTTTGAGACGGAGTCTGGCTCTGTCGCCCGGGCTGGAGTGCAGTGGCCGGATCTCAGCTCACTGCAAGCTCCGCCTCCCGGGTTCACGCCATTCTCCTGCCTCAGCCTCCCGAGTAGCTGGGACTACAGGCGCCCGCCACCTCGCCCGGCTAATTTTTTCTATTTTTAGTAGAGACGGGGTTTCACCATGGTCTCGATCTCCTGACCTTGTGATCCGCCCGCCTCGGCCTCCCAAAGTGCTGGGATTACAGGCGTGAGCCACCGCGCCCGGCGCAAAAGGAGAATTTGTAGTTTTTATCTAAGAAGTCTGAAATAAAATCAGAAATGTATTCACTAAAGTAACATTTTACGGTTTGGAGATAACTATCTCTGCCTTAGGTAAATCTACCCTACCTCTGGGTTTTAATCCAAGAATAAGGAGGTTACACTCTTTGTCCTCTTACAATGGAAACATTACAGAAATATAGAATCTTTGCTGAGCTATTGATCACAGGTATTTAATACATCTCTATTAAATTAGTGGTTGACATAATACATCAATGATTTAATTATTTTATTAAATTAAATGTTGATACTCCCAATGTTTTCCATGATCCCCCCGACTTTGACCACCACCTGGAGCATTTTCAGGAGATTCACACTGGGGAAGGGGAGGTTACTGGTCAGCTTCTAGCGTGGCACTTTAGCCAGACACACAAAAATATAGAATATCTGCAGATGGGGTTTCTAGCTCTATTTTTATAAGCTCTCAAGGTTATTATTCTGTGGAAACATTAGAGATTTTGCCCTTTAAAGTATAAATATTAATCCCAGAAAACACTCTGTCATCATCTTTATTGTCTGAGTCATAGCAGCCAAAGATATCATAAATAAGATGGGCATTTGGAAATAACTTATAAAAAGCACAATAACTAATTACTGTAACTGGAGTTTTATGTTATTTGTAATTCATTCTTTCTATGTGTTTGAAAGAGAAATCTGTATAGTTGATATCAGCTCTTTATTAACTAATTAAAAACATGAAATACATTTATTAATATTAATATAAAACTGTTTTCAGTGTCTGTCTCTATATATATTTACTATATATGTATAGGAAATTACAATCACTGAAAATTGAGTTTTCAGTTTCTGTCTATATATATTTGTATATATATGTGTGTATATATACTCTATATATGTAGTAAATAACAGCAAAAGTCACTCATCATTTATCTGTTGTCATCTGGGAAAGTGTTAAGTAGTCTATGTTACATTGGAAAAATGGATTCCCCATGGGTATAGCTCAGTGCCCTTGATGCTGATAACTGCTGCTTAATGTTGTCATCACACAGTTTATTACTAAGTTTCCTGTGGTTTTAACCTGCCTAAATATGTGAGTGGCTTGAATTTTCTAAAATCCAGTTGTTAAGGACAGTTGGTAAATACAAGAAAGAACTTATACAACAGAGTTCATATTTTTCTTGAAATAATCACTTAAAGAAAAAAAAGTACTGTGGTAACGTACATCACAGTAGCTTATAAAAATTAGGCAAAACACCTTAATTAATTAAATGTTGTCCAAATATTTACAACCTACATTTACAAGTGATCAAGTCTATTCTATAAATGTGACTTCATATCCCTGAATGGAATAACTATATTTAATGCAAATCATGGTTCTTTGGTTAATATCTTTCTAAGGTTTAAATTGTATTTTATATTAAAAGCCAGCTGCTGCACATATATCAATCACAACTAGCTTGTGTAACTCAAAAATAGATCATGCTGTCTAAACCCCATACTTTCTCTTTGCTCTGTTTGTCCTATAAACTTAATGGCAAATATACAGCTTAGAATTTGGGGTTATATATTATTTAGGGTCATCAGCTACTGGCACTGGGAGAAACCATGAGTCTATTACCAGGGATTATACCCAGCAGAGCATAAACCCTCTATGGAATGCCATGGATGTGGCAAACATTTACAGAAATTCTAGGGCAATTGAGGGGCATAATTCTTTAAAAGTCAGAGTTTTTCCGGTGCAGCTAATTACAACTAAAATACACATATTCTTAATCCCCAGAGCCACATTTTCTTCGTGGGTTTTCTGAGTTACAAGTATCTTCAAAACAAATTAAACTCTATGATATTCGCTTCTATTTTCGAAGTACCTCTCAATAGCAATGATACAAGTTTGTTTATATGTATTTCATGATGCCATTGACTAGAAACAAATAGAAATTGTAGTTACAGTCAGATTTTGTTTTGCAAATGGCGTGTCAGTGTCCTGATCCCAGGGTTTTCTGAGGTATATGTTGAAGTCTCTGGGCAGTGTCTCTACAACAACAACAATCATCATCTATTTTCCATTACCAAAAATACCGTAAAGAAAAAAATACAACACTGGAATTCACATGAATATTCTTTCCTTGGTTTTCATCATATTATCTTTCCAACTATCAAATAAAACCTACCTCAGACAACCAGAGGGAAAAATACCATATCCCTGTGTCCTTTTGTGTTTCGTTTTCTTTCCTTCCTTTCACCTTCCTTCTTTCCTTTACTTCTTTTTGGTTCTTAGAGTTAAAATAACCCTTATAATTCACATAGTCCAACTTCTTAACCTCACAGATTGAGAAAGTGAGGCATACTTTTGAAATGATGCTTTACATAACTGATTTAGTTATATATTATTAAAATAATTTTTCTGGTGAGAAAAATCCTTAGCATATAAAATATGCCCATACTTATATTTTTCTAAGTTTTATTATTATAGCATACACTGATTTAACATCTAGTTTGGAGATTAAAATAGCAAGAGAAAATGGTTTTCTTAACTGGAATGCTCATTTCTGAATCTGAAGTATTTAAAATTGCTAGCAGCATGGATCAGTTGGCTTCAATTCATATTGAACTAATGGAACCAGCAAAACTATGATGTTAAAGAATTTTGAACTCAAAGTCAAATAGAATAGGGAGTTACATTATGTTTGAATGTAATAATAATATATTATGCTTGAAATAATATCTTGGAAGCATTCTGTTTGCTATTTGTAATAATTCTGATTATTCTATTGCATCAGATTTGGATAAACTGTTGATGTTGAACAAAGTTGTCATAAGACCTGAATAACCATAGAGATTTTTTAGTTTCATTTATCTCCAATAATTCAATGAGTAAAGATTTTTAAACTATGAATACATCTCGTTTGGCCTGAATCTTACCTGTATTTATCAGTGAATTGAATTATTGTACAGAGTAGTTTAGGAAAGTCAGGGTAAATGTTATATTCATAACCAGTGGTGAGTTATTACACACAGTGACTGGTCATCATACTCTCCCTTGGCTAAAAATGCTGGATTGGAGATTGTCATCAGGCCATTGAGATGGTCTGATTGTAAAAAGTAATTAAACTTTAATAAAATACAAATGTTTCACCCACTATGATAACTTTTCCACCAACAGAATCTCCTCTTTTAGGTAAACTGAATCTGAGACATACAGGAAGGATTAGCAATCATTAGCAAGGTTCAATATCAAGCAGCAGCGGTTGAAACAAATCCCAGACACATACACATATCCCCAAATGTTCAATTATCATTCTGAATGCCTAGAATAACAAGTGTACTTTGCCCTCTGCGTTTGATAGTATTTTTTTTTTTTAATGATCTGTAATTCTGAATCTAAAGGAGAAAGGAGAAAGATACGTTTGGTTTCAACTTTTCTTTTGTAATTCAACAGATTGCAAGCATTTTAAAAATCAGGGAGACATTGAGTATTAGTTTTCTACAACTGCTGCAAAGAAGTACTACAAACTGTATGGCTTAAACAACAGAAATGTATTGCATCACAGTTTTCAGAACTAGATAGTCAAAAGAAAGATGTTTAGAGAGCGGTCACATTAGATTAGGGCCCACTTTAATAAACTGATTTTAATTTGATTTCCTCTGTAAAGATCTTGTCTCCAAATAAGGTCATAGTCTGAGGTAATGGGTACAAATACATCAATATGTAAACTGGGGACAGGAGGTAAACCAAATATATTCATATCATTTTGTATTAATTCTGGATTTTTAGCTAAATTTGACAAAAATCAAATGACTTGAAAACTGTGGGCTACCATTCCTTCAAAATCTCCATCCCCTTGAGCTAAATTGTAATGGCTTTCTCCTGTTTGCTGTAATTTCTGTTATCTCTACATTTTGCTGAATCTTCTAATTCCTTAATTTTTGGTGTCACCTATACATTTAGGAATATGCGATAATCATTTAATGTCCTTCTGTTCTTTAAATAATATAAGAAAACTTAGGCTGGGTGTGGTGGCTCACACCTGTACTCCCAGCACTTGGGGAGGCTGAGGTGGGTGGATTATGATGAGGTCAGGAGTTTGAGACTAGCCTGAATAACATTGTAAAACTCTGTCTCTACTAAAAATACAAAAAATCAGCTGGGCATAGTGGTATGTGCCTGTAATCCCAGCTACTCGGGAGGCTGAGGTAGGAGAATGAACTTGGGAGGCAGAAGTTGGAGTGAGCCAAGATCCAAGATTGTGCCATTGTACTCTACCCCAGGTGGGCAACAGTGCAAGACTCCATCTCAAAAACAAAAACAAAAACAAAAACAAAAAACCTTCCTATTGCAAAAGGCCAACAGTGCTATACTGACAACAACTAAAACAGCTAAATTTAGTTTTTTTACACCTGCCTTGAGTCCAGTCATCTTCCCGTTATGTCCAAGGGATTATTGGACCGACCATGTGATATGCTTGAACTGATCTATTATTAAATGGATAAAAGTCATGTTTAATAGTCACTCAAAAAAATAAAATGGATCTAATAAAATTGTGGAATTCACAGGGTCAGGAATTATGGGCCCACCCTCTATGTTTGTTTGTTTTTTGACTAAATAGTAGACATGCAACAATCAAACAGTGATAAAAGAAAAAAAAAAATTCTAGGGAAATCTGTGAGTGTCCAACCTAGTTTTCCCTTGGTAGGAACAATATTCAAGTCATGATATGTCCTTTCAGTTTGAAATAATGACTATCATCTTATTTAAATGACAGTGATTCAGGTGGTAAACTTTGAGGATCTAACACACATGGTCTGGAGAGGAGGGATTAGGTCAGACATTCAAACCAGACCCGAAGTCCTTAGCATCTGGAAAGAAAGTCTGTCTTCTTGATTAGAGATCACTGTGAGTTTCCCAGGTTAGAAATGAAAACAAAACAAATGCCAAGCACACGTTCACAAGGAAGAAAGTAGGCAAAATCTCTGAGGAGTGAAATTACAACAATGATCAGAGTAGAGAGAGAAAAGCAGGGTAGGAAGAAGCAGTCAGGACAGGTGGAAAGAAGACAAAAAGGAGCTGTATCAGGGCAGAACTCAAATCCCCTCAGGGTCGCCAGAACTGCTGATAGAATGCAAGAGCTACTGAGTTATTCTCAACCACAATAAACAAAGGTTCAACTCTTCCTGAGTCCTGCATGCACTACTAATGAGACAGCTTTCAGTCTCCTTTGCTCCTCAAGGTATCCTTACAATAGAGACCCATTAACTCTAGAAAATTAAGCAAAGTCTGAATTCTTTGCAGCTAAAAGTAAATTAACAGATGACTTATATCTCTTCTACATGACATTCACATCATAAATAAGTACAGATTATGTGATATGTGCAAATATTAACATTTTTCTCACATCTACCAGTTAGATTAATATTACCTTCTTTTCATGACAAGAAATGAATATGATTCATCTCATCTCCATCTAATTATTGCTCACATGCAATTGCAATAAAAATGCAATTAAATAATTTACTTAATCCTTTAGCAATTACATCTACCAAATGTAATTAAACAGTTTACTTAATCCTTTAGCAATTATATCTACCAAGAAATTATGCCATTGAGAATAATAAAAATCAGGCCCAAGATATTAAAATTACTATGTTCAAGGAAAAAACTCTAAACACACACACACACAAACACACACACACACACACACACACACACACACTCTCACACACGGGGTTACATAACATATGATTTGGGGATTTTTTTTTTTTTTAAGTTTTAGGCTCAGTACAACATGAATATAAAACTTTCATGTATAAGATGTTACAGAGCACAGGTTTGCAAACTATGGCCTACAAGTTAAATTTGGCTCCTCTCTGTTTTTATATGACTGGTGGGATTTAAATGTTTAACATTTTTATATAACTGTATCTGAAATTATTATATAAGGACCTAAGTAATATCCTCAGTTTTGCCTTTTTGCCCTCAAAGTATAAAATATTTATCATCTGGTTATTTACAGAAAATGTTTACCCTAGTATAGAATACACTGCATCCATTAATAAACTATTTTTAATTGATACAAAATATTTTACAAATGTATGGAGTATATGTGAGTATTTATTACATGCATATAGTATGTGATGATCACGTCGGGATAGTGCATCATCTTGGGAATTTATCATTTCTATGTGTTGGCAACATTTCAAGTTCTTTCTTCTATGGGCTTTGAAATCTACAATACACTGTTGCTAACTGTAGTCACCCTACTCTGCTATCAAATATTGGGGTTTATTTCTTCTAATAGTATGTTTATACCCAATACCGACCCCTCCTCTTTCACCCACACACCATTCCCTCTGGTATCTTTCAATCTATTCTCTGTATCTATGAGATTAATGCTTTTTGTTTTGTTTTGTTTTGTTTTTTCAAACACCAAGTCGAACCAGGGAGATCAACTTTTTTTTAGCTCCCACATATGAGGGAGAACATGTGGTATCTGCCTTTCTGTGCCTAGTTTATTTCACTGAATATAATGACCTCAAATTCCACCCATAGTTCTGCAAATGACATTTTCTTTTTATGGCCAAATGGTATTCCATTGTGCATATATACCACATTTTCTTTATCCTTTCATCTATTGATAGGCACTTAGGTTGATTCCATATCTCTGCTATTGGGAGTAGTGTTACAACAAACATGCCAGTGCAGGTATCCCTTTGACATTCTGATTTCTTTTGGATATATTCCTAGTAGTGGGATGGCTGGGTTATATAGTTCTATTTCTAGTCTTTTGAGAAATCTCCATTCTGTTTTCCATAGTGTTTGTACTAATTTACATTCCCATCGACAGCGCATATCAGTTCTTTTTTCTCCACATCTACACCAGCATCTGTTTTTCTTTGTTTTGTTTTTGTATTTTTGGTAATTACCATTCTAACTGGGGTATATTTCATTGTGATTTTCATATGCATTCTCCTAATGATTAGTGATGTTGGGTATTTGTTCATATATCTGTTGGTCATTTGTATTTCTTCCATGGAGATGTATCTATTATGTCCTTAGCCAACATATTAATGGGATTTTTTTTAATTGAGTTGAGTTCCTTGTATATCCTGGATATTCGTCCATTGTCAACTGGGTAGTTTGTAAATATTTTCTGCCATTCTGTAGGTTGTCTATTTATTCCGTTGATTGTTTTCTTTGCTGTGTAGAAGCTTTTAGTTTAATATAGTCCAATTTGTCTATTTTTGTTATAGTTTTCTGTGCTTTTGAGGTCTCAACCTTGAAACCTTTACCTAGCTCGATATCTTGGCAGTGTTACTCCTGTTCTTTTTTTTTTTTTTTTTTTTTTCTGGCAGTTTTATAGTTTCAGGTTTTATATTTAAGTCTTTAGTCTATCTTCAGTTAATTTTTGTATATAAGGAGAGATATGTGTCTGATTTCCTTCTTCTGCATGTGGATATCCAATTTTCTCAGCACCATTTATTGAAGAAGGTGTTATTTTCTCAGTGTATGTTCTTGGCTCCTTTATCAAAAAATCAGTTGGCTGTAAATACTTGGATTTATTTCTAAACTCTCTAATCTGCTCCATTGGTCTATAGTCTGTTTTTATACCAATAGCATCCTTACTTTGGTTACTATAACTTTGTAATATACTTTGAAGTTGGGTAGTGTGATGCCTCTAGCTTTGTTCTTTTTGTTCGGGGTTACTCTATTTTTGCTTTTGTTTTGAAGGGTGGTGCTCCATATGAATTTTAGAATTTTTTTCTAATGCTATAAAAAATAATATTGGTATTTTGACAAGGATGACGATACTCCCCAAAGCAATCTACAGGTTCAATGCAATTACTATGAAAAGTGACATGTTTTTATAAACCAATCATTGACATATTTTAAACTAGATGCTTAATGTTTCAAAAAACAACTAATCAATACCAAGTAATCAGTCTCTCCTTCCTTGGACTGATTTTTCACACTAAATTCACTTGGCTACACCTCACTCCCTACTCATCACTCAGAAAAAAGATATAAAATCCGGTACAAACCAACAAGATTTTATAAAATATTATTCATGTATTATTTTATTCCACAAAAATTACTAGTACCTTTGTACTAGAAAAATAAGTTAATAAATGTGCTGTGGGTTAATGGCCAGGTTATTGGCTTGGCTACCCATGTTGAGAGCTGTGCACTCATCCAGTAAGAAAATATTGAAAAGCTGTAAAATAGGGTTCTAAGATAAATTAAGGTTCTTAGATATTCTTGAAGCATCGAGGTGTAAAAAGCAGGAAAAAATATAGCCTAGCAACTCAAGAGCAGTATGGCTTGGGAAATATTTCAGAATCATAAACACATACTTGGAAGTTGAAATGTATTTGAAATTAATCAAAGAAAGATATGGTTAGATAATGGACATGGAATATATGGAGATCACCAACAGTTAAGAGATGACTGGTGAGACTCTGTGTCAAATAAAAAAAGACTGAAGAACTAACATATCAGAAACAGTATAAGTCACAGCTGTGACTTAATTTTTAAGGAGGAGACACAGTTATTAATATGAAATAGGGAAGCCAATTAATAAAATGTTTTTATTTTTATTTTTCAAGACAGAGTCTCATTCTGTTGCCCAGGCTGGAGTGCAATGGTGTGATCTTGGCTCACTGCAACCTCCACCTCCTGGGTTCAAGTGATTCTTCTGCCTCAGTCTCTAGAGTAGCTGGGATTACAGATATGCACCACCATGACTGGCTAATTTTTGTATTTTTAGTAGAAAGGGGGTTTCACCATGTTGGCCAGGCTGGTCTTAACTCCTGACTGCAGGTGATCTGCCTGCGATCTGCCTGCCTTGGCCTCCCAAAGTGCTGGGATTACAGGTATGAGCCACCATGCCCAGCCTAATAAAATGTTTTTTAAAAGTGAATGTTCATTAAGAGAAAATCTGTAATCTTGGTAGAAGAAGATAAGAACGAGTATTTATAAATAAAGCAGTTTACATTGTATCAAAGGAAAAATTGTAATGGACAAAGTTAAATAGACAAGGAAGACTTTATTCAAAGCTATTGCAATAGGAAAGAAAAGCCATACTCAGCCTGAGCTCAACTCCACCAACACAAAGGACTAGAAAGTTTTTAAGAGCTGAGATGTGGGGATCTTAGACCATCTATGTTTGCTAATTGGCTTTACTCAAAGAAAATGTAAATTTTTTCTCATCTTCATAATAGCGAGTAATTTAATATCTTAAAGCAAGGACTCACTGAAATTAGGCTCCTACTCTCCTACAGAAACTGAGAAACAGGTGCCTTATTTTAGATGGCTCCAAGTGCCTGAGATAGATATTCTTGGACTTTAAAACTGGCAAGAAGCTTTTTAAAAGATTTATACCCTAAAGAGGCAGAGAAAGAATGGACATTTACAAATTTGCTGAAGTAAATGCTTTAAGAAAAAGGGGATCAGCGACCTAGAATAAGGAAGAAGTTTCTCTTCCACTGAAACTTAAAGACAAAGGACTGAACAAACATTTTTGCAATACAGGTAAGCAGAATAAAAATATATAAAATTCAATTAAAATTAACTCCCATCCCTAAAAATAGAAACCTGGTATCAGTGGTAAACTGCTTTTTTAGAACTTTATACTAAGGTTTCTTAAATTATATATTTGTTAATACTGTCATTCTATTGATAACCCACATTTTACTACATTATTTTCAGGCACTCAAGAAAAAGACTCACAATTGATGCCACAGAAATTATATAATCTCTCTCATTGCCCTTTTTGGCAGAATGACAAGCTGTTAAGAATCATTAGTTGTTTAGATGAATGATTCTAAATGAAAAGCTAAATACAATCTTCTTTCTTGTCTGCAAGAAAAATAATGTTACAATTTTGAGTTTTTATATGTATGACTAAATGCTGAAAAAGTTCATATGATAAAATGAAATTCTACCTAAATACAACTGGACTCTGGTAAGTAAGTAAATGTCTAAATCATACATAAAATTCTATTTGCCATTGAGACCAGGGGCTTTTCCATTTTGTAGAGTCATTATAGTCTTTGACAGGCTGATGAAATCCATGGACCCATAAATTTGTTCTAGTGTAGATAGACTTCATTGCCTTTGCTCTCAATCGGAAATGTTATTCTGAGATAAAGAACAGAGATAAAACAGATAGAGCACACCATATTTGAGAAGCAATAGAAAGAATATTAAAATGACATAGTCTCATAAATCAGAATGGAGGTTTGGGGAAAAATGAAACTTCTGTCAGTTATCTATATTTTATTATTACATAATTCCATTGGTTTACTTCAGTAAAATATCCATGATAAATAGCATATTAAATTTAGATCTACTCTGGAATCTGCAAGAATACTTTTTTAATGTCTTAATGTATAAAATTATATTTTTCAACTATGCCACAAAATGAACCCCAGTGGAAAGTATTTGATATCTCAAATGTTTCTCGGTAAATTAAAAAGTTGAGAAATAAAAATGCATTGCTAGTTACTAGTGTAAAGAGATACACATAGAAAATGTTCCTCCTAGAAAAATCACATGAGAATTATAGACATCATAACATTCAATAAAAGGTTACCATTTAAAGAAATACACAATTTACATTTAAAATTATAAAGAATATAAAACGGTATTGTACATGATGATGGCTATTACTTTAATTTTGCACCAATATAATTAGAATAAAACTATGTCATTTAAGTTACCAAAAGTTACCTTACTCTAGGTCTTCCAGAAAACTGAAGAAACAAAAGGTACATACATAGTATAGTAGTAGAAAGCTAACCAAAATTTGAAACTGATCTTATTTGTTTTAAAATTTTCAAGTTAACTAACAGCATCTTTGATATTGTTAAGATGTCTAGAAAATAAAATGTTTGTTATTCTAATGAGGCAATTGAAAGAAATATTAAGGCAAAAAAGGCATGGCGCACAAAATGAGATGCGTGATATGCTAACATACGCCACATAAAAAGCAGAGTGAATACTCAGAAGTGGTTTCCTGTATGCAGTGAGAGGTAAAGGGATCTACCCATAATTGAGACCAATGGTTTATTACAGAAGAGGACTACTTTCAACTTTCAACCAGTTCCCAACTTCTGTAAATGAGGATATATTATAAAGATTTAATATTTATTGCATTTAGACCATAATAGATAAGTCCAGTGATAGATCCCCAGAAATAGAACCTGTATCTCTAGAGAAGCACAGAGTTGTAGGAACACTGGATGGCAATAATTACTGACACGGTCTCCAGGCTAATTATTTCAAACATAAATAGCAATGTTTATGATCTATCTATAAACAGCCAAGTTATTAATTCACCATGAAAATGAAATGTGCTTACAGTGGAATATATCCAGTAAGTTTAATAGAAATGGAATCTTACTGCTTCACTAAATTATACAGTATCATCAATATCACATTTCGCTTTCATGATCAGCTACTATAATGCTGACCGCTAGTTTTACAGAAAGATACGTAGACAAGCAACAATGTTAAAAATAAAAATCACCCCTTATTAATAGCTATGGAAGGAGAAGTGCCTACCACAGTACAAGATTCTGTTCACTGTTGACCTACAATGAAAATATACGGCAGCTGTATGCCCTACTGGCTTTAATGTAGTAAACTGAAAAGTATCAACCACACATAGAAAGGCAAGAATAACAGATGAATATAGACAGAAAGCTATTTACATGTACATATATTTGGATACATAAATCTATATTCATTTAGACATATGAGTAAATAAGTCAAAATATCAGGCAGCCCAAAAAGTCATAGTGCATATATAAGTTTTAAGTGTTCTGAAAATCAGTTCCAAATATTGAGGCAATATTTTAGACTGTTAGGAAACAATGGCAACCAATGGCCATCTGTCTACTTCTCTTTCTTTCTCTGTCCTTCCCTTCTCCTTTCCCTTCCCTTCATCTTCTCTTCCCCTCCCTCCCTTCTATTCTTCCATTTGTTCCCTCCCTTTTTTCCCCCCTCCATCCTTCCATTTTTCTTTCCTTTTTTTCTTGCTTTCCTCTAATGCTTATGCTGCACCTTTTGTGTCATATACTGTTCAGCATTGTGAAATACACTGGAGAAGGATATTTAATTATCTACCTTCTAAAAACTCTTCTGGTATAAAGAAGATTTTTAAAAGCCAAAAAAAAAAAAGTAAATAAAAACAAATAAATATGAGTAATGTCAGGCAATCATAAGTGCTGTGAGAAAGATAAAGGAGAGACAGTAATGCGGGTAGAACGAGGGAGGAAAATTTTGATTGAATGACAATGGAAGATTTCTCCAAAGGGATGGCATATTGGTAGAGAGATAAGTAAGGGAAGAGTAAGTCAAATAACAATCCAGCAGAGCATTCCCAGATAAGGAAATCCCAACTAAAAGCCCTTCCCAAAGTGGTAATAAACCTGTTCTGAACAGGAAGGCCAGAGTGGCTTACATGGAGTTGTTAGCAAGGAGACTGACAGGAAATGAATATGGAGTCATGGGCATACAGCTTCTGACCCATAGGACAAAATATAGACTTTCTTTATTTAGTATGGCTATTTTTCAGTGGATCGCATAACGGGAGACTGATTTTCAGTCAAACTAGAAGTCCAAAGGCAGGTTTCAAATAGAAACAGGCTCCTCATTTCATAAATTACATTTGGATGCTGACTTTAAAAATTAGAGCATACAGGAGTCCTTTTAGCTATGCATTGATATGTAATACTATAACCTAGCATATGTATGATGCCTCTCTCAGTTTATAAAATATTTTTATTACATTATTTGATTTCATACTCACAGTCTTTTATAGTACACAGAGAAAATATTTTAAACTTCATCTTACATATGAAAAAATTAAGGCTTAAAAGGTTAAATGAATCGCCCATGGCCACAATACTAATAAAAAAGTCTTGACTTTAGAATCAACAAATATACAAATGCCAAGAAAGTAATCATTAGTAGTACAAATCATTCTTTATATGAATAAGAGAATAGGATATATATACACACACACATATACACACAGATAGAATATATATATACACACATATATACACATAGAATAGGATATATATATACACACACACATATACACACACATAGAATATATATACACACACATACATATACACATAGAATAGGATATGTGTGTATATATATGTTACATATATACACACACACACATATATATATATGTAACAAGCAGGTTGACTTTTTAGCTTTGTGTCAGTTAATATCCTCCATGGCCCCTTTTGCACTATCCACTGGGAAAGAGCAGACTTTTCACTGTTCATATAAAAGCACTTTCTTTAGAGTTAAAAGTATGTATTTAACTGTCTATGGACTTTTTCTCATGACAGTGTCTAAATCCTTTGGTTTGTTAGGCACTAATGTGATACATTATTGCACTAACTGATACTTTCTAAATGAAAACAAAGCAATCCTAATGACTAACGTAGACAAATAATGATTGCCATACTTTGAAAAGAAAGCAAAGGTATTTAATTCTCCCTGCTTCATTATTTTACAATGCCTGAGAAAACAGCGTGAAGATTCTTTAATAATATTAGAAATAACATGATTTCATGACAACATTCTGCAAACTGCTTTTAACTCCATCCAGTTTCACAGTTCTGGCCTACAAAAAGGCCAAATTAAAACATGACATAGAGAAATTATGTTTATAAACTATAGAAAAGCAGAAATTAAGAAGAGTACTCAGACCCAGTCATATCCATGTTAGAATGACTTTGAAGGAATTATATATGTATACCATATAGGTACTTTTAGAACATGTTCAATTCTTGATCTCATTAGCAAGTGAACTCTGGCTTGTAAGAACAAGCAAGCCTTTTTTGGTTCAATCTCAATCTCTCTCTCTCTCTCTCTCTCTCTCTCTCTCTCTCCCCCCTCCCTCCCTCCCTTCTTCCCTTCCTTCCTTTCCCATCCCCTCCTTTTGAAATGAGGACATCAGAACTCTATTTTTTCATAAGAGGTCTTTCTGTTTCATTGAAAAGAATATATTTTGTTTTCTCCAGAATACTATAAAAGAGTGAACTTCATTGTTAACTGATAGATGTGTTAGGTCTAAAGTACAGTCAGGCAACAAATAATGACATTATGGTCAACAACAGACTTCATAAACGATGGTGGTCTCATAATAATACCATAATTTTACTGTACCTTTTATGTTTTTTAAGTTCAGGGATACATGTGCAGGTTTGTTATATAGATAAACTAATGACATGGGGGTTCGTTGTACAGATTATTTCATGACTCAGGTATTAAGCATAGTACCTATTAGTTATTTTTCCTAATCCTCTCTCTCCTCCCACCCTCTACCCTCCACCATGCCCCAATGTCTGTTGTTCTCCTTCATGTGTTCATGTGTTCTCCTCTTTTATTTCTCACTTACAAGTGCTAACATGCGGTATCTGGTTTTCCATTCCTGTGTCAGTTCAATTAGGATAATGGCTTCTGGCTTCATCCGTGTTTCTCCAAAGGATACAATCTCATTCTTTTAAATGGCTGCAAAGTATTATAGGGTGTATATGTACCAATCTACCACTGATGGGCATTTAGGTTGATTTCATGCCTTTGCTATTGTGAACAGTGCTGCTATGAACATATGTGTGCATGTGTCTTTATGGTAGAACAATTTATATTCCTTTGGGAATATACCCAATAATGGGGTTGCTGGGTTGAATGGTAGTTCTATTTTCAGGTCTTTCAGAAATTGTCACACTGGGTTTCACAATGGTTAAACTAATTCACACTCCCAACAATGATGTATAAGCATTTCTTTTTCTCTGTGACTTTGCCAGCATATTTTTTTTTTCTTTTTAATAATAGCTATTTTGACTAGTATGAAATGGTATATGGCTTTGATTTGCATTTCTCTAATGATCAGTGATATTGAACTTTTTTTCATATAATTGTTGGCTGCATGTATGTCTTCTTTTGAAAAGTGTTTGTTCATGTCCTTTGCCCACTTTTTAATGGGCTTATTTTTTTCTTATAGATTTGTTTATGTTCTTTATAGATTCTGGGTTTTAGACCTTTGTCAGAAACATAGTTTGCAAATATTTCCTCCTATTATGTAGGTTGCCTGTTTACTTTGATGACAGTTTCTTTTACTATGTGAAAGCTCTTTAGTTTAATTAGAGTCCATTTGTTAATTTTTCCGTTTGTTGCAACTAATTTTAGTGTGTTCATCATGAAATCTTTGCCCATGCATAAGTCCAGAATGGTATTGTGTAGGTGGTCTTCTAACATGTTCATAGTTTTGCTTTTTCCATTTAAGTGTTTAATCCATGTTGAATTGATTTTTATATATGGTGTAAGGAAGGGGCCCAGTTTCAATCTTCTGCATGTAGCTAGCCAGTTATCCCAGTCCCGTTTATTGAATAGGGAGTCCTTTACCCATTGCTAGTTTTTGTTATTTTTCTCAAAGATCAAATGGTCATAAGTGTGAGGCCATATTTCTGGGCTCTCTTTTCTGTTTCATTGGTCTATGTGTCTGTTTTCGTACCAGTACCATGCTGTCGTGATTACTGTAGCACTGTAGTATAGTATGAAGTCAGGTAACGTTATGCCTCTAGCTTTATTCTTTTTGCTTTGGATTGCCTTGGCTATTCAGGCTCTTTTTGGTTCCATATGGATTTTAAAGTAGTGTTTTTCTCTCTGTGAAGGATATCATTGTAGTTTGAAGAGGATAGCACTGAATTTGAAAAATGGTTTGGGAAGTATGGCCAATTTTAACTATATTGAGTCTTCCTATCTATGAGCATGAAATGTTTTTCCATTTGTTTGTCTCATCTCTGATTTCATTGAGCAATGTTTTGTAATTCTTGTTATAGTGACCTTTCAACTCCCTAGTTAGAAATCTTTCAACTCCCTGTATTCCCAGGTATTTTGGTATTTTTGTGGCTATTGTGAATGGGATTGCATTCTTGATTTGGTTCTCAGTTTGACTGTTGTTGGTGTATAGGAATACTAGTGGTTTTTGTACATTGATTTTGTACCCTGAAACTTCACTGAAATTGTGTATTAGCTTAAGGAGCTTTAGGGCCAAGACTATGGGGTATTCTAGACATAGAATCATGTTATAGACAAATACGGAAAGTTTGATTTCCTATTTTCTTATTCAGATGTACTTTATTTCTTTCTCTTGCCTGATTGTTCTGGCCAGGACTTCCAATATCATGTGGAATAGGAATGGTAAGAGAGGGCATCCTTGCCTTGTGCTGGTGTTCAAGGGGAGGGGAATGCTTCCGATATTTGCCCATTCAGTATAATGTTGGCTGTGGGTCTGTCATAGATGACTGTTATTATTTTGAGTTATTTCCCTTCAGTACCTAGTTTATTGGTAGTTTTTATCATGAAGAGATTTTGAATTTTATCAAAGCGTTTTCTGCATCTATTGAGATAATCGTGTGGGTTTTGTCTTTAGTTTTGTTTATGTGATGAATAACATTTACTGATTTGCATACCTTGGACCAACTTTGCATCCCAGGGACAAGTCTACTTGATTGTGGTGGATGAGCTTTTCGATGTGCTGCTGGATTCAGTTTGCCAGTATTTTGTTGAAGATCTTTGCATCAGTGTACATCAAGGATATGGACCTAAACTTTTGTTATTGTTTTTTGTCTCCACCAGGTTTGGGTACCAGAATGATGCTGGCTTCATAGAATGAGTTAGGGAGGAGTCCCTCCTCCTCAATTGCATTGGAATAGTTTCAGTAGGAATAGTACCAGACCACTACTCACCACATTTTGATGGGTGGTGTCAGCCAAAGTGTTTTGTAGGCTGGTGGTAGCAGATCAATCCTCATTCTCATTTGCCAGCTGCAGCAGAAGCATGGCGGGGTGCATGCTCATCAGCTGCAGCAAGGTGCTAGCAGGTGTTTGGGTGCCATCTATCATGCAGGTATTCACAGCAGTGGTGGAGGCAGCATGTCTCAGAGGAAGAGGTACACCCATTGGTGACTGTGTGCATGGTCACATTGGTGGTGGTATTAGCATGAGGGCAGGGCCTTGGTGGGTGCAAGTGTGTGTCTACCCTCTGCGTGCATTCATGCAGGTAAGAGTGGCTGCTCAGGGTGGGGGAGGGTTTGTTGTTCTCTGTGCCTAGTTTCACTCTGGCAACAGTGTTGGTACAGGGGTAGGGTGCTGTGACCACCAAGGCCCTGACTGTAACAGCGATATGGCAAGGGGATGGGGGGCAGAGTACACTCATGATGGCAGCAGTGGCAGAGCAGGGTTCATGCACACAAACATGCTGGTGTGGTAGGGAAGGAAAGATTTGCCTGCACACACACATGTTGGCAAAGTGATGTGGGGTTGGCCATGGGCCCAGGGGATGCTGCAGTGAAGGGAGGGACTGGATGGGTGCTGCTCTGCTGGAGCTCTCTGCTGGTCAGGTACCATCTTCCACAGCAGAAGGTATGATGCAGGCCCCCAGGGCACCTGAGGCTGTACTGCAAGCAGGCACAGCCAGACTGGAGCCCTGAGAGAGGCTAGTAAACCAAAATGTGCTCAAGTCAAACTGGTCCCATCAGATGGGCAAGACTGCCCAGCAGAGACCAGGTTTGACAGCTCCCCTAGGGCTAAAGTTTCCCTTGAGAACAAGTTGAAATTAGGGGGATGGGCATCCCTGGCCATACTCTGGTACAGATGTTCCCACACCAAACTCACTGGGCTCCACCCTGATTGCAGTGCTGCCTCTACCACTTCTCTAAGCAGATCTCTCTGCCACTCAAGTGGCCCTGGCAGCTGAGAGGTCTCCTCCTGCTGGGATTCCAGAGGTCCATGGCAAAAGCAGGTCACTCCTTGCCAGTTTAACTCTCCCAATTCCATGGCATTGCTGGGGGTCAGGAATAAGTCCCAGTGTGTGGCAGCCTCATGTAGGGCTCCCAGCTCCTTCCCACTTCAGCCCAGCTTCTGTGTCTTCCTCAGTCTACTCTCAGTGCCTTCCCTCTGAAGATCTGTTAGGACTGTGCCAGTCATCTTGGTCCTTTGGTGGCAGCTGTTCCACCTGGCTGCATCTAGTTGGCCATCTTGCCCTGAATTCATTTTATGTTTAGATATGCTTAAACACACAAATACTTACCATTGTGTTACAATGGCCTATGATAGTCAGTAAAGTAACATGTCATGTATATTTGTAGTCTAGGAGCAATAGGCTATAACATATAGCCAAAGCATGTAGCACTGACCACTCTTCATCAAACCTAAGTGTAAAAGGACTCAGGTTCTCTATTTCTTTAGGTCTTCATTTTCTGAAAGCTCCTGTGTCACATAAAACCTATATTAAATAAATTTGTATACTTTTATCAGATTATTTTGTTAATCCGTTTGCTGTCATAGGTACCTCAGCCATGAACTTAGCAATGGGTGAGAAAATGTATCTTCTCTTCCATACAATTGGAACCTCTTCTATAAACTTTCATTATATTACACAACACAGTTTTAAGGGCAGTAAGAGAAGAGTCATTATTTTACAGACTGTCATGGTCATGCTTTATAGAAAAACACTACTTGTTCAAACTCTATATTGTACTTTTTTGGCAAAGATTTTGCTCCAAAGGAGAGATAACTTTAGGCACAACAGAGAAGTAAGGTGAAAGGTGTTTAAAAATGTCCTTTAGGAACTATTGGTTCCTTCATATTTTTCCCCAATGGCTCATATATAAAGATTTGAGCTGGGTACTGAGCCAAAGCAAAGAGTAATATCAGACCTGGGAAATAGAAGTATACTCTAAATGCAGATAAAATCAATGGGATGACCAAAAATAATTTCAGAAGAAGATAACCTCAACAGATAAAAAATGGAAAAAGGAATGAAGTGAAAAAATAGGAGTTATAAAGCAATTAACTTCAAAAGATTTCCCAGAATAGGTATTTGAGCTTCCTCAAATAGAGTCAGTTTTGCCATAACATTTGTTTTCAATAGTAAATTTCTTCAAACACAATTGGTTTATTAAAAACAATTTTAACATAACACAATTTTTTATTTTGCTTGCATGTGATTTCATTGGTGAGAAACACTAGTGACTTCAGAAAACTGTATGTAGCTAAAGCAAGCATTGCAGGACAATAACACACACACACGTACACACTCCTACCAGCCACCTCAGTTCACAATATGTGTTATGAGTCACCCCTACCCACATACAGTGTTACAACTTTCTCTCTACTTCATTTAATCCTCCTTCCACTACTGCAAAACAATTCACAGTTGCAACCCTTCCAATTCCCAGTCTACAAGCAAATTTTAGATCTTTTAAAATGTAAAATGCCATATTTACTGTAGTATGTCTATATATTTTTAACCATTTAACATACGCAAAACTATGCTACCATTTTTTATTAGGTTCTAGTTTTTTGTGTGTGTCACTGACAAAGTTTTTGGGGTTGTGCTCCTAACCCCATTTTTCCCATAAGCCCTTCTGATGGTTTTATTGTATGATTTGCATAGCAAGTGATTCTTAGGAACACACATGTCTATGTCATGCTATAATAGAACTGACTGTATTTAAAAAATATTTAATTCCAATGCTATATAAATTATTTGAGGAACATTCATGAAATATTTATTTGGTGTCTTACTATGTAAGAAACATAGTAAATTTGGCAATAATTTTAACTAGCCAATACCATCAAGTCAATATGATTTTCCTACAAGAAGCATAGAACAGTGTAATCACAAATCAAACCACTGACCTATTGCTCCAGTTTGGATCTTTGGCTCTCCAAACCTCATGTTGAAATTTGATCCCCAGTGTTGGACATGGGGCCCAATGGGAGGCAGATTCCTCATGAATGGCTTGGTGCCATTCTTGCAATAATGAGTGAGTTCTTGCAACATTAGTTCTCATGAGAACTGTTTGATAAAAAGAGCCTGACACCTCCTCTCTCTCTTGCTTCCTCTCACCATCTGATTCCTGCATATGCCAGCTGTTCTTTGCCTTTCACCATGAATGGAAGCAGCCTGAAGACCACAAGAGAAGACTACAACATGGTGCTGGCTGAGAAGACTCTGGCAGCATGCTTCAGCACAGCTTTTAGGAATGTGAACTAAATAAACCTATTTTCTTTATAAATTATGTAGGTAGGCCTAGTAAACTTACATAATACCCTACTGGTAGGACATGAGAGAGCTGTCTTTATTTACTAAATTGGCAAATACTTTATAATTTTTAATACTGAATTTAGTAAATAAAGAGCTATTTTTGATTATTTTGATTTCTACTTACGACCTCATTTTATCTTAGAAATCTCCTTAAATGCCCTCTTTCCAAGTACAGTCACATTCTAGAGGTGATAGCGGATTAAAATCTGAACATATGAATTTTGAGGGGACACGATTCGACCCATAATAGACGTCAAAGCAAAAATTGCAACTGCCAAGGGAAGGCTTTGATTAAATCTATTACAATACTGTAAAAAGATCAGAGTTCAGTCTGAGCTCAACTGTTCTGATACAAATGCCTGGAGAATTTTAAGAGTTGCAGTAGGGTATTTTAGGCCATTTGTGTTTGCTAACTGGTTTTGCACAACAGAAAATAAACTCCTATCTTCAGGACAGGAGGTAATTTTGCAACTTGAAGCAAGAGGCCACTAAAGGAATGTCAAGTTGTTAGAGTGAATTGACAACGCTGGAATTATTTACACCATGAACAGGGCCCCTCCCTCCAAAATAAAACCACTTATCATCATGCTCTGCTTTTGGTTTGATAATATTTCAAAGCAACGCCATAAAAAGCAATCAGTTATATTTAGAAACAAGTAAATATGTCTTCTCAGTGCCATCAAGGCAGTGACGACTTCAGGAAACCAAGAATTGCAGACATGAATTCAAAATATAGCTGTATGAAACAGAATTATCTTGAAGAAACCCAGGGTCACCATCAAGTTAAACCCTGGTAAAGAGTCAGGAAGAAGAGGAAAGAGGGAGACTAACGAGGTAATTCCAAGGTACCTCTGTAAGGAAATTCAGGGTTCATTGAAAAGTAATTGGAAGGGACCAATAGATAAGTGGCTACACAATCTTCTCAATGAAAAAAATAGAATGATTGGTTTTCCTCAGAATTGTATCACTCCCAGAACAGGAAGAGTCCTGGAATGGTCTCAAGGAGTCTTATAGAGTCTACAGAAAATTGTCAAACCAACCATCTATTGCCATACCACCCTGAACGTGCCAGATTTTATCTGATAATTGTTAAACAGAAATGAACAACACCAAATCTCTCCTTACCTTTTTTGCAATATCTTATAAGCCTTTATTGACAAAGGGCTATGTCAACAATTAGAAGAAATAAATCCTGCCTGAAAAGAATCCTAGTTAACAAATCAATTTAAATAATCATATATCTAAAATGCAAATTGACTCATTTCTTTCTCCATTAAAACCATTTGATGGTTTTCCATTGTCCATTGAGTGAATTTCAAAATTCTTAGCAGAGTTTATCAGGCAATTTGTACTCTGATTCTTCCAACTCTTCATACTTTGCAAGTTGTAGCCACATATCTTTTGCTTAGCCTCCAACATATGCCCTCATTCCCCACACTAGACTAGATTAGCAGATCCTACACGTGTTCACAGAGAACAGTAAATGTTCCTATCACACAGCCCAAATCACCCTGAATCATAAATCTACATCCCTTAAAGGATCATAAACTGATCCAAGACAGTGTTAATTTTATTCAGCATTTACCCCATGCATTGTGCACAGATGTACAGAAAATATTTGTAATAAATAAATGGATGAATATTTAAGGAGAATTTATTGCCTCCAGGAGAAGAAAAACTAGTTCTTAGTAACAGAAGGACAATAATTTCTCTAACATTTGTTCTGAATAGGTTATGAAGAAAATGTTATATATGCCACTTAGAAGGTTCCCAGAGATCCTTACATAGGTAATACAGTTTAAGGCCCACTTTGCTTTTCTCTGGAAACTCTGCCATTCAAATAAAAATCGCTCTATGCTTTGGTCAAAATCAATTGCTGCCATCTCAGATTAGCCTTCCAATCATTTCCTTTGTTCTTATTCAAAGAAACCCTGAGCAAAGGATCAGTTAAGTTTAATGAAAACAGCACTAAATTAGATACAGTGTTTATTATCATTTAACTCTCTTATGAAAAATGTGTGTATGTATAAATTCACATATACATGTATACATATATGTATACATATATGCATTTATACACATATATATGAATTCACAACACAAATGAAAAGCAACATAAAACAAATAAAAAGATTTTAAATTAAAAACAAGATGAAATGCAACCTTTTCTCATTTTTGAGTGGACTGATTTACCCAATCAATTCCCTTCATCATCCACCTCTCCCCACCAAATCATAAAACACATCATTCTGCCTAGTCTGACCAAGCAATATTCTTTATTGATATACAAAAAGAAAAAAACCTTGTGCCTTAATCTACACACTTCAGTCAAGGATCATTTCTCTTGAGAATGACCCAACACTTGGTTCTGCATAAATTTGCCTAGCAGGCAGTTCCATATATAGTTTTTAATAGTGTGAATGTCTATTACCAGACATCTGTTTTAAACCTATTTTCTTTATTGTACTTACTCCATCTAATTGCATTATTTTGGTAAACAGAAGAAAAAAAGTAATTCAAAATGACATCTATCTGAATCAGTCCCAAGCTAATTAGGTTTTTTTTCTCTCCAAAAGATGCAAAAACAGATGTTTTTGTTCCTCTGCCCGATACTGCATATCGTTTTATTATGGAATCAATTTGTTTACTCTTTTCTGTTTTCTGCTTTTAACTGATATTACCATTTGCAATCTTACACAGAATTGGTCTTAAAACATTTTCTCTTGCAATTTTAGTTACTTACTTTCAGATCTGATATCTTTTAATGTGGAAATAAGAAGATGCACAAATACCTCCCATTCAATAGACGTAGCATTTGCAGTGAAAGGACTTAAAATTATGTAGTGAAATCTCTGACAAAATTAACCTTATGGTATCAGATTACTTCTGAAACTTTGTTTTCTCATCTGTAAGATAAAAAAAAAAAAAAGGGATATCTCAATTCTCCAAGTTCAAGTTTAAGACCCTGGCTTTTACACATTATTGTGAGTGTTAAAAGACAATGAAGCCTGAAAAAGCAAAAGGACATTTAGAACAGCTGGTGGAAAGCAAGAATACATGACTGTCACAAAGTCAGAAGAAAATATTTAAATAATAATAATAATAAAAGGTTGTTAAGAGTGTCAAGTGATAATCATAATTTTTTTCACTTACATAGTGTTTTTAAGTTTCCAAATACTTTTTCATATATTATAATGTATTACCAATGACAATCCTGTGATGAAGCAAGACTGAGATCGGTTTTCGTTTTTAATGAATGTCTTAGTCTCTTGCATTGCTATAAAGGAATACCTGAGGTTGGGAAATTTGTAAAGAAAAGAGGTTTATTCGGCTCAAGGTTCTGCAAGCTGTACAAGAAGCATAATGCCAGTGTCTACTTCTGATGAGAGCTCCAGGAAGCATCCAAAAATGGCAGAAGGCAAAGAGAGGCCGGCATATCACATAGCAGCTGAAAAATGGAGAGGCAGAGCAGGTGCCAGGCTCTTTTTAACAACCAGATCTTGCAGGAATTAAGAGTGAGAACTCACTCAATCCCATGAGAAGAACATCAAGCCATTCATGAGGGACCCACCCCCATGACTCCAGCACCTCCCATCAGGCCCCACCTCCAAAATGAGGATCAAATTTCAACACAAAATTTGGAGTGGACAAATATTCAGACTCTATCAATGGATTAAAAAACTGAGGTTAAGGAATATTAGAAAAGTCAAAGAGAAAAACATGAAAACAGGAAAATCTAAATCACAGAAATACTTTAGATCTGCAGTTATGACTTGTTATATACACAGATTCTGATCTGCACTGCTGGGGTTCAAATCTCAGACCACTAGGTATTTTGACCTCTTGACTGCCCTATACCTCAGGATGCTCACCTATGAAGTACAAATCCTGACAAAATTTACTTTAATGATTTGCAGTAAAAACTAGTTAGATACATATAAAGCACTATGACAATTTCCTCGCATTCAATAAACGTTAGCTGCCATTATTACAGTCACTAAAGTGAAAATCCAGCCACAGCTTCACTGCCTCAGATTACCTTCTCTCTATGGGCTCTGGAGGAGCTGAGAAGCAAGGGGCATGTGTCAAGGGAACCCTCAATGAGGAGTGGCCAAGCAGCCACCTAAGGAAGCAGATTACTACAAGGTCTAGGGCCTCACTCCCTTCCACAAATGCTGAGCATGCTTAACTCCTGGCCTAGGCAGTCTCCTCAAAGAATAGCATATAAGGATATTCCCACTTACAAAGACTTTATATTACTCTATTAGGGACTTTTGTTTGAAGACAGTGTTATGGAAAGTCATAATATGTGAATTTAACTCTAGTCTAAGAAATTGTACAAGTGTAAGCATGTAAGTTAATTACCTTTTATGTTGAAGACACAATTAACTTATGTAGTAACATCTGGTGGGCCTATTTGCTTTTTCAAATTAAGATAATTAGAACTGACAAAGTACCTTCATTCCAATTTCTCTGTCTCATCACCACCGGCCCCTTAGATTATTTGCAAGTTTGTTTTTTGTTGTGACAGGGTTTTTTCTTTCATTTTTACTCAACATCATTCAATTTGTTTTATTTTAAACTTTAGGAGCTGTAATTACTACTATGAAACTGTTCATAATACAAATATATATTATGTTGAAAAAAGTCATAATATGAAAGTATACATAATTTAAGCAGTCAATATTTCTGATAATTAACATTATTATATAGTATTCATGAAATCTGATGAAAGACAAGTTTCTCTAAAATTTCTTAACATTCACTCTAGTATTCTCAATTCTTAAAAAAGGATCTAATATACAGTAGCCCCTCAGTGAATATTTGTGTCATGAAAGAATGAATGAGTCAACTATATGGGATTTTATAATGCTATATATTTACTAGAGTATAATTATGATGCCTTTATTTTAGAAATTCTATTTACTACTATTTTAGCTCATGAAACTGTTAAATTTATTCATACATTTATCTTCTTTACATCATGTGCTTTTCATTTTGCACATCCTAAATTTAATACTAGATAAAATATTTGCACATATAAAACTCTATTATTTTATTTTTTATTATAAGGATTACTCATACTAACATTTTTTAATGACTTTTTTAAACAAACTCTTTGTAACTGATGTAATACCAAGGGCATTAGTAGTCAGAATACTTGAGTACTCATTCCAACCCTTAAAAAAAAGTCGCTTGATTTTTCTGTGCCTAAATCTCTTAATCTACACAGTGTAAATAATCATAAACTTATTTTTCTTAGCTCAGGGTACTGGTCTGAAGATCAAATTATTTCTTAATAAAAAGTGAATTAAAATAATCAAATTAGAATGGACTCTAATGTATTTAAGAACTTTATTCTATTTATTCAGGATGTAGGAGACAGAAGGTACCACCCCCAAATATGACTGCAGAAGACCAGAATATGCTGCCCCAAAATATGCTTCTTTAGTATAATGATTATTTTGAGATGATTATTTTGAGAAAGAGAAGACACAGGAGAAGCTCTGAAAACAGAGAAGTTACTCTTTGAAAGGAAAATTTACATTTATAGAGGAAATCTCCAACTTAAATTTGCATAACAAACTTTATTCTTATTTACCATACTTTTCCTGGTTGCCTTTCCGTAACTCATGTCTCACACCCTTTTTGTTTATTTGTTTTTAGCTGAAGATTATATTTAAGCCTGAATTCTAAGCTTCTTTTAGTTACTCATATCCCTGCATATTTTCTATGTGTATGTGAGATATACATGTTAATAAATGTCTATTTTTCTCTTGTAATCTGTCTTTTGCCATAGGGTCCCCATTCAAGAACATGGAAGGATAGAGGAAAAATTATTTTTCTTCTCCTACAAAATAAAAGGACAAAATATTTTAATTATAATACTTAAAAATCTTATTGAGGTACAATTTTTCTTTAGGTATTGGAAAACTTTTGTGGTAAATATATGGTATTGTTAACCTAAAAGAAACAAGCTGAGACAAAGTTAATTAGAGAGTTTATTGGGCCAAGCTTGAGGATAGATTCAAATTGGGTCAACCCAAGAGCATAGATTCAAATTTCCCTGAATATATACTCCAATTAGTAGCAGTTACAAGTACATTTTTAAAGTCTAAAAAGAGGGGACAGGAAGTGGGTTGATAGAAAGTTGTTTGTCAGGACCTCTCACCGGTTGACAAAAATCACATTGATTAGTGATTGGCTGGATATTGTTAAGCTATAGAACCTGAGTAACAGTATCCTCTGTGGCATTATTAGGTTAATTTATAGCTACTTGTGACAATAACAAGCAGTTTTAGGATCAGGAAATGAATACAGAGCTCAAAGGAGGGAGTAGGATGTGACCACTGTCTCACTTTAACATCTCTCTGGGCCTGATATTTAAAAGGATTTGCATTCATCAGACAAAAGTTATGTTGTTTACTAATTTCCCCTTTTTGATCAAAAATCTTTTTTGTTAAAAACACTAATGATCAAAATTTGACTGTCAAGTGTCTCCTATTGCCAATAAACCTCATTTCCAGGTAGTCCTGTCAAAGTCACTGATCTATGATTGCTGTCATTTACTAAATCTTACCTGGTCTTCAAAGTACCATCAATTGAGTTTTTTCAGAAGTAAAACAATGAGATATAAATAGCATTAATAAGTTAAATAGTAGAAATATAATGCAAACATTGATTACAATTAAAAGAGACTTTGTATGTCAGAATAGGGAAAAAAATGCTCCGTTGGGGAGTCAACTAAAATCATCATAAAGAAAATTAAATCCATATTCTTCTTTAGAGATGTTTTGTAGCCCTGAATTAAGTCAGGATTAAGTCCAAATGTAGGTAAATAATAAAGATCAAAAACAATGGACAAGACTAGACTCTAATAACAGGTGTATTAGTTTTCTTCTGAAATACAATGTTTTCTTCCTCCAGCTCTCTATTTTTTCCAAAGATAAATCTTAGTAGGACGGATTTATTTGCAATGTAACATTTAGTCCTCTTATACTTGGCCTGATTATTTGCATTAAGTGCAACAAGAATAGTGAATGGCCATATAATCCCTTTTAAATTGGCTTTGATAGAATTTTTACATAAGGAACATCTGATTTGACTTTTAAAAGCCTTGAGGCTATTCAAGCCAAAGATTTGCCATAAGACTGTCTACAATAAACGTATAAATTGGGAGAATTCCTCTCTCCTCTAGGTCCCAAAATAACTTGAGGTTCCTAGGCCTGTAAGAAAGTGACATTCTTTACTTACCACAAGAATAGAAACCTTGTAAAAGAACTATGTATTATTAGACAAGGTACTAGTCCAGTATTTCCAAGGGGCTTTTTGTCAGCTCTACAAAGTTGATTTTAATTCATCAAAGTATTCTGATAATATCCAAAATTGTGCCATCCCAGTCAAAACCTTGGTTAAAATAACCAGTTATCTAATTGTGTCCTATGACAAAAGAAAACAGATTTTTATTGAATTTATGCAAACAACTATATTGCCATAAATTAAGAATATACATGAATAGTTTTCAAATCATGAAGAATCTGGTAGAGAAGGGCAAATGTTTCAGTTTTACTCACAAAAGTATACTTTACTCAATTGCTATAAGCTATAAATGGCTCACAAGGAAAAAAAAAATGTTGACCCTGGTAAACAAAACATAAAAAGGACCAACAATATTTCAACCAAAAGTCACACAAAAGTATTTAAGTCCTAAAATTATTAGTTTAGTCCCATGTAAGTAATTCCTGTTCTGCTTGATGTTAAGAATCCTTTTGAACATATCAGCTTTTTTGATTAGAGTCCTATAGTTTTTGTACCTATTTCATCAGTATGATCTCCAAAATTATCAAAAATCTCTATTGAAGAGCATTTACTAGAGTCTTTTCCATAAATGTTTTTAAAGAAGAAGCGAATTTTAAACTGCAGCAGATTATAAATCACTTTTTGCCAAAAATCAAAGTAAACTAATAATTGTGGATGACAATCTTATTAGAATAGCCATGGTTAAAGACACAATTGACATTGTATGTTCTGTTACATATAACAATGTAACATAATAATCATAAAAATTTTCAGAATCTCATACAATTTTGGAACATATATTAGTAACACATTTATACAAATATAACCCCAAAATAGTTACAAATAATTTCATGTTTTACAATGTTTTCCATCAAATAAGCCTAATATGTCTCTCTTGGACTTCCAGGGGCCCTAAATGTCCAAAAAGTTAGTTTGTGGTCAAAAGGACAAAATTTAGAATTGAAATTTTGACTTTGAAAAATTTATCAAATATCAAAGGTTTAAAATACTTGCTGAAAATACGATCACAGGTCACTGTAAAACACTGGTGATTCATTTAGCCAAAGTGACAACTCAAAAATTTTTAAAAGCAAAAACCTTTACTATTTGAGAAAGAGAAGATGCACTTTCTCCAATTATCATAATACCTAATATTGACACCCTAAGGCAAACAAAATCTTTTACCCCTTCCTCTTTTTTATGTAATTTACTCAGAAGGAAATAAAAAATCTTTTATTATCTCATGAATATTATGTGGAAAACCGAATTACATTTGTGTCACTATATTATTAATGCTAAAGCTAATTTTAATAAAATTTTACAAATAAATCTATCCAATCTCCTCAATCAGCTTTGACCATACCAATAAGATTTCTAAAAACCCTTTTATAAACTCTTGCAATTTCTATTAAAAAGCAGATCCTTTTTATTCTGATACAGAGGCCCAGGCTCTGGCCCTGCATCAGTGTACTTTTGATATTAATCATCAGTTTTTAGAAAATCTAAATAACCCCCTTTTAATTTTAGCCAACTTGATCACACACAAAATTCCATTCAAAAAATCATTCTTACACAAACCTTCCACAACTTGCTTAAACCTTCAGTTTTTGCCTATCACTTCACCTTAGAATAAAAATTTCCTTTCCTTTCCCCTCATTTCGAATACATAAAGTTCTCTCCCACACAAAGGAAAATTTTCTGTCTCTTTTAAACTTTCTCTACTTCTTACTTTATATGCTCTGTATATAGACATGTTTCTCTTATATCCAACAGTTTTAATCACATACACTAATTATAATTTTAACTCTTAGTAACCCTTATTTTTAGTGAAAAATTTAGGAAGTTAGCAATTTTAAATTTTAATCATGTACCAGATGCAGTATCCAACACAAAGAACAGAGCTGTAAAGACAATGTCTGAAAGATCTAATCCCTTCCAGCATGGCCAAGAGGCACAGCTGGGCCAGGAGGGATGGGGCCCGGGTGTTGTTTCCAGTCCTCACCATGTTTACTTGTCTAGACCCCAGAATTTGTGGCTTAAACCTGAAGACAAGATCATAGTAAGATGTGTATAGGCTTTGGAGAACCCCAATAGTCAGCTTTTACAGGTATAAGTCACAACTTAAGCAAATATCAAAAGTACTACAGAAGCAATAGTTTTATGACCTTAAAATAGTTTAGAAACAGCCTAAATGTGTCTGACTAGCAGACTCAGGCAAAAATGTCTAAAAATTTGAAGATGTCTTTATTTTACTAACTATGTTAAAACTGTTTTTTATTTACCAAAAATTACTAAAGTTACATGAACTTGAAAAGTATTTGGGCTAGTTATGTAATTTATGAGCATTCATCTTCAAGTAATTTGCTAACATTTGTAGACAACATATATTGTCTACACATAAACATATACAGACATATACATATATGTAGACACAACATATAACATATACATGTACTTGTGTATGTATCTAAAAGTCAAATGCAAAAGAGCTTAATGCAAAAGAGAATATAACTTTAGACTTGAGGAGCCTGCCCAGTTAACAATTCTTGGGGTTTTATGAGGAAAAACAGAAGTTTCTCCCAAAAAGAGGAGTCTCTGGAACCTTTTCTGATTTCCTTAAGGGATCCCAGGCTGTTAGAAATTTTTTTAGGTTCCCTTATGTGGCATCAAGGGTGGTAAGGGGAAGGAGGGACTGACAGAAGTAAATGAAGAAACAGACAGAAGGGACACATATGGTTAACATGGATTTAAGAATAGATAAATTCCATAGACTGGTAAGTTTTTACAGAAGGAGAACACCACCCTTAAAAAGATATATATGTATTTATACATATGGTTATATATATGTGTTTATATATGTATGTGTGTATATATATCCTAAATATCAGTTTTAATTAAGTTACATTTGAGTATAGAGCTCTTAAAAACATCCTTTTACATTTCTTATTATCAGATTTTAGCTGGGACAGTCGGTATTTCAGGATTTTGAATTTTTTTAACTGAAGTACATTTCCAAGTGAAACTAGTAAGACTTAACCAAGGTTACAACTTAACCAAGAACACATGAGGTGTCTTCAAAGAGGTGGAAAGCAGTGCACATGGAATCCAGAACTACCTCAAAGAAAGCACAAAGAAAGGAATGTTTTGCTAGCCACAGATGAAGCACAATCCACATTTCTGTCTGGTCATATTTTTCAGGGTCTTAGCTTTTGAGCTGACCATCTACACATAAAAGCCCAAAAGCCTCATGTGCCCCTGACTAATGAAAGGAGACAGGAAATCAAAAGCTGTCCATGGAAGGGAAAAGGATCAATAACAAATGAGCACCCCCAAAAGTCAAAAGTGATGCAAATGTCAAGTCAAGAGAGACTGATTCCCTGACCAGGAATTGAACCCGGGTCATCTGATGAAAGCATAGAATTTTAACTAGTGAACTACAATGTGCAGGCAGCCTTCATTGTTAATCCCACAGGAGAGCTAAAGCAGGTAGTTTGAGCTTACAAAAGATTTTAACTTTTTTCAGACCTGATCTCAGCTGGAATGCTGCTAGCTAATTCCCCCGATGTTGGCATTTGAACATCAGTGTCAGTCATTACTCCTGATTGGAAAAAAAAGTTGTTGGATATGCATTTTTATAATCTCAGTGGTTTTAATTTTATTCATTTCCCCATTTTGACTATTAATCTTTTAATTACCTGTTTTATTGCCCTAAGCAATTGTCAGCTAGGAACAAAGATATATTTTGGAGTCTCTTCTTATTCATTGAGTGGCCTTTTTAATTGAGCAAAGAACAGTTCGAGAATCAGGTGGTCCCCAGAACCAGAAGAATTCATAGTGTCTCTGGGAATGCCAAAATAGGAATTTCAGGGAGAGGGGTCAAAGACCTGCGGAGTTTCCTCAGGTGGTGGTGATAGATATCTTTAACTCCTGAATGGAGGCAAATTTCTCAGAATTTCTTTTAGAAGCATTTTAGGTACCATTGGAAGTAAGTTTCCTATTTAGTTCTAAAACTAGCTTTTTCTAATTGTGCAAGCAAATCAGTTATTTTAGGTATTTTTAAAATTTCCATTTTTTGTCATTGTGTTTATGACCATCCCAGGTTAGATGTGTCCACACTCTGAGGTATATATAAGAGATGCCATAAGCGTTACACATAAAACCAGCTGGTGTTTAATAGGAGTTGGTCACAAATGAAAAATCAAGTCTTAACTTCAAAAATACAAAAGCAGATGCATTTTTTAAAGTATCCTATGTAAAATGAGACCACCAGTGCCCAACTGTCAATTCTGTGACGCAAGCCTCCACTGAGAGACAACAGTGGAAAACTTTGACCTGAACCAGACCACGAGATAGAGGTAGAAAAAAGGCAGCTCTCTGCAGAGCTCTTTACCCTGTTCTACCCAAAGACAGAGACTACAGCACTCACTCTTAAAGGAAAGAGTGGGTCTGAAAAACAGCCAAATAAATTCTACAACTTCAACCAAAAAGTGGCAGGAGAATTCACCCAAAATGCCAAATGTGACTTCCAAAGATGAAATGTTTGTGCCGCTACCAAGCACCACTTTCAGAAACACTGAGTGGTCAGGCAGAGTCACTTTAATCCTGCTGATTTATGCCAGATATGTCAGCCTAAAAGGAAGAAACTGAGGTAAAATTAATATAAGTAAAGAGTTCATTTGGGCCAAGCTTGGGGATTCCAACCCAGAAGCATAGATTCAAGATGCCCTGAATATACACTCCAATTAAGAGCAGTTACAGGTGGATTTTTAAAGGGGGGGAAAAAAAGAGGGGTGGGGAGACAGGGAGTGGGATGATACAAAGTTGTTAGAAATTCTTACTGATTTACAGAAATAATATTTATTGGTGATTTGCTATACATTGTCAATCTATAGGTGGTAGGTTGCAGTGCCCCATGTGGCATTATTAGGTTAATTTATAGCTAGGTGTGGCAATAACAAGCAGTTTCAAGAAATGATACATAGCTCAAAGTGGGGAGTAGGGCGTGATTGCTGTCTCATTTTAATATCTCTCTGGGCCTGACTATTAAAAGGACTTGCATTCCTCAGAAAATAGTTCATTTCTTTTCTCATGATTGTACTTGAGTAAAATAAAATAAACACAAGAGAATCTACATTATAATTTTCAAAGTCCTCAAATCTATAAATACATACAAACTTTCTAGGTCAATATTTTTAATCAACATATAGCCTAAATCAATCAATTCAAGTAATAAATATTCTGTAACATCTTTCATTTTTTTTCTATCTTTGTCCAGAACTGAGATTATATTTTCACTAGAATACTATCAGCATGTCTGAGATTGCTACACAATAATGTTAATGTTTCTTCCTAAATACTAACCTGTGGCAAATATTAAAGATGAGAGCTACCAGCAAGCAATATTAAATCTAAAACATATTTATCACATGTTAGTAATAAATTTTCACAAATTTATTATCAATCCCATTTTGTGGGATTAAGTCTGAATGCAAAAAGAAAGTCAGAACTTCATATCTCCTAATTTCTTGTAAACATTTGTTTTCTTGTATTATACTTAGTTATAACACCAATAATTCTATTAAGCAATATTTTAATCTGCTGTACATATTGATTCTAAAATGTCTATTATATCACATACATGTAGGGGTGAAGAAAATTTTCCTTCCCCACTGAAAGTCCGAATTTAAATCTCATGTTGAAATGAGTTGATAGATTAACAGGGAAATAAGTTACACAAGTGTTATTGACATGCATAAAAACAGGAGAATCACGGGAGAAAGACTACCAAATAACCCAGCAAGGTACAGATGCTTATATACCCTTTTCATATACGGAAAGAAGAGATAGGGGGAAATGTAGCCATTTTGAAGGGTAGTAAGTAGTTTTTCAAGGGCATAAATAGGCCCGGTGCTCAGATAAAGGTCAGTAAATAATTCTCTTTGGGAACTGAGTGGGACTGCAGAACAGAATATGGTGTGGGACAAAGTTCACCTGGACCCTAAGTGTGGTGTTTAATTTTCAATGTCTTCTGCTAATGCATGAGTTTTAATTTTTTAAAACTGCATTTTTATCATCTCAGTAATTCTGATTTTTTTCTGGTTAATGAAATTTCAGGGAGGGGATCAAAGGCAATTGTGCTCCTTTATGGCAGGTCTGGTTTCTAGGTGGAAAAGGAAACTTCAGAGAGCGGCCTCATCTTGCGCTTTGAGGGAGACAGAGGATTGACAGATGAAGGTGGGTGAGTGGAGGGATTTGAGAAGAGACCTTGAGTTTGCTCTTTAGTTGACCATGTCAAAGCATATTTTGGGGCATCACATTCTGATCCCCAACAACACTAAAATAATTAAAATGAGTACAATGATTAAAACCTTCTAAATTGAGAAAATAGTTTCTGTAGCATCCTAAGTATGAGTATGTACATGAATATGAGTCTTGTTGAAGGAGTATAGAATGTACCAAATATAAATGCACAGAAAGTACACATGGTAGCATTTCAATAATAATCTTTTTGAGATTAAAGTTGAAATTTACTTTGCCTTAGGTAACCTAACAACTGCAGAATTAAAAAAAAAAAAATTCTGAAGTATTAATGAAGCAATTAGCATTGAGATGAATGCAAATTGCAATAGTGATAGGGCAATGAAAAATTAAGAAGGAAAATTCAAGCCATTGAATACATGACTGTGTTTCCTATTCAATACCTTTGAGGATAACCTGACTTGCCCATTAAAAATGAGTGTCTGTCAAAATTGGTGTATATAAGACGCACTCCTGTTGTAAACAGTTGTAACAGATAGGAGAACTCACCATAGACCTTTACTTGTAGACTGCAGGCAATTTTTACACAAAGCCTTCAGTGTTGCAAAATATCTCTTATTCAAAGACCCTAAAGAATATTACTTTAAAAAAAGAAGAGGGGAGAGAATTGATTTCTCCTTAGTGTTTTTCAATGCCATGAAGTAAATCAGGATCAACAATAAATATGTATAAGACTAGAAATTAGAGGATAAAGTAAAAGATATTCTCAAGTCACACACACAAAAAAATTAATGACTTCCCTAGGCAAATTACCATTATCAAAGAGAAGTTTCTCTAAAAAATTTGGTTGCATTCATTCTCACAGGTCTTTAATGTTAGCTAGAAAGAAAATTCATTGAGCCAGGTGCCATGGCTCACGCCTGTAATCCCAGCACTTTGGGAGGCCGAGACTGGTGGGCTGTCTGAGGTCAGGTGTTCAAGACCAGCTTGGTTAATATAGTGAAGCTCCATCTCTACTAAAAATACAAAAAATTAGCTGGGCATGGTGGTGGGCGCCTGTAATCCTAGCTATTTAAGTGGCTGAGGCAGGAGAATCGCTTGAACCCAGGAGGTGGAGGTTGCAGTGAGCCGAGATCGCGCCATTGCACTCCATCCTAGGTGACAAGAGTGAAACTCTGTCTCAAAAAAAAAAAAAAAGAAAGAAAAAGAAACGAAAAAAGAAAATTCGTTTATATCTGCAATGGAATTAAAACCAAATTTTACAAATGTATTATTTAAAGTAACCAATTAAGTAAGTTGAGTTCATTACAAAAATACTGACAGTTTCTTTGATGCCTCTTCTTTTTTAAATGACCAGAAAAAAGAACAAAAGGGATCTGATGAAACTAACTTTCTAGTGCACTATTTATCAGTATTGATGCAATTCTAGATTTTACCACACTGAGTTTAAATAAAGATAAACTTGGCTTCTGCATCTGGTAATGTTAAACTAAGTAATTCAGATAACGTTTCTAACCAAGGTAATTAGAAAATCTCAGAAACATCAAAATTATCTGCTTGAAGAAATAAGGGATATAATAAAATAGTGAAGAATGATCAGGCCAGAATCTGAGGGAAGGCAAAGGCCCAGAAAGGTAAACCCAGTTTTGATGTGGATTTCAGAAGGGGTAGATGAGACTCTGAGAAGTGCTCTTAACAGTCTCATCGAGCTAGGGGGCATGAATTACAGTGTCCACATAGGAGTCCCTGCTGAAACCTCTGGCTTTGACTAGAGCAGAAAAATAAGGAGAGAAAGAGAGAGAGAGAGAAAGGACGCAATGGACCTTTGAATCATTTCAATCCTCGTAATTGAAATAATGTGATATGAGATTGTAATGATAAACACTTTACAGAATAAAGTTTAAGCTCTCTCTGGAGAGACATAATAATTTCATCCAACAGCTCAACACATCTTATTCGTAGAAATACTTCAGCAAATACAACATTGGCAGCAAAACAAAACACGACTAAACGGGCCAATGAGGAAGTAACAAACAAAACAGATCACAGGCACCCGAGATAATAGTTTCAAATCCAAACTTTAAAGCAGCTATAACTACTATTTGCATATAGTTAAAAAATATTGGAAATTGTGGAGAAAAAATATGTTACTAAAAAATTGAATAAGAGGGATGTACTTCTGAAACAGCAGAATAAGAACCTAAAAGAAAATCAGTCTTCCATAAAACCAACAAGTGCACTGGCCAAAAATGTCAAAATTAAGTTTTTGTGAACCCTAGGAATTATATACAATTTTAGAAAAATCCAAAGAGTGTTTATTCAAGAAAAGTGGCTGAATCTCATTAAGAACAACATGCTTTGCGATGTTTCAGTTTAAACATTCATTTCTCCCCTGTTCTTTGGTAACCTGGAAAACCAGTAGCCTTGCAATTACAGCAGCTGTGAAAACCAGCAACCTAGCAACCACTGGAGTAGGCACAACAAGTCTGAAGCTCTGCAAATGCCCCATCTCCAGACTGTCACAATTTGTCCTATCTGACAGCTCCCTGAAAAAGCTCTATTCTCAGGGCTTGTCTTAAATTGATCTGATGTAGATTTTACTCTGTGAATAGCCCTATCTCTAGGACATTAGTCAAAAAACAAATGATAGCAACTATTTAATTTTGCAGTTGACTGACCTGGGAAGAGGAGCTTTGAGCAGATGGCAACTAAGGTAACAAGACTTTAAAAGTATTAAAAGGAAAATCAGGGGAATGAGATGTTCAGACAGCACTTTGAAAACCTCTGACCTATTCCTAGAAATCTAGAAGGGCATGCACATTTGTATAACTCTGAATGTGGCCTAATGAGACATGAGAAAAAGGGCCTCCTCTTTTATGTCTAGCTGACCTTGAGGATATATACAAGCAGGAAGTAAATGCAATGCCAGAGTTGTGAACTCCTTGATGAAAGATGGAAGGGACACCACAAACGAATATAATCTCTGGCAAAGTCTGGAAGACTTTTTGGCCCAAGGCCTTTATGGAAATCTCTGTCCAAGCATTAGCTTACCACTAAACTAATCTAGCAGAGACTTTAGTGGCCACACGTAACAAAGGATACAGACTTTGTACAATTATTATGGGAATATCACCAAACAAACAGAGGCAGCAGCCAGCAGCAACAACTATCAGCAATAACGAAAGACCAGAAAGAGGGAGACACATAAATAAGAAAATATAACCCATACACAGGATGAAAAGCAGGCAAGGGAAACTGGCCCTGATAAAGTCCAGTTGTTGAATTTATAACGCAGTTATTATAAACATGTTGAAAGAACTAAAGGAAACTGTCTAAAGAATTAAAGGAAATTATGAGAACAATATCTCACCAAATAAAGAGTATTAGAAACAATAGATAAATTATTTAAAAAAAACAAATTTGAGGAGTACAATAACTGAAATAAAAGATATCATAGAGGAGCCCAACAACAGATTTGAACTGAAAAATGAATCAATGAACTTCAAGATAGGTCAATTTAGGAATACCCAGTCTGATGAATAGAAAGAGAAAAATAAACACATCCTTAAAAACATGATGGAAATCACAGAAAGAGAAAGTATATTTGAAAACATTATAACATCAAGAAATTCTTCCAGTTTTATGAAAAACATTAATCTACATGTGCAATAAGTTCAATAAATCCAATTAGGATAATTCTAAAGAGATTTATGTTTTAAGAAATCACAGTTAAACTGTTGAAACATAAAGATAAAGAATCTTAAATGCAGTGAGAGACAAATCATCACACACAAGGGATTCTTAATAAAATTAACAGCTAACTTCTGAACAGAAAACATAGTGGGTGGAAGGCAGTGTGATAACATACTCAAAGTACTGAAAGAAAAAGACTGTCAACCAAAGATACTATATCCTTCAAAATTATTATTAAAAGCAAAGGACAAATTAAGATAAAAACTGAAAAAAAATATTACTAATAGATCTTCTATATTAAAAAACACTAAAGGAGATCCTTCAACTGAAATAAAAGGACACTGAAGCGTAACTCAGACCACTACAAAAATGATAAACATTGCTAAAGGTAACTACATAGATACATAGAAAAAATAATACAAATATATTTTTGATAATTCATTCTTTTTCTTCTGTAATTTAAAAGCAACTTTATAAAGTAATATTTATAAAGCTATTGATGCCTTATAATGAAAAAATATATAATTTGGATGGCAATTACACAAGAGAGAGGGAGGAAAAGTATACATATTGAAGATGAGTGTTTGTATACTTATAAATTAATTTGCTATTAATCAGGCCTTGATTATTCTTTTTTTTTTTTTTTTTTTTTTTTTTGAGAGGGAGTTTCACTCTTGTTGCCCAGGCTGGAGTGCAATGGCATGATCTTGGCTCACTGCAACCTCTACCTCCTGGGTTCAAGCAATTCTTCTGCTTCAGCCTCTCGAGTAGCTGGGATTACAGGCATCTGACACCATGCCCAGGTAATTTTTGTATTTTTAATAGAGACGGAGTTTCACTACGTTGGCTGGGCTGGTTTCGAGATTATTCTTAATTATAATTCCTGAAGTAACCCTTAACAATTAACCTTAAGGCTGGGTGTGGTGGTTCACACCTGTAATCCCAGCATATTGGGAGGCAGGGATAGGAGGATTACCTGAGATCAGGAGTTCAAGACCAGTCTGGCCAAAATGACAAAACCCCGTCTCTACTAAAGATACAAAAATTAGCCAGGTATGGTGGCACATGCCTGTAATCTCAGCTGCTCAGGAGGCTGAGGCAGGAGAATCACTTCAACCGGGGAGGCAGAGGTTGCAGTGAGCCGAGATCGCACTACTGCACTCCAGTAGGGACAACAGGAGTGAAACTCTGTCTCAAAAAACAAAAAAAAAAAAAAAAAAAAAAAATTTGTAAAAGAAACAACAAAGAATAAAAATTGCATACTAGAAAATATCTACTTAACACAAAAAAGTTCGTAATATAGGAATATGAGAACAGAAAACAACATAAGACATAGAAAACAAATGGCAGAATGGCAGACATTAATCCAAACTTATCAGGATAGGTTGAGCATCCCTAATGCAGAAAAACAAAATCTGAAGTATTCCAAAATCTGAAACTTTTTGAGAGCTGACATGACAATAAAGATGACATTGCTGACACTGCAGAAAAAGTGCTTATTCATAACATTGAAATCACCTTTGTACAATTTATAAAAGTGAGAAAATTACGACAGTGAGAGATTTGACCTAACCAACTCCATCTTGCCTTTAACCTTCAAACTGCTCTTGGTCATTCTAGGGTGTGGGCCAAGTTAGCTCTGGGAGAAATTTAGTCTATAATTTAAATGATAATAGCCCTTCTCAAAAATAAACCACCTTTATAAAGCTAATAAAAGTACACAATATTAGGTTTGTAAGAGTGGCCTGAATTCCGCTAAGACATAGGTATAGCTAAACAATTACCAGACACTGTTTCAAAGGTCAAAAGATTTGTAACTTCCACAACTATTCCTATAACCAACATCACTATTGTAGAACCTAAAACTGGCTGTTTTAGATGTCTTTTCAGACTTTTGGATTTCTGACAACTGATGCCTCCACTTGGACCTGGGACTCAAGACTCAACCAGTCCTGTTGCACCTATGCAGAAGAGCACTCAGAGAAGAAGGGCCATTTTCCATACTGCTCCAATTGCCTCCCCAGCCAATCAGAAGCACCCGTTCTTTAGCCACCTGTCTAAAGAAATTTCTTTAAAAAGCCCTAGCCTCGAAATGTTTGAAGAAGCTGATTTCTCAGTCTTCTGTTTAGCCAGCTTTTGAAACCCTCTTGTCTTCTGTTTAACCAACTTTATTAAACTC
Source organism: Chlorocebus sabaeus (assembly GCF_047675955.1). NCBI lineage: Eukaryota > Metazoa > Chordata > Mammalia > Primates > Cercopithecidae > Chlorocebus > Chlorocebus sabaeus. The sequence goes on along the minus strand of NC_132924.1, from coordinate 49,876,806 downwards.
TTTCCCTATTGTAATTCCCTGTCTTGTAAATTAATCCTGTCTAGACAGTGGGCAAGATGAATCTGTCAGGCAGTTACAACATAGTAAGAATGTTTGATGGGCTTACTGAAGGATAGCATGCATTCATAACAGTACAAGAAATCATGAAAATATACAAAATCAAGGAGACTTCTAAGACAAAGCCATTGCTAATGAGGGAGATAAATCTGGAGGAAATGTTTAAAAATGCAGAAGAATGCCTCCTCAATCTTAGAGGACCCACTTCCTGGTCCCTCAACTACTTCTCATATTTCTTCTCACAAAAAAAAGATAAAATCAAAACATGGCATCATAGGTGGAGACGAAGCCTGCAATTGTTTGTTGTTGCTGTTGTTTAATGGCTGATACAGGTTTTATTAGTTCATTCTCACACTATGAAGAAATACCCAAGACTGGGTAGTTGGTAAAGAAAAGAGGTTTAATTGACTCACAGTTCTACATGGCTGGGGAGGCCTCAGGAAACTTACAAGCATGGCAGAAGGCACCTATTCTCAGGGCAGCAGGAGAGAGAATAAGTGCCAGGAAATGCCAGATGTTTATAAAACCATCAGATCTTATGAGAACTTACTATCATGAGAACAGCATGGGGAAACTACCCCCATGATTCAATTATCTCCCACCAAGTCCCTCCCACAACATGTAAGGATTATAGGGATTCAAGAAGAGATTTGGATGGGGACACAGCCAAACCATATCATAGGTATTTTGATGATGCTACTGTACTGCTTAGTTACCATGTACACATTGATAAGCCCATCAAACATTCTTATTATGTTGTAACTGCCTGACAGATTCATCTTGCCCACTATCCAGACAGGATTAACATACAAGACAAAAATGTTTGGGATGCAGCTTACATAGTGCTTAAATTCCTTCTGTACTGCCACTTTGGTTTCAATTTTGTTAATTTTTTCAAAGAACTAGCTTTTGTTTTTGTTGATATTTTCTATTGTTTTCCCCGATCGATTTCAATTGTTTTCCCTTTGCAATCAAATAATTATCTTGCTTGTGCAGGGACCTGCTGGGTGATTCACATCCATATGAGCCAATGACACACACCCACCTTCCTCCTTCCCACAGTAGATGCCAAGGCACCCCAGGATCAACTTCAGCCTCTTAAACTTTGGTCAGGGGCTATCCTATCTATGCAGAGAAGTCTGTTGAGAAACCAGCCCATCTGGGCCTCCAGGACAGCCTTGTGGACACAGGTTCCTGGCCAATATTCACACATAGTCCCAAAAACCTTCCTGGATATTCTCCATGACAATGTCAAAACATATCAAGTACTCTTTTTGACCACAGCAGAACAAAAACAGAAATTAATAACAAGAGGAATTTTGGAGACTGTACAAATACACAGAAATTGAACAATATGCTCTTGAATGACCAATAGGTCAGTAAATAATTTTGTTTTAATTTCTTAAAACAAATAAAAATGGAAACATGATATACCAGAACCTACATGATACGGCAAAAGCAGTACCAAAAGAGTTTATAGCAACAAATGCCCATGTTAAAAACAATAATAATAATAGAAAGACTTTAAACGAACAACTAATGATGAAGCTTAAGGAAATGGAAAAGCAAGAACAATTCAAGTCAAAATTAACAGAAAAAAATAACAAAAATTATAGTGGAAAAAAATTAAGACTAAAAGTAATTAAAAAGTTGAACAAAATGAAAAGTTTTTTGCAAAGATAAACATAATCAACAAAACTTTATCTAGGCTAAGAAAAAAAAAGAGAAGACTCAAATAAATAAAATCAAAGATAAGAAAGGAAACATTATTACTAATACCATGGAAATACAAAAGATAATTACAGACTACTATGAATACCTGTATACCAACAAACTAGAAAATCTAGAAAAATTAAACTATTAAACATATACAACCAATCAAGATTGAATCATGAAGAAATAGAAAACCTGAACAGATCAATAATGAGTAATGAGATTGATATAGTAATAAAAAAATCTTCCACCCAAGAAAAGTCCAGGACTTGACAGTATCAAGCTGAATTATATCAAACATTCAAAGAAGAACTAATCTCAATTCTACCCAAACTCTTCAAAAAAAATTGAAGTGGAGGAAATACTACCAAACTCATTCTACAAGGTCAGCATTGCTGTGATACCAAAACCAGACAAGGACACAACAAATAAATTAAACTACAGGTCAATATCCCTGATAAATATAAATGGAAATATCCTCAACAAAATACAAGCAAATCAAACACAAGTCATTAAAAATACCATTTATGATGCTCAAGAGGGATTCATTCCAGGGATGCAAACATTGTTCAATACATGCAAATCAACAAATGTGATACATCGTATCAAGAAAATCAATGACAAAATTCATATGATTATTTCAATAAATGCTGAAGAAGCATTAGATAAAATTAAACATCTTTTCGTGATAAAAGTCTCAAAAAATTGGGTATAGATGGAACATTCTTTAGCATGTTAAAGGCAATATATAACAAACCCCAGCTAAAATACTGAACGAGAAGAAACTGAAAGCCTTTTCATGAAGATGTGGAGCAAAGCAAGTATTCCCATTTTCACCAATTCTATTCACCATAGTACTGTGAATCCTAGCGAGAGCAACTGGGCAAGAGAAAGAAATAAAGGGCATTCAAATTGGAAAAAAAGAAATCAAATTAGCCTTGCTTATAGACATGATTTTATATTTTCAAAAACCTAAAGTCTACCAAAAAATTTGTAGAACCGATAAATTCAGTATAGTCACAGAATTCAAAATCAATACAAAAATGTCAGTAGCACTTATATACACTATCAGTAATCAATCTGAAAAAGAAACCAAGAAAACAATCCAATTTATAACAGCTACAACAAATTTTACCTAGTAATAAACTTAACCAAAGTAGTGAATGATTCTGTATAAGAAAAACTATAAAACACTGATTAAAGAAATTGAAGAGGATAGAAAAAAAATGGAAAGATAGCTCATGCTCATGGATTGAAATAATCACTATTGTTAAAATGTCTATATTACTCAAAGTGATCTATAGATTCAATGTAATCCATACCAAAATACCAATGACCTTCTTCACAAAAACAGAAAAAAATCCTAAAATTTGTATGGAACCCAAAAAGAGCCACGATAGCCAAAGCAATCCTAATCAAAAACAGCAAAGCTGAAGGCATCATACTACCTGATTTCAAATTATAGCATGAAGTTATAGTAACCCAAGCTGCATGGTGCTGGCATAAAAACAGGCATATAGATCAATGGAAAAAATAAAGAACTCAGAAGTAAATCTATGCACTTATACAACCAAGTAATTTTTGACAAAGGTACCAAGAGCATACACTGGGGAAAGGACAGTGTTTAATAAATGGTTCTGGGAAAAGTGGATATCCATATGCAGAAGAATGAAACTAGATTCCTATCTTTCAATATATACAAAATGAATGCCAAAATGGATTAAAGACTTAAATGTAAAACGGAACGCTATGAAACTTCTAGAAGAAAATATTGAGGAAATGCTACAGAATATTGGTCTGGGCAAAAAAATCTGGGTAAGACTCCCATAAAGTTCAGGCAACCAGAGCAAAAATAAATGGGATTACATCAAGCTAACAAGCTTTTGCACAGCAAAAGACAATCAAAAAAGTGAAAAGGCACCCTAAAAAAAGGGGGAGAAACTATTTGCAACCTATCAATCCAACAAGCAATTAATAATCAGAATAAGAAACTTAACTCTATATCAAATAAAAAAATCTGACTGAAAAGTGGGCAAAAGACTTGAATAGACATTTCTTAAAAGAAAACATACAAATGGCCACGAGTATATGAAAAAAAAAATGCTCAACATTACTAATCATCAGGGAAATGAAAATCAAAACTGCAATGAGATACTACCTAGTTCCAGTTAAAATGGCTATTATCAGAAATAACAAAAGCTGGCAAAGATGAGAAGAAAGATGAACACTTGTACACTGTTGGTGAGAATGTAAAATAATAGAGCCCTTATGGAATACAGTATGAATGTTGCTTAAAAAACTGAAAATAGAACTACCATATGATCCAGTATTCCCACTGCTGGATATATATCCAATAGAAAGCATATCAATATGTCAAAGAGATAGCTGTATTCCCACGTTTTTTTGCAACACTATGCACAATAGCTAAACAAGAAATCAACCTAAGTGCCCATCAATAGATGAACTGATAAAGAAAATGTGGCATATATACACAGCAGAATATTGTTCATTCTTAGAAAAGAATGAAATCCTGTCTTTTGTAGAAACATGGATAGAACTGGAAGTCATTAGGTTAAGTAAAATAAGCCAGGCACAGAAGGACAAATATTGCATGTTCTCACTCATATGCCAGAGCCAAATAAGTGGATCTCATGGAAGTAGAGTAGAATTCTGGTTACTAGAGGCTGAAAAGAAGATGGGGAATTAGGAGGAATGGGTTAAGGGTTATTAAAAGTACAGTTTAAAAAACAAGTTCTAATATTTAATAGCAAAATAGAGGAATTATAGTCAACAATAATTTATTGCATATTTCAAAACAGCTAGAAGAAAAGAATTATAATATTCCAAACCCAAAAGTAAGATAAATGTTTGAGGTCATGAATATCCAACCCTATTATCCACATTTGGTCATATTATATAAAGTTACTAAATATCACATAAACTATATGGTCACATATTGTATATAGGGACTAAAATATCACATGTAGCTCCCAAATAGTTGCAACTATTATATATCAATTTAAAGATATGTTACAAAAAAATTAAAATATTTTTGTTTAGACTGATAAAAAAAGAGAAAGAAGTCTCAAATTATTCAAATGAAGAAATGAAGAAGATATATCTAAAAAGAAATAAAAGGTGTTGAGATTGGAAGGGAACATTACAACTATATTCATAGATGACATGATGTAATATATAGAAAATCATTAATGATTCACACACACTAAAAGTATTGTTAGAACTAATAAATGAGCTCAGCAAAGTGGTAGGGTACAAGATCAATATATAAAAATTAATTATATTTTAATATACTAGCAATGAACTATCTCAAATGATAAATTCCATCTATCACAGCACCAAAAAGAATAAAAAAATACATATTGATTGAATAAAATAAGTGCAAATTTTATATATTGAAAACTAGATAATATCTTTGAAAGATGTTAAAGAATATCTGAATAAATGGAGAGACATCCTTGTTCATGTATTTTAAGATTTAATATTAAGATAGTAATAGTTATTAATTGATCTACAGTTTCAGTACAATTCTAATCAAATCCTTCCTGCCTCCATCCCTGTAGAAATTGACAAGTTGATCCCAAAATTCATTTGGAAAATCAGGGAATCAAGAGCAGTCAAAACAATATTGAAAAGTAAAACAAAGTCAGAGAAGTCACACTTCCAGTTTCAAAGCTATAGTAATCAAAACAGTGTGGTACAGTATAGGAAAAGCTATATAAAACAATGGTCAAAACTGAGAGTACAGAAATAAGCTGTTATACTAAAGGTCAATTAATTTTCAAAAATGGGTCTAAGATATTTAATGGGAGGAGATAAAGCTTTCTAAGAAATGGTACTAAGACAACAATATCTTCATACAAAAGAATGAAATTAGAATCCCTCATACTATAAAGGAAAATTAACTCCATATGAATCATAGACCTAAATATGAAAGGTAAAGCTACAAAAATTCTTAGAAGCCAACAGAGGAGTACATTTAATCCTTTAATTAGTAATGGTCTGTTACATAGGATGTTAAAAGCACAAGTAACAAAAGAAAAAAGTGAATTGGACATTATCAAAAATAAAAAGAAAAAACTTTTTGCACTTCAAAGGATACCATCAAGAAAGTGAAGACAACCCAAAAGAATGGGAGAAAATATCTGTGATCATATATTTAATAAGGGATTTGTACTAGAATTAATAAAGAACTGTCAACTTCAACAAAAAGAAAAATAGCCCAGTTTAACAATAGGCAAAAGATTTCTCAAAGGATATCTTTTAATGATCAGTAGACACACAGAAAGATACTTAATATAATTTATCATTTGAGAAATATAAATCAAAATTACAATGAGATATCATACCACTTCATATTCACTAGCATGGCTAAAATCAAAAGGCAGACAATAAGAAGTGTTGATGAGCATGTGGAGAAGCTGAAATCCTCATATATTGCTGATGAGGTTGTAAAATGGTACAGACACTTAGAAGTTCGGCAGTTCACCAAAATATTAAACGTGTAGAAACCATGTAACACAGCGATTCAACTCCTAGTTATATAACCATATGTGAAAACATAACTTCATAGAAGCAACTTGTGCATGAATGTGCACAGCAATGTTATTTCAGTAGCCAAAGAGCAGAAATAACTCAAATATCCATCAACTGATAGATGGATAATCAATGTGTTTTATAGTCATACGGTGGAATGTATGGCCATTAATTATGAACCCAAAAATGCTCGGTTTTGTTTTTCAACCTGAGGAATTTCTGTCTTTCTTTCTACTGACAGAGACACTTGTTTTTCCAGCACTCTTACTAAGGAATGCTGAAAAGCAGGTTTTGTCTTTTATCGAGAAACGTCACCATGTTTTTTTAATCAATAGTCCTGAAGAAAAATTAAGCGAACTATGGCATTACAAAACTAAAATTATGAAAGTTCTCAGGAACCCTCACACTTCCATGGCCTAAAGTAATATCATTAGTTTTAATGTTTCTATGACCAAGCCATCTGGGACACATGTATCATCTCTCCTGATTGATTAATAATAGGCTACCTTAGGCATTTGGAAATTCTATTAGCAGTCTTAGGTTCCACTCAATTACAAATAGATATGACTAGTAACTACAAGGACTATCTAGAGATATCTCAGGATATCTCTAGCTCTAGATCAACAGATAAGAACATTTCTGAAACGCCCACCTCTACATAATCTATAATCTGAAAACGTAATCGTCTGGAAAAGACACGAAAATCTGCACTTGAACCTCAATGAAAAGGATCTTTTCGGGTACTGTTAACAACTGACACAATTGTAAGACTCCAAAGTAGTGATCCTCAGATTCATGTTTCCTACCTCAAAAGATGTTTATACTTCCTGTATTAGTCTGTTATCATAGGCTGGGTGGCTCACACAACAGAAATTTGTTTTCTCAGTCTGGAGAATGAGAAGCCTGAGATTAGGGTGCTAGCATGGTCAGACTCTGGTGAGGCCTCCTTCCTCACTTGCAGACAGCCACCATTTGCTGTGTCCTCACATCATCTTTCCCCAATGTGTACACATGCAGACACAGAAATCTCTCTCTTTCTCTTCCTGTAAGGCCACCAATTCTATAGAATTATGCCCCTACCTTTTTTTTTTTTTTTTTTTTTTTTAGACATAGTCTTGCTCTGTCACCCAGGTTGGAGTACAGTGGCATGATCTCAGCTCACTGAAACCTCTGCCTTCTTGGGTTCAAGCATATCTCCTGTCTCTGCCTCCCAAGAAGCTGGGACTACAGATGCACGCCACCATGTCCAGCTAATTTTTGTATTTTTAGTAGAGACACAGTTTTACCATATTGGTCAGCTGGTCTGGAACTCCTGACCTCAAGTGATCCACCAGCCTCTGCCTCCCAAAATGCTGGGATTACAGGCATGAGCCACTGCACCTGGCTGCCCCTACTCTTTTTGACCTGATTTAACTTGAATTGCTTCCTGAAAGCCCTGTCTTTAAATACAGTCACATTGTGAATTAGGGCTTCAACATGTAAATTTTGGATGAAACACAATTCAGTCCATAGCACTTTCTCTTCACTAGTGGGCATTCATTCCATTTACAAATCTTAAAAAAAGGCCGAGGTGGAGGGGCAAAAGGGGTTAGGAATCATTTAGAAGCTGTTTACTTCTGATTTAGTCCTTCTACTCTGCTGCTAAGCTTGCCTAGTATTCCAATATGATCTCTGCTAAAACACTGATATACTCCCTTCTCTATTCATCTTATTTTTCTGACCCCATATGTTCACATTCTACCACTTAAGGAAAAGCAAAACTCTTACATATTTTTTCCAGACTCTGGCTACTACTCTAAATCTAATGGATTTCTGGCTCTGTCACTTGTTTCTTAACCTTGCTGATAAAATTAATAGCTATTCCCTGAAATACTTCAAAAGACAAATTCTCTTTAACAGGACATTCTTGGCACTTTAGCTTCCCTCACCTTCAATTTTGCAAATTGAACCTTGACCTCATAACAACAAAATGCTTCCGCCAAGGTCATTACAATCCTATCAATGAAGCCCAGTCAATCAAGAATAGTCACTAATATTGGGTCTAAGTTATGACAGTTTGTTTCTTCAGAGACAATCTGGCCTACTTTACAGAAACTGTCTAATTCCACTCAAGGAATTTGTCCAACTCAAAGCACATACATTGACACTTCTATTGCAATAAATGATATTTATTCTCCTCATACAATGTATGCTGCACTGGGATACTGTTTCTTATGTGAAGATCAGGCTTATACCTGTCTAGCACACTCTTAATTATCCTGGGTATCTGGAGTAATTGTTAGAAATTTCCAGATGTTGAAAACTACCATTGATGGGGTTTGAATGTTTACCCCAAATTTCATGTGTTGGAAACCTAATCCCCAATGTGGCAGTATTAAAAAGTGGGTCCTTTAAGATGTGATTCAATTATGCAAGTTTGCTCTCATTTATCCCGGCCCGCGGGATTGTCGAAGCAGGCCCTGGAGGAGGGAGTGGGAATTTGGGGAACAAGAGACACGAGAAATGGAGACAAGACAGTGCTCTGATCAAGTCTCGTTTAATGGCGGTAATGCAGTGCCTTATATACACTTGGAGAGGAAGGGGTTGGGCCAAGGCGGAAATGATCTCATTTCAGAGGGCGCGGCCAGGCAGGTTTCGGTTTCAACGGGTAGTCCTGTTGCGCCTGCGCTAGGAAGTAACCATTTTGCTACGAAGTAACAATTTGCGCGCGAGCGGGAAAGATGGGTGAAGAAGAAGCAGGAAGAGCGCCATCTTGTGTGAGGTATTTAATACAGGGAAAAGACAAATCTGGGAAGGAGGTGAGAGGTGGAAATGAATAGAGCTCAGGCATCTAATCGTCAATAATTACTCGCTATGGCCGGGGCGCACAGCTCCGGACAGGTCCCCCTTTTTATTGTTTTATGACAAGAAAACGACCCCCCGGGAACTGCGCCTGTCTTAGGTTGGGTCAACTCATCCCCACCTTCTAGGCCCGTCATGGGATAAGGCAGCAGCAAAGGCGGCCCTCCTGTCTTAGGCTCCGGTGGAGATAGTGTCCTCTTACCCGTCATTGACTGTCCAGTTCAGCACACAGGGGAGGTGGTCTTATTGAGGTAAATAAGACTCACCATTTTCAGTCATCTCAAGGCGATGATAATGGACCTGTATAGGTTTGGCCTGGAAGGCCTCGATTTGTTTTCTGACGAATGCCATAAGCTTATTAAGGATTATAGGCCCGAGAGTGAGGAAGAGTAGAAGAGTAAGTAAAGGACCAAGAAATGGCAGGAGATAGGGGAGAAGTCCATCGAGTCCCGTCCACAATGGATTGGCGGCTAGGCCCTTTCTGCGCTTTTCTAGTTCTTCTTGTAAAGTCTTTATCTTATCTCTGACAATTCCGGATTTGTTGGCGTAAAAACAGCACTTTTCCTGTAAAGCCAAACAGATCCCTCCCTGTTCTGCTGTTAATAAATCTAGACCTCTTCTATTTTGGAGAACTACTTCAGCTAATGAGTCTACTTGGTCTTGTAAATCTTGTATAGTACTGGATAAGGTCTGTACATCTGAAATTAATTGGTTGGATAATTTAGTATATTGGGTTAGTGAGACCCCTAGGCCTGTGGCTCCTGTGTCTATTAGTCCAGTGAATGCCTTCCCGTCTAACCATAAGGTTAGAGAGGGTTTTTGATTTGTAATTGGTTGCACCCAATATATGTCTGATGATCCGAAACCTTTTATATTTCTATTAGAGTGTTGAATATTATTATTTGTTTTGACCAAAGGTAGCAGGATTAACTGAGCTATTCTAACTCCTTGAGGGACAGTAATAATACTATCAATAGCTCTGGCCATAATTTTAATTTCTCCTTCATAATCATTATCGATAACTCCAGGGAGGACTTGTAAGCCTCTCATGGTGACACTACTTCTTCCCAAAAGCAGCCCAAGAGTGTTAGGTGGTAAAGGTCCATATATTCCAGTATTTAAGGTCTGTGGTCCCATTTCAGGTGTTAGTACTGTGTGGGAGGTGGAACTGAGGTCCACTCCTGCACTTCCTGGGGTTGCTCTACTAAGTTTTGAAATGGATTGCTGCTGCTGGCTGGAACAAAGCTGACTGCCCCATATGCTTGTTTCGGGGCCTGAGGCTGGCCCCTCATCCCGTTTCCCTGCCTAGGGGATAAAGGATTTCCTTGACTGTCAGTTTTAGATTTACATTCGTTTGCCCAGTGCCTTCCTCTTTTACACCTTGGGCAAAGGCCTGGAATTTTTGCTTCTGGATTTTTATTTTGGTTTTCATGGCAATCTTTTGCAAAGTGTCCCCTTTTACCGCATCTAAAACATCCCCCTTTTGGAACATGTTGTCCAGGCCGCTGAGGTGGGCGCAAGGAACCCTCCATAGCGTCTGAGTTGGGTATTTTTTCATTTCCTGTCTTTAGCTTTTGGAGCCTAATTATCAATGATTGATGTAACTCTTCAAGTTTAATTTGTTCCTCTAGTTGAGCAATTTTTTGTTTTAATTCTTCTTTGGGATCTATTGCTGCCATAACAATGGGCGCAGAAGCCTCATTACGTGTCCCATTATATGGGGGTGGGCGTGAAGTAAAGGGAGGCAAATCAGGGTTGTGATATTTAGCCGCCTCTTCCTCTAAATCATCCCAATTTATGTCTGATTGATTAGGCTTATTAATTTCCTCCTCTTTTTGAAGCATCTGTAAAATTGGGTATTTTTTTGGTTTGTTTTCGTGTGGCATTTCTTTATCTGTTACAGAAGGAGACTTGATTTCCTCATGATCACTTTCGAGGGAAATGAGATCCTCCTCAGTATCTTGCGGAGGCTTTGTAAGGTTAGAGCGGGAGCTAACCTTTAAAATATGCTCTGTCTGAGCGACCGCAGCCATGACTTGCGGATCGGCCTCCTTCTTATCTATTAAATCTCTAATGAGGTTCCAATAAGAGAAGGCGGTCACAGGAATTTTTTCTGGCCCAAAAGTATTATAATAGTCCTGAAGACAATCCCCTACTCTACGCCATCTTTTAATATCAATAGTTCCTTCCTGTGGGAACCAAGGGCAAGTGTCTTTTACAAAATCAAAAAATTTAAACAAATCATTACCTTTAACCTTTACTCCTCGTATCTTTAAAGCCTCTTTTAATTGTCCTACATAGATCTGATGTTGGCTTAATTCTTGTCCCATTTCGGACGCGTCACTTACCTTCGATTCTGACACGGCAGGTTCCCGCGGTGATCGGAAGAGTTCACTTTCTTTTGTCTTCGTTAGCGGTCGACCGTCCTTTGGCGTCCTCTTCCTCACGGAGTCCCTCGTTTCCAGGTCCCTGTTCGGGCGCCACATATCCCGGCCCGCGGGATTGTCGAAGCAGGCCCTGGAGGAGGGAGTGGGAATTTGGGGAACAAGAGACACGAGAAATGGAGACAAGACAGTGCTCTGATCAAGTCTCGTTTAATGGCGGTAATGCAGTGCCTTATATACACTTGGAGAGGAAGGGGTTGGGCCAAGGCGGAAATGATCTCATTTCAGAGGGCGCGGCCAGGCAGGTTTCGGTTTCAACGGGTAGTCCTGTTGCGCCTGCGCTAGGAAGTAACCATTTTGCTACGAAGTAACAATTTGCGCGCGAGCGGGAAAGATGGGTGAAGAAGAAGCAGGAAGAGCGCCATCTTGTGTGAGGTATTTAATACAGGGAAAAGACAAATCTGGGAAGGAGGTGAGAGGTGGAAATGAATAGAGCTCAGGCATCTAATCGTCAATAATTACTCGCTATGGCCGGGGCGCACAGCTCCGGACACTCATTAATGGATTAATTCATTCACAAATTAATGGGGTAATAAACTGAATTATGGGAGTGGAAGTGTTGGCTTTATAAGAAGAGGAAGACAGACCTGAGCAATATATTAGCATGCTCAGCCCCCTCACCACGGGATTCCCTGGGCCTCTTTGGGACTCTGCACAGAGACCTCACCAGCAAAAAGGTCCTCTCCAAATGTGGTCCCTTGACCTTGGACTTCCAGTTTCTGTAACCATAAAAAGTAAATTCATTTTATTTATAAATTACCCAGTTCCAGGTATTTTGTTATAAGTAACAGAAAATAAATTAATACAACCATCCCAATAGTGAATTATATTTCCTTAAATATAAAACCTAGAAGCCTACAAAATAAAATAAACTCAAGTATTTAAAATTAATTTTAAAACTTCCAGAAAACTTCCAGAATAGATATTGTCTTTTCATGTATATTCTTCAAGCTATAATTTTCATAAAAATAAAACTAGAAAAGATCTTTCAAAACTTATGTTTAGCCTTAAAATAATAAATGATAGCACTTCTGCTCAGAAAGCCCCCCCCAAAAAATAATAGCCTAAATAGATTTACTACAGTTGTCATAGACAATTGTATAGTCTTTAATTTCCTCTTAGCCAATCAGTGTAGAGTTTATCTCAGAGCAAATACTTCTGGTTACACTTATACAAATACACAGGGCAAATAGAATAGTCTGTGACTATGTTTTCTAGAAAGCCTATCTCACTCTCTAAAGCAGAAACAACTGAATTCTGGGACCTATTACCATTGCCTTGGTTTAATAACGTAAGTGTTTGTGTTCAAAACCTATTTTAAAAAGATTTTTTAAAGTGTCTTTTAAAAACTAAAAAATGAGACAAAAAGGAATATAGAATAAATAGGATGTACATTAAGAATATAGGTAAGTAGAAAGCTGATGAATTAAAATCAAAATAAATTATTACTTACATTAAATGTAATGGTAATGCATGTTCCAATCAACAGAAAAAAAAATAGATTTTATTAAAAACAAAACAAAATCTTAGAAAAAAAAGAAGCATATTTCATAATAACAAATAAATAACAATTCCCAATTTGTGTTCCCTCAGCGTTATATTTATGCAGCAAACATTAACAGAAATATGTGGATGAATGAACAAATTCACAACTATCTCAGAAGTTTTCTTAACACACCTCTCAGACACCGATGAAACAAGAAGATAAAACATAACAAATATACAGAAGATTGAACTACATCTTTAGCAACCTTGGCCTAGTTGATGTGTGTGTGTGTGTATAATCATATGCATAGCAACTGCAGAATTGTCAAAATAAATGTACTTTATTTTCAAGGGAAGTAGAAAATTTCTAGATCTCCACCACATGTTAAACACAAAATAAGACTCAGTGAGTTTCAGTGTATTAAAGTCACGCATAATCTAATCTCTGATCACAAAGGAGTAAATCCATAACCAAATGTGGTTTTTTTTTTGTTTTTTTTGGTTTTTTTGTTTTGTTTTTTTTCTGAGACAGAGCCTTGCTCTGTCACCCAGTGGCATGATCTTGGCTCACTGAAAGTTCCAAGCTCCGCCTCCCAAGTTCACACCATTCTCCTGCCTCAGCCTTCCAAGTAGCTGGGACTACAGGCACCTGTCACCATGCCCAGCTAATTTTTTATATTTTTTAGTAGAGAAGGGATTTAGCCATGTTAGCCAGGATAGTCTCGATATCCTGACCTCGTGATCCAACCTCCTTGACCTCCCAAAATGCTGGGATTACAGGTGTGAGCCACTACGCCTGGCCAAAAATTTTTGAATTAACGTATATTTGGGAATTAAGAAATGAATTATAAACAACCTATTGATCAAAGGAGAAATTACGAAGAAAAATTTTTGAGATATATGTTTTTCAAACTGTAAGTGAAAAAAATATATGAATTTTTAAAACAGTGAAATATATATATTCAAAAATTTTCAATGGTTTAACAACACATGAGTGTTACTACAGTTCAGAATTTATTATATATTTTAAAACAGCTAGAAGATTTAAAATGTTCCCAACACAAATAAATGACAAATGGTTAAGGAGATGGACATACTAAATACCCTGATTTGATCATTACACATTGTATGTACATATCAAAATATCACATCCACACATAAATATGTACAGTTATTATATATCAATAAAAATGTAAAACCCTTGGCCGAGTGCAGTGGCTTACTCCTGTAATTCCAGCACTTCGAGAGGCTGGGGTGGGTGGATCACTTGAGGCCAGGAGTTCAAGATCAGCCTGGCCAATATGGTGAAACCTCATCTCTATTAAAAATACAAAAATTAGCTGGGCAGGGTTATGTATGCCTGCAGTCCCAGCTATGTGGAAGGTTGAAACATGAGAATCACTTGAACCCGGGAGGCAGAATCCCAAATGTTGGGATTACAGGCGTGAGTCACCACGCCCAGCTGCCCCTACTCTTTTGACTTCATTTAACTTGAATTGCCTTCTGAAAGTCCTGTCTTTAAATACAGTCACATTGTGAATTAGGACTTCAACATGTAAATTCTGGATGAAACACAATTCAATCCATAGCACTTTCTCTTCACTAGTGGGCATTCATTCCATTTACACATCTTTAAAAAAAAGTGGGGGATTTTATTGCTAATGAAAGTGGCTCTTGGTGGAAAGGGGAGCTGAAAAGGGGGCAGAGTAGGAAGATAATCCCTGGCAGGACTCCTTTCTGAAACTACACCATCAAGCCATCCCTCTGAAGTCAAACTGCTTCTCTCCAACATCCAGTCATAGTCTCCTACGTCCCACTGTTTCTCCTTTCCTCCTTCTTCTGCCTGCAGGGTCTGGGGTTTTTATGGGCACAGGATTTGGGGTGGGGGTGGGCCATGTGTGGTTTTGGAAAAGACAACAGTCAAGCAGGAAAACAAGAATGTATGTTCTCTTTTTAGGCCTTGGTTCCAGGCTTGTGGGTGGGCCACTCACTGGGGCCCCAACCTCTTCTGCCCAGAATTTCCCTGCCCTCTATCCCTATCAGTCACTCACACACGCGCATGCACGCACGCATGCACACACACAAAGTAAAAACGTTTTAATGATGGAAAAGTTATACTTAAAAGAGAGATCTAAAGCTTTAAAATTCATATGTTAGGAAATGAGGCTAAAAATTACTGAAACTAAATATTGAATGAAAAACTTGAATGATAAACTTTGGTTGAACTTCAAGAAGTAGACCGAAGAAAGTATTAATAATGAGACTAGGAAAAAAAAAACATAAAAAACAACACACTTCTGTAAAAATTAACAAAGCCAAAATAGTTCTTTGATAAACAAAACTAATAAAATTGATTAGTCCAGACTAGAATTATTAAGAAATAAAAGGAGATATAACACAAATAAACAGCAGCAGAAATGAAATCATATTATCATTACAGAGTTCATTATCCAGATAATTTTTGTGAATATTATAAATGACTTTTCAGCATATTTCCATAAATGTACATTAAAAAATGACTATACTTAAGGAAATCTTTAATAGGACCAAATGGGAAAATGTCTTCTATCATCATAATGTTATACTTATTAATAAAAAACAATATTGTTACAAAAATAAATAGACCAATGCAAAAATAGATTTCAGAAAGAGACCCACATGTATAGACACTTGATTTATGACAAAGATGGAACTGCAAAGTGTTAGGTAAAGGACAGTCTTCAATAATTAGTGCTAGGTCAATTTAATCCACATATGTAAAAAACATGAAATAACTCCTATACCATTCACAGAACAATTTTTTCCATTTGGATTGTAAATTTTAATGTAGAAAACAAAGCACTTAAGCTTTGAGAACATTTTTATGATTTCAGAACTGGGAAAACTTGTTGAGCAGGGGAAAAAAGAGACAGTGATCATAAAGTCTGTTCATCAAGAGACATTCACAAATACGGAGTGGGAGAGATATGAGGATATCTGCAGCATATATGAGTAGTACCAACAAAGTGCTCAGTGAGGAAAAGATCACAGAAAGTTAAAAATCAGGCAACATATTTGAAAGGTACTTCACAAAAGAGGATATCCAAACGCCAATAAACATACAATTAGATTTTCTACTGATTAATCAGCAGGGAAATAAAAGTTAAAACTACACAAAATACAAGTCCACCAAGGAAACTGAGTTTGAAATGATGAAAATTGCAAGATGTTCAAATCTGAAAAATGTGCCTTGGACTTTATGATAATGGAAATTCACAACAACAAAGTCCATTTGCTTAAAGTGTAGTCTGAATCAGTAATTTACTTTCTGCCAGTGGAAGAACTCACAGAGCACTATTTAATGACCACTCATCTTAATGTCACAGAAATAAAACCTGCATTTTAGGGAGGGTAGCAGTGGTGTGTTGGATGTATACATCTTTTCCCCTGCTTTCAGTGAAATCATGTTGGTAAGCTGAAATAGGCCACAAGGGAAGAAATTGACAAACACTGCAAATCAGGGCTATTTTTTTTCTTCTGGAGAACTGACTGTTGAACACGTGCCAGTACGCCACAGTAAGAAAGAAATCCTCGCTGGGTGCGGGTGGCTCAAGCTTGTAATCCCAGCAGTTTGGGAGGCGGATCATGACGTCAGCAGTTTGAGACCAGGCTGGCCAACATAGTGAAACCCCGTCCCTACTGAAAATACAAAACATTAGCCGGGCGTGATGGCAGGTGCCTGTAATCTCAACTATTCACGAGGCTGAGGCAGGACAATCGCTTGAACCCACGAGGTAGAGGTTGCAGTGAGCCGAGATCTCGCCATTGCACTCCAGCCTGGGTGAGGGTGCAATACTCCATCTCAAAAAAAAAAAAGAGGAAAGAAATCCTGCCTTCTACAGGCTTACAGAAACAGAAAAGCCGATTCAATAAGAGGTTATGTGCTCTCACATCCAATTTGTGAGCCAAACCTCTTCATTGTAGGGAGAGAACTTCAGAGTATTTGAGAATATTTAACAAACCATAGGAAATTTCCCTTTTTTTCAGGATAAGAAGCCATTTAGAGCACATATTTAAATTTTCATGTGGTAATGTGGCATATTTGCTACACCAAAATCATTTCAATTCAAAATTTGGACTGTTTTTTTCCACTACAAGTTAAATAACTTCATTGTTTAGTTTCCAAATGTAATCTTCCAAATTAGACAAATGTGAACTACTATGAAGGAGACATAAAGTTCACATTAAGCTTTCATGATATTAATCTTCATTACATGTTTTCATCTTGTTCAAAGTTGTTCCTCCCATATACACAGTTATGGCTGATTGTAAATAAACACATGGCTGATGGACAGAATATTATATTTCCCTCATTACTAATTATAAGTATAAAAAAGCACACACCTTTTAATAATAGCATGTGAGAAATTTACATGTATTTTGTTGAAGAAACAGGGGGATCATTGGACCACTGATTTTCTGTCTATTCATCCCACTGGGATGAATCGTTTGTTTTGCTCTATTAACTGTACATTCCCTTGGATTGTATTTTTTCCTCTTGCATTTAAAGTAAGAAACACTATTTTCAAGCATTGTTAATGTCCATGTAGTTTATGTCTTAAACTTTTAATGTTCACTTTTAATTAGAACAGAATCTAATATTTTTGCTTAATGTAATTGCTTCATATAATTCCAAAGTTAATTGATAGAAACCCAGTAATTCTGGATCTTACCTGTGAGACTTCCCTATTTAACAAGCAATGGAGAAAATCAATAAAAATAAAAATGTAATTTGCTCTAGATAGATAACTACTCTCAGTTTCTATATCCTCTTTTTCTCCTAACTTTGTAATACACTAAGAATTATATACTATTTTGACTAACATTGAGAGTATCCACGGTGTTCCTTCATAGGATAGCTCAGGTGTGTATATTGAGCATATAATGTAATATTTTTCTTATTTATATAGCCAATAAATTTGAGGTTCAAAAAATGAATAAGCAGGAGAAGCAATAGCAGAACTGAGGCTTTAGAATACTTTAAATCCCCCATGGTATGCCTTAAAGCAAAATGGGCACTGGCACCGCTTACTATCTATGGATTAATTCTAGACTCTCTCTCTCACCTTAACCCATTAAATCACTTTGATGACTTTGTGCCTGCACTGTCAATACAACAACCAGTAGCCACATGTGCTATTGAGCACTTGAATTGTGGCTACTCTGAAATAAGATGTTCTGTAAGTGAAAAATTCATACTGGATTTTGAAGCTTAGAATGGAAATAAATAATATAAAATATCTCATTTTAAATTTCTATATTGATTATGCATTGAAATATTAATACTTGGATACATAAGGGGAAATAACATGTTTATTACAATTGATTTCACCTGTTGCTTTTTACATTTTAAATTAGGATAATTAAAATCAGGTATGTGACTCACATTAGAGGCTTACATTATACATCAAATTTTTCATACTGCTCTGGATTTTTCTCATTCACATTTCTGTGCTTAGCTTATCCTTTTTATTTATGCAAGCTATGATTTTCCTGTCTGCAACACTGGCTTCTTATCACAATAATTATTATTCTTTACTCTGTTCACCTTTGCATATGTCCATCCTGCATTTCCTGATTGAGTTTTGACCATGGTGCTGTGCCCATAGCACTCTGCTTCAGCCAACCCTGAAACGCCACCAAAGTTGGGAGTGTTGATTCCCTTAGGATCCCTATGAAATGCAGCTTGCTCATAGGCTGGAAGGGTATTTGAGCTGCTATCAGCTAAGAACCAAATACTCCATAGCATCAAGGTTCTTTCTCCTGTAGTTAAAATAACCAGTCACTTTTGTGCTAGAACAAAATCTACGTAGTAAGTACCTTTAAAAAGGAAAATCACAAGAGATTATTTAAATACATATATATTGCATATATTTTAATATTAATATAGATATATTTTATATATAGAGATATATTTTTTTATTCCACCTTACCCAAAGTTAAAAATTAGCCTAGAAATTCATACACTTAAAAGGACACAAGCAGTAGCTGGTCATTATTATAACTCATTAAATGTTAGTAAAAATGAACTTCCAGTTTTCTTTTTGAAAGTTACCTAAAACATTTTATTTTGTTTAGAAACATTAAAAGTAAAGTAGAGAATCCATCACATCAAAATAATAGGAGAAATCTCTTTTTAAAGTTTGCTTTTCCTTTTAATTTACAATTAGCTGTTAGGATAACAGAAACGAGTCATATACAATCTCAGGGAATAACCACCATTAAAAAAAGATATATTTAAAGGAGGATCTGAAGGGTCTTAGTAAATTATTGTATCCTGTAGCAAAATAAATATTCCATTTTTAAAACACCAGTCAAATATGATTAACTATGGTCTATGACACCCACCTACTATTTAAGGTCCACAAATGCAATGTTATTTCTATGATGATCGTGCTGTACCATGCTATATGGCCACATGGAGTTGTAGCACAAATGAAATGTTTAGTCCTTACCTTTCAGATACTGATAATCATAATTATTATATATGTATATTTAATTTTCCCATTTTGTATCACATAATCTTTTAGATTTTTCAACTGAGGCATTTTGTGCTAGAAAACATCTACATAGTGAATCATCTTAAGAAAAAGTAAAATCAAGAGAGAATCTAAATTTTTTGGCATCAAGAAATTCTAATTAGAATATATTATATACAGTTGAGAGAACACAAAGTTGTAAACATCAAAATGGGAGAAAGAGAAAAACCCAGCTTTAAATGTTCTTATTTGGTAGCTAAAATCATCTTATTAAGACCAAGAAAATACACAATTAGATGTTTCTTTCATATTTAAGGTTACATGGTTACCTATAGGAGCAAAAATATCAAATGACTAAACAATTGATTCCAAATTGAATCACTATTATATTAGTTACAAATTACCTACCTACAATTCACTAAAATTATTGTTCACATAAACACTAACAGTATTCAACAAAAAGTAACATTTTTCATATTAATGAATACAAAATATGTTTTACAACATGGGGATCTGCTCTTCATATATAAATATTTTTCTTTTCAACTTTTATTTTAGAATCAGGGGCGCATATGCAGGTTTGTGACATAAGTATATTGCATAATTGAGGTTAGGAGTAAGAATGAATCTTACTTACTATGCCCAGGTAGTGAGCATAGTAGCCAATAGGTAGTTTTTTTCAACCCTTACCCACCCTGCTTCCTTCCCCCTTCCTCTTATATTGCCCAGTGTCTATTGTTTTTATTTTATGATCATGTGCACCCAATGTTTAGTTTCCACTTATAAGTGAGAACACGCAATATATGACTCACTATTTCTGCATTATTTTGCTTAGGATAATGGTTTTCAGCTGCATCCATGTTACTGCAAAGGACATGACTTTTTTCTTTTTTATAGCTGTGTAGTATTCCATGGTGTATATGTGTCACATTTTATTTATTGAATTCACTGTTGATGGGCACCTGACTTGACTGCACATCTTTACCATTGTGAATAGCACTGCAGTGAACATCAAGGTGCCTATGTCTTTTTGGTGGAAGATTTATTTTCCTTTGGGTATATATCCAAGTAGTGTGATTGCTGAGTCCAATGGTAGTTCAACTCTCAGTTCTTTGAGAAATCTCCAAACTGCTCTCCACAGTGGTTGAACTAATTTATTAATACATTCTTACCAACAGTGTGTGAATGTTCCCTTTTCTCCACAGCCTCATCAGCATCTGTTGTTTTTTGACTTTCTATTAATAGCCATTTTGACTGGAGTGAGATGGTATCTCATTATGGTTTTCATTTGTATTTCTCTGATGATTAGTCATGATGAGTATTGTTTTTCATATGCTTGTTGCTCAATTGTGTGTCTTCTTTTGATGAATGTGTTTCCATGTCCTTTGCCAACTTTTTATGTTTTGCTTGTTAACTTCCTTATAGATTCTTAATATTAGACCTTTGTCAAATGCATAGTCTGTGAACATTTTCTCCATTCTATAGGGTGTCTCTTTACTCTATTGGTCACTTATCTTGCTGTGAAGAAGCTCTTTATTAGGTCTCATTTGTAAATTTTTATTTTTGTTGTAATTGCTTTTGAGGACTTAGTCATAAATTATTTGCCAATGCCAGTATCAAGAAGGATATTTCCTAGGTTTTTTTTTTTTCCTAAGAATTTTATAGTCTGATGTCTTATGCTTAAGCCTTTAATTCATCTTGAGTGAATTTTTATATATGGTGATAGGTAGGAGTCCTGTTTCATTCTTCTGCATATAGATATCCAGTTAGCCCAGCACTATTTATTAAATAGGGAATCTTTTCCCCACTTCTTATTTTTGTTGACTTTGTCAAAGATAAGATAGTTGTAGGTGTGCAGCTTTATTCCTTGGCTCTCTATTCTGTTCCATTGGTCTATGGGTCTGTGTCTATACCAGTACTATGCTGTTTCAGTTACTGTAGCTTTGTAGTATAGTTTGAAGTTGGGTAATGGGATGTGTATTAATCCAGTCTCATGCTGCAATAAAGACATACCTGAGACTGGATAATTTATAAAGAAAGAAAGGTTTAATGGACTCACAGTTCCACATTGCTGGGGAGGCCTCACAATCATGGTGGGAGAAAAAGGAAGAGCAAAGGCATTTCTTACAGGTTGGCAGGCAAGAGAGTCTGTGCTGGGGAACTCCTCTTCATAAAAGCAACAGATCTCTTGAGACTTATTCACTATCGTGAGAACATCATGAGAAAAACCCACCCCCACAATTCAATTACCTCCTACTGGGTCCCTCCCATGACATATGGGGATTATGGGAGCAACAATTCAAGATGAGATTTGAGTGGAGATACAGTCAAACCATATCAGATGCCTCTAGCTTTTTGGTTGTTGTTGTTGTTGTTTTGTTTGTCTTTTGTTTTGCTTAGAATTACTTTGGCTATTCAGGCTATTTCTTGCTTCCAAATGAATTTTAGAATAATTTTTCCTAATTCTGTGAAAAATGACATTGGTAGTTTGATAGGAATAACATCGAATATGTAAATTGCTTTAAGCAGTATGACCATTTTAACTTCTAATCCATGAGCTTGAGATTTTTTTTTTTTTTAAATCTCAAATGTCTTTCAGCAGTGTTTTATAATTCTCCTCATAAAGATATTTCACCTCCTTGGTTAGCTGTATTCCTAGGTATTTTATTCTCTCTGTGGCTATTGCAAATGAGATTGCATTATTGGTTTGACTCTCAGCTTAAGTATTATTGGTATATACATTGCTACTGATTTTTCAATATTGGTTTTGTATCCCGAAACTTTACTGAAGTCATTTATTAGTTCTAGGAGACTTATTAACAGCCTTTAGGGTTTTCTCAGTAAAGAATCGTATCATCAATGAATAGACAGCTAGACTTCCTTTTTTCCTATTTGGATGCCTTTTATTTATCCTTTTTACCTAATTGCTCTGGCTAGAACTTCCAGTACTATGTCGAACAGAATTGGTGAAAATGGCACTGTTGTTCCAGTTTTCAAAGAGACTGCTTCCATCTTTTTTCTATTAAGTATGATGTTGGCTGTAGGTTTCTCATAAGATAGAATCTAAAAGTTTTTAAAAGTTCATCATGAACTAGGAAATTCCCAACAAACAGAAATAACTCAGTAGAAGCAGGTAGTCTACTATATTGTAATGGTTATTGCATAAAATAATTGAACCACAGCTTTCAACTCATTAAAGATTTAGTAGTAATTTGGCATAAATGAGTATAAATTCAGTATAAATAATATTAATGGGATTTAACCATTTCACTTCTATTTTGATATTCTCAAACTGTTAAAAAATATGTAATCCATAATATCATTCGCTAACCCTGTTATAAGGAAAATTGTGATTTGTTGTGATTTGTTTGTGACAATAAAAGTACCTAAAAGAGAAATGGTCAACATGATTCCCCAGTGAAGAAGGGACAAAGTAAATCTTAGCAAAAAATAGATATACCATTTGGCCAATAAAGCCTCCCTTTAAGGGTTCTCATTTCTACATCCCTTCCAAGATCCCAAATGTAATTCTGCATTGCCTTTCTTAAATATAAGTACTAAAATTATTTTAGCCCCAGACATTACAAAACCCAGTCCCACCCGATCCCAAGCTAATCTATTAGTTAATATTTTTTTTCCAGAAAACATAAAGCTATTAAATGCCTATATTTAAGTACAGACTAATAATAATCAAGTTTCATTTACATCAATGAAACAGAAAAATCTTAAAAATCAGTACTTCACAACATTTTCACTATCAGTAACCCATTGAGTTGCATTTTCCTTCATTAACTGATGTTCAATATGTTTTATATAATAGGATTTCACAGAACACCAACATGAGATTGGGGTAAAAACGACTGATTTGAATTATTAGTCTGTCTTACTTAGCCTGTATAATTTGAAGTAAGCTATAGTTCCTTTTTCTCTATTCTTATATATATCTACATGATCATTCAAATATATATTCACATATAAAGCAAATTTTGGTTTTATTACAAAAATGATATACTGTATATATTATTATAAATACATATTTTTACTTAAGATGATATAACTCTCCAGGCTGAAATTCACACTCACATTTTTAAAAAATGCATAGCAAGAATTTACCACAATTTTTGGGCCATTTTTCCATGATGGCAAAGATGAACAACATTGCCACAAACATCTCTCTATAGACAGAGAGACAGAAGGACAGAGGTGGGGGGCGGGGGGAAGGAAGAATTGAGATTGAGAGTTAGAATGTGTGAAAAAGAATATTACTAATATTATCACTACTCTGATTTTCAGTCAAAAACGATGTGGCCCTTGATTATGTAATTGTTTTAATTGTCATTTTAATAAGTGTTCAATATCTTATGCCCATATATTTTATTGTTTTAATATTTCAGATTTGAGCTCTTCTCCCATTTAATTCATATTTAATACCTTTTTATAGCTAGAATTACTTTTAGAAAATATTGTTCTATTTTGAGAGCTGTTTCCTGGATTTGAGTTTGTTGCTATTCATGGTTATCATCTGGTAAGTTTATTTCATTTTGTTGTTTGATTTGTGCTACATCTGAAGCAGGAATGCTCCTTTACTAACATGTCATTTCAGATTAAAGGACTTGATTTTTTTTTTTTTTCTACTCATTTTTCTGTGGCTCAAGAGAATGACTGGTGAGAGACTGGGACAAAGGAGAATCAAAAAGGTTAAATTTTTGTAAGATGTTTTAATTTAGTTCTCCATTCAAAAAACTATTTGAAATGTCCTATACCACGACACACTTGTTGGTCATGGGAGAAATCTCCCCAACTCAGATGGTTTCCCCCAAATTCAAGGTGTGGTCTTAGAGCCTTCTCAGTTGATGATTTCCCCAATCTATTGTTTTCAATTCTCTTTAGGAAGCAAAGTTTCTTTAAGATTGAGAATATTTTATTTCATTACAATATAATTTCCAATGTTGTTTCTTATCCTTCTCTCATTCTATAATATACATATTTTAGTTGTTGTTTTTAATTGCAACAACAAAAACCTATTCCAGCTTTTTAGAGAAAAAAGAAAATAAGCATAAGGATAATAGTCTTTCACAAGATCCAATAAGTAGTTGAAAATAAGTCCTTAGAAAGAAAAGAACCAGATTAGCTCTGCAGAAGTTTGTGAATCTTCAGTGCTGCTACCATTATTGAGACCCAAATTTGAAATTTTCAAATTCTGTGATCGACAAGACTTTAGTCTGCCACCCAGCCTTGCACTAATCAATGTGGCCAGAAGGTTTGGTCATATCCTACAGACATGTCTACTAGGCAGGACTGCTACATAATTTTGTATAGCCAAGTGCAATGTGAAAATGTGGGTTCCCTTGTTCAAAACTTATTAAGAATTTTAAACGAGCCATGGCAGACAATTAAAACACACGTAGGGCCGTTTAAAACTGCATAGGTCACATATACATGAAGCCAGCACGGAGATCACGGAATCTGCATAGATGTGCTAGGGGGAGGGGAAGAAATTCCCAGAAGCAATAGTAACTGGACAGAGGAGATTTTTTTTAATGTTTAGTACACTGTACATGCTTTACTATTTTAAATGGAGGCCAGGCGCTTCTAATACTGATCTTTTTATAACTTTATATTGTCTCTGACACTGTACATGCTTTACTATTTTAAATGGAGGCCAGGCACTTCTAATACTGATCTTTTTATAACCTTATATTGTCTCTGACAGCTGGGGTCTACAGCAGCCTCAAAAATGTCATAAGTTTTAAACTTCTCCCTCCATGCCATTCTTTCTACTACCCTACAAATTATTTTAGAGCCTAGTGCAGTGTTTATCAAGCTGACATGACAACCCAGTTTTTGTTTATTGTCAAATAGTGAAGCCTAATATGTATACAAAATAAGAACACAGATTATTTGAAGAATAAAGTGATACATCTCAATTTTTATTATTAGATTCAATATTATAATCTATTAAATATAAGCAGGATAAACGTACATAGAATAAGACAAGATTTTAGAAGAGAAGCCATAAATATTTGTTGAAAGTGTTGATATGGGCGACTAATATAGAAAAACACAATGACTCTTGCAACTTTTTTTTGTTTGGCAATCATAAAAAAAATAGGAGTAAAATTGTAATTTCCCATACTAAATACCTACACACGCAGTTTGAATAAACACCATATATGAGATTATTTAAAATTTGTGATGTGACAAATATGCTTCTCTCCTTAATAACTATCAGTTACAATTTTCTCCTGATACCTCTGATTTTCTTAATGATGTAAATACAAAATAAAAGGAAACATAGGAAGAACATTTAGAAGCAACATAAGTGCTCCTAAACAGAGATATTAAATGGTTTCTCCACACAGATGTATTCATCAAGGCTAAGTCTCTTCAGGGACACCTCCGTTCATCACAGCCCTGAGGCAGCTTCAGGAAAGAAAGAGAAATCCCAGGCCTCAGGGGGCTGCTTATAATGCCAGCTGCCCCAGCTGCAGTGGTAACATAAATGAAGAATATCCCCATTTTAGCTGGAGTTTAAGTGCAAAATATACAGTAGATATTAATGTATAAGAAATATCGCATCTAGAAGTAGTGATGCATACTCACAGTCCAAATTATTAATTTTGTAATAATTGATATAATACTGTATTATCTTCAAATCAGCAACTAATAAAATTAAAACAATAACTCTGAGTATATTGCAACTCAAAAATTTCTTTAAGGGATCTGGTGATGAGAATGAATGTATAATTTCATATTCCATTCACAGTGTTCAAATACAAGCTTTTTGGTAGACTAAAAAATAACCTGTGCATCAGAATTGCTAATGCTCCAATTCTCAAATGTGATGGAACTAGAAAAAAGTCCTTTGTAAAGCTAGTTCTCTAAGAGAAAAGCATTGTCATAAATTCTTATCACTTGTGTTTTTAATACATGTAAATAGCTTAGGATATATAATGAATAAGGTCTTGCTCTAAGTACCAGTTCCATGGCTGGGTCCACTTGCGTGCTGTTTTTTTTTTTCCTCCTCTACCCATACTTAGCTTACGCCACTGAGCAATGTCATCTCTTAAACTACTATTTATTTATTATTAGTATTGAATACTGAAAATTAGCTATATATTTTTCTGATTTTAAAGTAAATAAATGCACATTGTGAGAATTTTGTAAAATAGAAAAAGATATTTTAAAAATCTCAAATAATTTAACCGCTGAGAGAAAAAGTTGTCTATATTCTATTATAGTTTCTTACATAGTTAAGATCAACATTATACTTTCTATTTTTATCTCTGATTCCAACTTCCAGTTCTCTTTCCAACATAAGCAGATTTCATACTTTTTGCACTGTACATAATGCTGAACATTTTGCTAGATCATCACATATTCTTTATAAACATAAATTTTCCCAGTAAAATTATGAATCTCTCTCCATCCTCCATATTCTTGTAATTCAAAAACAAAATATTTGATAGGATGTGACAAGCATGTATTCCCTTTTAATCATTTGGCTTTATTAATTTATCAGAATGTGGTAGCCTCTTTGAGTTGAATAATGTTATTTCAATTTTTTTTTTCCCTACTCCTGCATTGTGTTATTGCTTCTGTACTAGTTGTTTTGGTTTCTGCTTCAGGAATTCTGTCCTCCGTATCTATTCTGAGATTCCTCACTGTTTTCCTTGTACTGTTTTACTCTTCATGCTGGAAGGGCATCTTAACATTACTCTTCAAATTATAGTAATGCCAATTGGCTTTTAATGATAGTTTCACTTTTTCTCATTTATTTGACAGCACATTTTAGATTATCCCTCTTTTGAGATATTTTTTGTTGATTTTTGTTTTGAATTTCCAAAACGGATAGTTGAATGAATCATATTTCTTAGTCCATGCTATGTCATATAATTAATCAGTATGATGGTTGTCACATTTTTCCCCTTAAATTTCCAATTCTGATTCCCATTCCATCCACCATAGCAGTGACTTTAATGTTTTGTTATGAGTGTTCTGACAAGTATGTGTCTTTAACGAATATACTATTTGATGTATATACACATTTTTTGCTTATAAAAATGAGAGAGTGTTATAGGTTCTTTTGTTTTTTCCCCCCTTTAGTCAAGACTGAGTTTTTAAATGAAGTCATATAACTTAGGTACATCAAATTCTTTACAACTACTATCTACACAGTTATTTCTATCGCTTGATACAGACTTATTTTCTTAGTTATGGAAATCTATTTGTCTGACAGTTCCTGATAGCACAAGCAGTGCTGCAGTGAATGAATTTATATAGATTTCCCTCATGAAGTTATTAAGAAATTCTCTATCCTCTAAACATAAGAATAAGATCGCAGGGCAATAGGATTTTGCCATTCTTAATTTCACTAAATGCTATCAGATTACTTTCCAGAGAGCCAATTCTAGTTCACATACCAATTAGAAGTACCTAAAGACTTGTGTTCCCTATTTCCAAATAGCCCAATTTGTTAAATAAAAAATATCTATTAAGCATAAAGCAGTGTATCAGTTATTTTAATTTGGAATTATTTCATTACTGATGAGTTTGTATCAGCATATCTTCATATATTTGTTATTTCCCATTTTTTGTATTTATATATTTCATTCATTTTTCATTTTGGTTTATTTTTTCTTGCTTATATTAGTTAATAATTTTTGACACATATCTCTTATTGATTTGGATGCTTCATATACCTTCTCTCAATCTGTTAACTTTTGTGTGCTTGAATAATTATCCATGACTTGGTATGGTCAAATATATTGACTTTTTTCTCATTACAGTTTGTGCTTCTATGGTTCTTGGGAGGAAGAAATTCCCCTCTTCAAAGTCACAATCTTGTATACATTCTTCATCTTGAGGTATAATTTTAACATTTAGGTCCTTAAATCCTTCTGGAGATTACCTTCATATAGTGTAGAGTCCCCTTGTAACATTTTCTTCAGTGTGAGCCTGGTTTTCAAATATATCTGCTAAACTATCCATCGGTAGCCTGTGGACTTTGGAGTCATTACTGTTGTATATCAAACCCCTATCTATACTGGATGGTTTTCGCAGCTCTCTTTTCTCATCCACTTGCATGTTTGTTCATAGACAATAACCACATGGTTTATCCTATTAAAGCTTTGTAGTATGTCTTAATATCTGGTGGGATAAGTGCTCCACTTTGTTCATCTTTTTCAGAATCTGAGTTTTCATATGCATTTTAGAATAAGTTTCTCAGATTACTCAATAAAACTTGCAACAATCGTCATTTGAATTGCATTTAACCCACAAATTAATCAGGAACTAAGATTATCATCACTATTGGGAAACACTTTTCCCACATTCCTGACTACTGTGTGTAGATAACACCTCTGTTTTGACTCTGCTGGCATTACTTTAGCTCTACTTAAGGACTACTTTAATTACTTCAGAGTAGAAGGGGTGGCTTTATCTGACGAAGGGCTTTGGGAATAATAAACTGGATATTGTTGGCACAGTTCCCTTTTCCTCTAGGGAGGAAGGTGCCTGCAGTGAGCAGGGAAGTCTGCTTCTCCAGGCAATAACATTAATCTGGACTGGCTGTATCATTAGAACAATGGATGCCTGCAATAATGTTGGCCTCCATCCACTGACTTTTTATTTCTCAGACCTTGATTTTAAAAAGAGCACTATTTATTGAGTTCCTTTCAAAAGCAGTAATTTTTTGTACATTGTCAGAGAACACTGAGAACAAAATAGTGTGTGGAATATCAGAGAGAAGTAACCCAAGAGAGCTTTTGAGTGGAATCAGATTGTGTGAGCATTTAACATGTTGCCAAGGCAACCTTGCTTTGGTGATCTTTAGAGGCCTGTGTCATCCAGGCAGAATTTTGGTGTTCTGTAGTAGGTTTCTAGGTATGAAACTGGTCACAGAATATTCTGAATGTGGTAAGTTACTAGAGTTTATGGTGTCTTTGTATATAGCTAATGTATATTTCTATAGGTCCACTTTAGTCCTAGGTGAAAACATTTGAGTAATTTCATATAACAGCTGCCCAATCCTTTGGCTATTAGCAAGCTGAGTCAGCTCAAAGGTTACCATCACCACCGATTCCCTTAGACATTTGTCTCAGTAGGATGGGCTGAGGCAAAGATTGATTTCTGAGAAAAAAAAAATCTTCACAGACCTATTTGACATAAGGGGGAGCAGAAAAATATAGGAAATGGCACTGGATTCTTTTTTTCAGCAAGATTCTGGAAGTGGGGATTTAAATTGGTGATACAGCTGAATTCTGCAGGTTTTACTCAAACTTTAGACTTTATTTCAATAGCTGACATGTAACTTAGTAATAAAGTACAATCTTACACACCCAAAGCTAAAATATGTATTGTTAACTTAGATATCTTTTATGGAACAGACAAGAAATTCATATTGGAGGCTAAAATGAGAGAAATTCAAGTTATACTAAACACACACACACACGCGCGCGCACACACACACACACCCCTCCAGTTAGACTGCAATGTAGGAGAACGTAGAAAAACACTGTATGAAGTGGCAATACTGTTAGCATTTCTCTTCAGCTCTTAGCAAAGTAATATGAGAAAGAAATATCATTAATTCAAGATGGATTAAAGACTTAAATGTTAGACCTAAAACCATAAAAACCCTAGAAGAAAACCTAGGCAATACCATTCAGGATATAAGCATGGGCAAGGACTTCATGTCTAAAACACCAAAAGCAATGGCAACAAAAGCCAAAATTGACAAGTGGGATCGAATTAAACTAAAGAACTTCTGCACAGCAAAAGAAACTGCCATTAGAGTGAACGGGCAACCTACAGAATGGGAAAAAAATTTTGCAATCTACTCATCTGACAAAGGGCTAATATCCAGAACCTACAAAGAACTCAAACAAATTTACAAGAAAAAAACAAACAACCCCATCAAAAAGTGGGCAAAGGATATGAACAGACACTTCTCAAAAGAAGACATTTATGAAGCCAACAGACACATGAAAAAATGCTCATCATCACTGGCCATCAGAAATGCACATCAAAACCCCAATGAGATACCATCTCACACCAGTTAGAATGGCGATCATTAAAAAGTCAGGAGACAACAGGTGTTGGAGAGGATGTGGAGAAATAGGAACACTTTTACACTGTTGGTGGGACTGTAAACTAGTTCAACCATTGTGGAAGACAATGTGACGATTCCTCAAGGATCTAGAACTAGAAATACCATTTGACCCAGCCATCCCATTACTGGGGATATACCCAAAGGATTATAAATCATGCTGCTATAAAGACACATGCAGACATATGTTTAATGCAGCACTATTCACAATAGCAAAGACTTGGAACTAACCCAAATGTCCATCAATGATAGACTGGGTTATGCAAATGTGGCACACATACACCATGGAATACTATACAGCCATTAAAAAGGATGAGTTCATGTCCTTTGTAGGGACATGGATGAAGAAACCATCATTCTCAGCAAACTATCGCAAGGTCAAAAAACTAAACACCACATGTTCTCACTCATAGGTGGGAATTGAACAATGAGAACACTTGGACACAGGGAGGGGAACATCACACATTGGGGCCTGTTGTGGGGTGGGGGAAGGGGGAGGGATAACATTAGGAGATATACCTAATGTAAATGATGAGTTAATGGGTGCAGCACACCAACATGGCACATGTATACATATGTAACACACCTGCACGTTGTACACACGTACCCTAGAACTTTAAGTATATATAAAAAAAGAATCAAAGAGGTTGAAGACAGAAATAAAAGGGAACAAAGAGAATGAAGAAAGTTGGGTCATTGTAGAGTTTGATAGATCAACTATCTCTGCTATCTAAAATGTAAAAAACAAAACTGAGAAAAGCTTTTGGTAGCAATGCCCTATACAAATTTTTGTGTAAAACAAGAAATGTCAGGATGAGGGGAGGATGGCTCCATTTTCTTTCATCTTTATGCTCCCACAAAAGAAACTGGCTCAGGCTAGATCCTGAAGTTACCCATCACTCTGCCTCCTGCAGTAGGTACTGGCCTGGCAGTGCAGTAGTCTCTTGTGATGGTGATGGAGGAGATGATACATTTTTCTGTTTAACGTGTAAGACAAAAAAAAATCACAGTTAACAACCTCCCTCCCCAACATACTCCTAGACTATGTGGGGGTAACAGCTTGGCCATCTTCTACTCTTGGGGACTGTTTTCCCTCTACCAGGACCCAGCAAGCTTTTATCTCTCTGTAGGTTTTTGAGAGATTTTATGATGGTAAAGTCATCTGTGCTGATTCTGTGATGGATCGACTTTTTATTACTTCTCAGGCTTCTTCAGGATTTGGCTGGGGAAAGGTACAGAATTGTTGGTGTGCCATCTCGGAAGGCTTGACAAGGAATGGCTGTCTCTTCTCTTTTAAACTGAATGGTGTTCAATTTTCATGTCTTATGGGTTCAAAGAGGCTTTTGTCTACACAAATGCTATTAAGAAAATAAAAAACATTTCTAGATTTTATCTAGATTCTTATAGAAAATAGCTTAAATGCTGAACTTTCAAGTTCTTTATTCGAAAGTTGTCTATGATTGAAGTTTTTATTTTTCATCATATGAGGAGAGCTCTATGTGTACCCAGCTGTAGGGTATGTGCATTGCCCTTGGTCCTACATTTTTTTCAGTTTGAGTAATTGGATCCACTTTCCTGGACCAAATCTGAGTGTCCAGAGATCTTGGAGTATGTCTTTGTTAGCCTCTGATGCGGCTGTTGCAAGAATGTATATATGTATATGAATATCTATATATATGTATATGAATATATTCTTATATATATATTCAAGAATACACACACACATGCACACACACACACACACACACATCATAAGCCTGTATATAAACTGCTACTATTCTCTCTGTTCCTGCTTTACCTAAGAATATGGTAGAGTCATGTAAGTTCCATCCCATTTCCTGCCTACTGGTAACTGCTTTCTAAAATTTTAATTACAGATGAGTATAAAGGATGGTATGAAGGCAGGAGCAAAAGGACAAGAATAGAACTCTGGCTGTCTCCAAAAGCAGTAACAATGAAACAGAGAGATGATCTTCCATCATTCTCTTCAGTCAAAACTTTCATTTCTGAACCTACAGATGGAAGATGGGGAAAATTCCATATGCCCTTCTTTCATACTAAGTGGTATGTTCTGTTTCCAGCAGCATAGTATGAAGCTTGGATGATGTTCTAAATCCAGTTATAATCTAGTTTTCTAGTTAGATTTTCTTCTAGACTCCATTAATTGCCATACAGTTTCATCACGTTTTCTCTTTTTGTTACTCTTTTGGTCTCTATAGATCTTTTACTGAGAAGTCAGAAAAGGCTTAGAAATTATTGCTTGATATAGCCGCATTTTAATTTCAATATCTAACATTTTGTGCTTTATTCATTCTTCTCCAACTAGACTGTAAATTCTTTAGACCGCAAGCTGGTATGAAATAATTTGTATTCCCTAAAGCAATTAATAGTGTTACGTATATTATAGACGGGTACTAATTAGAATGCATGACAATTTATATGTAAAATATAAAAAGAGAAATACCAGAAATAAAATGTGTAGGGTCAATTTATTGACTATATAAGACTATGTTCAAAGTTGTTAAGCTTGCTTTTAACTTGTCAGGCTCTTACAGACACTGCTGTTTTATTAGACTGAGGCAGTGTGGTTTATAAATGGGGATATGATTTTTATGCCTCTTCTCTTGAGAGCCAGAAAGCCATTATTTTAATCAAATATTTATATAATGCCTTGTTGAGCAGCTTGGGGTCTAAATGAATGGTTGCCTATGTGGGTGAAATGAAATTAACTTTGCTCCACTAGAAAATGTATAGCCTGTCAAAGTAAACACTAAAGAACAAAAATTGTATAATAAAATGATGGGGAAAAAATGTCAGTGGTAAACAAAGCATCAACAAAAAAGCTCCTATCC
Organism: Chlorocebus sabaeus; assembly: GCF_047675955.1. Classification (NCBI taxonomy): domain Eukaryota; kingdom Metazoa; phylum Chordata; class Mammalia; order Primates; family Cercopithecidae; genus Chlorocebus; species Chlorocebus sabaeus. The sequence goes on along the minus strand of NC_132924.1, from coordinate 49,843,232 downwards.
TGTGGTCTCAGAAAACTTTTATTTCCTAAAGAGTTCTAACTCTGGAATGAAGGTATGACTTTATATACTTCGGATTGTTTGAAATGGCCACAAAATCTATTCGCTGCTAAGAAACACTCTAGGTCATAGATCACCTGGTAATGGCTCCAGCTTTTGTGAAAACCCTTTAAACACAGCTCACCTTAAAAGGCAATACTGAGAAAAACAAAGATTAAGAGCAGGTCAAAAACACCAAATCAAAGTGCAATTGAAAAATAATTATTTGTTCTTTGTCAAATCTGAGAAAATTACTACACATGCAAAGAAGATATGGTAACCACTTTACAGCTACCAAAGAATCAGTACTCAAACTGCTCATTTTATCATAGCCATGCTCAAGTTGCATAAAATGTAAAGAACAATGATATTTTCTCCTTTATAGCTATGTAAATTTCTCTGTTTACCCTTAATCTTTTATAAGGGAAGGCAGAAATTCAATTATTCTGGCTTTCCCTAATATTCAGCACATGCCATTTTTCAAATTGCAACATATGCAATATAAAATACAGAGCACTATTAGTTTCAATCTGACAAATTTGCTTCATTAGTAAACCTTTAAAAGGGCAAGTAATGAAACAGAATTTATATTAAGCACAAAATGAATGGCATGTTCAATTAAAATAATTCTGCGGGTATAGTAAATAGAAGGGATCATGGGGAAAATGAAAGGGAACTGACATTGGTAAAAAAAAAAAAAAGTTTATAAGGTGTTTTACTTTATTACTAAAACAATTCTGTGAGTTAAATTTTATTATTCTAATTTTAGAAATAACAATAAAAAGGTTCAACAAGGTCAAGCAAATTGCTTAAAGTCATATATGTTGCCTTGAGCTGTCTGCTTTGCAGAGTATATCATTCGTGTGGGGGATGCCTCAATCCTGATGTGGAAGAAGCAGCAACTTGTTTACTGAACAGGAGGCCAATCTTAGAGGGCTTTAAACATGGAACAATAAAAGGCTGGTGTAAATCATAAAGAAAGGAGAGACCCAGCAATGTGGGGCAAATGATACAATCAATCAGTGTTCTAAAAAAGGGAAATAAACACAAACTTTGAATTAGCATGGTGGAAGGACAGAGGGAAACCAATCAGGAAGTTATTTTACTAATTAGATGGTATATAATAAGGATTGGAGTGAAAATGAAAGAACACCATATGTTCTTCCTATTTAAATATAGGACAGCCAATAAATATGTATTTCCTATTTGCTTGCAAAATCATTTTCATTGCCCCAATCATTTTGATAGGAAAAGAAGTGTTCTGCCCACAGCGTTAGACTTCTGAAGAACTAAAGCCCAAATCTTTCTCTCCTCCTCCCACCAGTGGTGCTGGTGGGAGAAGCAGTTGAAGTGGAGCTGGATCTTTGCCAGTGGAGATGCCCACATTTCTATCATGGTGGGAGATTGCATTCATGATTATTTTATTTCTTGGAATAACAAGTCCTTGCAGTTAGGACTTTAAAAACAACCAATATATAAATTATTTCTGCAACACCTCTGAGAAGTGCTTCCCAACCTCTGAGCTGTGAGGCAGCTGTCATTGTTGGAACGCTCTCATATTTAGCAGAGTCCCACTCTAGTTCATGTGGTTATCACCCTTAATTACTTACATCAACTGGAATTGCCCCTTTATTCAAATATTTGTAGATTGCTATTATGTCCTTAACTCTTTTGTTCTGTTTAACTTTCCCTGGGGTTAGGGGAAGGAAGTTTTGTTGAGGAAAACACAGGAATATACTGGAACAGAAGTAAAACAACTCAAGTCCTAGTCCAAGCTTAGGTTCTGCTCTCCCCAAATCAGCCGATAGGTTTTCCTCATCTGAGTAGTATCAGTTCAGGCCTCAGTCACTAATCCACATGCTTATTATTCTTTGATCTTTAGAAAGATATTTATCAAAGTCTGTAATATGTCAAACACTTTCTTATTGCCTGTTCAAAGGAGTTTAAAGTCTAGGAAATCAGATGATTCAGTGTTAAACAAAACTTTAGTATGACTATCAAATATCGCTTAACTTTATTTCATATGAGATAGTTTCTTGCCCACTCTCATCCAAGCCACCTTCTCTGTACAAACTTTTCAATATTAGTCTTCTTTATTCCAATGTGGTATCCACGATTGGAGACAGTTTTTCATATGTGGCCTAACAAGTGCCAGAGGTTGAGAGCTTAGACCTTCATATGAGATAAAGTTAAAACTGAATATTAAATATTTAGGCTGATATAAAATGGTAAGGAAAAAGAGCCAGCTGCTTCAGGTGTGAGAGAAAAAACAAGAATGCACATAGAGAATAATAATCCTTAATATTTGCATAATGCTTTTCTACATTTATATGCTTTTGGATACCCTCCTCCTCCCATTGGAGTTATAGAAGATATTGAATGCACTAAGATATTATATGCACCAAGAAACTTAAGCTTTGAAAGTTTAGAGTCACACATAGATCTCAATCGAAGTCCAATGTTCATTCTACCAAACCACAGTGTCCTAACTATAGAAGTATAACAAAAAGTGATAAAAACTATTGATTGGGACATAGGGTGACCAACTGTGCTGGTTTGCCCTGAATGAGAGATTTCATGGAATACAAGACTTTCAGTGCTAAAAAGGAAAGATTCATCAGCAAACCAGGCAATTTGGCCACATTTATAAGGAAAAATGGTGTCCTGAACTACATATAAACATTTGTAATCAATGACTAAAATCACAATAGGCATAGAATATAAGTCACCATTATTAAACTCTGGTGAAATAATGAATCTACACAACTAGTGGTGACTAAAACTATCAGAATAAAAGAATAACAGGAAAAAATATTATAACGGGCTGTTAACACTGGAATCACTGATAAATCTCAAATCACAAAAAGTAGTATTTTCAGATATTATTGAATCCTGATACAATTCAACAGTTTTGTTGCCCAAAAAAATTGAACAGCAACCGTTCAATCCTTAAGACATCATTAACAGTTTAGAGGTAAAACAGGAAGGAATCATAGGAGATTTTGCTAGATGCTACCATAAAGATTCAACTGACCAAATCTAAAATGTAAAATACTTTATAGTGTTCTTGATTTTTTTTTGCCTGTTTATTCAACATATATATAACAAGAAAAAAAAGGAGAATCACCCCAACCAAATGCCTTGCTTAGACCTTGGATTCTGACTGGAAATCAACTGCAAATAGACATTTTTGAGATGACTTGGGGAAAAGTGGAGTATAATATTAAGAAATTATTATTAATTTTACCACTAATGATAGTTATGAGGTTATAGTTGCAAAAGTCACCCTCTGGTAGAAACGTATATTGAGATATTAGTATTTATGAGTACAAACATATAATGTCTGATGTTTTCTTTAAAATACATATGCATACATGAGTATATCATAAGTGATGATTCCATTCTATTTATTTTGAATGTTTGAAAAATTCCAGATGTTAAGAAAAAGTCACATAATCAATCAATAAAGTAGACATATAAGACAAAGGAAAAGAAAAATAAAGACAGTATCTCAAGAATGTCAGCCCAAGAGACCTCAATATTGCCAGTGGTATGAGAAAATGGAAAAGCAAAGAGTGTGAAGGGTCAAGACCAGGGTTCATAGATGAATCTGTTATACAGATGGATGCAAAGTATATTTCTATGTGAGAGGGTGTATGTGTTTATCTAGACTTGAAGGCAGCTCTCCAATATATTTACAATGATTATCCATATGTCCTGGAATTCAAACTGATTTTTAATTTTTTCCTGTATATGTCTCTACATTTTATTGCATTTCGACAACTTGTATGTTTTTATTCTACAATCACAAGGGACACAAAATCAAATGTATACAAAAAACATTAAGAGTTAATTTTTAAATACTATAACTTAATGCCATATTTGCCATAGTTGGCTAAGGCACATTCATTTTGAAATAAACTTCCAATGGTAAGAGATCATCTGAAAAGACAGTCTCTTTGAAGTGACAGATGCAATAGAAGATACAGAAGTCAGAAAAAGATTCTCAACTACATATTTCACATAATCTAATTCACTACCTGATTACTGCTGTTTTCTAGTGATTGTTTACAGATGCCTACTGGTGCTGAGTTTAGATATAGAGAGAAAATATGCACCATTGCAATAAAGTTAGTTATTTCATTCATCATAAAGAAATGCAACAAGCTACTCTCTGCATAGAAATAAAAAAGATGAATAAGTCTCCCAAACTATCATTTAGGAATAATGTCCTTGGAAACATTGTTTACAGGCAAGGAAAATTGCATTGGCCTTTGGTCTGTGATTAAATATTCTTTTAGAGTTCTGCTGTAGCTTCACATTTACAATACTTATTCAGTTTCTGGCCATAATGAACACTTTGAAACTTGGGTAGTGTTATCTTTTAGAAAGAAGGAATAATCCATTTCCTTCTCCCTGAGAACAATATCCTTGCAATCATCCTTCTTGGCTTTTCTGTCCTTCCTACCTTTTTCTTTGCCAGTATATGAGGAGTGAATATTTCCACTTGTTCTCCATTTTCTGTCAATACATTTTAGTTTGTTGTTGTTATTGGTAAAGAAACTGGCTTTATCTTGGCAAAGAGCTATATCCCTAAGAGTACAACACTGAGAACGTATTAGGGTTTAATAAAAAATGCTGAATTACTAAATAAAATGCACAATCTTAGTCTTATCCAATCACTACATAAAAACAGCAAATCCAGCATTCATCATTTAAAATATTCAGAAATCTCTTCAATAAAATCTTATCTCCCTAACTTCAGAAGCCATTGTTATATTTCTGAAGACACGGATATCTTGTTTACTTATTAGTCTGCCAGGTAATTTAAGCTATTGATGATCTTCACCTAGAAACATAAGAACACTAAAGTAAATCATTAGTATTGGAGAGCAGAATGGGGTATTACAATTTGTGTGATAAATAGAGCCTGCTCTCCTCCCAGCACACAAATATGCTGCTAATTCATAGTGAGAGAACTGAAAGATGTTTTTCTCAGTAGGGCTACTGGACTTGAGCTGATGTATTCTGACTCTCTACTCAGATGCTAGGTCTTTACATTTTTGAGATGGTTGAAGGGATGGTGAGGGGGATGAAAGTAGTTCAGAAAAGTCAAATCTACCTGACTATGATGAATCTTAAATTGATGATACTGAGTTCATTGGTAACATGTACTAATCATGCAGCTAAGCTTGCCCTAGGCTTTTATAATTCCAATATTTCATTTGAGTGCAAAACACTATAATATTGCAGACATTTTATTTCACTTCTTCAAAAGTTGTGCCAGCCTAATTATTGTTTGCTTTTTTTTTTTTTTTTTTTTTTTGAGACTGAGTATATCATTTGACATATGTTGTTTCTGTTAGAATTTCAACATTTCTATATAGTAAAGAAAAAAAGACATTCTGGGGCAAAAGAGAATTGCAGAACTGAATATTTTACGAAGTGACACAGAAGAGAACATATTATCTATTTTCTTCGTTTTACATCATTTTTGTACTTTTTAGAATACTGTGAACCAAAAAGCTGTGAGTGCTTCTCTATCAAAGAAAAATAAAATATCAATTAATGAATAAAAATGTATGAATATATAGAATTATTCACAAGGCTTATTCACTTTTTCAGTACAGTCCTATGCCACTTAATAACAGGAATATGGCCTGAGAAATGTTTCCTTAGGCCATTTTGTCATTGTGTGAACATCATAGAGTGTTTTTACACAAACCTAGATCGGATAGCTTACTACACACCTAGGCTCTATGGTATAGCCTATTGCTTCTAGGCTACTAACCTGTACAGCATGTTACTCTATTGAATACTATAGGCAATTCTAAACATGTCTAAACATAGAAAAGGTAAAGTAAAAGTTCAGTGTAAAAGATAAAAAATGGTACATCTGTATAGGGCATGTACCATGGAGCTTATAGGACTGGAAGTTGCTCTAGGTGAGTCAGTGAGTGAGTGGTGAGTGACTGAAGCCCTAGGACATTACTGTACACTATGTAGAATTTATAAACACTGTACACTTAGGCTACAGTAAATGTATAAAAAGAGTTTATTTTCTTCAGTAACGAATTAATCTTAGCTTACTATAACTTTTTACTTTATAAACTTAATTGTTTAACCTTTTGATGCTTGTAATAATACAGCTTAAAATACATATACATTGTGTAGCTACACACAGATAATTTCTTTATATCTTTATTCTATAATCTTTTTCTATTTTAATTTTTTTTTACTTTTTAAGCTTACTTTGTGAAAGAATAAGATACACAGATATATATATATATATATATATATATATATATATATATATATATATATATGCATAGGCCTGTAGAGGGTCAGGAGCATCATTATCACTGCCTTCCACCTCTACACCTTGTCCCAGTGGAAGGTCTTCAGGGGCAAGGACACAAATGGAGCTGTCATCTCCTATGATAACTATGTCTTCTGGAATACCTCCTAAAGGACCTGCCTGTGACTGTTTCACGGTTATTATTTTTTTTTTTTGTAATAAGTAGAAGGAGTGCACTCTAAAATAATAATAAAAAGTATAGGATAGTAAATACATATACTAGTAATATAGTCATTTATTATCAAGTATTATGTACTGTACATAATTATATATGCTATACTTTTATATAACTGGCCGTGCAGTAGGTTTATTTACACTACAATCATCACAAATACATGAGGGATACATCATGCCATGACATTACAATGACTAAGATATCACTAGGCAATAGGACTTTTTCTGGCTTCATTATAATGAGACTGCTATCATATATGCAGTCCATCATTAACCAGAACACCATCATGCAGTATATGAAGGTACATGCTCTTGTCACCCAGTGCTGAAGCATTGAGTGCTGGAACAGTGGATACCAAGTAAATAAACTAGAAACATCTCGGCAACAAAATTTCAAGAAATGTTACAAAGTTTCCACATACTTTTTCACATATTCCACTTTTCCATTGTAATACAACATAATTCTCAATTTACCTTTTCCTGTCACTAGCATAATGCAGATGAGAATTCCTGTGGGGATGACACTGCAATCAATATATATCACAGAATATGAATTTAAGTTGTAGCACAAGTAAATTTCTAACACAAAGATCATTTTGTACCATCATGTGCATTTTCTTCTTACATGTATAAAGAAAAGTTGATCTTACAACTAATAAATATATAATCATTCTTGTTATGATTTCTGGCTTGATGTTTTCCTTGGAAGATCCAAAAGAAAAAGGTACAATATCATTCTTTGTATGTAGGTTTATAAATGGAATACTCTCCCAGGTAAGTATTCCTAATTTTTTTTTTTTTTTTTTTTTATTTTTTATTTATTTTATTTTTTTTTTTTTTTGAGATGGAGTCTCGCTCTGTCACCCAGGCTGGAGTGCAGTGGCGCGAGCTCGGCTCACTGCAAGCTTCGCCTCCTGGGTTCAGGCCATTCTCCTGCCTCAGCCTCCTGAGTAGCTGGGACTACAGGCGTCCACCACCTCGCCTGGCTAGTTTTTCGTATTTTTAGTAGAGATGGGGTTTCACCGTGTTAACCAGGATGGTCTCGATCTCCTGACCTCGTGATCCACCCGCGTTGGCCTCCCAAAGTGCGGGGATTACAGGCGTGAGCCACCACTCCTGGCCATTCCTAATTGTTTTGAATTCTCTAAATGAATTCATATTTTGGGAATTGTGGGTATTTCTTAACCCACGATAAATGTCAGGGAAACATTTTTCGTTGATATGAAAATTGTAAAAACAAATAATTGATTTCTTATTTAACAAAGAGAATTCTACTCCTGCACCCAGATTTTTAATTATAGCTAGTTCAGAATCACTATACAATTTTCCCAACATGAAAGCAGATTGTAGAGCTCTCTTCTGAAAAACATGAACTGAGATTTTTAGTAATCAAAATGAGAAACATTTGTAAATGTTTCTAAAATGCCTTCTCTGATGTTCCAAATGAATACTAATAATTTGTTTTGAGATGAAACACAGAAAGCATTGAAGTAAAATAAAAAAAAAACTTCATAACAATAAAAAAAGAAAGCAAGGAAAGTTTGCTTTTTCCTCTCTTTCCTTTTCCATTATAATGTATATAGCCAACTCTAACCAAAGTTTAAAATGTTAGGTATAAACTGCCAGTAAAAATAACTTTCTAAAATGGAATTTAATATGTAACTTTGCCATTGCTTTTTCATCTAAATTTTCTATGGCTTTGACATTTTCCCTAACTAAACCATTCACACTCTTTACATTAATAAACACTAAAATAAAAAGTAAGCTTTCTTTCCATTAGTATGAAAGAATAAAATGACTCAAACATGCTTTAATAGAGTATATTATATAGTCATTTAAAAATATTTCCACTAATTTAGCTACCATGAGTTATGATCAGTAAGAAACAGTATAATTTCTTACCTTTGACCTGAGCCAAACGTTCTACCAACATTTGTAAAAAGATATTAACAAGTTTCCTGCTTCAACACTTCATTGTATATTCTTGACATGGAACAAATGTAAGATTTAGAAAATAAGCAGAATGTATTCAGTTGGGAACATATAGATCACAAGAAATTAACAGAGTAGTTACTATTTTGGATAAAGAAACATCTCATAATTAAATAATATCTGGACAACTCTAAAAGCAGTATATGTTAATAATTAACTCTCTTTATGGAGACACAGCCCATAGAGAGTTTGTCTACTTAAAATCAGGGAAAGAGATAACCAGAAAAGGTCCTCTGCTAGATACAGAGTAAGCGCTAAATAAATTAATTCCTTGCTCCCTAGAACTCTTAAAAGACAAATATGACAATAAAAAAACAAAAACAATCAACAGTAATACTGTTTCTAGCATCTGTTTAAGTTTTACTGTACTCAATAGTACTAAAATTATGACATATCCATAAAACACTCATTTCCTCTGTTTTGCCTATTTCAGCGTTATTTCATTTATTTTCCTGTTTTTTTGCAGAAAGATGCCCTCAGGCACTACAATTACTAAATTAACTTATTTTCAACTATCATAAACTGTGAAAATATCGACATATTTGAAAAACAGCCTTAACTACACATTATACCTGAAATCATATTTACCATTCCCAAGATATTAGAAATGTTTTATTCTGTGCAAAACTCAGTCATACACCGAGAAATGAGAGAAGCATTTGGGCAAATCTGGCTTATGACTCTCTCATGAATCTCTTTCCACTGTGTAAATAGAAATTGCATTAAAGTCAGCCTTTGTTTCAGAAGAATGCTTACACAGTTTCAAAATGTCTAGGTTTTAGCTGTCCTAATTTTGCCGACAAAGGGGAATTCATATTACAGATGTTGTGGAATAAAACCATAAAGGATTCAAAGATTTTAATAGTGTAAATGAACAATTTAATTTAGAAGAAAAATGCTGTGTGGGAGAGCATGGCAGGGGAAAGGAGGATGGCAGAGGACAGCTGAGGTCAGGGCCTGTCTTTAACATGTGCCTCCTCCTAATCAAGAGTCATAAAAAAGAAAATAATGTGTTCCCTGGATTAGAGTCTCCCCTCTAGACCTTATTAAATGCTTCATACTCAAATGTTAAAAAGCCAAGAAACATTAATACAGAGAAATACATGAGAAGATTAAACTATATGGGGCATATGTTTCTATTTAGTTGATAGAATTTGAAAAACATGGCAATACAGATATTGCCAGCAAGGTCATAATTAAGCTATTAAATTATCAAAATAAGTTTCATGTTTAGGTAAGACAAGGCTAGTAAAACAAACTGAAATGAAACTCTGACTAGAATGGCATGAATGAAATTTTTAATGAGTAGAAGCATAGCTCACTTTATTATACTTTGCTTTATTGCACTTCGCAAGTACTGTATTTTTCAAAATTTGAAGGTTTGCAGCAACCCTGCATCAAGCAAGACTATAGGCACTGTTCTCCAGTAGTGGTGTCACTTTGTGACTCTTTCAAATTTTGTAGAGTGGATAATTGCAAATATCTTGCAATATTCCTTTTTTTTTTTTTTTTTTTTTGAGACAGAGTGTCGCTCTTGTTGCCCAGGCTGGAGTGTAGTCACATGATCTTGGCTCTCTGCAACCTCCACCTCCCAGGTTCAGTGATTCTCCTGCCTCAGCCTTCTGAGTAGCTGGGATTACAGGTGTAGCCGCCACACCCAGCTAATGTTCTGTATTTTTAGTGGAGACACGGTTTCACCATGTTGGCCAGGCTGGTCTCGAACTCCTGACTTCAGCTGATCTGCCTGCCTCAGCCTCCCAACTTACTGGGATTACAGGCGTGAACCACCATACCTGGCTGTAATATTTCATACTTATTTATTATTTTTATCTGTTATGGTGATCTGTGATCAGTGATCTTTGATGTTACTATTAAAACTGCAGATGTGGTGGAAATAGTCAAAGAACTAGAATTAGAAGTGGGGCCAGAAGATGTGACTGAATTTCTGCAATCTCACAATAAAATTTGAAGGGATAAGGAGTTGCTTCTCATGGATAAGCAAAGAATGTGAATTCTTGAGATGCAATCTACTCCTGGTGAAGATGCTGAGAATGTTGTTGAAATGATCACTAATAATTTACAAAGTATTATATAAACTGTCAATAAGGTAGGAGCAGGGTTGGAGAGGATTGACTCCAATTTTGAAAGAAATTCTACTGTGGGTCAAATGTTATCAAATGGCATCGCATGCAGCAAACTTTGTTGTCTTATTTTAAGAAACTGCTACAGCTGCCTCAACCTTCAGCAACACCACCCTGGTCAGTAGCCATTGACCTTAAGTCAACACTCTCCACCAGCAAAACAAATTACTATTTACTGGAGGTGCAAATGAATGTTAGCATTTTTAGCAATATTTTTAAATTAAGGTATGTACATTTTTAGGACATAGTGCTACAACATACTTAATAAACTATAGTATAGCGTAAATATGGGAAACCAATAAATTTGTGTGACTCACTTTATTGTAATATTTGCTTTATGCATTGTCTGAGGCACGCCTGTATATTTTCAAGGAAGAATATTTACGATTTCTCATTACTGAGATTGTAGAATCATTTACTTTAAATATATTTGAACTCCATTTTATAATTATTAAATAATAAAACCACTTAATCACATTTATCTTATAATTTAAATAAAACATTGCTTAAAGAAAAGAAACAAAGTCTTTTTTTATTTTTTAGTAAAAGGAAATTGATGAACAAAGTTCTTATTTTAGCCTTTAGCAACTGGATGTCTTAAACTAAAAATAATTTTGGAGTATTTAGATGAAAACAGGAATATATAAAAATAGCTATCTTCCTAATTCTTCAAAATTTAGTAACATAAGCCATTTTATTAAGGGGAGTTTATCCACACATAACTATAGTCATGCCTTGGTGTACGTAGGGATTGGGTCTAGGATCTCCACGTATACCAAAGTCTGGCATACTCAATTTCTGCAGTTTACCTGGCAGAACCCATATACAAAAAGTTTATATATATGTATATATATATGTGTGCTTTCGCATGCTACTAACAACTTATTTTCCATTCATGTTTCCATACATGTTTAGTTGAAAATCCACAAATAAGTGGACCCACACCGTTCAAATTCGTGTTGTTCAAGAGTCAACTGTATATTCCTTAAGGCTAGTTAAAGATTTCAAATGTTAATTAATACACTGAAATTTCTAAATTAAGAATTCTGTAACTTGGGTCTTTTTAAATAGGACAAACTTCCCTCTGTCTACAATGTTTTGAAAAACACAGTAGCAAAAACATTGTCTCAAATTCATTTATGAAGCAGTACTTGTGGTTTATTTATCAGAATTACAGAAAAGTAAAGAATAAGTTACATCTTCCTAACTTCTTTCTTTCTATAGTAATTTAGAAGGACCTTTATTACATACAACACCATCCCTGGTTAGGGTAAGGAGGTTAGAGTAAGCATAGTTAGAGTTAGAGTAAGCATAGATTCCAGTTCTAGCTTTGTTACTAACTTATTATATGACCTAGGGCAAGTCATATTGCCTGTCTGTATAACTAAGTGATTGAATTTGTTCCTCAGTATGGTTTATTCTCACCATCTCTAGGGCCTTTTTTGACTTAACAACAGAGAGTGGTTTAGAAAGATAACAGACAACCCACTTTTTTACTCTATTTTCATCAGTTAATCTGGCAATCAAATAGATAATTCTGTTGATGGAATTGTCATAGCTTCTGTGATAATTAACAATGCTCATATCCTGAGTGGGTGGTGTTGTAGGTTAATTTATTCTTTCAGGATCCTTGAAATACTGTTTCAAATGATCATAAGGAATTACAAATAATTTCAGCTTGACTGCAGAATTCTTCAGCAACCAACATTACACAATGTTCAATATGACAACTTAACTCCAAATTAAGTAAAATCAAACTGGCAACTTTATTTTTACTTTTAAATACTATGGATTTATTATTTTCTTAGGAAAAATTTTCTTTTAATAACTTGGTTTTATACACACAGACACACAGTGCTATTTTTATCAACCATGTGGAAACAAATGCTAACCAGTTATAACTTACTGTTAGGTTTTAGATATTTTAAGGTAGATTAGCTATTTATTTTGAAATTTCCCTCCCCACCTTCTTAGAAAATATTAAATTAGCAGAATCACAAAAACATATTATATTCACTAAAACACCCTTTTCCCATAATTAGGAATATCAAAGATTTTAGTATGATGCCCCAAGTGGAGAACTTAATGTTTGAGAATGGGTATTTTTCCCCAGAAGAAATAAGAATTAATCTAGATCATCATAATAGTATACTATAGAGGGTTTTGTTTTGTACTGTTTAGGGAAGAACAAACACATTCAGTTAGTGAGCTGGCATCCCCAAGGGCCTAAGGAATCAGGCTTAGGAAAAACAATGTTGTAAGTGTAATACTATAATTGAACTGCATTAAACTTTAATGAACTTGAGTTGATAGCAGAGGGGAAAAAAAGATCTAATGTGTATTTCTGAAAATTCTTTCTCATTACCTTGAAAACCTACAAGACAAACTAAAGCATGTTTTATAAGAATTTGGTGAGAATGGAGCAGGGAGAGAGGAAACTATAATTCTGTTATGTATGTATTGGAAGACATTGAATTACTGAATTTTAGAATTTAGTGGCCGAAAGATTAGCAGAGAGGAGTTGTCCATAGGTATTTGTTCAGGAAAGGCAAATTCACATCGACAAGTCCCTAATTTCTGTCAAGTGCTATACCAGATAGACTCATTCACACTTAGTAACTCATTTTTCCCTCATCTTGACCTTATCAGAAACACTTTCTGGGGTGAAATGCAAACTACAGGAAAGGTTTATAGCAGCTTCATTTTATTTCTATGGTTGTCAAGCTCTCATGTGATGATATCACAAGAAACAAAGAGATTGAGAGAGTAAGGAGCCAAGCTTTTAGTAGAAAAAAAGAAGCTTAAGTGTTGCCCTCTGTAATTTGCTCTCTTGAAATCTTCTCTTGGTCTTTTCCTTTCTGAGAGTTTTCCTCTTCCCATAAGTCAACGAGTTTTGAAGCTGCATTCTATATTGCAGAATGCCAAACACCAACCAAGATTAGGCTCAGGGAACAAATGGGATATAATTAAACTAGAGAGTCTGCACAGCAAAAGAAAATATGAAGAGAATAAACAGCTAAAGAATTTCTGCAGAGCAAAAGAAACTATGAACAGAATAAGCATACAACCTACAGAATGAGAGAAAAATATTTGCAAACTATGCATTTGACCAAGGTCTAATATCCAGAATCTATGAGGAACTTAAACAAATTAACAAGAAAAAAAACAAATAGACCCATTAAAAAATGAGCAAAGGACATGAACCGACTCTTTTCAAAAGAAGATAAACGTATGTCCAAGATAAACATGTGTTTAATCTTGGGAGCTACAGCAATCAAAGGAATCAGCAAGGTGTTTTCATGGGGTTTATATTCCAGAGGAAGAGAAGAACACATTAGTTTACAAATTTCCTATACTCTGGAAGTTTTCTCTGAAATTTTAAACACTTGCAACCTCAGAAACACATCGTTCTACAAGCTAATCTCATCCTCAAATGGTGCTTCCATTTCACACTGAGGTATCTCTTTTATAAAACAGCCCCACTTTATCATTTTCATCACAACAACCAAAATAACATGCAATAAGCATTCATGATGTTGGAAAAAGTGGCCTCTTCTCAGTATCTGAAGTAAAACTCTAAATTTGGTACTTTTAAAGCAAGGAAGCAGAGCATAAAGTTTTGGAAATTTTGCAACCTAACCATGTGGGAGTAGAGAAACATTCATTTTCTGGGGAAAAATTCAGGTGCAAACCAGCTGCAGAAATTTGCATAAGTAACCAGTAGCTGCATGTTGATAGCCAAGACAATGGAGAAAATGTCTCCAAGGCATTTCAGAGATCTTCATGGCAGTCCTTCCCATCACAGGCCCAGAGGCCAAGGAGGAAAAAAATGATTTCATGGGCCAGGCCCAGGGTCCTGCAGCTCTGTGCAGCCTCAGGAAATAATGCCCTGTGTCCCAGCTGCTCCAGCTCCAACCATGCCTAAAAGGGGCCAAGGTACAGCTTGGGCCATGGCTTCTGAAGGTGCAATCCCCAAGCCTTGCTGGATTCCATTTGGTCTTGGGCCCATGGGTGAACAAAAGACAAGAGTTGAGCTTTGAGAGTCTCCACCTAGATTTCAGAGGATGCATGGAAATGACTGGATATCCAGGCAGGGGTCTGCTGTAGGGGCAGAGCCATCATAGAGGACCCCTACTAGGGCAATGGAGAGGGTAAGTGTGGGGTTAGAGTCCCCAGAGTCTCTGCTGGAGCACTGCCTAATGTTTGAAGAGGTTCACCATCCTCTAGACCCCAGAATGGTAGGTCCACCACAGTTTGCATTGTGCACTTGGAAAAGCTGCAGGCACTCAGTCCACAAAAGCAGCTGTGGGGGCTGTACCCTGAAGAGCCATGGGGACTGTACCCTGAAGAGCCACAGGGGCAGCTTTCCAAGGCCTTGGGCGCCCACCCCTTGTATCAGCATGCCCTAGACATGAGACATGGAGTCAAAGGAGATTATTTTGGAGCTTTAAGATTTAATGAATGCCCTGCAAGGTTTAGAACTTGCATGGAGCATATGATCCCTTCACTTTGGCCAATTTCTCCCATTTGGAATGGGAACATTTACCTAATGCCTGTACCCCTATCATATCTCAGAACTAACTTGTTTTTTATTTTACAGGCTCATAGGCAGAAAGTACTTGCCTTGTTTGAGATTAAACATTGGACTTGGACTTCTGAGTTAATGCTGAAATGAGTTAAGAATTTGGCAGAATGTGGGAAGGCGTTATTGATTTTGCAGTGTGAGAAGGACATGAGATTTGGGTGAGGCCAGGGGCAGAATTATATCATTTGGCTTTGTGTCTCCACCCAAATCTTATCTTGAATTGTAATTCCCACATGTAAGTGGAGGGACCTGGTAGGAGGTGATTGGATTATGCGAGTGATTTCCCCCATTCTGTTCCTGTGCTAGTGAGTTCTCATGAGACATGATGGTTTAAATGTGTTACTTTCCCCTTCACTCTCTCCTGCCATCATGTAAGATGTGCCTTGCTTCTCCTTTACCTTCAACCATGATTGTGAGTTTCTTGAAGGCTTTCAAACCATGTGAAACTGTGAATCTATTAAACCTCTTTTGTTTATAAATTACCCAGTCTCAGAGAATTCTTATAGCCGTGTGAAAATGGACTAGTGCAGAGATGTCTGACTGCCGTTAATGTTTTTAAAGCTTTAATATTCAGCAATAGTAAGGGCCAAGGTACAGATTTACTGTTCAGCAAAATGGACCAAGGTTCAGCTTGGGCCATGACTTTTGAAGGTGCAATCCAAGGTTTGAGAGCCAGAAACCTTGGCTTTCTGATTTCATTCTAATTTCATATGAAAATCAGAATTCTCTTCTGATTGTTTATCCTTGGGGAACTCCATCATTTAAATACTATGTTGAAGATGATAAACAGGCAAAAGAGAAATGCAAATCAAGGGATGAGATGGTTTAAATCCAAAATTAGAAAATTATGACTGAAAGGATAATGTTATTTTTGAGTCTGTTAGTACTGGTAGTTTAATAAGGATATGGATTTGGGAAGAGTATTTAAAGATGAGGGACACTTGAACATTTGTAAATACTCATAGGAAAGACCCAGCAGAAAGGAAGAAATTGAAGGTATGATAGAGAAAAGAGATAACCCATCCTTAAGGTCTCAAAGAATGGAATAAAACTTATATCTAGACTACAGGAGAGAGGAAAAAAAAAGAGAATATCTCCTTTCCTTCCTATAACAGGAGAAAAATGAAAAACATGGACCCCAAGGCAAAGTATACAAGATTTAAAGAAGGTGAAGGTGTTCTAAGAGGGTGAATTGTCTTTTTCCTCTAAAGTAGGATCTGATGCTGTATGTGGACAGAAAATGAACCCACTTTATTTGTAATGAACATTTTCTAAGAATTAACTGGTTTAATCCAAAATAACTCAATGAAGAAATACTACTCTCTTCAGTTATAGATGAGGAAACAGAGAGAGATGTTAGGTAACTTGTCACAGTTACAGGGACAGAGTTTCTTTGCTAAGGAAGCTTGACTCAGGAACATGAGCTCTTAGCCAGCACACCACCATCTTTTCTCTCAGCCAAGTAGTTCACCTCTGTAGAGACTAGCACGAAGTACTCTCCTTTGACATCAGACAGACGTCATTCTAACTCTATGCCATAATTTATTCACCTTAAGAAAGTGATTTAACCTTTTACAAACTCAATTACGTTATTGGTAAAATTGAGATAATAATAGAGCCTCTCCCAGAGAGTCATCGGGCAGAAAAATATTTCATTGCACAATATCCAAACATTTATAGACTTCTATTATGTGCAAGGCACAGTTCTAAGTATTGGGAGCTACAGCAATCAATGGAATAGGCAAGGTGTTTTCATGGGGTTTATATCCCAGAGGAAGAGAAGAATACATTAGTTTACAAATTTCCTATACTCTGGAAGTTTTCTCTGAAATTTTAAACACTTGCAACCTCAGAAACACATCGTTCTACAAGTTAATCTCATCCTCAAATGATGCTTCCATTTCACACTGAGGTACCTCTTTTATGAAACAGCCCCACTTTATCATTTTCATCACAATAACCAAAATAACATGCAATAAGCATTCATGATGTTGGAAAAAGTGGCTTCTTCTCAGTATCTGAAGTAAAACTCTAAATTTGGTACTTTTTAAAGCAAGGAAGAACTTCTGTACAATAGTCTTTTAAATCAAAACAGAGATACCATCTTGGATTTTGGTAAAGACATGATAGGGTTTTGGTAAAGAGACTGACCATAACCAAAAGATGTTTGATAGAGCTATATTAATATTCAAAAAAGTAGAATTTAAGGAAAGAATCATTACTGGGAATAAAGAATAATAATTCATAAAGATAAAGGAATTGATTATAATCTTAAATTTGTTTGCACCTAATAACATAACTCCAAAATTCATAAAGCAAAAATTGACAGACCTAAGGAGAAATAGACAAATCCATAACTATAGAAGACTTAGACATATTTTTATCAGTATTTGATAATCAGTAAGAATGTGAAAGGATAGGGAAATTCAGTAGGTATGGAAAATATAAACAAAAGAATATATGAGACAGAATTAACAGATTTAGGACATCACATCCAACAATGAGGAATTTACATTTAATTGCAAAATGCATATTTAACAAAATTGCCAGTATGATATGTCATAATGCAAACTGCAACAGACTCACAGAAAGTATTTTCTAACCACATTTAAATAAAGTTAGGAATTGACTGAAATAGAGAAAGAGATAATGAGAACTAGAAACTAGAAAATTCCTAGTTTCCTGGAATCAAAAAAATCTTTTCTAAATGATCCATGGTACAAGACAGAAACTGAAATAAATTTTAAAATACTTTCAAACAATGAAATTAAACAAAAACATTCCAAAATGTGTGCAATGCAGCTACAGTATTTACAGAGAATGCTATGGCTTTAAATTTCAACTTCTCTATAACAGAAGATAGACACTTTGAAAATAAATTTGTTTATGCTCTTCTTTTAGCAAATCAAAACTAGAGATATTGAAGAAAGGAAATAATAAGGATGACAAATTGGTAAAATATAACACAAACATCCAAGAGAAGCAAACTTTAAGCTTTTGAAAATATTAACAAAATTTATTAACTCCCTATCAAGATAGAGCAAGGGAAAAAGGAAGAGCTAACACAAATTAGAATATCGGAAATAACAAATGGTAGCAGTACCACTATTCCTACCTGTATCAAAAAGATAACAAAAGAATTTTTAAAAACTTTTTAGCAACAAATAAGAAAGTTTAAATAAAATATCCAAATCTTTCAAAATAAAACTGTAGGAAGAGAGATGAAAGCATATAGAAAAATCTGAATTATTTGGTATCAAGTAAAGAAACTGAACTTACCATTAAAAAAAAATCCCTACAAAGACCCTAGGTCTAGATGTCTTCATGAGTGAATGTGAAATGTTCAAGAAGTAAATTATATCAATCCCACAACACTATTTCTGCTAATAGGAAAAGAATAATTATTTCCCAATTCATTTTAGGAGACCAGTATCACCTTGATACCCACACCCAATGAAGACATTACAGGAAAACAAAATTACCAAGGAATTTTTCTGAAAAGCATAGAGGTAAAAAAAAAATTGATTGGCTAAATAAAATATAAGCCAATCAAATTCAGTGATATTCAGCAGGTGGGAAAGATAATACATTGCGACCAAGACACACCTATTCTATGAATTAAAGGCTGTTTCAGCAATCAGAATAAACCTGATGCATCACATTAACAGAAAAATAAGGAGGAAAATCATATAAACATTTTGACAGACAGAATAAAATAATTTCACAAAAGTCACTACCTACTTTAATAATAACAATAAAATCTCTTGGCAAACTAGAAACAGAAAAGAGTTTATCTTTTAAATAATATTGATATACTCTAAACACAAGAATGGCAAAGCAAAAAACCTCAGTCACAGAAGAGTACACAGTGTCTGTTTCCATTTATAAAAATATAAAAACAGGTAAAACTAATCTATGCTATTAAAAGTCAAGAGATTGGTTAATCTTGCAAAATATGGGCTTCTTAGCTGCTAAAGATGTTAAGTTTATTGGGTGGATATGTTTAGTTTGTGAAAATCAATCAAGCTGTCCACTTTATGATGTATACACTTTCCTATAAGTATATTTATTAGACCTCAATAATCAGACTATGGGAATGATACAATGATGCCTTTTATCATCACTTCTAGTAAATATTTACTAGAAATCACAGGTCATCCAATGAGGTAAGAGTAAAAACATCATTAAGAATTGGAAAGAAAAAAATAAAAGTATCATTTTTAATAAGGGACACGATTGTTCACAAAGACTATCTAAATAATGTTCAGAAAAACAACTTAGAATAAGCAAATTAAGAAATTGTACTAGTTACATGGTCAATGTACAAAAATAAGTTGTATTTCTTATAGCAGCAATAATAAAAATAAAATTTTAAAATTATAATAGCACAAAATCAAATATTTAGAAATATATCTTTAAAAAGATATGTGCAAACTCTGAAAACTAAATGGTATCATTTAGAAATACTAAATAATAACTAAATAAACTGAACAATACACTCTTTTGGGATTTCATTATTAAATGCCATTCAGATACCAATTATGTTAAAATTTGTCTATGGATTTAATGAAACCATGTGATAGCCAGTCTCTAAAATGTTTTCCATGGACCCTGACCTCCTGACACTCACACACCATTTGGTGTGCTCTCCCACATTATACTAGAGTTGGTCTGTGTGACCAATAAATGTCTATAGAAGTGATTGTATGTGACTCCAGAGATTATATTTTCAAAGACTCTGCAGTTTCCATCTTGGTTGATTTCTCTCCTTTTCCTTCTCATGGACCACTCACTTTGAGAGAAGCAAGCCACCACATTTTGAGGGCACCCATCCAGACATCCCCATAGAGAGCCTAGCCAACAGTCAGTGGGGAACTAAGTGAGTTAACAGTGAACCTTATTGGAGGTGGATAGTCCAGCCTCAGTTAAGCTTTTATATAAATGCAGCATCAGCCGACGGCTTGGCTACAACCTCATGAGAGATGCTATGCCAGAAAAACCAGATGTTTGAATACTTGAGATAATAATTGTTTGTTGTTTTGAGCTCCTAAATTTTGGGGTGATTCACCATGCCACAAGAGATAAGTAGTATAAATTCCAACCAAAATCTCAGAAGTTTTTGGTGAAAACTAAGGAGCTGATTCTACAATTAGTGCAGAAATACAAGGGTCAGAGAATAGCCAAAGTAATCTTAAGAACAAACTTCAAGTACTAACATGACCAGGTATCAAGACTCATCACAAATTATAGTAATTAAGACAACGTAGTATAGGTGCAATGATAGACAAACTGTTCAAAGGGACAAAATGGAGTGGTCACAAGCAGATTCACATTATAGCCACCTACTTTATGACAAAGGTGACCTTACAGTGAAATGGAGAAAGAATGTTCTTTCCAACAAATGTTACTGCGTCAATTTGAAGTCCTTACCAGGAAAAAAAAAAAAAAAAAAAAGTGTATCTGGACCTCTGTATCATTCTCACACACACACACACACACACACACAAATTACATATGGCTTGCAGATCAAAATGTAAAATATAAAACAATATATATTTTAGAATAAAATATAGAACATCTTTATGGTCTTGGAGTTGGCAAATATTATATTTTTAAACAATTTTTAAAAATTACAGTTCATAAGGGGAAAAATAACTGAACCACATTAAAATCAAGTATATTTGTCCTGCAAAAAACAAAGAGTAATACTTGAAACTGTGGAGTCTGGTATTTGTACTGCATATGTCCAACAAAGGACTTACATTGATTCTATAGAAAGCTCTCCTACATATAAACCCAATTGAAAATTTGGGCCAAATACTTGACACTTCACTAATGAGGATATCTAAATGGCCGGTACACAGATTCAAAATTCTCTCTAGCTTTTTTTTTTAATAAGCAAATGAACATTAAGGCCACAATTTTTAAATCTTTACACCTCCACTAAAAAGACTAAAAACAAACAAACAAAAAAATAGAATAGGAAAATTTCAAAATTCCTGTTAAGCATACAAATTGGTGCAATCATATTGGAAAAATTTAGCAGTAGCTACTGAAACTGAGCATATGCATGCTATGTGATGTGGCAATTCTAACTATATAATCAATAGAAATGTATATACACATATATTCACAAAAAGCATGTATGAAATTAATATATAAGCAGTGTTCATAGTAGCACTTTTTATGGTAGCCAAAAACTAAAAAATCTTCAATCCCATAACAATACCGTAATGAGTAAAGAAATCGTGATATTTTACACCATTAAAATCTATAGAGCAACAAGAATGAACATTCTACAAATACCACAAAACATAGTTGATTCTCACTAATATTGAGCAAAAGAAGACACAAAAGTGTACATACTGCATATGTACACTTATATAAAATATGAAAACTGTATGTTGAAGTCAGAAGAATGGTGACCCATGCATGATGGGCTTCTCAGGTAGTGTTGATGTTAAGTTTCATTGAGAATGTTTATTTTATGAAAATTAATTGAACTATATGCTCACAATATGTGCATTTTTCTGTATGTGCACTCTACCTCAATAAAAATTTTTAGAAATTGGGAAATTGCCTGTAATTTCCTTCAGTTTTGTTCAGAAAATAAAACATTGTAGTTTCTCACTAACTGAAAATGTGGGCCCATACCTCATATTGCCTAGATATTTTTGCCTTATTTTTAGCCATCTCTATAAAAGTAATGTGTCCTTACCAATAAAACTAGTCTTAAGAATCCAGTAAAGGTTTAAGTGTCTTTTCAATTCAAAGAATTTCAAAGTAATCATTTTTTATTAGTTAAACCTTTCACGATTTATAAAATATGTGATTAGTGTTAAAAAATATTTAGACTGTAAAAACAAACAAAAAAATATGACCACTCTGACACAAAGCTTATCATGTCTCGTGTAGGAAACTCAATTCCACTACCTACAGGTCTACAGGGAATAGCTTATTTTCTTTGATATTTCTAAAAAATAAAAATAAAATTAAAAAAATAAAAAAAGCTCAAAATGACCTTTATCTGTGTTTCCAGAATCAACTCACTTTACTCTCTATTTCATTTCTTAAGAAACTGCACATTGAGTGCTTATTATGTTCCAGGCACGATTTTATATTATGTATCTAGAGGTAAAAAGAGAGGAAAGGTCCTTCATCCAGTGGGATTACAATCTAATGGAAATGATGTATCATGACCAAAAACTACACATACAGGTGTTACATTCCTGTTCCACACCCCGACCCCTGATTCATGGCTAGAAGAAAGTCAGAGGATGCTCTTGGCTTTCTTTTGTTATATGCAGCTGAAACTGATCCTAATACATGTAGTAAACATGGTAAATGTAAGAAGGGATGATGGAGAAAAAAAGAGGGAAAGTGTTACAAGGTAGCCAAAACAGTCAAAGTAATTCTGGAACAGATATGAAATATTCAGTCCTACCAAAATGAAAACATTTGAGAAGGACTGACTGTATTTCTGCTGACGCTGGTGATAGCTATGGCCAAAAACTTATGGTTAGCTGACTTTGTTGTTATTCTGAATGCATTCCCTGGTATAAGGTGGTATAAAAAATGTGTATTATATAATAAATACAAGCCAAATCTTTTGAGAAAATGGATTCATTCACTGAAAATCCAGATTAATCGTACTGTAAAGAAAAGTCGTGTTGGACTTGAAGATATCAGATAGGTAATTCTTAAGCCTAAGCTTCTGAAGATATCATATTTGTGTTATTTTGAGGTATACTATTTTCATTATTATACTAGTCAGCTCAGATAGCTGTAAAAAAATATCATGGACTGGGTAGCTTAAACAACAAAAATTTATTTCTCACACTTATGAAAACTGCTAAGTCTGAGATCAGGGTGCCAGCATGGTCCAGACCTGGTGAGTACTCTCATCCTGGCTTGCAGACAGCTAACCTCTGTGTCTTCATGTGGCAGAGAGTGAGGGAGAGAACTGTGTGTCTTTCTCTTTATATAAGGCCACAAACCTTATCAGATTAGGACCACATTCTCATGACCTCATTTAACCTTAGTTGCCTGCTAAAAGCCCTAGCTCCAAATATAATCAACTTTGGGGATTAGGGCTTCAATATACGAATTTTAGGGGGACACAATTATATCCTTAACAATTATGCTTTGTAAGTTTAAAATATAGAGGTAAAGCCACAAGTGATGACAGCAGTATAACTATATTCATATTTTAAATGCCGATAAGCCTAAGTGTTAGTTAGCTCTGACATCTGCTTGGAAATAAAATAACCGTTTGTAAAAATAATATTTTATTAGGTGACCTCAGGAGACATGGCCAATGAATTGATCCTGACTTTAATTTTGACCAAAAAAAGTTCTCAGCTTGACTAAACTATAGACAGGCTTCTTCTCAATCTCCTTTTTCATAGAGCATTTATTTTAGAAAACATGCAACTTTTCTCTCCTGTGAGATGAAATCTTCTCCCAACTTTTTGCCAGTTTTATAATCCAGGAATGTCTTTTTCAAGGACCTGAGAGTCAGCCCTTTGAAATGCAATCATCAAGAAAAATAGTGCTCCAGTTTCTGTGAGAGGTTATGAGTCTAACTTCATATTTGACAATTGGCAAACACAGATGGTCTAATCCCAGTGACTAACCTCCCTCACTTACTCTTCCAGTACTTTTCTACTAGCTCAAGGAGCACCTAAAAATTCCCCAGTCTTTTATTTCAGCAGTTGAGTTCAATCTCTATCCCTTATTGCAATAGTCTTAGATAAAGTCTTACTTGCCTGCTTAACTTTCAAGTGCTATTTTTCTTTGACAGTTCAAAATAAAGGCATGAGAATAATCTATAATATATAAGCAAACCATGGCAAATCCTATGTTATTATCATGCTGAGCAGGACATTTGACAGCTGTCAGAGGTATAAAACCTTTTAATTTATTTTTAAATCCCAAGAGAAAAGTGATGCTAGAAGAATGAGAATGGGACAGATGAGAGAAAGGATACCTTGGAACTGAAATTTTCTCCTTCACTTTCAGGAGTACACTGAGTAATAATCAATTACACCAGAAAGGGAAACTAGGTAACTTTATTCAGGGATCAAAAGGAAAAGTCACAAGCATATAAGAATTGTTATTCACAACATGGTTTTTTATATGGTCTATTATAACTTAACAATGCTTATTATCTTTAACATTAAATGATTTTTAAAACAAAATTACTTGTAAATGAAAATCTTCTAAACTTTTCTATAAAAGATATTAATAAAAAAGACTTCATGCTTTTGTTTGTTTCTTATGTCAAAAAGTAAGACTAGTTTGACCTTCATATGACTATAACATTATTTGTTTAAAAGGGCTTTATTGAATGAGAGGAGTATCCCTTTTGCTGCTTTTTTTTTTCTTGTTCTAAATTTTGTCCGCACACCACAAACATGCATTTATTTATCCAAAAGAGAAAAAAATGAAAGTAATAAAATAGAGATAAGATGAAAACAAGATTTTATTACTTTATTTTCTCGTTATTCAAGATAAAACACAACCGGCAAACAAGCTTCAAGTTAAATATTAAAAATGCAACACACCAATAACTTATCATTCTTTTAAGAGACAGAAATTGTGGAGGAGGTTTTGATATTTTAATGGAAAAAAATAAATCTAACATGAGCATGATTTAGAAAATATTTCTACAAAATAGCATTCAGTAAATTATTCTACATAACCTCACATTCGTCATAAGGCATGGCTATTTTCTTGGGCATAATTAAATGCCACCTCAACAAACAATCTTATTTCCTAAACTGTCTTTTTTGGTTCAGGTTTCATTTTAGCAGTGAGGCACATCCCAGTTTCTCCTTTATAGGAAGCTGTGTTTTCACTTTTTCATTTATCTTTGAGCCTTGTGGATGAATAAATGAATTATCTACTCTGCTTCTAATTTTTAAATTGCCATTTCAGTTTCCCAACTAAATTACTAAAAATTATTATATGTCTCCCCAAAGTCCTTCAATGTGTATCTCACATTTGGTCAAATAAACATATGAGGAAAATTCTCATGAAAGTACACGATTTTTCTTTCCTTTAAATCATGTTTTTAAAAGTTAACTGCTTGATGTAAAGACCAATTTCAATTTTTTAATGTTTATTCCCATTTTGCTTGGCACAAAAATAGAAATAAAAGGGTACCCAGTCTGTGTTAGAGTAAATTAACTTTTGTTCTGTTCAGTTCTCCGATTACTTTCTCAGTGTTAAACTCTCAACACTTAAAATGGTAATCAATTGGTTTTCCTATAGGAATGCTGCTGTTGAAGAAATTACTTTCAGAAGAAATTATAAGCAGTGAATCTGCTAATAGAAACTATTCAGGAATATTTAATGACTATCATTTGATCAGAAAAGTTCCTAAAGTGGGTTTATTAATGTTACTAGTATTTCAGCATTGAGTTTAGTGGCTGACATTAATAAAGAGATGTCCAAGAATGATTATGAACCTAGCTGCAGGCAAGTTTGCTATTGGGACATCAGTAATCTCAGCACTATATTATTGGCTAGGGAAGTAGGACAGTCACATTCAAGAGGTTAAAATAGATCTCTTTTTTATTTGTGCTTAATGAAGCCATCAGCTATAATCCAGTAGCACAGTACTGCCTTTTGTATGTTGTCTTCCATTGTATAAGGTGGCACTCATTGAGGAAAGAGCTTAAAGTGAATTCCTTAATAGGAGACAAAACTGATGCAAATAGAATTTGTTTACTTATACAGGATATTTTCATATTCAATAAGACTCCAAAACATGTTATTTGTATTCTACTTTAAACTGAAATATACTGGCATATCTTAGAGAAATGACCTAAACAGACTTTTCAAGTGATGATATATACAACTACACAAATTCACTGTAGCATCACATATTAGACAACATAGGACAAGGCTTGAATGTTTAATACAACCCAAGGAATACTGCACTATGAATTAGGTTCACTCTCTTTGTCATAGATGTGATGTAGAAAATATACTATTAGGCACTGACCTCAGAAATAGAATATAGTCATAACACATGAGAAGCAAGGGAGTGAAGAAATGACTCTTTTAGAATTCATAAGAAAACTGTGAGTGGTAACTTCGGAGAAAATTTGCGTGTAAGTTTGTAGCGTATCCACTTAGAGGAAGCTCAGTGTCACAAGGCATTTGATACTATTATAATTAATCACAGTTACTAGTAACCAGAATGCCAGATGGATTTCCCAGAGAATTTCAACCCTCATTCCAGGCCTTATGAAGCCCAAAGTATTTCTTATTCTGAAAATCTACTTGGAGTTTATTCTATAGTTTTATTCATTGGCATAGCTAGCAATATAATAATATTGCTTATCACATCGACTGAATTATGACCCGTTCTCCCTATCACCCAAAATGTTCCATTTCTTTCATGCACTAAGTTCTTTACCACATCATTGTTTGTGCACATGCTAGTCCTTCTGCCTAGTGTGACGATTTGAATTATCCACCTGTCAGTCCCCTAGATATGCCCATGACTTAACCCTTAGGACCTGCAAAGTGTCACTTTTTTTAAAGGAGGTTTAGCAGATATAATTCAGAATCTCAAATTAATTCATCTTGGATCTAGGGTGGGTTGTAAATCCAATGACAGGTTTCTTAAAAGAGAAAGGTACAGGGAGACTTGAAACACAGAGATATTCAGGGCAGAAGACACTGTGAAGACAGAGGCTGAGACTGGAGTAATATATCTACAAACCAAGGAACATCAGGCTGCCCGAACTTCAGGCTGCTACAGGTGAGGCATGGACCCCATTCTCCCTCACAGCCTCCAAAGAGAACCAACCCCACTTTCACCTTCCTGTGGGATGTCTACCCTCCAGAATTGTGAAAGAATACATTTCTGTTGTTTCAAGCCATCAGATTTGTAGTTGTTACAGCAGTGCTAAGAAACTAACAGAGTGGGACACTTTCTCTCTCTTCATGGACAGTCTTTGCTTCAGGTCTCTGTGGAAAAGCTTCCTGCTCAGAGTGGCTTTCCTTAACCATAGCATTAAAATAGATCACTAAATCGATTATTCACTGTCACTGATTCTGTTCATTTTTACAGTATTCATTACAGTTATAACTATATATTTACCTATTATTTCCTGACTTCCACACTCTGTAAAACTCTACAAAATCTCTTTTTGTTTTCTTTCTTTCACTGAACATAGTTTATCTGGCAACTTGTATATGCTTAACACCTAATTGGGCTCAACAATGGTTGTTGAATACATAAATGTACTAATAAGTGAACATTACCTATGAAATTCAGCCTATTTGTGTTTTTAAAAATAACAATAAAAATAAAGCACACCTAGAACATTCACAAGCATAGTGGTATTTCCATCACTAAAGAGTGATGGGAGGCAAGAGAAATGGATTATATCATCTACTGTGCAGCACCAACGAATCTTAAATCTTAGATATTTCTGTGCTGCTAAAAATCAAATTATGTCATTTTAAAATTAGATAAAATATGGAGCGCCATCCTGCTAGGTGTATGCAGACCAGAAGGAAATTTAGTTGGGAAAATACTTGTTTTTCCAAGTTCTGGTGTTTTATTACAATCCAACAAGAGGAAAGCAAGATCTTCTTTCCCTTCAGACTCTAATATATTTTAGATTTATTTCTGTTTTATGGATTTAATTTAACACTTCCACATAGATGTTTTTATATTTCATGAATTTAATAATACACTAAACTTATATTTGTCTCCTATTATTGAAAAGTACCAAAGCTCCTTTCTGTTTTGTTTGATTTTACTGTAGGGTTTTGCTTTTTCTAGAGATACTTTTCATTTAACAGTTTTTGCTAAGCGTCAGGCTCTTCTTTGTTCCATATAATTATTGTTTTCAGATTTCAATTTGTATGTGTTTGTCTCTTAAGGCATTGGTGAAATCTCAGATTTTATATTCAGCATAAAGGAGAACAACTTCCAGAAAACACATATTCTTAAAATGGAGTGTTTGTTCCCTACCATTTTTCACACCTCTCTGAATTTTAATTCTGTTTAGTTGGGAGGCTGCGATTTTACTTTCGCCTGTGAACCTCATGCATGAAAGCGGCACATTAAATTGTAAAAATACAAACAGATCGTGGGATCATTCCAGAAGCCAGGCATGATGTCCTCCATGAGGTGTTGGGAGGACACCACAGATTCGTTTCAGACAGTGATCAGTATCAAGGATGGAGTTAAATCACTCAGCCTCTGGGTTGGGTGGGGTGGTTCAAATGGATGACTGTGTGGTCTCCTGAGAACACTGAAGCCACAGGCTGGTGCCTATGTTCCCTGAATTGGATGCAGAAAACAAAGGCAAAATGGCTTTGACCCCTATTACCTTTGAAGCAGTCATGTCAGAAAGGAGAAGAAAACAACATTTCTGAAGGCATTGTCCAAGGCTGATCTCATCACCGAACGATTTCAAGCCTTAAGCACCAGGACAGAAGGAGGGTGGAGGAAGGGATCAGAAGGAACAGGCTGTAGGTTTGCAAAAATGTGTGAAACCATGAAATCAAAAAAGCAAAATGATCACTGCCTATTTGTGACTCAGATCTTCAGAGTTTTCCTAGTTCTTCTAGAAACATAAGTCAGGTTAGTTTGCTTATCCTTTCTGTCAACATGGATCAAACCCCTAAAATGTGGTAAGTATTATCAGAGCAGGACAATATCTTACTCTCAAGTGTGAAGGGAACAGAAACAAAGCAGCAGTTTTAGCAGGGGTCAATGACAGACTGGAGGTATATTAATAGCCTCCAGGCTGTGATTCACCATTTGAAACATTATACATAATGTTTTTTGTTATTATATTATATATAATTTTTTGTTATAAGCTGTTTGAATTTTTCAAAAATTTCATACATGCAATGGAATATAGATATGTATATACACATATATATGCTAAAGTATAAAGAGTAATAATAATAATAAACAAACCCCTGTATGCCTACCACCCACCTTATTGCCTTTCCTTTGAGGTACCATGTGCTCTTTCCTGAACCTATCTCTATCCCTGTTTGATAGAGGGAGCCCCTATATTGAACTTTGTGTTGATCATAGCCTTCTTGTCCTTCCTCACTTTATCTCCATGTATGTATCCTTAAAGAATAATAAATGGAATTAAACTGAATGTATTCTGCTGTCACCTTTTTTATGTTCATTGCCATATAAGTTTTTTCACTACTAAATATTATTTCATTATGAGTATATCACAAATGTTCTCTTCTCCAGCCGGAGCTTATTGAATTGCATCTTTGTTTGAAATAGAAAACGGCAATGTTACTGTGAACATTCTTTTATGTGACTTCTGGTGTACATACTCAAGAATGGATGTATACCTTGAATACAATTGCTGGTTTGTACAATAAAAGCACATCTTCAGTTTTAATAGATAAGGCCGAATTGCTTTCCAAAGTATTAATTTATGCTCCCCACCAGTATACTAGAATTTCCAGGGCTCCAGATCTTTGCCAATGTTTGAGATTGTCAGAGTTGCATTTTTGCCAAGTTGGGGAGTATAAAATGTTACTGCATTGTGGTTTCATTTTGTAAATTTTTTATGATTAGTAGGTTGAACATGTTTTATTAAGGGAATTCTTATTTCTTCTTCTTGGCAATCCCTCTTCATGTCTTTTGCCTTTCTTCCTATTGAGTTGTGTTTAATTATTAATTTTTAAAGTTTCTTTATGTTTAATCTTTTATTGGTCAACATTTATTTAATCATTAAAGTGAAGAGAAGCCAGATTTAGAGTAGAAAAATCTTCTGAGGCCATTTCTAGAAATATGCTAAGCATGTGAATATTTATTCTATTTGGAGAAAAAGTTAAACACATTTAAAAAAATCTTAGATATTTCTTTTCTCAAAATTCCTTTCGGTCATGTGACAACTATAGGTTTCTCTTGACCTTCCCCCCGTGCAGTGCTCAGTCTCATGCTTTATCCCTGACTCATTTCCTTTCTAGTCTTTTCACTATTATGACATCCCCCCTTCCTTCTTGGGTAGAGAAAGGACGTCTCTTATCTTAACCCTAAACACAGGTACCCAGGGTGTCACCTCCTAAGATATTTTCACTTTGTTTTAAAACATTTACAGAGTGCTTTTTACACATCAGTGGCTATTCTGTTAAGACAAAAATATATATATTTAAAACTTAGAAATAAGTCAAAGCAAAAGCAGAATATCCTGTCAGTTTTATGGTAGAGCATTTTTTCACTATTTGATCATTTAATTATATAAAAAATGCACCTATGATTATTTATAATTAATTTTAAAATTATTATTAATCAAAAGGAGGTAAGTTACTACTTAACTTGTAGGTTTTTATATGATTGAAATGCAAGTACTTTCTGTTCAGTAGCAAAGACGATCCCAAACTGTTACAGGCCATTACCCTGGAAGGCATTAAACAGTCACATACCTAACCTAGCCATCATTCCCCAACAATCTTTCTCTAGTGCCGATATAGCTTTCTGCCTATAATTCTCCTTAACACCAGATTGATCATTCTGCCAGCTCCCTCATTAATTAGTTGAATAAATTCTTGGCATATGTTCATGCTATGTTTTTATGAGAGTCATACGATGAGCTTTTTAAAATGGAAGTCTAGCTTTAGAAACACTAACCAAATTCTTATCAAGGTATTTTTTTAAGAACCAAAATTTTTCTTCTCTAACCTGAATTACACTGCTAGCTTTTGGGACATTACCTTAATAGCTTTTTCCCCCAACACCACTGAACACATGGCATAAAAGATTTTAAAACAATAATACAAAAAAAAAAAAAAATACATAGGGTTTGCCTTTGCTTTACTTCTAAGCAGTAGATAAAAATTTCTGAACATTGTCATTATCTCTAATTAAAGTCAAAGTTATTGTTTTTGAAAAAGCAGTCATATAAAGTCCAGAAAATTGTTCTCTCATTCTCACTAAAACTGTATTACTAAAGCAAACCATAAGAAAGACAAAGGGAGATAGTGAAAATACATACATTCTTCATGATGCTACTTCTCATCTCTGTAGTACCCACAACTAAGGTTATCTTTGGCCAGTAGGTCTCTGTGGCAATGGTACTAGGCCAGGAACAAAATGTATGGCATAGCACCTTCTTTAAGTATCTACTTTTGAGAACGTCACTAGAGCATCAAGCCAAAATCATGTCAAGGAAAGCCATTCATAGGTTTATGACAAACTGCTTTAACTATCATAGATATCATTTTAATTAGAATGGTCATAAACAAAACCTAAGTTCTCCAGGTTATATGCACATGTACTACACATATGTATACAATCATGAATCAACACACATGCATACATTTATATTACAGCAGTCATTTTAATTTATAGTTATATAAATCTACCATATACTGTGAATTTTACTTTTAATTAGATTTGGTTGGAGAAAAGGTACTTAAAATAATCTTGCCAATTTGTTAGAACTTTTAACGTATGCGTCAAGGTGACACACATCAAAATATCTATGATTCCTCACTTAGCAGTGTTCTTAAGATCATGGGGACATCTTAAAAAGTGATATCATAGTAATATAGTATTATGATATCAGATAAAGAGAGATGGCATTATTACCAAATGATAGTGTAGGTGTGTGTGTGTGTGTACCCTGTCACACAGATTACTATGGATAAAATTTTAAAATTGGCTTATAAAATATATTTTGTAGTTTTCTTGAAACATGCTTACATTCAGGCGTTACTTAGTATTGAAAATAAATTTATTTTACCTTTTAACATTTTCACATATGATTGTAGATTATTCACTGAACAGAAAGCATACAAAATATGGCAAATATAGAATATATGATAATATTTTACTCTTTACTGAAGAGGTTGTATAGGCAGAAAAAACATAAGGCAAAGTTTGTTTGTTTTTCATTTTTTATTTTTATTTGCTTTAGTGACATTTTGCCTGAACAGTAGTATCATGCAATATTTTGTATATTTACTCAGAGACCCATTTAAAACTATGCTTTTCAGCCAACAAACACATGAAAAAATGCTGAACATCACGAATGATCAGAGAAATGCAAATTAAAACCACAATGAGATATCATCTTACACCAGTCAGAATGGCTATTACTAAAAAGTCCACAAACAACAGATGTTGGCGAAGATGCAGAGAAAGGAAATGCTTATACACTGTAGGTAGAAATGAAAATTAGTACAGTCTTTATAGAAACCAGTATGGAGATTTTTCAAAGAACTAAAACTAAAACTACCATTTGATCCAGAAATCTCACCACTGGCTATATACACAAAAAGGAAAGAAATCATACCAAAATGTTACTTACCTGTACTCATATGTTTATCACAGCACTATTCACAAGAGCAAAATATGAAATCAACCTAAGTGTTCAATGGTTGGATTTAAAAAGTGGTATGTACACATGCACACACACACACATGCACACACACACAACACACACACACGTACACCATGGATTACTACTTCACTAGAGAAAATAATAAAATAATGTCTTTTGCAGCAACACGAACAGAACTGAAGGCCATTAATCTAAGTGAAACAACTCAGAAACAGAAAGTCAAATACTGCATATTCTCACATGTAAGTGAGAGTTAAACAATGTGTACACATGGACATACAGATTGGAAAAATAGATATTGTGGACTCCAAAAGGTGTGAGGGGAAGAAGGGTTGAAAAATTACCTATTGATTACAATGTTCACTATTTGGGTGATGTTTACAGACTTTACTACTACATAACATATACATGTAACAAAATTGCACTTGTTCCCCCCTAAATCTATACAAATAAATAGAAGACATAAATATAAAATATGCTTTTTGAAGAAAATTCTTCAAATTTAGGAGACTAAAAACCCATGTACATGAGATTTGTTTTCTAAGTTACAGACTTGCAGCTCCATAAGTGTTCAAATAAGGAACTAATACATTAGCACAATAGAGACAATTCACCAGAAATGCCAAAAACAAAAAAGAACTCTAAAGAGTAATTACGCATACAAGATACCTGCCAGTAGTTCCAACCTGGTTTCGATCAACCATATGTTGCTCTATTACTCATCAACCCCAAAGGTCACCAGTGGCTAAACAAGACCCACAGGATGCTGCCAACAGGTCTGAAGCCTTGGTAGACAGTAGGAGAAAACAGAGAAGGTGAAAGGAAGATGGGCAAAAGGAAAAGTGTAAAGAGAGAAAGGAGAAATATTTGAGATCCTGCCACTGCACTCCACTCTGGGCAACAGAGCAAGATGTTGCTAAAAAAAAAAGAAAGAAAGAAAGAAAAAGAAACAACAAACCAAGAAAGGATAAGAAATTTAAGTGTGCCAGAAGAATGACCTTCCAATGTCAACCTGACATCATTTAGTAAGAATATTTATGACTGGTTGTTATATAAACTAGACCTACAAGATCTTCATCTTCCCATTCTTTATTCAAAAGAAAATAAAATACTGCAAGTCTTATTTGGACTATTTATCTATTACATATGAAGAAAGAATATTTTGTATTTAGCTAAATAATGTCTTGTTTGGACTATTTATCTGTTACAGATGAAGAAAGAATATTTTGTGTTTAGCTAACTAATGCTAGAAAAGCCACAAGAAAATATGGGTACAATAACTGACACAAATTAACTTTCCACTGCTCCTTAAATCTTCAATTAACCATCAAATTTTATAGATATCAGCAAATTTGCACATGTGTATAATAAAAATTAGTTATATTTTATCTATTTCCCTTCATTACTCAATAATATTATACACTTGATCTACTGTCAGGCTTTCTGCTAGATACTATGATACATAATGAATAAAATCTTGTACTAATGAAGCATATAGCTTATATAAGTAGACATTAAACTAAAAAGAACATCAATTATATATATAATATTGATAACTGCTATAAAATCAGAGCATTAGGATAGTGGTTACTATGATGGAGCACTTTTCTATGTGTACATTTTACTTCACATTAAAATATTAAATATATTTTGATATGAGAGATCTAAGTGAAGATGACAATCAGGCAACTGGATGTATAAGTATGGTCTTTTAAAAATGTTTTGGGCTAGGGCATAAATTATCAGATTCAAGCATGTAGGTGGTATTCACAATCATAGAAATGAATGAGAAAAACTAAAGAAAGGTTATTGCTATCCTCCAATGCAATAAAAAACACTTAAATGTCTAAACCAAATGTTAATAAGTTATTTAACTCTAAAATTTTGTCTTTTGGAAAAGGTGCTATTCAAAGAACAGTCATATCTAGTTATTTGTACCTCTGTCACCAAGTGGCATCAATGGAGCTAAAGAAAAAATATTAAAGCTATTTCTTTGTTGTTTGAAAGGAGAAAGGACTGATGGGGTCACTTTTCAATCCAGTCACTTCTGGTTTTTGACTTTGAATCACTGCAAGGAAAATTAAATAATCCAAGTAAATGATTGAGGGTTCAACAACAACAACGAAACTCCACTGTACGTTTGTTTCTCTTATTTAAACAAATATTAAAGAATGTGAATGATAAGAATAAATAGGGCTAAGGATAGCGAGTCCCAAAATTATAGGCTGTTAAGTTATAAAATTAGTAATGAATAGTGTATTGAGCATAGGCTTCAGATGGCAAATAGGACTAGATTTAAATTCTGGCACCTACAGGTTCCTAGTAGATTGCATAGGTTATGTAGTATCTCAAAGCTTGAAATTTTCATTTGTGAAATGCTGTTATTGTTTTTATAGGATTAGTATAAAGATTGTGATAATGTTCATAAAATATAGAGATTTGGTAGAAACCATAGAATGATGAACTCCAACTTTCATATTTTACAACTCCACTCACAAAAACACAAGGATCCTGAGATAGTCCAAGTGACTTGGCCAAAATCAAGAACATACCTAAATCCTCTCAGTTTTCAATGATATGATGCTTCTAAAATTTTATGTCATTTCTAATAACCTACTATTTAGAATAAGTCTTGATCTTAATTTTCTCCACTATAAAGAAAAAATGACATACACAATTAAGATACTTAGTTTATGGAAACTGTTCTTTCACTTAAGAACAACTAATGCTTATTGAATTCTTACAGAGAACATCTAACTGTGTACACTACCCTGAGAAATCCAGAATAAAAAAGAAACAGCACAAAAACTGAATCTGAAATTGGAAAATGAATACATTTATGTTATTCTGTTTTACCATCTACGACTCTTTAAATTGTCTCAGCAATCTTTAGAAACAATCACTATACTGATACAGATACTTGACTTACCTCTACATTTCCTGACCCCTGAAGTGTAAAAGATTGACACTTCCAAGATAGATTTTAATTGAATATCTACAGCGCTTTATAGATATGGCAGGTCAAGATGATCAAAACAAGTCAGATACAAAATCTCAAATATAATATATCCATTTTACCTAAAAAATATACTCAACAAGCATTTCTCCAGGATTCCAAAAATATTTTAACACAAATACCCATATACCTTCAGAGATAAAATGTCTAGTTACATTACATATATTACATCCTGAAAATCATTGAAAATGGTACTATATGTTGTTATATGTGTATGTATATATGTCTTTATATATGTCATGTGTATATATACATATATACATACACATACACCTATATATTTCATGTTCCAATGTGTATTTAAATGATGAAGATGTAGGACAGACAAAATATCATTTTCCTCTACCCATTCTAGGTTCATGACTGAGACCCTTATAACAAAAGACAGATTAACAACAGAAAATCATACACAGTTATTGAGTTTTATGTGACACTGGAGTCTTCATAAAGAAATGAAGACCTAAAATATGTAAATTTGAATTTTTTTATAGTAGGTTTGATGAAAAGTAGATAGTCATTGAGAAATATGATAGGGCAAAAAGATGTGATCTAATAGTAATAAGCTGGTGGAAATACCAAGTCTGCCTGTTCAGATTCTTTTCTGACTCTTCATCTTCAGAGTTAAGGTTGTTTCTTTACTCCAGGTATAGAAAAGCATCTCTCACAAGAAGGTCCTGTGATCTGCCCCAGGGAGGTCAAAAAATCCTTCCTAAGTTTATTGACCTGATTCAGGGGAGAAGGGCAGGAGAAAGTCAGAGAGATCTTTCTGCTTCTGCAGTTTTCTCAAATTCATTTAGCTTAAAATATCCAATACTCCAAGGTGTCTTATTCCGGGGTAGCATGTTCTGAACCCCAACAAAGACATCCAACTAAGACGACTGAATATGTCAAAATATACAAAATGATTCAACAGGATACATTAATTTGCATACTTTCTATCCTTATGACAGTCTTCTTGACAATAGAGCCACTATATTTATCAAGAAAGTGGATCAAAAAACAGCAATAAGAGAAAATTTTAATTTACGCAAAAGCTATATATTATTTATTTATCTTACAAGCATTAATGATACTGTATTTGTTATTTATGAAGGGCACAATATTAAAAAAATGTATCCCTTACATAAAATATCAACACCAAAATACATAAATTAAAATATACAGTTGATAGAATCTAGAAGAAGTTGAAAAACACAATACCAATGGAAGACAAATACATTTTTTATAGTTCTAGAGAGATCAGGAACACACAAATAAATTAACAAACAAGTATTCTACAGAGAGTTAGCATTTGTTTCCCACCACTCATAGGACCCTTGGAACAATGGAAGAGTTCAATACCTTGCAATATGCAGCCCTTGTAGAGAACACATTCTTTGACTGTAATGCAGTACAAGATGAAAATAACAACAAAATAAAATGAGCAATACTCAGTAATTGGTCCTAAGTTTTGCAGAATTGCACTATGACTCTCTATTTTTATTCAAATATTGTTTTTCAGATTTTCAACTTATTAACCTTGTATTAGTCTGTTCTCATGCTGCTATAAAGACATACCTGAGACTGGGTAACTTATAAAGGAAACAGGTTTAACTGACTCACAGTTCCGCATGGCTGGGGAGGCCTCGCAATCATGGATGAAGGCAAATGAGGAGCAAAGTCACATCTTACATGGCAGCAGTCAAGAGAGCATGTGCAAGGGAACTCCCCTTTATAAAACAGTAAGATCTCATGAGACGTATTTTCTATCATGAGAACAGCAGGGGAAAGATGAGATTAGGGTGGGGATACAGGCAAACCATATCAAATTTTAGATAATCACCATTCTGTGTGACTATCACACTGCATACCAACATTCCATATTTTTACAATTGTGGTTATTAACCCCTATACTGTGATTCCTTTGGCCACTATATATCTATATATCAATAGTTGTGACAGCACAAGACAATGGGCCATCCTCCTGAGACTGTCATTCTTGCACTGAATGACATGTTTCATTGCCAGTATTAAAATGTCACTTAATTGTGTTCCTTTAATCATTCTTATGCAAGTTCCTATTTTCAAAGCCTTTCTTCACTTTTTAACATTTAAAAATGAGACTACATTGACCGGGCATGGAGGTTCACCCCTGTAATCCCAGCACTTTGGGAGGCTGAGGAGGGCGGATCACAAGGTCAAGAGATTGAGACCATCCTGACCAACATGGCGAAACCCCCTCTCAACTAAAAATACAAAAATTAGCCAGGCATGGTGGTGCATGGGTATAGTCCCAGCTACTCGGGAGGCTGAGGCAGGAGAATTGCTTGAACCCGGGAGGCGGAGCTTGCAGTGAGCTGAGACCACGCCACTGCACTTCAGCCTGGCTACAGAGTGAGACTCTGTCTCCAAAAAAAAAAAAAAAAAGAGTCTCAATTATACAATATGTAGAGAAATGTCAATAATAAAAATATTATATGTCAAAATTGATCAGAAATTTCCAAAGTTGGACTCAGAAAAATAAATGTCTCTATATGCTTTTGTACTGCTATAACAAAATAACTGAGACTGGGTAATTTGTGTTTTTATTTCTCATAGTTCTAGAGTCTGGGAAGACCAAAATCAAGACTCTGGCATGGTCTAGTTATTTTAATCCAACAGATTCCTAGGAATTATATTTGGCTGGCTCAAATAAATAGTAACATTTTAGATAAAATTCTTTTACTTGTTTGATAATTGTACCTTCTGGCTTGGTTTACACCAACTGTTATCTTACCAGGGTTTACTGACTAGATTAAACCATAGTGGCCAAGTGTACTACACTTCAACAGATGAAATTAATATGAAAATGCAACTTACAGCTAGGTTTCATGCTCAGTCACTAACGTCAACTGATAAACACCACTTGTACAAACTTAACAGTGGAAAAAAAAAAAGCCTAAAGGAGAAAATATAGAAACTACTATCTAAAAGGTACAGAAAGATACTGAGAAATTTAAAACTTGCTTCTTGTGGGAGTTTTTATGGCAGCTATTTGAAAATTGTCATTTGCAAAACTTCCATATGGATTGAGCTCAGCAGAATTGCTACAAATATTAACTGGTAGCCCACAGACTCAAAGTGAATCAGGACTTTAAACACAATCAGTTGGGTCATGAAATTTATTTGTATTAACCGATTAATTTCAGCACAATAAGTCAATCCAAAGCCACTTAATTTAAAATTCTGATTTCAGTTCTAATAGCTAATATCCTTTAAATGCCTCTCATTAGTTGAATATAACTTAGAACCATCAGGAAAGAGATCCTGGAAAATTTATTGCTGAGACTGACCTGAAAGAATACAGAGGGAATGTAGAAACGGGTAGCAATGATGTGGGTTTACAATAGAAACCCAGCAGACCAATCAAATGTTGGGTCACATATTGGATGATACATTGGACTTATGAGAAAAATTGCTCTACTTTATTCATAATCAAAGAATGACCAATATTAGCAAAGACTTAGGGGAGCCATAAAATTCAGTGTTATATTTCACCATTGTTTAAGAAAGTGGGCCAGGTGCGATGGCTCATGCCTGGAATCCCAGCACTTTGGGAGGCCGAGGCGGGCAGATCACAAGGTCAGGGGTTCGAGAACAGCTTAGACAACAAGGTGAAGCCCCATCTCTACTAAAACTGCAAAAATTAGCCAGGTGCAGTGGTGGGCACCTGTAATCCCAGTTTCTCGGGAGGCTGAGGCAGGAGAATCACTTGAACCCAGGCAGCAGAGGTTGCAGTGAGCCGAGATCACGCCACTGCACACCAGCTTGGGTGACAGAGTGAGACTCCATCTCAAAAAAAAAAAAAAAAAAAAAAAGTGAAAAGTGAGAAAAAGCCCCAAATACATCTACCAGGACATGATTGATCCACGCAGTGGAATGCTATACAATCAGTGAAAATGAAAAGGCTATAATTCACAGGATTAAAGCATATTGAAAATTTTAAAGTATTCAATATAATTTTGAGTGAAAAACACAGATCACAAAGTTCAGCGTGAGCTAGTATGATCTCATTTACATAAAATGTAGCTATTATATATTTATAAGATATCTGGAAGGGTATAAACTAAACTCATAGCAGCACTATTATGGGGGATAATATTTAGTGGGGAGAGACCTTGATTTACAATATATACACTTTTCATTTGGTTTAAGTTATTATTGACTAACATGTCCTTCTTTTATAATAAAAAGAGATTTTAAAATATAAATCATTACAGAAATTTTATCTAGCAGCTGAGCAATATTATCAGGATAAAGTTGTTATTAGAAAGTAACAAAAAATCTGTATAACTTCCTGAGTATGGAAGATAGCTACTAGATATGTATTATTTAATACTATACCCTTAATACATTACCTACAACATGATAAGCATTCAATAAATATTAAGTGCATAAGTAGTTAAAACCTCTTTCATGATTGACTGATAGATAGATACATAGAAAAGGTAGAAAAGAGATCACATTAGAAACAGAATAGGGTTAACTTATTAAGAAAAATCTCCCTTTTAATAATATTTGCCTGAAACCTCCAAAGCCTTTAAGAAATAGTAATTTTCTAATGGTGAACACACAGGTATGGTATTAAATAGCAGGACATATATTTTGGAAGGAGAACCTGATAATTGCTTTCAAACATCATGACACAAGTCAGTTGTCTTCTGATGTACTGTACTTCTGGAGCTGGAAATAACGTAACCATTTCTTGTGCCCCTGAAAGTAAGACTGTGCCTATTCCATATTGGTGAATTCAAGGTTAGAGGCAAGGGATCCAGTATGGCAACAGCAAGGGGAAGTGAATGTAAAGGGTAAGTTATGTCTTCTCAAGAATTTAGGGGGAAATAATAATTTTTAAATAAGATATGTAGAGCACATCTTAGTTTACTGGTTCCTTATCACCATCTTCTGGATGTCATAGGAACTGGATCATCTACTTTTGTATTTGTCTATTTTCATGCTGCTAATAAAGACCTACCCAAGACTGGGTAATTTATACAGGATAGAGGTTTAATGGACTCACAGTTCCACACGGCTGAGGAGGCCACACAATCATGGCAGAAGGCAAGGAGAAGCAAGTCATGTCTTACATGGATGGCAACAGGCAAAGAAAGAGAGAGAGTTTGTGCAGGGAAATCCCCCCTTATGAAATCATCAGATCTCTTGAGATTTATTCACTATCATGAGAATAGCATGGGAAAGACTTATCCCCATGATTCAATTACCTCCCATCAGGTCCCTCCCATAATAAGGGGGAATTATAGGAGTTACAATTCAAGATGAGATTTAGATGGGGATGCAGCCAAACGATATCAATTTTATATTCTTTGGTGTAGGAATTGGACTAGTTTTTATTCAGGTATCTTTCTGGGTCCACTGTAGAAGTAAATATATTTTTACAGATTTTTTTCCCCTACAATCTTTTCCACAAA
This sequence comes from Chlorocebus sabaeus, assembly GCF_047675955.1. NCBI lineage: Eukaryota > Metazoa > Chordata > Mammalia > Primates > Cercopithecidae > Chlorocebus > Chlorocebus sabaeus. The sequence goes on along the minus strand of NC_132924.1, from coordinate 49,802,126 downwards.
TTAAAATATCTTCCTGATGTCTTCTATGATTGGTTACTGCCAACAGAAATGCCATTCCTTCACTTTCTACCTTATTTGCAATTAAAAGGAAAATATTTTCACACACACAATGAATCATGAAGGATATCTGATTACATATAGGACTGAAATAAATGTAAACTTTATTTTGGAACCCCTCATCTCAGCAGGCTCTAAAGCAGACTGAGAGGAGAATAAGGACTTTAAGGTATACAGAAGCAACCGCAGAGGGACAGGGTCTGAGGAAAATAACCAATCAGGAAATAGACATGCTTTCCTCCTCTGTGAATTCTTATGATTTGTAGGCCTATACTGCATACTTCACCTGGTACTAACATTGGAAAAGAGTGAAAATGGGAAACAGAGTTTGGGAAACAAGGTTTTGCTAGAGTAGAAAAGGAACAGAAAGGGAAATTATAGATTGCAGCATCTGAAGGGGAAAGAGAATTTGAGGAGACACTTATCTGAATCACTTATTCCTAAAGGAAACTGTATTAGTCAGGGTTCTCTAGCGAGACAGAACTAATAGGATAAATGTATATATAAAGGGGAGTTTATTAAGGAGTATTGACTCACAGGATCACAAGGTGAAATCTCACAATAGGCTGCCTGCAATCTGAGGAGCAAGGAAGTCAGTCCGAGTCCCAAAACCTGAAAAGTAGGGAAGCTGACAGTGCAGCCTTCAGTCTGTGGCCAAAAGCCCAAAGGCCCCTGGAAATTCACTGGTGTAAGTCCAAGTGTCCAAAAGCTGAAGAACTTGGAGTCCAATGTTCAAGGGCAGAGAGCATCTAGCACAGGAGAAAGATAAAGACCAGAAGACTCAGCAAGGTTGCTGTTCCATCTTCTCCTGCCTGCTTTATTCTAGCCACGCTGGCAACTGATTAGATGGTACCCACCCAGATTGAGGGTGGGTCTGCCTCTCCCAGCCCACTGACTCAAATGTTAATCTCTTTGGCAACACCCTCACAGACACACCCAGGAAAAATACGTTGCCTCCGTCAATCTAATCAAGTTGACATTCAATATTAACCATCATAGAAACTTTACTTTTAAGATATGCACATAAATGAATCACAAAGAAAAGATTAACTATGCACAAACACGTAGATAAAAACCAAAATTTTAATTTCTGTTAGATATTTCCAACATTTTAAGTAACATTATATGGTATATATTAGAACTAGCTACTATTTGACTTCAAAGCAATAGGTCAGCTGCATGGTATATAAGTTAACACACATATAAGGTGGAGTAAATGTCACATAGTAGGCAATTAATAAATGTTAACCGTGTTTTTTTCCAGCAATGGAAAAAATACTATTAATTGCATTTCCCAAATGAAAACAATTAAAAACAATTTGAAAAATGCAAACATTTTCACTCTATACTTCATATAAAAATGAAGCATAACTTTGGTCACCATTTTGTATTGTTATTTTATAACTTTTTATTATTTTAATCCCATTCCCTTTTATTTCTCAGATACTAGACAAAATCTTAGGCTAAATCATTCACATTTCAGAAAGGAGGTATATATTATAAGATGATTTCCATTAAAAAAATCTTTAAAATAAGCTAAGAACTCAGAAATTTCTTAACTATTTAGAAACATTAACTTTTCAGACTACTTTTACTCTCTAACAATGTCAAAGGAGTGGTTGGCATATATGATTCAAATGTCACCAACAGCTCACAAATGGATATAAAGAACTATAATTTGTCATTATAATAGATTCAAGGCTATCAATTATCTGCCATTACAAACTAAGCAATTACATGGATCCGACATTTCTTTAGAGTTTAGTTTATAAGGTTTTTTAGGTCAGGAAGTAGAATTTGTCCATCTTTGTATCCTAGGACCTCTTCTAATACAGTGGTTATCATGTGACACAATAGGTGATGAATAAACTCATAAAATAGTTAATGATACTTCATTTGAAACAGTAGAGGGATAAGATACAATTGCTATTACTGCCATACAGTATTATTATCACTCCCCTCCCCACTCTTAAGAACCGTGGAAAGAACAAAATCATACAACAAGACAATACAGATACAGTTATACCAAATAATCTTAAAAGAGAAACAGCAGTTAATAAAGAGAAGTATATTCGGCAATGATAGTGTCCATGCAACAGACGAAGAGGAAAAGAAAAAAAGCAACAAGAAATATAGAGAAAGATGAAAGGAAAGGGAGATATATAGACTGTAGCTACTAGGAAGGAATGATTGTTCCTACATGTTGCAAGCGTGGATAGTACAGATTGGTAGATGATTCGTGGCTAAAATTTCAAGCTTCAGATAAATCAGAGGAAGAAGCAAGGACCAGAATACAGGTGAAAGGAAAAGTATAAGAGCATTCAGAATAATTAAGGTTCTGATACATATTATTTACCAAAATATTGCAAACAACCTAAATAACCTGGGTGGGCATCTTTTTACTTAACGAGAGTTGAGTATGTAAATTTCCCTTTTATGAAACTATAACAAGAAGTAGCATTTGGCGGCTATTTCTAAAAAAATACGTAACCATATCCATTTGCAAAGCCATTCATTCTTTCCAGACAGCAGCCATGAGTGCTTTTATATTATTCTTTTTCAACTTTAACCAGAAATGGTCCCCAAAAGATTCAGAAATTAATGACTAAAAAGATAACCTTCATTATTCTCAACAAATACACAGCATAGATGTTCTGAGCTACATTTTGTACATTATCCTGTATATGTCCTTCCTTCATAAACAATAACATCTATAATTTTAGTTCTGATTTACCTTGCAAGTTTGAAAAAAATAAAATTAATGTTTCATAAAGATATTGGAAACATTCCTGTTTGACTCTGAATATAAAACCTACACTGATTAGAATAGGAATAAGGAAAGCTAGGCTCTCTTACAGGTTATATATCTTCTAACTTACTAATTTCAGAATACTTCTGGACAAATTACTGTGTAAGAAGTGATTTTGTGAATTGAATTTCTTTCCCATCGCTCCTATTGTTCAGAAAGGAATCTAGAAATCACAGAGAAGGAAATGGGCATAGCATCTTTCACTGCCTGTTAATAAAAGACAATTTTTAACATAGCCCAGGGCAGGGAAAGGCAGATACCCTTGTGTTATAATAAAGCCAGAGTTATTAGTTATTTGTTTGTTACAAATAAGGTCAAAGTTATGTTAATAGAAAGAATATGAATTTCTCACAGAGGCCAGATGGGGACCTTTAGAAATAAATGAATCATCACAGTGGGAAGTGTGTTTGCTTTCAGAATATTTTGGGTGAAAATAAGCTATTGCCTAGAGTAAAAGCACCTACCCAACCCTATCAACTAGTTATTTTCTCTAAATGCGAAGCACAGTTGTCGTTATAGTCTCCAACACATCCAGAAAATAGAAAAAGTCTGGAATATCCCTTCATCCATCTGCAAAACCAGTGGAAAGCATCAAGTCAATGAAAAAAGGCTGAGTGCTTTTAACAGATGCTTTCAGCTACAAAATTGGAAAGACACGGCATGATTAGCAACAGAGGGGCTGGGAAATCATGTGTATTTGTGTGGATGGTTAGAGAGGTGTTCCAGACTCCATGGAAAGAGGTTAAAGAGAGAGGACTGAAGGAAAGGGGCAGAGAATGGAGAGATTGAAGCATAAGATATTCATGTGTGACACCCACCTATTCTACATCCAAGACCTACTCCAAGTCGTCAATCCTGATGTGACAAGAAGCAGTCAGGTAGCTAAGCTATCTTGCCCTACATCTATGCAAATCTTGTATATATAGATTTAGGTCATTTACCTGAAGCCTACAATGAATTTCTTAAGTTTCCCTTAATAGTCTGTGTATTCACTTCAGGAACAGGAGCTTAAAGTAAAATCCAGAGTGGAGAAAGCTGTAACCCCATTGCTTCACCGTAGTCATCCGCAGACTGACAGTATCCTAGAGGCAGGGTATTTTCAATGAGTGGAATCTACCCACAACTGTGGCTCAGTTAGGTTCTTGAGACCTCTTCATTCTCATCCTCTTCCTAAAAAATGGCTTAAGGCAACAGAGGGGGTATGGATGGGCAAGAAAAGAAATTTCATACAGATTACACAGAATGCGATTTCTCTTGAAATACAGTATCACCAACTTCAGATTTCTAAAATGTAAAACAGAAATTCCCAGGAGCATCTCTTTCCTAATCAAGGCTCTCAGTACAATAATGACAATTTTGCCCACAGGATAATGATCTACATTGAGATAAATACTACTACAAAAACCCAAGCAAGCAAGAGTCTTTAGATTTAAGAGCCAAAAAATAAATCTAAGTGTTCATATTAGAAAAAGCAAGACAAAAGGGAAACGCAACTGTAATATCCTCCATGTTTTTAGGAGGCTACTGTAGATTTCAAAACTACTTTAATGTTGCTTCTCTGTATTTTTAATATGCCATGAGGAATTATGCCCAGAGTCAGTTACCCCAAGGAAAAAACCTTGAGTGACATATTTTAGCACAGTGCATACTTTTTAATATCCAATTAATATTTAAAAAACTCAGAAAAAAGTATGAAAGAGACATAAAAGAGGCTCACAAATTTTAAAATATTGGCAATCAATTTTATAAAACTCCACTCAAATTGACAGAGGTGTAAATGCATATCAGAGAGATATAAAGGTTTCTAATTTCTAGGCAAAATAATAAAATACTAATAAAACATGGAGTCACTCTATGCCCTATATACAATATATAAAATATTTACATAAAATATGTAGCATATATATGCACACATGTATGTATATGCATATAAATAAATATAATTTGGAGTTGCATTTCAATAACTCAGTACAGAGAAATAATTATAAGCAAACACTCAGTGTAAGGTTCCTCTTGAAAGTTAATCATGAGATTAAGCAATTAAGTTTAATGAATAGCATGCCTATGGCTGCAACTTTAAATGAAAGTTATTTTCCCTGAAGAAAATAGATGAGGGAGATGAAAAGTAAGTTGCAAAGTATTTTAAGGCTTATAGATTGAAAAAAATCTAAAATTGAGCTTTATTTTTAGATTTTCTGTTGTCATAGAAACACAGTTTGAAAATAAGAAATTTTGACCAAAAAATTTTTAAAATATAGATAACAAAAGAAACACGGAAGCAGTACATGGTGATCAATTCAGCACTGTATTCCACTATTCTAAAATAAAATTTTACTATCTCAGGAAAGGTGATTATTTTCAGGGCCATGATATATAGTCTTTTCTGAACTGTGCTTGTATCCCTCACTAGTGAAGGGCAAGGTTTATAAGCAGAACGAGGCAGGAGTAGTAGCAAAAAAAGCAGAACGAGAACTGTGGGACAGTCTCATAACCTGACGCCTCCCTTCTTTTTCCCATATGCAAGCTTATACTTGTGAAATAAGAATCAAATGCTGCTACCATATAATTAAGGCAGAGACAAAAAAAGACCTGAAAATTTAAGTTTTGTTTCCTTTGAAAGAATGCTTCGTTATTTTTTCCATCTTTTTTCTTCCCAAACATTCATCATGGAAACATTTTTAATTCACGTATCCTAACATTTCCTCTCTTTCTCCATCCTTAAAAAGTGACCTCCACACTTTCTTCATGGATCCTTTTTAGGTACCTTAATCAGATTGTCAGACAAAAAGAGAAAGGAATGGGTGAATTTTATTTCTACCAAGTGAGACACCCTTTATCCTCTTCAAAATAGGAGAACAGGAAACAAAAAAAAAAACACTTTTTTAAACAAATATTCTATTTACTAAGTAATCAATGGACATCTGGCCATAAAATACAAAGTCAGGAGAAGCTAATTTACTTTTTAAACAGATTTTTCCATTAATAATATTTATTGAAGATTTATCTCAATTAGTCCACATCCCAGTGAAATTTAAATTTAACAGCATGGGGAAAACAGTCCCCATGATCCAATCACCTACCACCAGATCCCTCCCTCAACACACGGGGATTACAATTTGAGATGAAATTTGGGTGGGGACACAGAGTCAAACCATATCAGATCATAAAACAATTAATATCCTCACAAAAATGCATCATAACTTTCCACAAAAATATCAATTGTGAAAATCGAGAAAGCTAAAGAAAATATCTTGCAAATGTTATTGCAGTTAGAATATTCTACATCTTTCAACGTTTTTCAATTTCTTTTTTTCTCATCATTAATGCGAAGCATCTGCAATATGCCTGCTATTTTGTCATTTTCACTCATTTCTAGAAAAGCTTTTCTAAATTCATCATTCACTGAAAGTAAATATGGAAAGCAGAATGTCCCAGGAGTTGCGCATTAGTATTTGGCATTTCATTCAGGATTCATAATTTCTGTCTACAAACTTTACACAGAGACATTCCTTTACTAGATTACAGTGTCTTCCATATATAAAGTAAAAAATAACAAGTACATTTGCTTTGCAAACCATTACTTTTTTTCTAAAGTGGGAGAACCTTATTATCAATAAGGTCCCTTTTTTGTGGGATATGAGTGTGAGGGTTCATGAAAGCTACTCAGTTGCCCTAGATGTTATTGGGGGAAATGCTGGGAGAGCTGATTGAGAAATCCCGGAAGCATAAAAAGCTAGAGGTGGGGTGGATGGCAGACTTTAATAAAATAATGTAATATATAATGACATATCAAATTTTTCTGAAAAAGAACCACATTGGATAAATGAAGCAAATTCCGAAACTGCATGAATACCAGTTTTCTTTAAAAAGTTAACTCAAGCATGTGCACACATGCATACACCATTATACACATGATAGACATCATTATTTTTGTGGCTCAAGAGCCATTTATACTTCTTTTCCTTTTTTGACTCCTTTTTCTCTTTGCTTTTCAACATTCTTTTAATATATCTTTAAGTTCACAGATTTTTTAAGCTCACTAATTCTTTCCACTGATCAGCACATTAAAGACATCCTTCATTTCTGTTAAAGTGTCTTTGATGTCTAGTATTTCCTTTTCATTTTCAGAATTTCCATCTAGTGTCCTTGTTTTGGCCTCCCCTGGTTGTCTTCAGGTTTACCCAGAGATTTACTTATAAATAAGGTCTGAGGTTGGCAGTTCTTTCAACTGTAATCCCCTATTGTTTTTAACAGGAGTCTTGTTGATGTGGTGGTAGGTGGGAAGCTTTCTTTATTTCTATGATTAGGTTTCAGTCTTTTTTAAGCCTGTGCTCCTCAGCTGTAACCTTCACAAGTGCTTCTCGGTATTTTCCTTTCCTTTTCCTACTCCATTAGGTGAGACAGGAAGCCTAAAGAAGGCTAGAGTTAGGTATTTTCCGTCTTCCAGATCAATTAGATTTTGGTAAAACTCAAGATGGTTGGAGTCTGGTAAAATAATTTCCCTGGAGTACAGGTCTTTTGCCAAGGAGAAGAGAGCGCTCTGAGCTTATTTTGAAATTGTTAAATTATCCTTCCCCCTGCTTGAAGCATAGAAAGGATTCTTCTCCAATTTTATCTCCCTGAGAACCTGGTGGAGCTCCTGAAGGTAAAACTCAGAAAAAATGTGTGGCCCTCATTAGCCTGGAGGCCCAAAAGTTTTTTTCTCTCAAGCTAGTCTATGTTCAATCCCTAACAATTAGTCTGTTCCTTTTTAGGATCTCGCAGTTGCTTCTGTGCCCAATAAGGTATAATTCTTCCTTTTCCTGGCTCCCTAGTTTTGAGGGGAGGAGTTTTCCCTATGACTTCAATGCTCAAATTTACCAATAGTTGTTGATTTTCAGTTTTTTCAGGGTCTTTCTTGCTGCAAGTATGGCAATAATAATTTCCTAGCTCTTTATATTAAGTTAGTCCAGCTACCTGACCTCATAAATGCTACATTAAAGAATTATTCATCCTAAATTTCCATAAAAACTTATACTATTGTTTAATCAACCAAATGTTGATTTTCACAGACATAATTCAATCAGACATCCAATTCGTTTATCCTATTTCACCTAGCCTGCACACTTACAGATTTTATTATCCTGTCCTGCTGAGAAATCGAGCCGGTTCTGCTTGACTTCACCACAAATATCTCAAGTCCTAGTTCAAGTCTTGACTCAAAAAAATCACTTTTTATGGTTTGAGACATACCTGATGTTCACTAACATATGAAAACCATGATTGGTAAGAACGGATGACAGATCATTATGAATAATTCGCAGCTCTGTTTTTACTGTATTTGGTGAAAGGCAGAACACTCACAGATGATTGAAATGTTGCCTTTGCCTTTGAAAATTTATCAAAGAAATAGTCAATTTTAGCAGCTGGAAAGAAGGCTTACTTTTAGTCTGTATACTGTTCTCTGAAAGTACCTTTTACTTAATTGAGCAAAAACTCTGGTGGAAATTTCCAAATCACTGCATACTAAAAATTAAATATATGACCATGTATTAGTTCATTTTCACACCGCTCTAAAGAACTACCTGAGACTATATAATTTATGAAGAAAAGAGGTTTCATTGAATTCATAGTTCTGCATGGCTAGGAAGGCCTTGATAAAACTAGCAATCATTGCGGAAGGCAAAGGAGGAGCAAGGCACATCTTACATAGTGGCAGGAGAGAGACAGAGTGAGGGGCAAACTGCAAAACACTTTTAAACCATCAGATCTTGTGAGAACTCACTCACTGTCAGAGAACAGCATGGGAAAAACTGCCCCCATGATCCAATTACCTACCACCAGGTCCCTCCTTCAACATGTGGGGATTACAATTTGAGATGAGATTTGGGTGGGGACACAGAGCCAAACCATATCAGACCATAAAACAATTAATGAGTGGAGGATTATAAGTAAATATTTTTATAATAAATTCAACCTTAAAAACTGATCCTGCTGAAAAGAGTTTGTTGTGATGTAATCATGATGAATCAAGAGAGTCAAACTTAAAAAAAAATTTGGTGGTTGTTATTTTAAATTACATACTACACAGTAAATGTGACACCATTCATATGATCAAAACAGACTACTTGTACTTTTAAAATATGTTTATCAAAGTCACCACACGTACCCATAGCCCTTTAACTATTTTTTAAACAAAATTACACAAGAGAATTACACTAATCTGCATGAGATCTCACTCAATATATTTCCTTAGTGGAAAAAAAAATGTCTTTGTGGGGAAAAATGGCAAAGAAAAAATATAAGCTAAAACTTTAAGGGAGGTAGGGACTAATGATGTATAAAAGTTAATAGGGCTCAGTACACCTACCATGCTATATTGCATTTGTTAAAGAATGGTAGAAGAAGCAGTTCTCTGGATAATGTGAATAATGGTTATTAGCAATAATAATCATTTGCTAGCCAATAAATTTGCAGATTAAGCAACCTCTGCCACGGAGGTTAGTAACATTTCAAAGATATTGCTCAAGAGAATAGAGTAGGCATTTTATTTTTGCATCAAGAAAACTGGACACTTTACCAAAGTGGGTGGCAGCATAAGTCTTGCTTCTCTCATTTTTCAATTTAATGGGTAGTAAGAATTCTACCTACTACTAAAAATTATATGGCATTTCACTCATTCAGTCATGCAGTGTTCTACAGTTATGCTCAAATTGTCTGCTACTCTGCTCTTGTGAAAAATCACATCAGAAAATGCAACAATCTGTTTTATACCCAGGTTAATTTTAAAATAAAAATAATGAATAATGTATGTAAGTTTCTTCATTAAAACCACATTTTTGCCATTTTTGTAAGGAATAAATAACTAGAACGAAATTTTCAAAATGACCATTAGGTTTCTTATATTTGAATTTCCATTTATCAGAAAAATGGTTTTAGACAAAGGCTTTTGAATGTCTCATAAAGAAACCTTAGAATACCAAAGTGTTCTGGTTAGCCAGTCTAATGGCTAGAAATCCAGGTGTGGACTAGCCACATAGTTGTTATATAGTACATATATATAAAATGTTGATAATTCAAGAAGACCCCTGAGAAAAGAAAATTGTTCCAAAGTTGAATCCACTGTGCTTGTGGTTTAATAAAAACTGCATAACTTTGAGGGTTGTCTATCATAATTCCTTGAATCATTACACCTTTTAATGAGAGCCAGAGCCACTTAAATGATATAATTAATTACACTCCTTTTCAATCACAATTACTATTTAATCGAAGCTCACCCAATGGCAGCTACTGTCAGAAGTTCCATTAATATATAGCCTTAGTAACACCTTTCAGTATTAACCAACTTGGCTAAAATAACAACATTTCAACTAAGACTTTCACATAGATCATACTTAGAAAACATGGAGGGTGTCATTTTCCAGACACTATTCCAAAAGTCAGAAGCACAACTAGGAGAGGAAGGTCTATAATGTGGCAATAGCTTAACTGAGGTATGATCCAGAGCACCGAATAGGATCTAACCCAGAATGGCTGATAGTATCTGAGCCAGAACTACTATGAATTAGGATCAACTTTCAACTTAAGACATACTATGGTCTGAATATGTTGCCCCTAAATTCATAGGTTGAAACCTAACTCCTAATGTGATGGTATTAAAACATGCTGCCTTTCAGAGGTAAGTAGCTTATGAGGACAGAACCTTTACAGTGGGATTAGTGTCCTTAAAAAGAGGCTGAGAGATCTTGTTTATCCTTTCTACCACGTGCGGAGTCAATGAGAAGTCAGCAGTCTGCAACCTGGAAGACAGCTCTCATCAGAATCCAACTGTGCTGGTGCCCTGATCTTAGACTTCCTAGTCTTCTGAACTGTGAGAGATAAATTTCTGTTATTTACAAGCTACCCAAGTTATGGCATTTTATTACGGCAGTCCAGAAAAACAAAGATAGCAAAATGCCAATAACAAAGACTCTCAGAGACACAACTCCAGTCAGTTTGAAGGTTTGCTCATGAAGATCATCACCATGGTTCATGATACAGCCCTAGAGGCACAAACACAAAAATCACACTTAGCTTTTAAAGTTGAAGATGCTGTTAGTGAAAACGAATATTCCTGTACCACAGAGGATTCCTAGTACATTTGTTCTCAATGTTTGCTGCACACTTGAATCACATTATTATCTTCATGAAATTGATGGAAAAATTATTTGAGGAACAGTTGTCAATAAGTTTCTTTTAGTTTAAAGTGCTAAGGTTCTCCAAATAGGTCTTAGATAACTTGACATTATACCCTCTTTTCTTTGCTCTTTCATTTTTTTCTACCTAAAAAGAGAGTCTGACAGGCATAAATGTTTATCTTCCTTTTCCCTTCAATGTCTGGCCTTACATCTAGAATAATAAGAGTGTTTCAATCTGAAAAGGGAAAGGAGAATGGTAGCCTGACAGAAAGGTATATCAAGAGCATCTGGTTTCCATCCTTAAAATATCTATTTGTATATACAAATTAAAGATTTTTATTATTTGTTCTTAAAGTGTGGTCCTCAACGAGGAGCTTCCGGATTACCTGAGATTATTTTCGAAGTGCAAACCTAAATAATTCTGGAGGGAGGGCATGGAAATTTGCCTTTTAACAAACCTTCCAGATAATTATGATGCATGTCAAAGATTGAAAACTATTAGTCCTTCTTTTGTTTAGTAAATTAAGAGTTTAAGTAAAGTTGTGATATATGGATGTATTTTGTAGTGGTGAACTCTGGGCTTATAGTGCACCCATCACCTGAATAATGTACACTGTACTCAACAGTATTTCATCCCTCACTCCATTTTCACCTTCTGGAGTCTTCAGTGTCTGTTATACCATTCTATGTGTCCATGTATACTCATTGTTTAGCTTCTACTTATAAGTAAAAATATGCAAGAAACATTAGTCTTTACAATCATTTATGTAAACTATTCATCATCTTTTCCTGAATTGGTAGGCAGCCCTATAATATAACCAACATAAAGATAGTTAAAATTCCCAGATTCAATTGTTAAGTCTAAGTTTTTATTTGAATATTAACTCTGCCCATGCTTGTCTGCATATTTTATTTATAGTTTTAAAATCAGAGGGAAGTGAATCACATAAGCAAGATGGAATACTAGTAAGTCACAACACCCATCCCTCCCAAAAAAAAAAAAAAAAAAAAAAACAACTACGTAATGACAAACATAGCGCTGTGATGGCTTGGAATATGGTAAAGAAACTGCTGAAGCCCTTTGGAGCACAAAAACTGAAGGTGGCTGCATAGAAAAGTGTACAAAACATTTTTGTCTGTGCCACCTCATAGCTCCATCCAGCATAGCTCAGTACCAAGGGGGATTCCTTTGGTTTGTCTTGAAAAATTTCACATTTATAAGGGAGCCCTCATAAGACTATTAGCAGATTTCTTAGCTGAAACTTTATAGGCCAGGAGAGAGCAAGATGATACATTCAAAGCACTGAAAGAAAAAAAATAACTGCCAACCTAAAACACTATATTCAGCAATATTATCATTTTAAAATTAAGAAGAGATAAACTCTTTCCCAGACAAACAAAACCTGTCACCACTAGGTCGGTCTTACAATAAATAATTAGAAGAGTTCTACAAATTTAAACAAAAATGCTCTAAAAAGTAATATGAGAGCATAAATCTCACAAGCAAAGGTAAATATTTAAACATATACAGATTAATGTAACACTATAAGGGTGTGTAAATTACTTTTAATCCTTATGTAAAAGGTAATATAGTAGTCTCCCTTTAGCTGCAGTTTTGCTATCCATGGTTTCAGTTACCCACAGTCAATCACAGTCTGAAAATACTAAAATGGAAATTCCAGAAATACACAGTTCATAAATTTTAATTTGCATGTGCTTCTGTTTAGCATGATGAAATCACATGCCATCCCACTCCATACTGCCCAAAATGTAAATCATCTGTTTGACTAGTGCATCCATGCCATATATGCTACCTGCACATTAGTCATTTATTAGCTGCCTTGATAATCAGATTAACGAATCACAAGAAGAAGAAAGGTAGGTATAGTATAATAAAATATTTTGAGAAAGAGAGAAATAGACCACATTCACATAACTTTTTTGTAGTATATCAATATAACTGCTGTACTTTATTATTAGTTATTGTTCTTAATCATTTACTGTGCCTAATCCATAAGCTTTATTATAGGTACATATGTATAGGAAAAATACAGTATATATAGAGGTCAGAACTATTCATGGTTTCAGGCATCTACCATGGGTCATGGAACATATCCCCCACAGATAAGGGGGTACAACCATAGAAAAAATTTGTTAATGGATACACAATATAAAAGAAAGCAATCCCTGCCTTTAAGAACACAAAGTGTTGGGGATTTGGGGAGTATAAGAGTAGTGTTTTTGTATGCAACATAATCTGTTTTCAACTCAAAATAGAAGATTACAACTACAAGATATTTTATACAAGCCTCAAGCTAACCAAAAACCTGTAATAAAATACAAAGTACAAAGAGAAAAGAAAAAATAGTAAAACACATACATACATACACACACACACAATAACAAAGGAAGGAGACAAAAGCAGAAGAGAGGAATGAACCAACTGCAAAAAAAAAAAAAAACCAAACAAACAAAAAACAAAACCCAAAACAATTAACAAAATGGCAAATAAACACATTCGAAAGCTAGCAGAAGGCAAGAAATAACTAAGATCAGAGCAGAACTGAAGGAGATAGAGACACAAAAAACCCTTCAAAAAATCAATGAATCCAGGAGTTGGTTTTTTGAAAAGATCAACAAAATTGACAGACTGCTAGCAAGACTAATAAAGAAGAAAAGAGAGAAGAATCAAATAGACGCAATAAAAAATGATACAGGGGATATCACCACCGACCCCACAGAAATACAAACTACCACCAGAGAATACTATAAACACCTCTATGCAAATAAACTAGAAAATCTAAAGGAAATGGATAATTTCCTGGACACTTACACTCTTCCAAGACTAAACCAGGAAGAAGTTGAATCCCTGAATAGACCAATAGCAGGCTCTGAAATTGAGGCAATAATTAACAGTCTACCAACCAAAAAAAGCCCAGGACCAGATGGATTCACAGCTGAATTCTACCAGAGGTACAAGGAGGAGCTGGTACCATTCCTTCTGAAACTATTCCAATCAATAGAAAAAGAGGGAATCCTCCCTAACTCATTTTATGAGGCCAACATCATCCTGATACCAAAGCCTGGCAGAGACACAACAAAAAAAGAGAATTTTAGACCAATATCCCTGATGAACATGAATGCAAAAATCCTCAATAAAATACTGGCAAACCGGATTCAGTAGCACATCAAAAAGCTTATCCACCATGATCAAGTGGGCTTCATCCCTGGGATGCAAGGCTGGTTCAACATTTGCAAATCAATAAACATAATCCAGCATATAAACAGAACCAAAGACAAGAACCACATCATTATCTCAATAGATGCAGAAAAGGCTTTTGACAAAATTCAATAGCCCTTCATGCTAAAAACGCTCAATAAATTCGGTATTGATGGAACGTACCTCAAAATAATAAGAGCTATTTATGACAAACCCACAGCCAATATCATACTGAATGGGCAAAAACTGGAAAAATTCCCTTTGAAAAGTGGCACAAGACAGGGGTGCCCTCTCTCACCACTCCTATTCAACATAGTTTGGAAGTTCTGGCTAGGGCCATCAGGCAAGAGAAAGAAATCAAGGGTATCAGTTAGGAAAAGAAGAAGTCAAATTGTTCCTCTTTGCAAATGACATGATTGTATATTTAGAAAACCCCATTGTCTCAGCCCAAAATCTCCTTAAGCTGATAAGCAACTTCAGCAAAGTCTCAGGATACAAAATCAATGTGCAAAAATCACAAGCATTCTTATACACCAGTAACAGACAAACAGAGAGCCAAATCAGGAATGAACTTCCATTCACAATTGCTTCAAAGAGAATAAAATACCTAGGAATCCAACTTACAAGGGATGTAAAGGACCTCTTCAAGGAGAACTACAAACCACTCCTCAGTGAAATAAAAGAGGACACAAATAAATAGAAGAACATACCATGCTCATGGATAGGAAGAATCAATATCGTGAAAATGGCCATACTGCCCAAGCTAATTTATAGATTCAATGCCATCCCCATCAAGCTACCAATGAATTTCTTCACAGAATTGGAAAAAACTGCTTTAAAGTTCATATGGAACCAAAAAAGACCCCACATCTCCAAGACAATCCTAAGTCAAAAGAACAAAGCTGGAGGCATCACGCTACCTGACTTCAAACTGTACTACAAGGCTACAGTAACCAAAACAGCATGGTACTGGTACCAAAACAGAGACATAGACCAATGGAACAGAACAGAGTCCTCAGAAATAATACCATACATCTACAGCCATCTGATCTTTGACAAACCTGAGAAAAACAAGAAATGGGAAAAGGATTCCCTATTTAATAAATGGTGCTGGGAAAATTGGCTAGCCATAAGTAGAAAGCTGAAACTGGATCCTCTCCTTACTTCTTATACGAAAATTAATTCAAGATGGATTAGAGACTTAAATGTTAGACCTAATACCACAAAAACCCTAGAGGAACACCTAGGTAGTACCATTCAGGACATAGGCATGGGCAAAGACTTCATGTCTAAAACACCAAAAGCAATGGCAGCAAAAGCCAAAATTGACAAATGGGATCTCATTAAACTAAAGAACTTCTGCACAGCAAAAGAAACCACCATCAGAGGAACAGGCAACCTACAGAATGGGAGAAAATTTTTGCAATCTACTCATCTGACAAAGGGCTAATATCCAGAACCTACAAAGAACTCAAACAAATTTACAAGAAAAAAACAAACAACCCCATCAAAAAGTGGGCAAAGGATATGAACAGACATTTCTCAAAAGAAGACATTCATACAGCCAACAGACACATGAAAAAATGCTCATCATCACTGGCCATCAGAGAAATGCAAATCAAAACCACAATGAGATACCATCTCACACCAGTTAGAATGGCAATCATTAAAAAGTCAGGAAACAACAGGTGCTGGAGAGGATGTGGAGAAATAGGAAAACTTTTACACTGTTGGTGGGATTGTAAACTAGTTCAACCATTATGGAAAACAGTATGGCGATTCCTCAAGGATCTAGAACTAGATATACCATATGACCCAGCCATCCCATTACTGGGTATATACCCAAAGGATTATAAATCATGCTGCTATAAAGACACATGCATATGTATCTTTATTGTGGCACTATTCACAATAGCAAAGACTTGGAATCAACCCAAATGTCCATCAGTGACAGACTGGATTAAGAAAATGTGGCACATATACACCATGGAATACTATGCAGCCATAAAAAAGGATGAGTTTGTGTCCTTTGTAGGGACATGGATACAGCTGGAAACCATCATTCTCAGCAAACTATCACAAGAACAGAAAACCAAACACCGCATGTTCTCACTTATAGGTGGGAACTGAACAATGAGATCACTTGGACTCGGGAAGGGGAAAATCACACACCGGGGCCTATCATGGGGAGGGGGGAGGGGGAAGGGATTGCATTGGGAGTTATACCTGATGTAAATGACGAGTTGATGGGTGCTGACGAGTTGATGGGTGCAGCACACCAACATGGCACAAGTATACATATGTAACAAACCTGCACATTATGCACATGTACCCTAGAACTTAAAGTATAATAATAATAATAATTAATTAATTAAAAAAAAAAACCAAAATGGCAAATAATTACCTTAAACATAAATGGATTAAACTCACCAATCAAAAAGTACAGAATTGCTGAATGGATGGAAAAAAAGAGGATCAAGTGACTTTCTGTCTGTAAGAGTCTTACTTTAGAATCAAAGACATACAAAGGTTAAAAGTGAAAGGATGGTAAAAGGTATTTCCTGTAAATGGTAACTAGAAGAAAGAAAGCATGGATAGACTTTAAGTCTAATTCTGTCTCCAGAGACAAAGAAGGTCATTGTACAATAACAAAAGGATCAATTCAACAGAGATATATAACAAATGTAAATATACCCAGTACTTTGGAAAGCTGAGGCAGGTGGATCACAAGGTCAGGAGTTCAAGACCAGCCTGGCCAACATTGTGATACCCTGACTCTACTAAAATACAAAAATTAGCTGGGCATGGTGGTGTGTGCCTGTATTCCCAGCTACTCAGGAAACTGAGGCAGGAGAATTACTTGAACCGGGACCCGGGAAGCGGTGGTTGCAGTGAGCCGAGATTGCACCACTACACTCCAGCCTGGGCTACAGAACGAGACTCCATCTCAAAAAAAAAAAAAAAAAAAGAAAGAAAGAAAAGTAAATACAAATGAACCCAATATCATCATTTAAATATATAATGCAAACACTGAGGAGAAACAAACAATAATATAATATTATTTGAGATTTCAATATCCTACTTTTGATAATGAACACAACATCCAGATAGAAAGTTAATAAATATATGACTTGAATAATAATACATACCAAATAATACAACTTTTCACCCAGCAGCAAAATACACATTCTTCTCAAGTGCACATGGAACATTCTCCAGGATAGATCATATGTTAGGTCACAAAACATGCCTCAATAAATTTAAGAAGATCAAAATCATTACAGGTATCTTTTCTAACCGTGATAGAATGAAACTAGAATTTAAAAATAGGAAGGAATTGGAAAAATTCACAAAAATGTAGGAACTAAACAACACACCATTGGGTCAAAGTGGAACCTGAAGAAAATTTAAAAGTATCTCAAAAGCTGAAAATGAAAATACAACTTACCAAAACTTGTGAGATACAGCAAAAGCAGTAATAAGAGACTATGTTATAATGATAAACACCTACATTAAAAAGAGAAAAGACCACAAATAAACAACTTAATTTTATACTTTAAAGAATCAGTGGAGATCTCATTGTTCAGTTCCCGCCTATGAGTGGGGAACATCACACACCGGGGCCTATCATGGGGAGGGGGGAGGGGGGAGGGATTGCATTGGGAGTTATACCTGATGTAAATGACGAGTTGATGGGTGCGGCACACCAACATGGCACAAGTATACATATGTAGCAAACCTGCACGTTGTGCACATGTACCCTACAACTTGAAGTTTAATAATAATAAATAAATTTTTAGTCTCAAAAAAAAAAAAAAAAAAAAAAATCTAAAAAAAAAAAAAAAAAAAAGAATCAGTGGAGAGAAAGAACAAACTGAACCTTAAATTAACATTACAAAAAGTAATGAAGATTAGCAGAAGCAAATCAGAGAACAAAAAAAATGGGAAAAATATAGCAAAACTAAGTATTGGGTTTTCAAAGGTAAATAAACTCAATAAACCCTTAGGCTGTACTATGAAAAAAAGAGAAAAAACTCAACTAAATAAAATTGGATATGAAAAAGGAGACATTACAATGGAAACCTCAGGAATAAATAAAGATCAAAAGCAACTATTAAGGACAATTATATACCAAAAAACTAAAATAACCTAAAATGAATGCATAAATCTCTAGAAACTTACAACCTACAAAAATTGAATCAGGAAGAAACAAAGCCTGAGAGGCCAATAACAAATAAGGAGATTGAATCAGTAAAAAATCTTCCAATAAGGAAAGTCACAGGATCTTATGGCTTCATGTTTGAATTCTATCAAACATTCAAAAAGTAACTGAAATTAATCCTTTTTAATCTCTTCCAAAAATAATTCTTCCAAAGTCACTTTATGGGGCCAGTGATAACTCTGATAACATAACCATGCAAATCCTACAAGAAAAGTACAAGTCCATACCTCTGATGAACGTAGACTTTTTAAGGATTTTTATATTTATATTAAGGATTTAAGGATTATATATTTATAAAGGTAAATATATATTTATATTATATTGATATTTATATTGAGGATTTAAGGATTTTAATAACATACTAGCAAACCAAATTGAAAGCACATTAAAAGGATCATATGCCATGACAAGTGGGATTTTTTCTAGAGATTCAAGGATGATTCAATATAAGCAAATTAATCAGCATTATACAACAGTTTACCAGAATAAAAATAAAAGCATTCATGGTCATCTTAACAGACTGAGAAAATGCATTTGGCAAAGTTCAGCACCCATTTGTGATTAAAGCTTTCAACAAAATAGGTATATAGATAATGCAGCTTAATGTAAGAAACATATATAAAAAGCCTGCAGCTAACATCATAATCAATGGGGAAAACCTGAATGCTTTCCCTCTATGATCTGGTATAAGGCAAGAATGCCCACTCTCACAACTTCTTTTCAACATAGTTCTGGAAGTCTCAGCCAGAGAAATCAGACAAGTAAAAGAAATAGAAGGCTTCCAAATTGGAAACAAATAGGTAAAAGTATCTCCGTTTGCAGATGGCATAATCATATATATATAGAAAACTCTAAAGGCTCAAGAATAAAACTGTTAGAAATAATCATCAAATTCAGTGAAGTTTAATCCATAGTGTATAGTGAAGTTTAATGTATTTAGATAATTCATTATTAGTATATAGAAATGAAACTGATTATTGTATAATGAGATTAATATATAATAATCAATTTCATTTCTATACACTAATAATCCAAAAAAATTAAGAAAACAATCCTATTCACAATAGAAACAAAATAATAAGATATTCAAGTGTAAATGTAGCCAACAAGGTGAAAAACTTCTAAATTGAAATTTATGAAACATTGATAAAAGAAATTGAAGAAGGCACATGTAAATGGAATGAAGTCGCTTGTTCCATGGGATCTGAAGAATTAATATTATCAACATGGCTGTACTATCCAAAGTTATGGACATATTCATTACAATCCCTGTCAAAATCTCAATGGCATTCTTTTTGTATAGAAATAGAGAAAAACAGTCCTAAAATTCATGTAGAACCACAAAAGACACCATGTAATCAAAACAATAGAACAGTAAGAACAATGCTAGAGACATCACATTTTCTGATTTCAAACTGTACTACAAAGTTATAGTAATCAATATAGTACGGTATTGGCATAAAACACACATTAAGACCAGTGGAATAGAATACAGACCAGAAAGAAATCAACACACTTATGGTCAACCGATTTTCAACAGGAGTGCCAAGAAAAGAAAATGATAATTTTCTTAAAAAAAGAAAGGATTATTTCTTCAATATATGATGTTGGAAAATCTGAATATCCAAATACAACCAATAAAATTGGACCATTATTTCACACCATATACAAAAATCAACTCAAAATGGTAAAGATTTAAAAAGTAAGACCTGAAAATATAAATTATTAGAAGAAAACTTAGGAAAAAGCTTTTTTGTTTGGGCAAATCGTAATCTGGGCAATGATATTATTTTGAAATGACACCAAAAGTACAGGAAACAGCAAAACTAGACAAACTGAATTCCTTCAAATGAAAAGGCTTCTACACAGCAAAAGAAACAGTCAAAAGCATGTAAAGACAATCTATGGAATGGAGAAAATATTTGCAAACTATACATATATTGGAAAGGGGTTAATATCCAAAATATATCTAAAGGAAATGAAAGTAGTATGTTGAAGACATATCTCACTCCTATGTTTACTGAAACATTATTCACGACAGCCAAGACATGAAATCAATCTGTAACCTTAGATAAATGAGTAAAACATATATTATGTATATATACGCATATATAATAGAATATTGAATATTAAAATATTTTTCAGCTTTATAAAAAGAAGGAAATCCTGTAATTTGCAACAACGTGAATGAACCTGAAGGATATTGTGCCAAGTGAAATAATTCAGGTACTAAAGGACAGATACTGCATGGTCCAAAGCAGCTAAACAAATAGAGATAGAGTAGATTTGTAGTTGCTAAGAGCTGAGGACAGAGGGAAGAATGGGGAGATGTTGGTGAAAAGGCATAGTTCCAGTTACACGGGAGGAATAAGATCTGAAGATTTATTGTACAGCATGATAACTATAGTTAATAAAAATATATTTTATAAATGAAATTTGCTAGGAGAGTAGAACTGAGATGTTCTAACCAAATACACAAAAAAAGTTAACTATGAGATGATGGAAATGTTAATTAACTTGACTGTGGCAATCATTTCAAATGTATATGAGTATCAAAATATCATTTTGTATACTGTAAAAATACATCATTTATATTTATCAAGTACACTTCAGTAAATCTTGGGGGGAGGGGAGTAAACAAAACAAAACCAAACTCATACAAATCAATAGCAAAAAAACAACCCTATCAAAAAATGGGCAAGAGATCTAAATAGAGATTTCTCAGAAGAGGCACACAAATGGCAGGTACCTACAAGTATATGAGAAGGTAACACTAATTATCAGGGCTACCCAATCAAAATATCAGTGAGATATCACCTCACATCTGTTAGAGTGGCTATAATCAGAGAGATCTGGAGGAAAGGGAACCCTTGTGTAATGTTGTTGGGAATGTACAAACATTATGGAAAACAGTATGTGGGTTTCTAAGAAAATTAAAAATAGAACTACCCTATGACCCATTATGAAAACGAAATTAAATCAAGATTTTCAAGAGATCTGCACTCCCGTGTTCAGTGCAGCTCTATTCACAATAGCCAATATATGCAAACAACCTAAGCGTCCATCAACACATGACTGAATGAAGAAAATATAGTGTAAATACATAATGGAATGTTACTCAGCTTTTATGAATATTTTTTCTGAATATTATTCCACATTGTAAAAAAATATAAAAACCGGTTATTTGTAACAACATGGATAAACCATATATAAATAATCCAGGCACAGAAAAACAAATACTTCATGATCTCCTATGAGGAATCTAAAAGAGTCAAACTCATAGAAGCAGAAAGGAGAGTGGTTGCTAGGAGCTGGATAGACGGGGAAACAGCAAGATGCTATTAAGGAGCGTAAAGTTTCAGTGTAACAAGAATAAGTTTTGGAGATTTAATGTATATCAATGTGACTATAATTAACAACTTATTGTATAATTGAAATTTGCTAAGAGGTTAGCTCTTAAGTGTTCTCACAACAAAAGGAAACAAAAATGATAACTCAAGAAATGGATATGTTAATTATCTTGACTGTTGCAATTATGTCACAATGAATATGTATATCAAATCATCAAATCGTGCTTCTTAAATATATACAATTTTCAATTGTCAAATATACTTTGATAAAAACAGTTTTTTCTAGAGGAAACATTTGTTATGACTTTCAGTAAGAAAAATCTGTTAAGGACTTTAAAAATAGCATTCCCAGAAGTTTTCTAGTTCAGAGACTGGCCTATGATTTTCTAGGACATCCCTTTTCTGTCTGTTCTCTTGTGAATAATTGGGGAACAATGGTCACTGGAGGAAAACACTCTTCGAACCCAGCACCTGATGCAGCTTTTGGCTCCTCCTGCAACTTGAAACATGACTTCTGATAATTTTATGAACTTCAATTTTCACATCTATTAAGTGAAAATAATCAAAAGAATGAAATATAATGAAAATCAAAATACCTTACAGGGAAAGAACTGAAAGAAACTCACTTATTTGGAGAAAAAAATTCTACCAAAAATAAATTTGCACATTTAACTTGCTCTGTATATTGCTGTCCTAAACTATTCTACGGTAGACAGAATTATGTCACTCCTTCCTCCCCTCAAGAAAAGTTGTTCATATCCTAATGTTACCTTTCATGGCCAAAGGGACTTGGTTGATATTATTCAGGTGAATATTTTTTTCTTTTTGATACAAGATCTCACTCTGTCACCCAGGCTAGAGTGCAGTCATATGATCTTGGCTCACTGTAGCCTCGACCTCCTGGGCTCAAGTGATTTTCCCATCTCAGTGCTCAAGTAGCTTGGACTAGAGGTGTATGCCACTATGCCCAGATACTGAATATTTTTTTAAATTTGTTGTAGAGATGAGGTCTCACTATGTTGCCCAGGCTGGTCTCAAACTCCTGGCCTCAAGCAAGCCTCCCACCTTGACCTCTCAAACTTCTGGGATTAGAGGCAGAGCCACCGCACCT
This sequence comes from Chlorocebus sabaeus, assembly GCF_047675955.1. Classification (NCBI taxonomy): domain Eukaryota; kingdom Metazoa; phylum Chordata; class Mammalia; order Primates; family Cercopithecidae; genus Chlorocebus; species Chlorocebus sabaeus. The sequence goes on along the minus strand of NC_132924.1, from coordinate 49,779,201 downwards.
GGCCATAGGTAAAGGATCTTTAAATGGGGAGATTATCCTGGATTATTCACGTGGGCCCAGTCTAAATATATGAATTCTTAAAAATGGAAACTTTTTCCCAGCTACGATCAGAGAGATATATAACAACAAAAGGATGGTCAGAAGATGAATTTTGCTGGTTTTGAAGATGCAGAAAGGGGGTCATGGACAGGAAATGTGGGCAGCCTCTAGAAATTGGAAAGTCAATGAAACCAATCCTCCTAAAAGCCTCCAGAAAGGAATGCAACCCTGCTGATACCTTGATTTGAGACTAGCAAGACTATGTAGGACATAGAAGTATAACATAATTTAGTGTTGTTTTAAGCCAATAACATTGTGCTAGTTTGTTATGGCAACAAAAGAAAACTAACAAATATTGTTATGCTTATTCTGTTTCAGTAACTTTAAAAGGTAAAACTGAGATCTGCCCCACCCATAAACATAACAGAGTCATTGACATCAAATAGACTCCAGAAGCAGATTAATGGTCTACATGATGTGATTATCACACATGCCACAGGCAAAGAAGTTACTAAGGATCAGTATGTATCTTCTCACTGAATCAAGGAGTAAACTCACTTTCATGGAGCCAAATCACAATTTGCCAATGAAGCTGGATGTTTGAACTTTTCACCTTGCTTTTATAAAAAGGGCTTTTTCTTTTTTTTTAATGTTTCACAAAATGTGTTTTTTTTAGCTTCCCTAACCACCACAAAAGAGAGTTATACTTGCTGTAAGCTCCCCTAGGCAGAAATCAGAAATTAGAGGACACAGCAACAGAAAGAAGGGTCTTTTAAAAATGCCTGAATGACTTGTGCTTGTCTAACACCTAGCTGTGGTGGAAGAAGAGTATAAGAAACAGACTGTGTACTTATTGATTGTTGTAGGTAAAATATGCACCTAATTGCTTCAACAACAGAAATATAGTCTACGTCTTGAAAGGAAGTTGAAATATACTATACTGAAACTGTTTTGCAGAGACTGTAAACAAGCAGGATCCCCCAGTTAGAATTATTTTCAAGATTTATAATTTTAATATTTTAAGTACAAACAGGAGCTTGAGCTGGACAAAATATCAGCTTATAGGGCTTTACAAGTGATTTTTTTATTGATTATATGAGAATTATTTGTGATTAGCATTTCATTCACCTATAAAATTAAAGAGTGCTTTAAATAGATATTTCTCTTTTTACGTCAAATGGAACAAAATTTAGTTTAGAGGGCAACTTTGTTTCTTCACTTAAAAATACATTGAACTGCAGTCCAGCACTTATGTAAATGTTTTACCATCATTGTATAATGTGAATTACTGACAATTAATGAAAAAAAAAAATAAAGGTGTGTGTGTGAAGCTCTACCTAAATATAAAAAACATATACTACAATGATGTGCTGCCCTTTTTCACTCTTCTTTTTTGTCACCCAGGTTTTACTAAGGACTAGAAATATTACGTTTGCTTTCCCTTTGTATTCCTAACAGAAAACATGCTGTATGATTTTGTTTGTTTTATATCTGCTTATTTCAGGACTGTTTGCCATACTACAGAAGTAATGCAACTTGGTCTGCACTAAGGCCTTGTAGGATACAGTAAATTTCTCTTTAAAGAACCAATACGTAAGTATGTTCAGCTTCCCTGTTCTTTGTTCCTCATTTTAAAGTTTAACTTCCTTGTTCTTTACATCTCTTTGTCCCTCGTTTCAGTAAACAATCCCCTCCTAACCTCTATCACCTGCTCTGTCCTTAGTCACCTGCTTTGTCTTTAGTCATCCTTACAGTCACCTGTTCTGTCCTTAGTCACCTGCTCCATCCTTAGTCATCCTTAGTCACCTGTTTTGTAACCATCCTTCCCACCAAAACTACTCACCCCACCACTACAGCTCGTACGCTGTCTCACTTTAAAATAGCCAATCGGAATTACCTTAGACTGTGTGGTCTAACCCTGGTCAATAGCGGAAAGACACAGCAGTACGGACTAGCTGCATTAAGGATAAAACTCTCTTCCCCTCCCCTGTCTGGTGTGCTCTCTCCATTGCTCTATCTACGAGACTCACCCTTCTATAGAAGTAAATTGTCTTGTTGAGAAAACTTTTGTCTGAATGCTATTTTCACTTTGTGGCACTGAGCATTTACTTCCAACAATTTTGGGGGCTTGCCTGAGATTCCCATTCTCCTCCAGGGAATGGGTCTCCATTCACTTCTCGTGGGGAGACGTGTGCCACTGCCTCATTGCGGTGGCCTCAGGGTGAGATATTGGGAACCACCCAGTGTGACAAATAAACCCGGACTCTCAACAACCCAGAAAGAAACAGGCTGACAGCCTGAGGAAAGGATTCTCACATAGCACAGCAATCAGGTAACTCTGTACACAGACCAACTTAAGCAGTGTCGCAGGGGCGACAAAGTATTTCCTTGGTGGTCAAGATATTCTGGAGGTTAAAAGTGTGTGTAAATGATCACAAACACTACTGCTTGCAGTGCTGCTTGTGTGAACGGTACTAAGTACTACTGCTGTGCAGTGAGTGGATCCTATCTGCAGTTCTATGGTCACCTCATACGCCTTAGGATAGATCCTGCTATGGGGTTCAAACTGACATGCCAAAACCAAGAGGGGCCTAAACTCCCATAAAGGAAGCAGCCAGAGTAGAGGAAGCAAAAGAAGGGTGCAAGTATCCTCCAGCAGGTGGGGCTAAAAGATAGGCAAGAAATCTCTAGTACATGGGATTGAGCCTTAACAACCCTCTCAATAAAACTAGGCAAGGGATTGAGCCTAACTAGGACGCAACATGGGAAATACCCCAAGCAAAACAGTGAGTAAAAAGGATATAAATAGCAATAAAGATACTCCCCCTGATCGTCCCCTAGGTCTCATGTTAAAATCCTGGAAAAATAATGAGAGCACTAAACATGAGAAAAAGCAACAAATGATAAAATATTGCTATTTTATCTGGACTCAGAGACTCATCTTCAAACCCTCAATCTTCTGACCAAAGTTTGGGTCAAATGAAGATGTGATGTGTCAGCTTTTTATTCAATATGTAAATGATAAAAGGCTGGTTTCTCAAGAGGAACTAGACTATGCTCTTTGTTGGAGGCAGAGACCTGAATTCCTTTCTCCCTTAAAGACAACTAGGGAAGAACCCAATGTAACATAACAAAAGGAAAAAAATATATAAATTAGTTCCCATGCTCAAAGACTCCAGCATAAGGGATCCCTAGACCATCTTCCCCTGCTCAGTGACTCCAACCCCTCTCCTCAGACAGCTGCTTCTGCCCAAGATCCTGGTCCAGATTCTTTACCTACTCATGTTATTCCTCCTCCTTACAATCCTGAAATTATCATCCCAAGAGTCTGTCCATTAACAGCCTAAGGACCCCTCCCTAAAGGGACTCCAGTGTGAAATAGAACAATATAAAAAGGATATCCAAAACTTCCCTTTTCCCTCTACAACTAAAGAGTCAGCCCCGATCTCTTCCCCTTAAGAAAGGAGCGGGAGCTATTGACTTCATGAATACTCCCTTAACCAGTTCAGAAGTCCAGAGTTTAAAAAAGGAGCTTAAGTCACTACTAGATGACCCTTATGGAGTCGCAGATCAAATTGATCAATTTTTAGGACGTCAGTTATACACTTGGGTTGAGTTAATGTCCATTTTGGACATCCTTTCTTCAGGAGAAGAAATGAGTATGATTCATAGGACTGCTATGGTAGTTTGAGAACATGAGCATACTCCCAGTCAAAACATTCCTAACATGGACCAGAAATTCCCTGCCTGAGACCCTGACGGGGACAATAACAACACAGCTCACTGGGAAAACATATAGGACCTAAGGGAGGTGATAATAAAAAGAACTCAGGAATCAGTACCCCAAATCTAAAATCTTTCTAAACATTTAATATACAATAGAAAAGGATAAAGGGCCTGTGAGATTCCTAGACAGACTGAAGGAACAAATGAGACAATATACAAGCCTCAATTTAGAAGATCCCCTCGGACAAGGATTGTTAAAACTCCAATTTTTCACAAAAAGTTGACCAGACATTTCAAAAAAATTACAAAAAAATAGAAAATTGGAAAGACCAGACCATCCCCTAAGTGAACTTCTCAGGGAAATTCAAAAGTTATGTATGGGGAGAGACAAAGAAAATCATAAACAAAAGACAAAACTTACATTATCCACCTTCCAATAGATGACCTCAAACCCATGTACTTCTAAACAGAGCTTCCAAAGAGCCAGAAACTATTAAGGGTCTGAACACTTCTTGAAAAGACCCAAACCTCCATCTGGAGGACCAAGGCCCTCATCTACCAGACCCTCTAAAGAGTGTGGTAAAACAAAGTAAAAAAAATCCCAGAACTGAGAGGTACAAAGGACAAGATAGGTGCTACAAATATGAAAGAACAGACCACTTCAAGAGGAAATGTCCCAAATTAAAAAAAGAGAAAAAAGTCCATCCATCCATTACTTTCAAGGAAGAATAAGGGAGTCAGGGGCTCTGTCTCTTTTATGTTGAGTGCCACCAGGAGCCCTTAATAAATTTAGAAGTGGGACCTAAACGTGAACTTTTCACCTTTTTGCTCGATTCAGGAATGACTTGTTCCTGTTTGTTTCCCTTCATCTAATACTGCTTACTCTTTGGAAGCACTTTTGCTCTCTGGAGTGAAAGGTGAAGGATTTAAAACAAAAATTTTAAAGAACACAAAAGTCAAATATCAAGATCAATCAGCTCATATTCAGTTTTTGTTAATCCCTGAGGCAGAGACTAATTTATTAGGGAGGGATTTAATGTTGAAGTTAGTCATAGGCCTACAAGTCAGACCAAGAGAATTCCTCACCTCTTTAAACCTACTCACCACTACAGATAAAAAATACATTAATCCCAATGTCTGGTCCAAAGAAGGGAACTAAGAAAACTCTGAGTCCCTCCAATCCACATCAAGTTAAAAACCCCCAGGGAAGTAGTAAGGAGAAAATAATACCCCGTTCTCCTAGAGGGCAGGATACAGTTAAAACCTATAATTGAAGGTCTTATTAAAGACAGGCTTCTTGAGCCCTGTATGTCCTCTTATAACATCCCAATACTGCCAGTCAAGAAATCAGATGGGTCATACCCGCTGGTAAAAGCCTTAGAGCCATTAACCAAATAGTCCAAACTACTCAACCTGTTGTCCCCAATCTTTACACCATTCTCAGCAAGATTCCATGTAATCATCAATGGTTTACTGTTATAGATTTGAAGGATGTTTTTTGGACATGTCCCCTGGCTAAAGATTGTCAAGATATATTTGCTTTTGAGTGGAAAGATCTCTACCCAGGGCGAAAACAACAATATCGATGGATAGTCTTACCCCAAGGATTCAGACTCCCCTAACCTTTTTGGTCAAATTTTAGAACAAATATTAGAAAAAGTCATCATCCCAAAACAAATATGCCTACTCCAATATGTTGATGATATTCTTTTATCTGGTGAAGATATAGACAAAGTAACTAGCTTCTCTACACATATTCTTAACCATCTGCAGTTCGAGGGGTTACAAGTCTCAAAGGGAAAACTTCAGTATGAGGAGCCTAAAGTTAAATATTTAGGCCACAGTGCAGACAAGTGAAAAAATAGGGCCTAAATAAGTTGAGGGAATTGTATCCCTACCCTTTCCTCAAACTAAACAAAAATTCAGGAAATCTTTAGGGTTAGTTGGATACTGCTACTTATGAATTGACTCATATGACTAAAGAATAAACTTTTATATCAAACACTTGCTTAGGAGAAGCCTGACCATCTCCTGTGGACTTCTGAGAAAGGTGATCACGTCGAAGAGCTGAAAGAAAGGCTCATAACCACCCCAATCTTAGCCTTACCTTCCCTAAAAAGCCATTCCACATTTTTGTCAACATGGATAATGGAGTAACTTTAGAAGTGCTTACTCAAGAACACAGAGGCTGTCGGCAGCCCATGGCCTTCCTGTCAAAAGTCTTAGATCCATTTACTTATAGATGACCTCATTACATCCAGTCCATTGCAACTACAGCAGTATTGGTCAAAGACAGTAGAAAGTTAACCTTTGGAGGAAAATTGACAGTAAGCATGCCCCACCAAGTTAGAACTATCTTAAACCAGAAAGCTGGACAGTGGCTCACTGAATCAAGAATTTTAAAGTATGAGGCTATTCCGTTAATATTAGCCATTGATAATTCACTTATCCCAGCAGGTTTCCTAACAGGGGATCCAAATCTAAAGAGAGAGCATACATTTAGATTTAATTGATTATCATACAAAAGTCCAACAGACCTAAGAGACACTCCTTTCAGGACAGGATGACAGTTATATATAGATGGTTCCTTCCAGGTGATTGAGGAAAAAAGACACAATGGGTACTCAGTACTTGATGGAGAAACTCTTGAAGAAATAGAGTCAGGAAAATTGCCTAACAACTGGTCTGCCCAAACTTGCAAGCTGTTTGCACTCAACCAAGCCTTAAAGTACTTAGAGAACCAGGAAGGAACCATCTATACCAATTCTAAGTGCACCTGTTGAGTGGCTCATACATTCGGAAAAATTTGGACTGAACGAGGTCTCATTAATAGTAAAGGTCAAGACCTTGTTCATAAGGAACTAATCACCCAAATATTGAATAACCTTCAGTTGCCAGAAGAAATAGCTATTGTCCATGTCCCTGGATACCAGAAAAGCCTTTCTTGTGAAAGTCAAGTAAATAACCTAGCATATCAGATAGCCAAACAGGCTGCCATGTCTTCTAAAACATCAATTTTTGACTTAACTCCTTACCTTCCTCCTCCTACCATGATCCCCATTTTCTCTTCCACTAAAAAAGAAAAACTAATAAAAATAGGTGTGGTGCTAAAGAGAATTCAGAAGAAAAATGGATATTGCCAGACCAGAGAGAAATGTTATCTAAACCCCTTATGAGGGAAGTCTTGTCCCAACTGCATCAAGGGACCCATTGGGGGCCCCAAATCATGTGTGACGCAGTACTCAGAGTTTATGGGTTCATAGGAATTTATACCCTGGCCAAACAGGTTACAGACAGTTGTTGAGTATGTAAAAGAACTAATAAACGAATTATAAAAAGAATACCCCTTTGGGGAAGGAGCCCAGGCTTAAGGCCATCCCAAAGTATCCAGACTGATTACACAGAGATACCTCCAATAGGTCATCTAAAATACTTACTAATGATAGTAGATCACCTCATTCACTGGGTCGAACCTATCCCCTTTTCAAATGCAATGGCTAGTAATGTAGTTAAGGTGTTAATTGAAAATATCGTGTCCAGGTTTGGGCTAATAGAAAATATTGACTCAGACAATGGAACCAATTTCACTGTGCATATCACTAAAAAGCTATCCCAAACACTAGACATTAGATGGGAATATCATACTCCTTCACACCCACATTCATCAGGGAGAATAGAATGAATCAAACGCTGAAGAACTGCTTAACCAAGTTGGTTCTGGAGACTTGGTTACCATGGACCAAATGCTTTTCTACTGCCCTGTTAAGAATCCAAATTGCTCCTCAGAAGGAAATTGGTCTTTCCCCTTATGAGATGCTCAATGGATTGCCTTATTTACACTCCACTACCTTTGAAACAAAAGACCAATTCTTCAAAAATTATATACTTGGTTTATCTTCTACTTTCTCTTCTCTTAAAACCAAAGGTCTCCTAGCATGGGCACTGCCCCTAGAGTTCCCAGTACATCAAAATCAGCCTGGGGATCACATCCTCATCAAAAGCTGGAAGGAGGAAAAGCTCGAACTGGCCTGGGGCGGACCTTACCTAGTGCTCCTAACTACTGAAACCGCAGTCTGGACAGCCGAAAAAGGATGGATGGATCACACCCGAGTCAAGAAAGCACCTCTGCCTCCAGAGTCATGTGCCATAGTCCCAGGTGAAAACCCTACCAAATAAAAGCTAAGGAAAAATTAACTCTCTTTCATCTATTCTATTACTGCTCCTTTCCTCACTGTATTGCTGACCACTTCATTATTAATGTAACCAAGTCAATTTCACCTCAAACTATTACATTTGATTCTTGCCTTTTTATATCCTGTGGAGACTTATCAAGTCAAAGACAGCTTTCCACTTCAGAAAAATACCTGTGTCCTTCCTGGCTCTCCTCAGGCTGGAGAGTAGTGAATCAGGATCATTTAGTCTGGGAGGGTTTCAGTGAAGACCCCAGTGTCAACTGGGAGTCTTGTCCCCTGAAACAGAACTTTTATGCTGTAGTTGGTCCAACATTCTGTGGACCACTAAAGGGCAAGGATGGACTGCCCCAACCAGCAGTTGTAATTTCCTAAAACCATACATTCATTTTACTAAAGAAACAGCTTCCCCTAACTGTCAACTAAACCAGTGCAATCCAATACAGGTTATTATCTCAAACCCTCAAAGTTTTTCTCCTTCTCTAAGTTGGTTCCCTTCTTTAAGCTGGTTTTATGGTATGAGGGCTGAGGATTCAGGAACAGACCCTATTGGATCCTCTGAAATACGCTTCATTGCTCGCCCACTGCCTATACCTTCCCCTAAGCCTTCTTCCAAAACCTCTCACAATGAAACTGTTGTTTCTCCTCCATCTAACAACAAGACCAAGGTAGCTATTATAGAAGTTAACGACCTAAAACAAACTTTGTCAATTGAGACAGTGTATCAAGATGTGAATGAATGCCTGGTTGGAATGGATCAAATATTCCTATCGCACTTTAAACAAAAGCAATTGTTATGCCTGTGTGCATGGCAGACCAGAAGCCCAGATTATCCTCTTTCCACTAGGATGATCCTTTAGTCAACCAGACATGGGCTGTGTAATAGCTCTTTTCCAAGATTCCACAGCCTGGGGTAACAAGTCGTGTCAAACTCTCTCTCTTTGTTATATCCCAAAGTTCAACATTCTGCAGGTTAGCCACTGAGGGCCATCCAGCTTCCATCTCCTGACACTAGGTTCACTTCGTGTCTCTCACAACAAGTAGGTAACTTAGCATTCCTTGGAGACCAAAAAAGATACAGTGAGCTTAAGACTTTCTAAGAGCTTACCAATCAGCCAGCCCTTATTCACCCCCAAGCATATGTATGGTAGTATTGTGGTGGACCTTTACTGGACACTCTGCCAAGTAACTAGAGTGGCATGGGTGCTCAAGTCCAATTGACTATCCCTTTTGCCCTGGCATTTCATCAACCAGAAAAAGGAAAAACATAACATCGTAAAGCAAGGGAAGCCCCTTATTGGTCTTTTGACTCCCATGTTTATTTAGATACAATTAGAGTCCCACTAGGAGTACCACATAAATTTAAAGTCTGGGATCAAATAGCTGCAGGATTTGAGTCAATATTTTGGTGGGCAACAATTAATAAAAATGTAGATTAGATAAATTTCATCTATTATAATCAACAGTGATTTATCAATTACTTTAGGGATGTTGGCAAAGGAATGTCAGAACAATTGGGCCTACTAGCCAGATGGCCTGGGAAAACAGAATGACCATAGAAATGATATTAGTCAAAAAAGATGCTGTTTGTATTATGATTAAAACTCAGTGTTGTACCTTCATCCCAAAAAACACTGCCCTTAATGGGAACGTAACAAGGGCTCTACAAGGACTTACTGCTTTATCCAATAAATTAAAAATTCTGAAGTCAATAACCCTTTCTCTAGATGGCTAGAAAGGTGGTTCGGTAAATGGAAAGGAACCATAGCCTCAACTCTTACTACTCTTACAGTCGTAACAGGTGTACTCATTCTTGTTGGGTGTTGTGTCATACCATGCATCCATGGACTAGTGCAAAGGCTTATAGAAACAGCACTTGTTAAACCCTCCCTTAGCTCTCCTCCACTTTATTCAGATAAGTTTTTCCTTTCAGAGGATCAACTCGAAAAACAAAGCCAGGACATGTTAAAAAGGTTTGAAGAGGAAGGACTATAAAAATTAAAAGGGGGAATTGAAGGATTCCATAAATTCCTCTTCAAAGAACCAATATGTCAGTATATTCAGCTTCTATGTTCTTTGTTCTCCATTTTAAAGTTTAACTTCCTTGTTTTTTATGTCTCCTTGCCTCCAGTCTCAGTAAACAACCCCTTCCTAGCCTCTATCACCTGCTCTGTCCTTAGTCACCTGCTCTGTCCTTAGTCACCCTTAGTCACCTGCTCCGTCCTTAGTCACCTGCTCTGTCCTTAGTCACATGCTCTGTCATTAGTCATCCTTAGTCATCTGCTCTGTAACCATCCTTTCTGTCAAAACTACTCACCCTGCCACTCTGGCTCTTACCCCTGCTTTCTTTAAAATAGCCAGTTGGAATTAGCTTAGACTATGCAGTCCAACCCTAGCCAACAGGGGAAAGACACAGTAGTAGGGACTAGCTGCATTGCAGATAAGACCCCCTTCCCCTCCCTTGTCCAGTGTGCTCTCGCCATTGCTCCATCCTCAAGACGCACGTTTCTATAGAAGTAAATTGCCTTGCTGAGAAAACTTTTGCCAGAGTGCTATTTTCACTTTGAGGCACAGAGCATTTACTTACAACATGCCTTAATATTCTGGTACTTCAATTTCTCTATAATTGTGCCAATTAAAAGGATTTTTACTTTTTAGCAAAATTCTGACACAATCATTTAAATTTCACAGTCACATAAGGAATGTTCAATTTTAAATGAGTTGCATTCCCAAAATGCATATGTAAATAGATTCCATTTAATCCCCATTGTCCCGTTGAAATTGGTTAGATTTACTCTAAATCCAAATCCCCCCGAATTCTAATCACTTAATAATGTACTTTAAGCATATTACCCAATCAACCAATCAACATGGGTCACAAAGTTTTATGAATGCCAAGCATCTGTGTAACCCTGCTATGCTTTGTCCTTATTCCCTCTATTTGCCTGCAAAAGATATGTGGGCTTCTCCACTAATCATTCATGAGATCCCCATGACCTGGGACAGGACAAAGGTCCAACTGACTTTCCTAGCTTGTTTTTGTGAACTCTGAGGTTTGCATGAGGGGTGCCACCTTTCCACTAGAATCTGACTCACACTACCTATTTCCCTGACCTAATCCAAAACAAGATCCTTTCATTCTTCTTCTTTCTTGGTTTCCTAAATGATGTTGACACTATGAGAACAGAGGGAGGATAAATATTTATCCATTTTATACCCACCCTAGAGAAAGTTAGTGTTGCATGAAAGGGATGATGTGATGGGGGGACCATTTGACCAAATGACCCTGAAGAATTACTATGCAGGCCTAGAGAGTTTTGAGACAAGTTTCTGAAGTGAGGGATGGGTGGAATGGGGAAGAGATGGATGCAAGGCATGCTGGCCTGCAGCCTTGCAGCACTTTCCAACTCTTCTGTGAAAAATTACTTAAGAGACTGGACTGGAATCAGATTGGCTGAGGTTGAATTTCAGCTCCATTGCTTATTACTTATGACCCCTCTGAAAAGTCAATTTCTCCTAGCTTTAGTTACCTACATATAAAATGGAGATGAGTATCTATCTATAAGGTAGTTACTTGTATTAAATGAGACAAGATAAGGACTAGCCTAGTCCAGTACACATAGGGAATGCTCAGTAACTACTATCATCATAATTACCCATGATGATTATTGTATGAGGTCTGCTGATGTGGCAGTGTTGGTTAGAGTTGAAAGTCAGGAGAAAAAGGAACAGCCTACTTTTTCTTCTCCTTCCCACTAACTTTTCTTTTTAACCAATGTTGATAATATGTTGTTGTAACCCTGGAGTTATACGGAAGATGTCAAATCAGGGTTTCATAATAAACAGTAGGAAGTAGCGATAGTTGTTAGCTGTGCAAATACAGGGAAGGAGATGATAGGTATCCATGGGAATAACAGGTGGGCTGGAAGAAGTCCATGCCTCTAGGCTGAAGAATATTTAGCAGTAAGCACTACCCTAAGCCTCATGCACAAATTTAAATTTAGTCTTTTTGCACATTCCCAATAAGAGTTTACACTGTTCAACTTATTCCCTTTCCTCATGCACAGGCCTAAGTCCCAGAAGTCAATGTTCAGTGACAGTAACACCAGGCCATCCCTAGTGATGAGTATGTCCTTGAACAAAACTGTAGCAGACAGATGCTCGTTCCCAGAGCCTCTTAATCTCATGGCATGACTAGGCTGCCATATGCAAAACATAAAGAGGTGGAAGTCACAGCTCACCAAGTAGGCAGAGTAGAAGAGAAAGTTTGTTTGCAAAAATAGACATTAAAACAGACAACCCAGGGAGGAATAAGCATGAAGGATGAAAAGTTCCAGTGATTTTTCCTGCTTATGTTAGCTAACTGAGGCCTACATGAATTTCAGCCTCTGGATTCAAGGCTATGCATTTGTACCCTTATTATTAATTTGCTTCATGATTTGAGAAGTATAAGTTGATTTCTATTACTTCAAATCAAAGAATTCTAACAGTAAAACTATATAACCTCTTCAACTTAGCCTGGGGTTTTTATCTCAGTGAGTACCTTCTAGCTCAATTTGAAAATATTATTGGAACTTCCTCTTAAGTAGTGAAAGTAATGGGCAGAAACTATCATCATAACTGCAACAGCCTAATCCTGTGAAGTCATTAAAGGTTTTCATGTGTGTTGATGCCACTTTATAGAGATGACAGTATAACACTCTAACAGACTATAATAAACCTGAGCCAACTACAAACCCACTAAAATACACCAAGGAATTTTAATATCATTACTATTCAAACCATGTAGTGTGAAAATTCAGATTATCAGAATGTTCTAAGTTAATTAGTAGTAGTAGTAGTAATATTTATGTTCTTTTGTTGCTGCTGTGTTATTTAAAAACTATTTGAGAAGTAAGCAACTTACTGTTTAAATTTTTTTTTTTTTTTTTTTTTTTTTTTTTTTGAAACAGAGTTTTGCTCTGTCACCCAGGCTGGAGTGCAGTGGCACGATCTCGGCTCACTGCAAGCTCCACCTCCCGGGTTCATGCCATTCTCCTGCCTTAGCCTCCTAAGTAGCTGGGACTACAGGTGCCCGCCACTACGCCCGGCTAATTTCTTTGTATTTTTAGTAGAGATGGGGTTTCACCGTGTTAGCCAGGATGGTCTCGATCTCCTGACCTCGTGATCCGTCCGCCTCCGCCTCCCAAAGTGCTGGGAGTACAGGCGTGAGCCATGGCGCCCAGCCCCTGTTTACATTTTTAAATCCCATATTTTAAATCTTCCATATTTTGGGGATTTAGGGTTGCTTTGACAAGAATATCTGGAAAAAAGGAATATTACTGTCCTGACATAAATTTTTAGTTGTATTTTTAGTGACTATGTATTTGTTTTAAATAAAGCTCTTCCAAAGGTGGAGGGCAGGGGAGTCTCATTCACCATAGAGAACAATAGAAATGCAAGTGATAGAGCATAAAGAGTTTTTGCTTCTGAAATTTCAACCTATTCATATATTTTGATTGACAAATTACCTTTGTTTCCAACACTTTCTGCTATCATATGGAAATAATTGTTACCAAATTAGCTTCCTAATGTATATAACCATATTCATTAATAGTAATTTATCCATGAAAATTTAGAATTTTTCATAACAGAATTATACAACCTTAAAAACAATTTTTTTGATAAAAGGTATTTATAGCCAACCTAATTAGAATCACAAATATGGGGAAGAAAGAACAGAGATGACCCATGATACAGTCAAAGATGTACTATGAAGATTTATATGCTGAAATGCTGATGCCTTGTTATTGTATTACTGGATCACTGGAGAGGGTGCTGGTGACAGTGTTTCCAGTATTTTGAACTGGGGATGTACATTATGATTGGTAAAATGCAAACAATATTTCTGTGCCTGTGTGTGTAGTGTAGTATGGATTATAATCCAGTCTCCTCTCTTGGCTTAGAGAAGAGGTTGACCTAGAATTGCAAGATGTAATGCCAAGGTGAATTACTGATTAAGTATTGTGCAGTCACAAGTAGGAAAGCAGAGGAAATTTGAACTATTAGGTACAAGGCAGTGAAAACAACACAAAGCAAGAACCAGTACCCAAAATTAAGCAAGACCTAGAAGATGAGATTTGGCAATTCCCCTTCACAGAGGTATAGTAAGTAGAATAGCAAAGTGTACAGAGAAGGTATAAAGGCCCCTAAGAGTCACCATGCTCTCTTCTCCTGCTACAAGTGAATGGGCATGGGGTTTCCCTAACTCACCTAATGTGGGGTAGTCTGACTGAGCTGTATGTTTATTCACCTGAGGAGCTTTAAAAAAATACTAACACCTTAGTTTCACCCAAGACCAATTTAATCCGAACCTCTGGGGATTCAAGTGCATAGCCGGCATTGAGAACGGCCTATTAAATGATTGAATGGAAGGAGTTTCCCCACTGGAGGAAACACGGAAGGTGAAATGTGAGTTCCTTTAGCAAATCCCCTGCATTCAAATCTTTCCAGGGTACTGTGCACTGGAATTGACAAGATTATAGTGCTTATATGGTCAGCAGCCATGTGGGGCAGGAGCTGCTGAGGCACTAAGCTAGTTCAGATGACATGCTCAAGCATGCTATAGCAGAAAAGAGTACATAAACTTGTATATAACTTGCTCTGTGTCCGTAAGAACACATAACTCAAAATAGATAACCATAAAATGGTTATGACTTAATACCATGCATAAGTGCTCATTAAAAGCAAACAATGAGAGATGGTACGACTTAATTTCAGCTTCACTTTAACTAATAGATAGAAAAATATTCATGTTTCCTTTTGTCTAAAGTTCATCAAAAGGTCTTAATTTCTAAAATGTGCTTTTGTCCCAAATATTCAGAGAAAAATCTTAGTTGATTCTTAAACATGCAGTATTTTTCCATTCTGACAAACAGAATGTTTTGTATATTTCCAGATGTGTTTTTCTCCTAAACTGTGCACCTGACAACCAAAATAAGATGCCATCATCCTCCGTCTGAGTCAGCAAAGGTGCTTCCAGCCTTTGCCCTGAGGAGATAAGAACCCTCTTGGAATGTGTCGTCATTAAAATAGTGCTGGAGGGAGTTTACCTGCTTATATTTTAATTACTGTTTTATTCACATTATTTAAATTATCGCTATTGAAGTCAACTCCAAATCCACTACCTAGCATTTAGTTTCCTTTTTCATTAGGATATATTTGTCTTTACATCAAAACAAAACAGTGCTTTTTAAAACTCATCATATTCACTAGAGTTATGGTGAAATCGATTCTTTCACACCACTGGTGCCAGAGGACAAGATAAACATGCCACATGGGCTAACATTTTAGCCTGAGTCAGCATAATAATTATCACATTATTAGAGAATTGTGCTGTGTTGATTAGCATACATCAGCATACAAATCAATTTCCATGTAAGAACCAAAACCGTTCTCCAAATTTCAGTAGATTTACGCAAACCTCCCTCCAACCCCACTCCTTTGTGCTAGGTGAAGCTAGGAAACTTAGGGACAAGAAAGAGTTTCATTTTTGCAGTATATCATTAGTCTGGAAAAGACAAATATTTACTCTGGAAATGAGTTACTTTCACGCTTTAAATCTGCAGCTTGAGGAGGATGATACTGCAAAAACAGGGAAGAGAAAGAAGCAGATAGCATATTTGGCAGTGTAAGAAGGATTCAGTATTAAAGATTAC
Source organism: Chlorocebus sabaeus (assembly GCF_047675955.1). Classification (NCBI taxonomy): domain Eukaryota; kingdom Metazoa; phylum Chordata; class Mammalia; order Primates; family Cercopithecidae; genus Chlorocebus; species Chlorocebus sabaeus. The sequence continues at coordinate 49,763,549 of NC_132924.1, read as the reverse complement.
GACTGGTAATGTGCCCAGTCCAGGGTAAAAGAAGCTAAGAAACCACTGGTTGGTTAACTGAGATGTGAAGAAAGAGTTCATTCTTTTACACGACTCCTTGAGAATAGTGGTTAATTATTAGAGGTCTTGGAAATTCATATTTTTCTCTGTTCTGAGAACATAGGCTCTATATGAGGGCATTTTTTCCTTCCCCAAGCTTCCATTCTTTCCATTTTCCTTACCTAAAATTTAGCCAGTTTCATTTTTATTTACCTGTAGTATTTAATTGATTTAGCTTGTAAGGTTCCAGAAGACAGAAATTGCATCCTATTGATTTTCTATTCCTCATGGTGCTGAACACTCAATATGTTTGTTTCTATTCATTATTTGCTAAGAGCTATAAATATAATAAAGTGTCTGAAAATTTATTTTAAAATTTTCAGGGCATTTCCAAGTTGAAGAGGTGAATGGAAACTCCTCTGGCAGCAGGTGTCACCTCCCAGATTTGGCACATGCAAATAAGAAACAGGTTTATTATGGAAAATCAATGCATTTTGACATGGGTAATGTCAAATTATATATTTAAATGGGTAATGCATCATATAAATAAAATTGTTATTCAAATGTGTGATAGTAGTTGCTTAAATGGTGAAAGATCATGACTTAGAGTCACACATTCTAAGACACATTTGGACCAAGACTGCACGTATTTTTTTTTTTTCAGTCTTGATCTTTAGCATGTGCCCTTTTATCTGTGAAAAATACCCTGTTTACTCTCACTTCTGCTATATGCTCTTGGTTGTGTGAAGCTAAGATGTCAGGAACTCTAAGCACTTAGAACAGAGACTGGCATTTCATAACCATTCAACATATCTTAGTGAACATAATTATGATAATGATGACTGTTATTACTTTGTCCAAATCATATTATTTTTTTCTTTTCTGCATATGGAGATTCTTGGTGGCTAGCATCTATTTCTGTATTTCTTAGTCCCACAATTCATGCATGTTTTTGTATCTATGTAAGTAGGAACATGTGTGAAGAGCAGAATGCAAAGCACGGTTAAATATCAATGCTCTAGTGAACCAAATGCATTCTCATACGCCTATGATAAATTCCATATACTAAAGCTGATAGATACTTACATCAAATAGAGATAAAAAGCAAAAAATTTATTTTAGCAAGAATGTATTAAATTCTTCAAATGTATTTGGCATATGAATAAATACAAAAGCAAATAATAATTCAAGATTTATATGGAACTTCACGTTTTTATCATTGAGCTTGGGGAATGATGATAACTACGGTGAAACAGAAATAAAGAATGGTGGTATTAATCCATTCACAAAAAAATGAAACCATACATCAGAGACAAGTAGCCTCAAACAATTATTAATACAGTATTTTTTAATTATACATCTCAACAGTGAAAGTCACGCTACTTGACTTTTCAGTTGTTGGAAAAGCTCTAAAATTAGAAGTCAAACTTTTACAGTATATATATATATGAATGAATTCAGAGTCAAACTTCCCCCCACCATCCTTCCTATATATAGCCCCTTAAAATTAATTGATGGTTGTAGTTTGGAGGTGGTTAATGAGGAAGAATGTTTTTCTTATAGAACTGATTCACACAAACCATTTATAAAAGGCAATAATGCTTAAATGAGTGCCTACAGGCTGTGGTAATAATAACTCACATCTGAAATTTGGAACCAAATATTTGAGAGAGTGTAATTTGTAGTATAACTACTTTTCTTGAATCAATCACTTCATTGTTTTGTTAAAGTGTTATGTCAAAGCTGTAAGTCAGAACTGCTACTAAACGATTAAGTATCTAATTCCTCTAGTGTGCCTTTCTCATTTGTTTGCAAAAGGTACATGAAATAGCCTTCTGCGGACATGGTATATTAATGTGTATTTGTAGTAATTCATAGTGTTGAGTTATGTGAAGTCATAAAATGGCATTCTTTCTCATTTATTAAAGGGCAAGTTTCACATCAGGAATGAAAAGGAATGACATTTTCATAAGAAGTAAACTTACATTGAGATAAATAGTCAAGAGCAAATAATACACATTCTTAGGTTATTTATATTTGTCATCATTACTTTCACTATCACTCATACTCAAGCCCTTTACCTGTTACCATTTATTACAAGACAAAAACAAAATGATTGTGACTGTAAAAAAAAAAAAAAAAAAAAAAAAAAAAAATGAAATAGGTTAAGTTCAAATAAGAGCTACAATAGGAATCCTGTTGAAACGTAGTTGTAGCTAAAGCTTGGAGCTTGATATAGAGGTTACACAATTACTTAGATATTGAATGGCATGATGTTATAAAATATAAAATCTAGACTGTGCTCTGGTCTGGAAGATTCAGATCTAACCAGTTATTGAACTAAATTGCCCATTATATGTTAGGTTATCCATTATAGGTTGAATCTTTTATGCACATTAAATTATTCACTCCCGGGTTAAAATTGGATTAGGAGTTGGAGTATTTTTGAGTATAGTATTCAAGTATCCTGAAATTGGTTATCACAAATTCTACAGATAATAACATACTTAAATGTACTTTACATTTTGCATTTTTAGTAATACACTGTGCTTTCTGCAGAAAAATCTTTTGCAGACCTATGTCCCTGGTGAAGAGAAGTGGTAAGGTTGTCCAAAATCCAAATTACGTCAATTTAAAGACACTGGAGACCAATAAAAGCTGCGGATTTGAGAGGCTATGATCTCAGAGGAAAAAGAATTACAAAGGACTCTGCCCAACATTCATTATTGCTTTTTCCTGTTAAAGCATTTGCTAATTCACAAGCAAAAGGTAAAGGGCCAAGGAACGGAACAGGGCTTCCTTGGGGGTTGAAGGGACTGAAATGTGGTATGGGGACATCAAGGAGAAGGGGTCCTGGTAAACACCCCAGGCAAGAACTGTGAATGTTGATACCAATTCTACTCAGCCAAAGAAGATCCCATGTCACATATGTTTAGATTTGTATTTGTGATATGTGTGTATACATACACATACACACATATTTATTTCAGAGGTGAACCAAAATTAAACCAGCTTTTACTAAGATGAAACTGCAATTCTAAACAAGCTCCATCTCTCACTGAATTGCATTAATATATTCTATCCCTTCTGTCTGCTTGAAGGAAGCAACTGGGAAATTCTCTTATGACAAAGAAAACAGTATCTAGAGACTACCTCCATAATTTTTTATACACAATAGGCAGACAGCATCCCATTAGACAATTGTCAGACATACCAAGGAAAGAGACCAAGTGTATCAAAGCCAGAAAACAAAAAAGATAATAGAAACAAACCCACAGTAGATATAGATATTGGAGTTATCAGACAAGGATATTAAAATAAACGTGATGAACATAGTCACATGGTTAGACAAGGGGAGAACTTCAATAAAAAGCTGAAAATTAAAAATTATTCACATGGTAATTCTAAGTAACATACTGTGCAACTCTAGGTATACAGTCTATATTGAGCATCACAGTAAATTCTATTCAAATTAGATAATACCATTATTTTTCCTAAAAATTTATAATTTTAAAATGTCTGGCCATTTATTTCTAAAAATTACTCCATTAATATATGAATCTCATAATTATGCTCAAATACAGGCTCTGGTTTTCATTCTCTATCTATAAAAGTGTTATTTTTAATATATGTGTTAGACCACTTAAAAATTTCAATTTTCCAATTGTGATAGAAATGATTACTGTTAATAATTATATTGCAGTAAAAAGGTTAGCAAAGAGAATGCTAAAATACTGAAATAACCTGAAGATATTATTTAAACTATGGGCAGCTTGTTTTTCTTTTTCATTTATATCTTTCAGCCTTGTTACAGCATTGAAGGAGTAAAAGTTAAACAGTAGTCACTTTACTTGTCTGAATTTATCTGAAACTTCAAAAAATTATATAGCAAGTAAAGAAAATGTCTTAAAAACATAAAATTATTTCACCACTTTTCACATAACAAGTCTGAAAACATATATATATAGTTTGTCTATATATATGGTATTTATATATGTTTTCAGACATATATACACATATATAAATACTCTGCTTTTGTATCTTTGGTGTTTGTACAAATGTGAACACCAAAGATACAAAAATAATTCATTCACCACTGAAAATATTAAGTCAGATGTAATAGCAGAGATTACATTAAAGACTATCCAAGGAGAGTGTAGATTTTATTCAATAAGTGAGGCAATTATTCATTTATATACTATCTTTTTTTATTTTTTTTTTTGAGATGGAGTCTCACTCTGTCGCCCAGGCTGGAGTGCAGTGGCACAATCTCGGCTCACTGTGACCTCTGCCTCCCTGGTTCACGCCATTCTCCTGCCTCAGCCTCCCAAGTAGCTGAGACTACAGGCGCCCGCCACCACGCCTGGCTAATTTTTTGTATTTTTAGTGGAGACGGGGTTTCACTGTGTTAGCCAGGATGGTTTCGATCTCCTGACCTCGTGATCTGCCCGCCTCGGCCTCCCAAAGTGCTGGGATTACAGGTGTGAGCCACGGCGCCCGGCCTGTATGCTATCATGTTTTTATCATGGATTTAGGTACTGTGAAGTAATCATTTTACTATGTATATGTGTATTCAAAAAATCATGTTGTACACTTTAAATACAGACCATAAAAAAGAAAAAAAGACAAAATAACTGAATCCAATATATAATGTGCTTTTTATATTTTTCCTTGATTTTCAGAAATTGAGGGAAAAAAAATAAAGACTCTCTACAAAAATAGGCAAACAAAATCCTGAAATGGGTCAAAAGCTATGAGTTGGAAGCAAATATAAAAGCTAGGTTTGGCTTGGGGGTTAATCGCAGTATCAGCACTGGGACTGGAGCTCTTCTCTGGCCCTGCTACAAAGGAGGAGAGCTGCATGGGGGCTGGTTGAGGATGACGGGTCAGAATTTTAAAAGCCTTCTGTAAGCATGTACACTCTAAGCATTTCCTCTCCTCTCCCACTCTAAGCATGTATAGACCCCTTTAACATTCCCTATCTCAGATACTTTTTGCTGGGTATAAAACAAAAGTTATTTTAAGTCAAGTTTCCTTCTGTTTTTTTTTTTTTTTTTTTTTTTTTTTTTTTAAGTTTAAAATCAAGAAAAACATAAGTCTAGGTGTCTTTAGTCACAGTAAAAAAAAAGGAGGAGTGTTTTTAAGAGCAGTGAAAGGGAACCCCACCAAGCAATGTGGGCTAGTGGAACAGAACCAGGCACACAGTCAAATGAACTAAGAAGCAACATCCTGACTAGCCAAGAATTGCAATGGCCTTTCATTATATTATGTGATATATCCACACATGGAGTACTGCTGACTGGCAGAGCAATGACCAGGTACTTTGGATAAGACCAAGATGTCAGTCTGATCTTTACTGAAGGTGTAAGATGGCTACATGTCAGCAATTTCATAGAACCTTATCTATGAAACATGGATTAATGTGAAGTAATAATCTTAAAACTTAACACGTACAGTTGATTTTGCAGCATTTATTCATATGATAATAAAGATTGGGTACTGAATAGACATGGGCATACTATATTGGACTGTGTATGTGTCAGCACACATGCATGTCTACAGGGATTGGTAGAGATGGCGGGAACAGAGACATTAAAAAGAAATAAGAACAAAAAAAGAAATAGGCAAACTCCTGGTCTTGAACATAAAAATCCTGTTATATGGACAGCGTTTGGAGTGGGGCAGAGAAAGAGTAACATTATTATCAAGTGTTCTTGTGAAACATTTCAGTACTCCCCAGTTTGTAATCTCCATCCACACCCACCACTCTGAGAATAAATCAGCCACATCAATGAGGCAGCATTGGGTCTTTAACGTCAATGCCACATTTTCTAGTATTTCTATCTATATATAGATATATAATGGAGATGATGAAATTCTTAATTTCTTAATCTTGAAAGATAAAAATTGAAAGAGGTCAGAATATAATATTTAATGAGTACCTTTATGAGCCAGACATTGTTCTGAAATTTTATTTATTTTACTTAATGAGCAGATAGCTGCTGGTTAAGTTATTGGGATAATTTTTTAACATTAAAAATGTGGTAAAGAATTAAGGCTGAAAGTATCAAATATGAAGTAATACAAAAAGCTGTATATTTTTCACTCCTTAAATTAATTCAATTTATGTTGTAGTACCTAGCTAATATGCATATAATGACTTTTTCTGGTCAATGTAAAGACTAATTTGTCTGAGAGATTAGTATTGATTGATGCAGAACTATGATCAATATAGGAATTTGAGGGTCAGTTATTTTTAAAATGTATAACATTATTGACTGCATAGAGGTTATAACTTACAAAACACAATATAGTAGAAAAACATACATTTCAATAGAAATCATTTGCCATTTTAAAGTTACATTAATATAGGAAAAAATAACTCTCAACTTAGTCATTTCAGAGACATTTTTAAAATAATCTCTGGATTTTACCATGAACTTTTATCCTCAGAGCTTTCTGCACAGTGTGGGTGTTGGCAAGAGGTCTACAGGGGCAGGGTGGAGAGAAGACTAGGGAACCATATTCCATCTTTTTCTTTACCATGATACTCACTGTGAACACATTCTCACTGTGGCCTGTATCTCCAGAGCGGTAAGAGGAGAAAACAGGAAACACAGAAATAGAAAAGTAGACAGGGTACTGGAATGTAACTCTTCAGAATAATTTGTTCCAAACTCAAAGGAGGTAATTTAAACCAGCAAAATATCAGGAGCACCTCCAACCATAGGTTCAGGAATTGCACAGAACCCCCTGAGCATTAAGGGTTCCCATTTAGGCCCCTTCTGTGAGGGACAAGTGAGGTAACCACAAACCCTAGGACCTGACCAGGACATATGAGTCATTAAGTCTGTTGGAGATGGTTTCTTTCTGGAATGGGGTGTGTGCTTACTGACGGCTCTTATTTTCTTCCAATGTGTAGGATTAGACATTCTGATCAGCAAAAGGTATTCCTGATCCCCTTTCCTATCTTCTGAAAATACTTCTGAAAATAGTTTGTCCGTTTAGATTCCAGTGTCCTGTGTTTGTGTTTTTTTAGAATTTTCAAGCCAGTGTGCTAAGGGTCACACAAAGGATAATCATGGGAAGGAAAGTGTATTAACTTTCATTTCTGCTTTATGTGAAAAATGATTGAGACTGGTACAATTTCTGTAATTCTTAGACACAGATTAGGATTTGGCATTTGTTTAGTGAGCTATTATTATTGCAGAAATACTAAAATACATACATTCATTGAGTGTATTCCATATTCCAGGCACTATGAGAAGCACTTTATGGATATATTAACGCATTGAATCCTATTTTCTACTCTGTGATGTATGTGATACTATTATTATTTATTTAATTTATTTATTTTTTGAGATGGAGTCTTGCTCTGTCACCTGGGTTGGAGTGCAGTGGCACGATCTTGGCTCACTGAAACCTCCGCCTCCTGGGTTCAAGCGATTCTTCTGCCTCAGCCTCTTGAGTACCAGGTACCCACCAGCACACCAGGCTATCTTTTTGCATTTTTAGTAGAGATGAGGTTTCACCACGTTAACCAGGCTGGTCTCAAACTCCTGACCTTGTGATCTGCCCACCTCAGCTTCCCAAAGTGCTGGGATTACAGGCATGAGCCACCACAACCAGCCCTATTACTATTTTTATGGATTAAAAAACTAAGTTGCAGAGTTTAAGAAACCTACCCAATATAAAGTAGATAACAAATGACAAAAAGGAATTCACATCCACTCAGCCTGGCCTTCTGGTTCTATGTTTGTGGCTGCATGCCACACCTCCTTTATTGAGTTACTATTCTGTTGTTTGGTGCTTGCCTAAGTTTTTCTAGGTTATCAGTTGCTAGAAGACAAACAATTTGTGAGGTACATGGATGTGCTTTGGTCAAGAATTAGGCCAAGGCAGACATCCAGGCCTGCATTACTCAGCGTGTTTAGGGTGCAGGCATATACTCCATTTGTTATATAACCTGTTTGTATAAGCTCATATTTGGCTCTGAGCCACTATTGTCTGTAAAAGGCATAACTGCCCTGCTGACACTGTACAGGATCTTGGGCATGGCTTGACATGGCGCTGGCACACAGAGAAAGAGAGAGAGAGAATCAGAGCTGTCTGTCTTGCAGATAGACAGAGGAGCGCTATTGCATGGCTTGTGCTGGTGCCCAGAGAAAGAAAGAGTTAAGCTGCTGACCCTGAAGGCAAGGGAGAGCCTGCTATGCAGCTGTTGGAAGGGCAGGAGCCGCAGACCCAGAGCAGACAGCTGAGATAAAGGTGGACAGTGTTAGAGAGCGAATGTGAGTAAGCTGCTGCTGAGAGAGCTGCTGAGTAAAACTACATTTCACCTGCCTATGGCCCCCTGGAGTGTTCTTTCAGCTATCCACCATTCCCCTTGGACCTCAGCTGGGGCTGGAACCTGACAATTGGCATTGTCAGCAGGATGAGGTGATTGGGTCTTCAGCCCCTGAGGGCTCCTCGGTCAGCTTTGTGGCCGCAGCATGGACTGTGGTACCCAGTGGCAGCCATGCTACAAGGATGGGATCTGATGGAAACATGGGGGGCAGTGGATGGGTCTCCTGTGAGTATGAAGAGGGCACTGAAGTACCTGGAAAGGCACAGCACCAAGGAGGAACACACCTTTGCCAGCAGAGTCAGATAGGCATTTGTAACTGTGCTGTGGGAGGTACATGCCCAGTCCCTGCAGGATACAGGGCAGGGAGGAGGCTCCTCTGCTGCAGGCTCGCCCTGTGATCCATCAAAAGGCAGAACATGAGCAGCCAATGGGACCCCAGGGGAGAACACAGGGTCCCCCCCACGGTGGTGGAACACAGCTCTTACAGTGCTTACACCCCCACTGAGTTGCAGGAGTTAAGCAAGTAATGTCGGCAGTCATGTACAGACTTAGTGTAAGTCATGTGGGAAAAGGACATTGCTAGGCAACCCAGTCCCGCCCGAGCGTTCCAGTTCACAGATTGCCTGCTGCAGTTAGGCGGAAGTGTAAAGCCTTTTCTGTTTGGTAAGAGACTGACCAAGATGCCTGGCTTGGAGGGCATTGGACGACCAAAGGCCATATGTGGACTTGGCAATCTACTGGAGTCTGAACCCAGATAAGTTTCTGGGCAGAGCTGCAGTTATTGATGGTTATGAAGACTGGTCAGTGAAAGTGAAGACTGTATCTTTGCATCTTGGCATTGGCTGCTTGGTTCCCCACTCATGAACTGTGTATGTCTCTCCCATGCCTGAGGACATTCTGGCTGGGGATGTTTTGCACGGCTTCACAGCCATACCATCTGTCACAGACTTGCTGGACTGCTTAACAACGGAACTGGGATTTCTTGTCCAGAGAACCAGGAATAGTTTGCCTTCATGGGAGGGTGACAGTGGACTTTCACAGTGTTTCTACAGGGCGATATGCATAGCCCCACTCTATCTCATAGTCTTGTTGATGATGTTATGTTAACCTCTGATTCTCTTGCAGATTTAAAATTGACAACGCCCCTCTTGCCTGCAATTGGGATGATAAGGCCGAGGCAGCCTTTTCCAATAGCCAAGCAGGCTATTCAGCAGGCACAAGCCCTGCGGGTAGTTAACCAGGGGCTCTCATTTAAACTTGATGTACATGCAACTACAGACAGTGCTAGCTAGAGCCTATGGCAGTGCACAGAGTGCTTGGAAGAACCAGTAGGCTTCTAGTCCTAGTTGTGGAAGGGAGCTGAGCTCTGCTGTTCATTAATAGAGAAGCAGTTAGTAACTGCATACACCACCCTTCAGCCTTATAAGAACATGTCAGGATGGGTTACAGTCATCACCGTGCGGACGACTTACCCAATAGCAGGATGGGTGCATTCATGGGTGATAACCCCCAGACTGCAACAGGACAGATCCACTTTAGTGAAGTGGGGTCCCTGCTTGGAACAGCGGAGTGCGCTGAGTACAACTCCCTTGGCAACAGAGGTACAAGAAGCCTTAGCATCCTAATGCAAGGTAAGGCCATGGAGCCTGAGGCACCCCTAGATCCTGAGCTTTCACCATTAAGAAGTGCATCCCCCCATTCCTAATAGGGCATGGTATACAGATGGGTCTAGCCAAGGTACTACTGCTGCCTGGACTGGTGTCACAGTCTAGTACTGACACTATGTGGTTTGAAACCAGGTATAGGCAAAGTAGCTAATGAACTGAATTTAGGGCAGTGTGAATGGTAACCACCAAGGAGGCGATGCCTATGGTAATCTGCACCTATAGCTGAGCAGTTTATCAAAGCCCATGTGTATGTATAAAGCCTGCATGCCCAAACCTGTGTATCGGACCTGCATGCCCAGAGTGTATGTGTCAGGTTTATGTGTCTGAGGCCTATGTGCCAAAGCTGTGTACCGGGTCTGCATGCCCAAAGCTATGTATCAAACCTGTGTGTCCAAAACCTACGTCTCCTTCGGCCTAGTGGGTAGAGTGTAAGGTACATGGATGTGCTTTGGTCAAGAATTAGGCCAAGGCAGAGATCCAGGCCTGCATGACTCAGCAAGTTTAGGGTGCAGGCACATACTCCACTTGTTATACAATCGTTTGTGTAAGTGCATTCTTGGCTCTGAGCCACTATTGTCTGTAGAAGATATAACTGCCTTGCTGACACTGTATGGTCTCCTGGGCATGACTTGACATGGTGATGGCACCCAGAGAAAGAGAACCACAGCTGTCCATCTGCAAGACAGAGGGGAGCCATGGCAGGGCTCGTGCTGGTGCCCAGAGAGAGAAAGAGTTAAGCTGCTTACCCTGAAGGCAAGGGAGAGCCGGCCATGCTGTTGCAGGCATGGGGGCAGCAGGAGCCACAGAGCTGGAGCAGACAGCGGAGATAAAGGTGAACAATGTGAGAGAGTTAATATGAGTAGGCTGTTGATGAGAGAGCTGCTGAATAAAACTACATTTCACCTGCCTGTGGCCCCCAAGTGTTCTTTCAGCTATCTGCCATTCATCCACCCATTCCCCTTGGACCTCAGCTGGGGCTGGAACCTGATACAATTGAAAAACAAATAAAAGGGAGATCCCACAGATTTAACTGAGGAGAAAGGAAAAGAGTGACATAATTTTAAGAAGAGGTTTTTAATGTATAATGTAGTACAAATCAATAATTTTCCAGAAATAGGATTATCTAGGCCAGCCTTCCCAAATGCCAGTTGAATTTTCTGAGCCTTTCTCTCAATGTCCACAAGGCAAGTAGCAAATGAGAGATATTATTAGATACTGCCAATTAAATAAGAGTTAAAATGTGTTCATTTTTATATAAATAATTGAACAAAAATTGGAAATTCACAGAATTGTGAACCAGATGAATACAAACTATGAATCTATGATTAAGATACTGAGAACTGTCTGTCTTTCATGAGTCAATTTTGGAAGTGCTTTCTGTAGAAGAGTGACTCAGGGAGAAAATAGCAGTACAGAGAATAGAGCAAATACCCACTATGAGGCATAAGTTGAGGAAAAGTAGGTCATGCTTTCATACTTAGCTTAGCAATCTAAGGAAAGTATATATAGAAATCTACAAAGTATGCATCTGATAATCTATTAAATAATTTCTTCTGCCATTTCATAGGCGGGAGCTTTCACTTTTCAGGCTAACCCTTTTTCTTTTATATATATATGTATTTTTAAAAAACCCATCACCCACTCCTCTCATGGGTAAAATACTTAAATGTTGAGCATATCTTATTAGCATTTGATTTATATATCACAAATATGTGTCTTTTGTTGAATTATCACTGTTGGTCTGGTAGGTTTGTCTTATTACTTGCCACATATTTAAAAGGCCCTCTTCAATTAGATCACGTTAAGCTCAAAACAGGAAAGATGACATTGAGGAGTCTGGGGATGTCACTCCTTCAGTAAATGACTTTAGCATAAAAATGAGATGACAGAGGGATTCTTTACAAATCTCAATATTTGAAGAAAAAATATGTTCTGGGTTGCTTCTGTTATAAGAGATTAAAGTGGGAAAGTGAAGTTCTGAACAAGGATTTATTATGGAAGGCAGGAATCATGAGATGACTCCTATACCTCTCAGTCACTATGAATAAATGTTTAAAGCAGAGTTTTTCAAAGAATGAAGGGATGGGGAAGCATTATCTTTCAACACCAAATCAATGAAGAAGAGCTGTGGGGAGTGAGGGGAATCTCCTGGGCGGGTGTTAGAATTTAACCTGGAGAATACACAGAAACTAGGCACGTGGCTATCTTTCTCATGAAAAGCACAGGAGAGACTATCCCCACATGGGGATCTGCAGGTACTCAGAGTTTTAAGGAACAAGAATGCAGTAGAATTTTTCACGACCAGGTGCAAGTCACACGAAGGAGCAAGTATGGAGTTACATAAGTTCCTTTCCATGAAAACCACGGGAGGAGGTGTGAAGACCTCAGCAAAAGCAGCAATAACTTACCAGTCAGAATGAAGATCCAGCAGGGAACTGCAGGTGAGAGATCCTCAGCGACTGGTGTTTCTGGAATAACCAGGGAGAGCACTCTACAAGAAATACATATGAGGATAGATAGCTTTAACTCCTGCCAGATATAGCAAACCCAGGGGCAGTACCAGCTATCCTTTCAGCAGAAGCATTCCTCTTCTCCCTCTCTTCTGCTCTAACCCCTGTGCTGGCAAGAACAGAGGAGTGAGATAGGGAAGGAGAAAAGAAATGAATCCCTTTCCTTTCTCCAACCGTAGACGTTCAGTCTATGCAGCAGGCCCAAACTCATGAAGCAGAGAGCCCTCAACTTCAAAGTGGGCTCAGAGTTTTTATTGTTATGTGAAATTTGAAAATATAATCATTAAAATAAAACTTGCTTGACCAAAGGATTAAGAGGCTTGCTTTAGTTTAAGATCAGGAGAAGAACTAGGATATTGATTACATATATACAACAGGGAAAACAAAAATAAGTTATAATACTATTATTAGTATATCCTAGATCACACTTGTTCTTACATTTAAAACTTACGTTTCAACAGATAAAACTAAAGAAGGTGAGTAGAAATGTTAAGACAATAGATTTTGGCTTCTGAATAGATATTACTAGGATATTATAGCTTTGTGATCCTGGTTTTCAGGTGAAACACAGGATCAGGACTAGCCAGATTCCTTTACAACCCTACTCCAGTCACCAATCATATCCATCTCAAATAATTCCAGATCACCTGTCCCTCTTTACAAATCACCGTATGTGTCTAGAATTTGTCAGTTTCTTTTAAAACATTTTATCGAGAATAATGACATAACTGGATTTTAGCTGCACTTCACTCAGTATGTACTTACCTGCATCTACTATTCTAATAAACATTTGAATAATTTCCTTTTTGGTATTATAGGTGTGTATATTCTTCCCTGAACTTAGGTTTCTGACATAACTCATACCGGTTATCCATACAACAGCCTTTTCAATTCTCCGCATAGGATCTTAATAACTGTCTGATCTCATTTCTATCCATATGAAAGAGGAGTATGCTCTTTATTCAAAGTAAACATTAAGATAGACTGATAGACTGAGTCCAAGACTTCATTCTTTTCCACAGTAATAAATAGATCCCAGTCCAAAGATTTTTTTTTTTTTTTTTAAGCTAATAAGCTGTTCTAGGTTGATGGAAAAATTGAGTGGAAAGTTCAGAGTTCCCATTACTCCCTCAACTTCACTCCCTCTACTTCTCTATCACAGTCTCCTATGTATTAGTGTGGTACATCTTGCATTACTGGTGCATTTATTACAACTAATGAGCCAATACTGAGACAATGTTATTAACTGAAGTTCACTCATTTTGTTTTACAGTTCTACGGGTTTGTACAAATCCAGAATGTCATGTATCCACCATGAAAGTATCATACAGAATAGTTTCACTGTCATAAAATATCACCTGTGCTTTTCCATTCATCCTGCCCCTTTCAACTTCCTAACAACCACGGCTCTTTTTACTGTAAGTTTTGCCATTTGCACAATGTCATATTGTTGTATATGTATGGCTACATACAATACGCAACCTTTTCAGACAGGCTTCCTTCACTTAGCAACATGCATTAAATATTACTTCATAAAAACTGTACTAAGAAAATGATAGACTAAAAATAGTTTTTATTTCAATAAGCACTACATTAAAAAGTTCAAAATAGAAACCATGGCTAATTGGTAGAAAACAATTCAAAACTATTCTTCTAAAGAAAAAAGTCTAATAATAAGAACAAGCAGGAAATAAAAGACTGATTCAGATGATATATACATTATATTAAACTTTATTTTATAATAAACTAGCAAATTATTTAAGTCAGATTCAAAGTAGTATGTGCTAATTTAGACTGAAGATGTCAAGATTCAGAAAGATTATAATGAATGTCTTTTGAATTAGGTATGGAAATGATGGACTCATTTATCATAAAAAAGAAGAATTAGCAATACAAATCTCCTGAAAGTTAAGAAAATGAAAAGACAAACCACAGATTGGGAAAAAATATTTGCCAAACACGTATCTGAAAAAAGAACAGATATCCAAAATATCAAAGAACTCTTAAAATTCAACAATAAGAAAAAAATCCATTTAAACAGTAGGCAGGAAATCTGAACAGACACTTAAACAAAGAAGATATACAGATGGAAAATAAGCATTTAGAAAGATGCTCAACATCACATGTCATTAAGGAGGTGTAAATAAAACAATGAGATGCTACTACACACCTATTAGAATGACCAAAATACAAAACAGTTACAACACCAAATGCTGGCGAGGATATGGTACAACAGGAGCTCCCACTCATTGCTGATGGTGATGCAAAATGTTACAGTTACTGTCGAAGAGAGTTTGGCAGTGTCTTATAAAACCAAACATATTCTGTGGGATCATATGGTCAAAAATGCTTGTTGGTATTTGCCCAAAGGAGTTAAAACTTATGTCCACATAGTAAGATTTGTTATTACCGAAACTTGGAAGCAACCAAGGTGTTATTTAATAAATGAACGAACAAACAAACTGTGGTACTTTCATGCAATGAAATATCATTTAGCAAGAAAAAGAAATGAACTGTCAAGCCATAAAAAGACATGGAGAAACTTTCAAAGCACATTTTTAAGTGAAAGAAGCCAATATGAAAAAGCCACATAGTATATAACTTCAACTCTATGAGATTGTGGAAAAGGCACAACCATAGAGATAGTACAAAGAACAGAGGCCACCAGGATCTCAGGAGAAGGAAGGGAGGAAGGAATTAATAGGTAGAGCATGTGGGATTTTTAAGGCAGTGAAACCATTCTGTATTATACTGTAATTGTCAATATATGCCATCATACATTTGTCCAAACCCATAGAATGTAAAACAGAGTGAAAGCTAATGTAAACTATGGGATTTAGTTAATAAAAATGTGTCAGTATTCATTTATCAATTATTAAAAATATACCACACTAATGCAAGATGTTTATAACAGGGGAAACTGTGCAAGGGAAAGGGGGATATATGGGATTCTCTCTGTATTCTGTAAACTTAAATTGCTCCAGAAATACAGTCTATTATTTTTTTTCAGTCTCTTGAAAAGCATACAGCTAAAATTTGTTTAAGAAGATAGTACTAATAATGAAAGAAAGTGATGGGGAGAGAGAGAAAAAGAGGAAATTAATGGTATTTTAGAAAGGATGATGAGAATGAGTGGAAATATTTACAACGTGGTCATACGCACCCACAGATAGATGTTTCTGGAGACGTGGTGGTACACTGTGCCACTGCAGAGAGAGTTCCAAGACTCATGGTGAAGAAGCTTCCATGAGTGATAGTTTGGGCTCTTAGTCAAGTCACAGTCAGTCTTTAAGGATACTTTCTCTTTATGTCTAGCTAAAAAAAATTATAGAAATTCCCTAATATTTGAGTATTTATTTTCTAAACCCCTAAATTTATAAGATAGGATAGAAAAAACAAAACTCATCACTGCCCAAAAATATTCAGAAGTGAACTGACCACTTACAAAACCTGTTACTAGGTTTTTCCCATTAATATAAGCTACCCACCTTCACTGCTCAATTTCTTTACTGTTAAATCCCTCATGATTGCCAACTGGAACACTGAAGATATCATGTGAATGAAATTCAAATCAAGTACAGAGTGAAATAGAAAATGTAGTGAACTACTAAAAATAATATTGGAAGATAGAATTAGAAACTCATAGACAAATGGAAATGCATCAGAGTCAAATAAATTAAAAACTAAAGAAAAGAATAATATACCTAGCTAAGCTTCAGAAAAGATCAATTTAAATATCAAAGCATTAATAAAGATCACTGATAAAAATGGGTAGTACCTCATGTCAGATGTTTTTAAAAGGAATTATCTTAGAGACTATGCTGCAGGACTTAAATATAAAGTGAAAGGAGCAGATCATACTGTCCTATCATTTTGTTTGGGGAAATTATAGAAAATAACCTAAACTGTAAATAATAAAAAATAAATAACTCCATAAATTTTATTTTTCTTTCCTTACAACTCTTACTTTAGTTTCAAGAGGTACACGTGCAGCTCTGTTACATGGATAAATTGCATGTTGTGAAGGTTCAGTGTACAGACAATTTTGTCACCCAGGTAATCAGCATAACACCCAATAGGTAGTTTTTCAATCCTCACCTTCCTTCCACACTCCACATTTAAGTGGGCCCCAATGTCCATCGTTCTTTTCTTTGCATCCATGTGTACTCACTGTTTAGCTACCACTTAAAAGTAAAATATGTTGTATTTTGTTTTCTGTTCCTGCATTAATTTTTATAGTATTATGTCCTCCAGTTTCATCCATGTTGCTGCAAAGGCCATGAACACGTTTTTGTTTATAGTTAAGTAGTACTCCATGTTGTATATGTACCACATTTATTTTATTCAGTCCACTGTTGATGGGCACCTCGGTTGACTCCATGTCTTTGCTATTGAGAATAGTGCTGCAATGCACATACCTGTGCATTTGTCTTTATGGTAGAACAAATTATATTACTTTGGGTATATACTCAGTGATACAGTTTGACTCTGTGTTCTCACTCAAATCTCATGTTGAATTGTAATCTCCAGTTTTGGGGGATGGACCTGGTAGGAGGTGATTGAATTATGGGAGAGGTTTTCTCCCTTGCTGTTCTCATGATAGTTGAGTTCTCACAAGATCTGGTTGTTTAAAAGTGTGTAGCATTTCCCCCTTTGCTCTGCTCCTCCCGCTCTGACATGTGAAGAAGATGTTTATTTCCCCTTCATCTTTCTGTGGTGATTAGAAGTTTCCTGAGACCTCACCAACCATGCTTCTTGTACATCCTGTGGAACTGTGAGTCAATTAAACCTCCTTTCTTCATAAATTACCCAGTCTTAGGTAGTTCTTTATAGCAACGCAAAAACGGCCTAATATAGAAAATCATATCAGAAGTGGGGTATTACTATAAAGGTACCTGAAAATGTGGAAGGGACTTTGGAATGATGAGTGATAGTGAACATTTTTCACATGCATGTTGGTTGCATGTATGATTTCTTTTCAGAATTGTCTGTTCATGCCATCTACCCATTTTTAATGGGATTGTTTTTTGCTTGTTGATTTGTTTGAACTCCTTGTAGATTCTGGATATTAAATTTTGTTGAATGCACAGTTGGCAAATATTGTCTTCCATTCTATAGGGTGCCTGTTTACTCTGTTGTTAGTTTCTTTTTCTGTATAGAAGCTCTTTAGTTTAATTAGGTCTCATCTGTTAATTTTCATTTTTGTTACAATTGCTTTTGGAGTCTTCATCATGAAGTCTTTGCCTGGGTTGATGTCCAGAATGGTATTTCCTAGATTTTCTTCTAGGGTATTCATAATTATAGGTTTTACAGTTAAATCTTTAATCCATCTTGAGTTGAATTTTGTGTACAGTGAAAAGTAGGGGTCTAGTTTCAATTTTCTGCATATGACTAGTCAATTATCCCAACACTGTTTACTGAATAAGGAGTCCTTTCTCCATTTCTTGTTTTTGTTGGCTTTGTTGAATATCAGATGGTTGTAGATGTGTGGCTTTATTTCTGGGTTTTCTAATCTGTTCCATTTGTATGTTTTTGTATCAGTGCCATGTTATTTTAGTTGCTGTTATCTTATAGTACAGTTTGAAGTTGGGTAGTATAATGACTCCAGTTTTATTCTTTTTACATAGGATCACTTTGATTATTTGGGATTTTTTTTTTTTTTTTTTTTTTTTGGTTACAAATGGATTTAGAATTTTTTTTTCTAATACTGTGAAAAAATGTCATTGGTAGTTTGATACGAACAGCCTTCACTCTGTGGATTGCTTTAGGCAGTATGGTCATTCTAACAATATTGATTCTTCCTATCCATGATCATGGAATGCTTTTCCATTTGTCTATGTCATCTCTGATTTCTTTCAACAAGGTTTTGTAATTCTCATTATAGATATCTTTCACCTCCCTAGTGAGCTGTATTCCTAGGTGTATTCCTATTTTATTCTTTTTGTGGCTACTGTGAATGAAATTGTGTTCTTGGCTTGGCTTTCAGCTTGGATGTTATTGCTATATAGAAATGCTATTGATTTTTATACATTGGTTTTGTATCCTGAAACTTTGCTGAAGTTGTTGATCAGATCTAGGAGCCTGTGGGCAGAGACTACGGGGTTTTCTAGGTATAGTATCATAATATCTGTGAAGAGTTAAGGTTTGACTTCCTCTCTTCATATTTGGATGACTTTTATTACTTTATCTT
Organism: Chlorocebus sabaeus; assembly: GCF_047675955.1. Classification (NCBI taxonomy): domain Eukaryota; kingdom Metazoa; phylum Chordata; class Mammalia; order Primates; family Cercopithecidae; genus Chlorocebus; species Chlorocebus sabaeus. The sequence goes on along the minus strand of NC_132924.1, from coordinate 49,744,796 downwards.
GCTTTATTGCTCTAGCTAGGACTTTCAGTATCATGTTGAATAGGAGTGGTGAAAATTGTCATCATTGCCTTGTTCCCGTTTCTCAAAGGGAATGCTTCCAGCTTTTGCCTGTTCAGTATGATTTTGGCTGTGGGTTTGTTGTGGATGGCTCTTATTATTTTGAGGTGTCCTGAATGATAGAAAACTTTAACTCCCCATTCTCTATTCTACACAGTTTGCAGTTTGAAGACACCGCTCTGCCAGACCTTTGGTGCCTAGTTTGTTGAGGGCTTTTAACCTGAAGGGTTGTTGAATTTTATCAAAAACCTTTTCTGCATCTATTTTTTTGTTTGTTTGTTTGTTTTGTTTGTTGTAGTTATATCACTTTTTAAGATGGCATGCTACCAATGTTTTTTCCTCTCACTACTTATGACATTTTTATCCTAATTTTAAAGTTATTCTGTTATAACAGGCTTTTCCTGATACAATTAGATTTCAATGAGAAGATTGCTAACACCATCTCCCAATATTCAATACTTGTGACCATTTGTCCTCATTCACAAATCTCTCGAAAGTATGACAGAGAAGAGGATACACCAAGCATCTTGCATTGGTTCTGTCCCCTCCATTAAGTCTCTGGTTCCCATGTTAGTCACTCTCAAACAGCTTCAAGTCCGAGTTTGGCTAGTCTCAGTCCACATATGGTCACTGAAATGCAGCATCCTAACTGATGCCCAGCAACATTTCTAAAACATTTTTTAAAAATTGTATAAATTGATCAAAACTTGAGACACATCTATGAAGGGTTTGAAAATGCAGTATCCTATAGTGTGGCAGTACAGTATCATTATATTTAATTAATATAAAATAGATAATTAGTATTTCTGTAAATATTGTATTTTATCATAAAATTTTCCCACTGATTGACCCTCATCTCTATTTCCAAAGCTGTGACCGTCACTATTACTGGCACTGAAGAGAACACAGGAGAATTAGATTATGGGATCCATGCCTGAAAGTTTTTGTGATGATTTGGAGCTATATTTTCATAGTTTACAATTTTAATAAATCAAAATTAATAATTATAATTAAATCATTTTACTTTGTATTAATTACTCACAATTACAATAGTAAAAGGGGTTAAGAACTATGGCAGATGCTGGGAGCAGTAACTCACACCTCAATCCTAACACTTCAAGAGGCCCAGGCAGGAGATTACATGAGCCCAAGAGTTTGAGACCAGCCTGGGCAATAAAATGAAACCTGATCTCTATGGAATAATATAAAAATTAGTCAGGCATGGTGGTGAGCACCTGTAGTCCCAGCTTAAAAAAAAAAAAAAAAAACTATGGCAGAAAAAAATTAAAACTAGATTAAAACTAGCCTAGTAACATAGCCAGACTCTGACTCTACACAAAATAGAAAAAATTACCCAGGCATAGTGGCTTGTGCCTGTTTTCCCAGCCTCAGGGGACTGAAGTGGGAGGATTACTTGAGCGTGAGAGGTTAAGGCTGCAATGAGCCATGATCACACCACTGCACTCCAGCCTGGGTGGCAGAACAAGACTTTGTCTCAAAAAGAAAAAAAGAAGAAAGAAGAAAAGAAAAGAAAAGAAAAGAAAAGAGAAGAAAAGAGAAAAGAAAAGAAAAGAAAAGAAAAGAAAAAGAAAAGAGAAAAGAAAATTTAAAGACATCATCAAAGAGGCAAAATTTATTCTGACCCTTTAGAGATGTTTAAAATAGCCAGATAAGGGAGTAGATAATCTTCCAAACAGAATTAATAACATAAGAAATAAAAAGGCAAAATGAATATTGGCAGTTTCTAAGAGCAATGGGATAAAGGCCTAACAGGAATAGAATTGTATTAAGCAACAAGGTATACAAAGAGAGGGAAATAAATAAGTTGAGAATTTTTACTATATTATTTATTTGCTAAATCCCTAGTTTAAAATGATGACGTCACATAACAAGTAACAAGTGTATTTCCAATTAGCAATGTGTAAGGAACTGCTTGAAGAAATACAATTAATGATATTCATCTGCCCCTGAAATAACTTATTTCTGTGTCTGTCATATTGCCCAGCACAGAATCTTATTGAACCTCACCTTGTAAAATCTAGAGAGGTTCTTTTTTATTTAAGAAATGAATGCCTTGTTCACCATTCTCACCTGTATTTAATCTAAGAATTTTGATTTTGTATTTTACTGCCCGTCCTGAATGATAGAAACCTTTAACTCCCCATTCTCTATTCTACACAGTTTGCAGCTTGGAGACACTGCTCTGCCAGAAGAGATATTACTCCTTTCTGTTTCCTGCTCCCTGTTTTTCCACAGTAGACTGCAAAAGCAGAAAATAAGAAAAATTAAAAGGCAACTCTGGGCATATCTGTGATAAGAGTATGAATTTTTCTTTTTTTTTTTTGAGACGGAGTCTCGCTCTGTCGCCCAGGCTGGAGTGCGGTGGCGCAATCTCCACTCACTGCAAGCTCCGCCTCCCGGGTTCACGCCATTCTCCTGCCTCAGCCTCCCGTGTGGCTGGGACTACAGACGCCCGCCACCGCGCCCGGCTAATTTTTGTATTTTTAGTAGAGACGGGGTTTCACCGTGTTAGTCAGGATGGTCTCGATCTCCTGACCTCGTGATCCGCCCATCTCGGCCTCCCAAAGTGCTGGGATTACAGGCGTGAGCCACTGCGCCCGGCCGAATTTTTCTTACTGGTTTTATCCATTCTTGTCAGCTTACACTATTAGAGACTAAAAAATAATCCCTCTAATGCCTGAGGTTTTTTTTACTTTCTTGGCAGAAAGTGGGTTTAAAATGCACATATAATAACACAACTGTCTTTACAACTCCCCAGATATCTGCAGTTATCTTAAATATTGATTCAAAGGGTATTGCTTAAATATTGCTTAAGAATAAAAATATCCCTAAATATTGCTAGTTTAGCAAGATGATAACTCCCAAAATATTTCAAAAGAATATTGTATTCCCATGGAAACTGTAATATTTTCTAAAATCTTAAACATAGCATTTTAATGATTTTTAGTTTAAATTTAAAGGGGTTTCATGATCATTATTAATATTTGGCACAGCTGTAAGTGGGGCCCGTACATATTTTTCCTTTTCAAACAGTAACGTACATTCCAATAAATGCTTGATTTTATAAAATATTCTACCTCATTCAAAAATATCCATAGGCAACTTTAAATAATTTATGCCTTAAAATAAGATTTGTTTGTGAATATTTAATATATTCCATAGATGCTGCTGCATTATTCAGAACTCAGTTCTCACACACTGGATATCCCACAAATGTTGAGTGACTTAGCATGAGCTTCTAACCCTGCAGTTGTCCCCAGTCACGAGGATGAAAGCCTTAATAATTGCTTATTCAGAATTGATTTGTAGCCCACAAACAAATTCCCTTTCATTTTATGTGGAACTTTTCTCTAATGTTCTAAAAAACTGTAATAAAATGTGGACTTATATTTGAAAAATAAAATATTTTGTCACTCTTATTAAGAGACATAAAAGGCTGTGGGTCACAGTTTGATTTGGGAATTGGTTTGCTGAAATTTACTTTAAGGGCAAATGTCTTTGAAATCACCATGCTCACTTTTATTTTCCCCACATTAAGAGATCCTGGAAAGTCTCGACATTTGTGAAAATTGCCATTGGGAAACTCACCAATTGATTTATCCTCTAATAAGAAATGACTGACCTTTCTGTTTGGATCTTGCCAGGACAAGATGTGGTTAGGTATATCCGGAAGTGATAAATTCCGAGGCTGAGTTTCTACAACCAAAGTAAAACTGAAGACTAAGGCAGTTTTTTATGACATTTGAGCTAATTAAACAATAAGATTCTTCTACAGTACAATTGAAAAGAAAATAACAACTACTGCAATCATATTTCTGTTTACTCCTTGTCAGCTCCTGTTTGAAGCATTATTTGAACTATGAGAAACATTATGTGAATTGTACTTATGCAAATCATCAGAAATGTATAATCTTCAAGCCATTTTAAAGAGGGAGTCTAGTTGAGTAATTTATGCCACGTTACACAGCTATTAAGTAGCAATAATTTTGCTACTACCTAATTCTGTCAATAATCTCAACTACTACACTAAAAGCTTCCACATTGGTTAAAAAAATATTTGACTATCCTTTGCTGGTTCAGAGATTTATCATCATTAAAGGAATTATCAAAAAGTGTGAAAACAAGTAGTTTTAATGTATATAGTGATAGCTGATCTATTTTGGTCACTGATTAAGACTTGCAAACATTGTGTTTAAGTATGTAGGTAGAACAGGCTATGCAATTGCCTCTAATTATAAGATGGGTCTTCAGTGTAAAGAGAAATCCTGTAAGTGCTTCTGCTATGTCTCGTATCAAAATATTACTATTTCTCTCTCTCTCTGTCATGCACACATACACACACAAACACATACACACACAATTTAGTTTTAGAGAAGTCAGATTCATATCTATAGGACCTAGGGGGAAAATTTAAAGAAAGAAGAGAATGCAACATAAGATAATTATTTGAAAAGTAGGACAGAAAGGAAGGAAAACTAGCTGGTAGTTAACATTTGTTGATGATTTCTATGTACTGACCAAAATTCTAAGTGCTTTACATGATTTAAATAATTCAATTATCTCAGCAACCCTTTGAAAAAAGGTACAAACCTTATGTTACTTTACTTAAAAGCTGAGCCTCAGGGAGTATAACTAATATCCAAAATCATATGTCTAGGAAATTGTGGAGCCAAGGTTTGCATGCAGTCTGGATCCAAAGTCTACATTCTTCACTATTAATGAGATAGTTTTTGTTGTTGCTGTTTGTTTGCTTTTTGTATTAAAAATAAGGAGTGCAAGATCCAATATATGACAATATAAAATGTCTAGTGTGTGATGAAAAGCAAAATCTTGTTGATAACTTAATTGGCTTATGCTAGGAAGAATATTATCCTTGTTTTGTATAAACCAACAATAATGATTAAACATTAATGTTTATTTTTTAAAGAACCAAATGTAACTCTGTATTCTTGAACTGCTACCAGGATATAATTAAGTTTCAATGATGTTTGAGATACATTATGTCATATACACCACAACGTTTTAAATGTTTATATTTGCACATATCCCAGACTCCTATTCTTAAAAATGTATCTGATTATGGGTCACCTAATTAAGTGTTTAAGTCCTACAATTTCAGTCTGTAGGCTAATGTGTAATATCAAAGATATATAGGGATATAATAGCAAATGAGAGACATTTATTTCACGGTGCATTTTACAACCAATTTCAAGAACTGACATGGATGAACCATCATCTACCTTTTACTTAATGGTCCAAGTCTGTCTTCAACTACTCCCAAAGATTTTAACATCACTATATATTAAATAGAAGAAAATCCCTGTGAAAGTATCAAATGTGTTTTAGATTTTCTTCTAACAGCAGCTTTCATTGTTACTTATCTAGTTTCAAGTCAAGTCTTTCACATGGTTGGTTAAATTAGAAGGCACCATTTTTCTTTAACCCAATACAAAAAAAAAAAAAAAAAAAAAAAGAATGCTTTAAGTTATGGTGACTGAAGAAAGGGTGATTTCATTAAAGGAGTTTGAAGGGCAGATGAATACTTGTGAAATATCTTATTCATATAGAAATGTTCAAAAACTTTAATGGAAAAATAGAATGGTTATTTCATGCACTGTTTTATTTAAAAACGTATTGATTTCAGAAACATAAATGTTAACACAATCATTTGTCTTAAAATCATAAAGTTCATTTTGTCAATTTGCAAGTTTTTGTTTAATCTCTAATTAAAATTATTACAGTTTCAATATAACCTAATTATAGTTAAAATAATAGCTGATTTTACTTGTTAAACATATATTAATTGATCCACAATTTGTTTGATTCCTTTCAAATGGATTGCCAATTTTGCCATTATTTAATAAATAATTCCTTTTGCATCTATAAAAATTCTTAAACATTTTTATTGGCAAATGAATTTCTGTGCATTTATTGTATTATACAAATTAAAAATTAATAAACCAAACTATTGTTTAGTATATAACCCAGTAAACGCCTATTAAACTCTTTTCCTTCCAAAAAAGATATATCAAGTGGTTAAGTTTGACAAGGTGTGTAATTCAGAACTATGAAATTTACCATAATTTAAACTTTCAAGCAAAGTATACATACCAGCACATAATAGAATATTTAATATACCAAACCTTAAAATTTTTAAAGTCGCAAAATAAGCACTACTAAAAATATTTGAAAAAAAAGTATGCTGTTTCAAATTCCTTAAACATTTGTTTTTTTCTATCACAAAAGTTAGAGTCTAAAAAATGTTGGAAAAAATTGCCACATTTTACCAAAGAAGAGACAGCCTATTAACAAACCCTATGGCTTTTTTCAGGTAAGTTCTAAATGCTCTCTCATAATTTTAAACTAGAGTTTCATATCTTGAAATGAACTAACATAATTTATACAACTGAGTTTTAAACAATATTATTTTCTAATCTTTTAAAAAATATATCAAATTATTAAGCTATTCTACAAAATCACTTATGTAAATTTGGCTGAAACCAATTGTTTTAAATAATAAAAAGCAAAACAAGATAAAACAAGACATCTTCACAGATTAACTTTCTTGGGCTGCTTTTTATTGTAGAGAATGAAAAAGACATAAACTTAAGGTTTTAGCTTCCAGCCCTGGCCTTACTAGTTGATCTGGAATGTTGACCTCTCTAAAACTCAGCTATAAAATGAAGGTGTAGGACTAAGTAACTTATGAGAATACTTCCAACTCAGAATTATATTTCAAGCTTGCTTAGAATACTTTTTTAGAAGACAAGATGAGTGCAGAAAAGAAATAAGTTTTAAAAAAAAGATACAACTATTTATACCATCATTTTCACTAAAACGATATTATTTACTGCCTTGAAAATTTAGATAATTTTCTTACAAGGATATAGTTTATACTATCAAAAGATATATATCCCAACAAGGAAACTTAAAAATATAAAAAGACTCTTGCAAGTTTGGATGAATTTGTACTGATACTGTGCCTCCCACATTTGGAAATGTTTTATCTCTGCAGTTTGAGAGCTTAGAAGCTGTGGAAAGAAGATGAACGGGAGTTGCGCAAAGTTACTTTTCTCAGATCCTAGCGATTACATATGTACAAAGAAATAAATGACCTTGATACTATGTTTAGAAAACAAGAGACTACAGACAAGATGAAAGTGCTAAGTTTATTTCCCCTCATAGCAAAAAAGTAAACCATGGATATCCAACTTTTTATATATATTAATACTTAATTTGTATTGTTGAGCAAATCATGGTGAGCCAGTTTTTAGTGAGCTTGATGCTTTCTTCTCCGGGTGTTTTATGAACTGAGGAAATTATCCTGGTATGCAAAGGCTTGCTTGTGTAATTTTACTAAAAGTTAACAAAAAGTCCAGAGCCAAGCCTTTGTGTTTATGGGACGATAAAAACCCATTCTGACATTTTTAGTGCCTTCCTAAACTCAAATCCCTCCTCTGGAATTTAGCATTTGTCTTACGTTTCGTAACACATCAGTTTGTTTTCCTCATTAGGAAAGTCAAAGAAAGGAACAGTGGTATTACTTCTTACATGGTCACGATGTGTGCATGAACCTTCTTAGTGTTTAAATCCAAAGTAGTGCTTCTGAGATTTCAAATGTTTACATTTATCCACAGCCACATGTGCCTTTGATGTTTGAGTAATTTGAAAACAATTCACTGGCAGTAGGACTTGGACTTCCATAACATCTGATCTAGAAGTACTAGTTTTGCCTTTTTTTCAACAATTGGTCTCCATTTTGAACTTCATTAGAAGTTCATCAAAAGTTCATCAGCAGAAGTTTTGTCTTTCTAAAACTGTTTTATAAAAATGGCCAATAGAGTTCCAGTTTGTACCTGGACTTTAATAACTACATTTTTAGTTGTATCTCTAAGATGTTATTTTATTGTGTTTACTACTGAAGGAGTTGGAGAAAAGACTAGTCAGGGAAACTGTAGCTTTTTTTCCTCACATTTGAAAGTAATACAAAGAATCAAGGAGTCAGACAAGTTAAGTTTTTGGTCACCACTTTCTTCTAGCCCCAAATACAAAAAAAAAAAAAAAAAATCCCAGCACTTTGGGAGGCCAAGACGGGCGGATCAAGAGGCCAAGAGATCGAGACCATCCTGGTTAACACGGTGAAACCCCGTCTCTACTAAAAAAAAAAAAAAATACAAAAAACTAGCCGGGCGAGGTGGCGGGCGCCTGTAGTCCCAGCTACTCGGGAGGCTGAGGCCGGAGAATGGCGTGAACCCGGGAGGCGGAGCTTGCAGTGAGCTGAGATCCGGCCACTGCACTCCAGCCTGGGCGACAGAGCTACACTCCGCCTCAAAAAAAAAAAAAAAAAAAAAAAATTGTTAGTTTTTATTGCATCAACCAACTCATCCTGATAATTCAATGTAACAGACTTCTACTAGTACCTAAGAGAGCCCAATACTGAACTAGGAGTTATGACATTTGTGTAAAAATCAATCATACTAATAATAGCTATAGTTGCTTACATTGTGTCAGGCACTGTGCTAATTACAGTCTAATTATCACAAATAATATTTGAAATAGGTTCCAATATCATGCCCCTTTACTGACATAGAAACTAAAACTTTGGAAAGATTAAGTACATTGACAAAGGTTTTATAGCTGAGTCAGGGCCAAAAGAACTATTATGGCATAAGCATGTCATGAAAGAAGTTAGACTGCTTTGTGTGCATAAGGAATCTCTTCCTAATCTTTCAACCCTTTTCTGTGGGCAGGTTCTTTCCTTGTTCCTGGATAAAACCTCATGAAGTAGCTTTCTGGTTCTTTTTAGTCAAAAAACAGTCTCATTTCTTAAAGTACACATTTAATGTAATAATCCAAACTTCTAACTTCATACAAAAATAAAACTTTATCTTTTCCCATCCTGGATCCATCTTATGCTGAGAAGCTTTTCCAAGTATCAACTGTCAAAACTTATACATCCTTCCCCCACCATATATGTCACTATAGCTCACTCACAATGCAGGTTTCCAGCTGTGATCAGCCAAGGGCATGTTTTCAGGTACATGTAAGCATTCATCTCCAAAACTCCAAGGAATGTTATTAGGTCCTATAAATTGATACTTTGAAACTTCTCCGACTGGATTTGAGAAAGGTAGAAACACTCCCTTCCTTCATAAAGCAGCCCCTTTCCCTCTTCTATGAGGAAAGAGTGGAAGCCTTCATAATTTGTCCAAACAAACCATCTCTGCAGGTCTTCTCAACATCCCTGTTAACCCATCGCTACCACTAATATATCATCCTGGTGACTGATAAGTCAAGAGTTGAAAGCTAGGCTTCATCATCTCCTTTCTAAGTCCTGTATGGGTGGCATAGATCTGAGTGTGGAATTCGTTGAGCATAAATTGTTTTCTTGTATCCCTGACAAGAATCTCCGATTTTAGCATCCTGTTACATCTTAGAGATTCAGAGAAAAGGGAGAATTTTCCAACTGTAACCTTCAAAATAGCGGGGGAACACATTATAGAATCAAGCCTACACAGACTATTCGCCCAGCCTAAGCAATCCCAAGTAGGATTCCATCAAAGGCTGAGAACTGATTTAAATTCTATGTCAAATTATTAGTATAAAACAAACAAAAAAAAATGAGTAGTAATGCTTTTTTCTTTGAAATCCTATGGATATGTGTATGTTTATGATGTAATTAAACAGCAAATTTAATATTTTAGTCACTTTCACATATATTTACATGTATGTATTACAGCAATCTATATAAATAAAATGTGAGATAATTTCTAACCATGACCTACAAAATAATAAATATTTTAAGTACTCAAAAAATGGTCAAGAGTCATTATGGACACTACTCTCAAGGTAAATTCCAGTAAAATCAGATTTGGTCCTTGGTGTACTGCAGTTTCTGACAAAGACTGGGCATGCCTGCAGGCTGAGAAGGGGCTTAGCTGAGTTTGCCCTATTTAAATGGTGGAACTCACCCAGGCAATATGAGACAAATGAATCAAATTAAAATCTTAATTAGCTTATAAAGATATTTCCTCATATCCCAATAGACTTTGAAATCACTCATTCTTAAATATTCTGAGCCTGCTCCTGAAAATTTAACATGTGTGGTATCCCAAACTCATTTTTACAAATAAAATATTTCAACTAAATAACATACCAAATGCAACTCAAAGGTAAAACCTTCACCACCCCATCCTATTTTAAATCTATATGTCACTACTTTTCTGCTTCAGAAAAAAAAAAAAAAAAAAAATGACTAAAGGAAAACCTTTGGCATACAAATCAAATATGGTAGTTTATAAAGTTAAATGTTAACCAGACTCTGTCCACTAGAGAGTTCAAAAAATTCCTAAAGGGAAGGGAATGAGGAAAAGGTCATGATCAGAATTACCTGGGAAAGACACTGTCTTACACTGTCTTTCCTTACCCAACCCACCTCCTCTTATCTACCTAAAGCTGTCGGGTGGACAAGCACATTACCAATGAATAGTTTGAAAAATAACAATGTATCATATTCCCACTAATCAAATCACTGACCTTCTCTGATAAAATTAAGGTTGAGGAAAGCGGCCTTAGACTCTTAAGTGATTTGTCTAGGACCACACAATTACTAAGCAGAGCCCAACAACAAAAAAAATCTTCATACTCCTACTCCAGCATGCTGAAGCTGTATGAAAGTAGCTTAGGTAACAGGTTTCTTATTAAATGTGTTTTATACTCTACAAAAGTTTTTTCATCCCCTTCTCCCAAATTATCTCCTTCTATATAGGTCACATTTGCAAAACTGTTCCAAAAAAAAAAAAAAAAAAGTTTGTAAAATAAGCACAGGGTCAAAGTTTCAACAAAATTGGCATTAACCCTAAATTTCTTCTCATATAAAATCAATGTTATCACTAGGTGTATGCAAGAAATAGATGATGGGAACTTATTTTTAAGTTTTTGAAACGACTTCTGCCACTCTTGTTCAGAAGCCTAGTTCCAGCTGAATAGAATGATCGCATTCACTAGGTCTGCTTGTCTAATGACAGCCCTCTAAATTTTGCACTCAACATGGACGTCATTTTTCACTTCAGGTCGTATTTAATAGCAGTTTGGAAAGATGAAACTATATCACTGATATGCTTATTTTAAAGATTTACTGTATTAATCCGGGTCAAATCTCCCTGCTCTCTCCACAACTTACTCCAACCCCCACCAAGAGTGCAGGAAAGGATTTTAGAACTTTCAGTTCTTGGAAGTTCTGTCTAACTAAGCAGACAAGACTTACAAGCAACGATGCTGCTGACGGTGGACTCTCGCCCAGGGATCTGGGCAGAGCGTGGGAGGGTCTGTGGGGCCTGGGGTGCCCTCCGCGCACGAAATCCAGGGCGCCTGCGGGGAAAGGAGGAGGGAGACTGCTCACATGGCCCACTTCGCGGCCTGCGATGGAGCGATGGAGCGCGCGCTGGGCGTCAGGGCAGAGGGAGGCGGGGATTAAGGGTAAAGAGGGGCCTCCAGCCTCTTGCTCCTGATCCCTGCAAGCCGCCCACCCTGCGATCGCCGGATACCGCCCTGACTGCCCTGCCACCAGTTCCAGCCCCAATGCAGCTGTCACCGGTCCTGTGAGCCTCTGGTGGCGCGTGCGACCTGTCCTTCCCTGCCCAAGAGGGAGGACCCGCGGTGCCCCAGCCTCAGCTCTGCGCACAGCGGTCCCCCGCATGTACGCACCCCTGTTCTGTACTGCACGCTCTCCAGAGCCCAGAGTCCCGTGTCCCATTGCGAGGGTCCCACAGCGGGCAGTAGCCGCCCTCGGAATCCATACCCTGTGTCCCGGCGCCCTAGCAGGTCCTAGGACCAAGGTCAGCTATATTGTCTGAGGCTGTGGGTTGCGACTCGCAGATACCGCCCCCCTGGGATTTCATCCTGAGTCAGTAGGCTCCACATCTTTCCCAAGCCCTTTCAAACCTGCTTCCTCCCCCTCCCAAACAGCTACGGAGAACAAGATACACCGTTGTATTACCATTCTCTACTCATGCTTATCTTTCTGAATTTTGTTCTTATTCAATTTCCTCTGTATTTTTTTTTCTTTTTGGCCATTTCAGTGACCTACAAAGATCAAAGCTCTCACCAATGCAATCCCCCAAATCCATTGATAGAACGGCTTTAGATACAATTTATTCTAAGTCTACTAGGGTCATTTCTGTAAATTTGAAAAGCGTCAAAGGTGGAGCTAATGTGAACACCACAGCACTTAAGGCTACCAGCTGAAATTGTGGCTTTCACTTACACTATTTCAACTCGCTGTTATGAAATTTTTTCTTTTCCCTCCCCAAGGCCCAATGTAGAGGCTCCTTTCAAGTTATGGAACTTTATCACCCATTGAAACAAAGGCAGGTTCTTAATCTCTGACTATTGATAATTCAAGTGGAATAATTATTTGTTGTGGGGCTGTCTTGTGCAATGTAGCGTGTTTAGCCTTGTCCTACCTTGGCCTCTGCGAGAAGATGCCTATAGCACCCCTTCAGTTGTTACAACCAAAAATACTCCAGATGGTGCCAAAAGTTCCCTGGAGGCAAAATCATTCCGCCTTCCTCTTTCAAAGCCATTGATCTAAGCCATCCCAGTACTAAGTTCCACAAGCTACTTGGAAAAATCTACTTCTCTCCATTATAAATTATGCCTAGTATGTTTTAAGTGGAAAGGAGACAACATTTAGGTTTTTCCTGGGGGCTATCATGTATACTTTATCTACGTATATTTATTTCATTATTCAAATTGAAAGCAAATGAACTGCATGGTAATTTCTTTACTAATATTTTATGTTCTACTTCCTTAGCCTAACTAATATATTAAAAAATACACTTCAGGGAAAAGGTGAGATTAATTGCCCTGTATATGAAAAAATTGACAGATATACTAATAAAGAGAACTGTAGATCACCCAAAATAAAAAAAAATGCATGAAAAACTAACAAATTATATCTGAAAAAAAACGAAAACAAAATACAACATAATATGTTAGACAAGGTTTCAGACCATACTTCATCAACAAAATCAATCTAATGAAAAAAAAAGTTTCTTACTGAATTAAAAGGCATGATAATTTATTTTCTGATAAAGATCTAATGCTAGTCCCTAGTTTTCTGATCTTGGAGGAAAAACTGCACTAAGATAATTGTGTTAAATGTGCTCAGATGATTTCTTAGAGATTCTCTATAGCGATGGAAAGTGTTCATGTGGAGAAAAGTTATTAAGTAGCTAAAATAAAAAGGACTCAATAGAGGTTACCACCATTGTTGAGTGACAATAGAGGATTGTTGCCATCAACTGGACTGCGCTTGGAGCTCTGATTGCAACTCATTTCTATGAATATCCTGCAAAATGTTCACTTCCTTTTCAGTGGCTTCACTTTACCATTCATACATTCTTCATGTGGATTGCACTTTTCAAATTAAAAAAAATCATATCTATTTCCTCATTTGTTACTCGTAGGAATCTGAAATAAGGGGAATAATTCATCTCCCATCTTAAGGAGGAGGAATTTAAGCTCTGAAAATGTGAACCCTTCTTCCACAACAGTCAGTGAACAATAGAGCAAAGACTTACTGTTCTTGTTCCTGTATTCTTTTCACTCTTCCAAATTGATTCACACCTGATCTTGGTCCTGTATCCTTTCTACTCTCCCATATTGACTCTTATAATTTGTGTGCCTTTCTCTACTGACTTGGACCATGCCAGACATTTTTTTCTGAATGTTACAAAATACGTTTAAACTCAACACACTTAATAAAGAGTGTGCCTATTTCATGCTGAGGCCTGAATTTCCCAAAGTTGATAAACCTCAATTCAAACTTTAGACTTCAGCCAGTTCATTCTGTAACTGAAATCTCAGTTGCCTCACAAGAACTTGGACTTTGAGGATCAAAAGAAAAGATACATAGAAAGGCTCTTCTGTTGATGGACTTAAAAGCTACTTTATCCGACGTACCCCACATCATCTTAAGAGTGTAGAAAACTTCACTTTGTTGATTAAGAATCTGTAAGATTTGAAAACAGCTTTATGAAATACTTCTTACAGAAGCAGCTCGTTGGGAGAGTGGACAGATGAATGAATAAATACAAGAAAAACCTATTTGCAGCAAGAAGCGAGAGAGAAGAAAGGCAAAAATCTTGGCTTCTCCTATTAGGAAAATCAAAGGGATGTATTGAGACTAGAGACATGTGAGAGTCCCTCACTTGTAACTTTGTGAATTTCACTTCAGGGGAAAAAGTTGCACTTTGAAATCACTGGATGGCTGGTTGGTGAGCTGCAGAAGTAATGAAGAAAGCTAAATAAGCAAATTAACATTTTCTAAGAATCATGGAACTTCAGAGCTAGATGCAGAACTAAAGACTATTTAACCCTCTCCTTAATCATAGTCTTAAGGTGTGTGTTTGTGTGTATGATGTACACATGTATTTCATAATCACCAAGGCATCTCTAGCACAGTAGGTAGATTCTATCTGAGCTAAGGGTGATACCCCGTATGATTCTCACAGCTATTTCCTGACATTAGAATTATAATTCTGATTCGAAGTGTGAGGATCCAGAATTTTTACAAAACTCCCCAGGTGATTTTAGTGTACTTCCAGGGTTAAAAACAATAATTTTAGGACTATGGCCTTAAAGAACAAAGCTGAGCTAAAAATAAGCAATAATAGAAACTTTATAAGAGCTTCTATATGTTCTAATTTATATACTTTAAATTTTAATCTAAGTTTTGAAATTAAAATAATATTTTTGCTTTCATTTCAGCACAAACGTATGGTATCTATGTAAAAAGCCTAAACAAAACACTAAACAAATCCAAAAGTGTGTTCAAAAAAGAGTATAATTTGATCAAATAGTAATATTTTCATTACATGTAAAGTGTATATCTCTATAATTCTTCCCACTGATGGGTCAAGAAGAAAACTCACAAGATTATGTCAATAAAGGGCGAAAAGAATTTGATAAAGTATAATTTTGCTTGTTGTAAAAATGACCAGTAATTAAGAAATTTGCCAGTTTCTACTAATTAAACATATGTCTATCCTATTACCCAGAAATCCCACAATTAGCACACATACCCAAATGAAATTAGTTCAAATGTACAAAAAAAGTCCCACTTATATAAGAATTTTCAGAGCAGCTTTATTTATAATAGCTCCAGGTGTGCATTTGAGTTAGTGTGTAGATGCTCACAAAAACAAGTGGAAAGCTTGTTTTAAAACTATGCAGCTTGGACTTGGCCATGGTAGAAGTATTTATGCCAGGGGAATTGGCAAATGCTACTTTTTGTCTTCCCAGAAATTGTTTACTAGCACACCATTAAATAGGTTCAAGTTAGAAACTATCCAAATGTTCATTAGGAAAGTGGATAAATAAAGGTGGTATATTCATAAGATGAAGTACTGTATAGCAATATAAATTGCAAAATAAATTACTGATACAATAATGTGAATGACATGAGAAACATTCAGTTGACTGAAAGGAGTCAGACCAAAGAAGTATATAACTAACCTATAATTACAGCATTCAGAATGCTGATTACCTCTGGGGGTGAAGGAGCATTGACTATAAAAGGAATGGAGAGATTTTGAGAGTGGTAGAAATATGCTACTGTTTTTAGGTGGTAATTACATGTTATATACATATATAAATATTCATTGAGCCATATACTATATGTAAGTTATACAATAATAAAGATCATGCTTTTTTAATGCTCATATTGAAGAATATGATCTACAAAAAGCTAAGGCACTTTTGAAAAATAAAATGACCAAAACATCAGGTTATTGTCTAGTTGGATATTAAACACTTGTCATAACTATGATTGATAGTAGGAGCACTATCAGATAAGCACAAGAACGGAGAAACAACCCAATGAAAGAACACAGAGCTCAGAAAGATACAAATGTAATTTGGAAAGATGATAAGTAAGGCTCCACAAAGCAGTTAGTTACAAAGAGATTAATATATTACAGAGGGAAAACTGTATGGCTACATAGGAGAAAACAAGACTAAATGATTAACTGATACCAAAAGAACAAAAAAAGGGGACTATCTTTGTGACTTCAACATGAGAAAATACTTATTAAAGAAAACCCTGACACTAAAAACCAAAAATAAAAATTGATACAATTGAATACATCAAAAGCAAAGATTTTTCTTCTTGACCCATTAATGGGAAGAATTACAGAGATATACTCTTTACATATAATCTTTCTATTCAATAAAGAAAACCACAGAAAAAATTAGTAGACCAATAGCCACAAAGAAGGCAATTGCAGTATGTGATACTGATAAGGAACTCATATCTAGAACTTTTCTGTATAGTAGTCCCTAGCCACATGCAAATATTTAAATGAAATGAAAATTAGTTAAAATTAAGTAAAATAAAAAGTTCACTTCCTCAATGCCATTAGCCATTTTTTTTTTTTTTTTTTTTTTTTGAGATGGAGTCTCACTCTGTCACCCAGGCTGGAGTGCAGTGGCGTAATCTCACCTCACTGCAACCTCCATCTCCGGGGTTCCAGCGATTCTCCCACCTCAGCCTCCCGAGTAGCTGTGATTACAGGCATCTACCACCATGCCTGTCTAATTTTTTGTATTTTTAGTAGAGACGGAGCTTCACCATGTTGGCCAGGCTGGTCTCAAACTCCTGACCTCAAGAGATCACTAGCCATTTTTCAAATGCTCCATAGTCATGTGCGGCTATGGGTATTATATTAGATGGCACAGATATAGAACATTTCCCTCATTGCAGAAAGTTCAATGTATTGAACAACATTGGCCTAGAATGTAGGAGGAGCTTCTAAAAATAAACTGGAAAAACAATTTAAAAATTGGCAAAAAAAAAAAAAAAATTAAGGACATAAAAGACGAATGAAAGACAGAGAAAGCCATGTAGTTTACATATACAAGAATTGCTTAAATTTACTTATAATGCAAGAAACACAAATTTAAGTTATACTTATGTCCCTACCGAACAGGACCAATTTGGGTGTGGCACAATACCATGCATTGTCAACTATATAAAGAAATAGAAATCCTCATGTACAGGTAGTAGAAGTGTAAATTGTTGTGGTTGTTGTGGAAGCAATTGGTCAGTGTACAGCTCCAGAAAGCTGAAGGCATATGAATATTAGGTACCCTTTCTTCTAGGAATGTATGAGCAAAATGAGATACATGCTCACTGTTGAATACTATGAAACAACAAACCATGTATTAGAATGATGAGAATAAAAAGATTGACAGGGCCAAGTGTTGGTGATGATGTGGTGAAGCTGGAACACTCACATAAAACTGGTGAAAATATAAAATGGCACACTGGCTTTGTAAAGCATTTCAACAGTCTCTTAAAAAGGTAAACACTCACCTATTCTGTGACCCAGAGTCTGTTGGAGGGATTATGTAATAAAAGTGTTGCAAAAAACTACAGCACCATCAAATTGTTTCCAAACAAAAAGGAATAAAGTATCTCTCACACTTCAAATGCTTAAATTAGGCAGTATTTATGATCCACAAGAGGGGAATATTTTAAAATTCATATATACCTACACTTAGGTGTATATATATATATATATACCTACACTTAGATATATAGATATATACCAACACTTAGGTATATATCTAAGATAAATGAAACATATGCCCACACAAAAACATACATGATTGTTCATAACAGCTATATATGTAATAGCCAAAGTCTGGAAATGACCAAATGTCCATTAAAAAGTGAATGGATTAAAATATTTCATACAATGGAATACTACTAGGCAATAAAGAGGAAGAATTACTGATATACAGTATAATGTAGATGAATCTCAAAATACTCTGTGTAAAAGAAGCCAGACAAAAATTAGTGCATACTATATAATGACATTTATAGAAAGCTCTAGAAATAGCAAACTAATCTATAGTGACAGAAAACAAATTTGTGGTTGGGAAAGTGGTGGGAGCGTGCAATTACAAAGAGGCATAAGAAAACCTTTGTGGCTAATGGATATGCTCCTTATCTTGAGTGTGGTGATGATTTTATTGATATAGTCAAATGTCAAAACTCATCAAGTCATACACTTTGAAGATGTAAAGTTTATAGGATGTAAATTGTGCTGCAAAAAAGTTGTATGAAAATTTAAAAAGACTGAAACAAGAAAGAATGAAAACAAGGGAAAGATAATTTTAACTCACCTACCCATCTGTGCCTAAAGTTATCCAAATATTTCAAAAGAAAAATCATGCTTGACTAGATGTGCTAAATGCACTCAATTATAACTCTTTAGAACCAGAGCTAATCTATTGCATCCGTCATTCAGGGTTAGTTAAACTTACTATGGTAATAGAAGAAACTATCTGCCTTTGTTAAGCAAACATTAAAACTACTAAACTAAAAAAAAAAAAAAAGTGAAGGCAACCACCAGTGTCATGAAAAGCTAGAGTTAATAGTGTTTTCAGAATAAGACTTATTAGGCAAACTTGCATTTGATACTTTATCTACCATGAACAATCTGAACGAGTCTGTCAAAGTGAATCAGTCTGGGCACCAGTCCTTCTCTTTCCTTGTGATCTGCTTCAAATGATTTTTACACCAGTAAGTAAGATATCAAGCTAGCTTTACTCCCATTTGGAGTTAAAAAATAATCATCTTTTACTACAGGCTCTTATTATACATTAAATTTTTCATTACAAACTCGTGTCCAAAGAAAACTTATGACGCTGAGAATTTTGAAAAAAGAATGATATTCAGATGCAAACATTCTTAGTGAATGTACTGTCTCAGAAGACTCATCTACTACTCTTAGGATGGAGAAGACTTTGGAAAATAGAAAATTCATGATCATTTTTCTCAAACTCAAAGCTGAAATATGACAAAGCATAATCAAGCCTAGAAAGAAACACAGTAAAAGAAAGTAGTAACTGAGTTACCCCATGGTTAAAGCATGTTTAGCTAGTGCCCCTAAGGAATGAAAGGGAGCAATAGAGCCAGTTTATGATAGTACTCAAAACCACTTAGAAAAAGCTCTTCAGAGACCCTTCCTTAGAAAGACAAAGTTACTAATTTCAAGGTAACATTAACTCTGGGTCAAACAGAAGAAAGTCACTAATACATAGCAGAATATCTTCCTCAGAATATTGCTATTATAGAACACCCAAGCTCTTTTTTTTATTATTATTATTATACTTTAAGTCTAGGGTACATGTGGTTAACGTGCAGGTTTGTTGCATATGTATACTTGTGCCATGTTGGCGTGCTGCACCCATCAACTCATCAGCACCCATCAACTCGTCATTTGCATCAGGTATAACTCCCAATGCAATCCCTCCCCCCTCCCCCCTCCCCATGATAGGCCCCGGTGTATGATGTTCCCCTTCCCGAGTCCAAGTGATCTCATTGTTCAGTTCCCACCTATGAGTGAGAACATGCGGTGTTTGGTTTTCTGTTCTTGCGATAGTTTGCTGAGAATGATGGTTTCCAGCTGCATCCATGTCCCTACAAAGGACACAAACTCATCCTTTTTTATGGCTGCATAGTATTCCATGGTGTATATGTGCCACATTTTCTTAATCCAGTCTGTCACTGATGGACATTTGGGTTGATTCCAAGTCTTTGCTATTGTGAATAGTGCTGCAATAAACATACGTGTGCATGTGTCTTTATAGCAGCATCATTTATAATCCTTTGGGTATATACCCAGTAATGGGATGGCTGGGTCATATGGTACTTCTAGTTCTAGATCCTTGAGGAATCGCCGTACTGTTTTCCATAATGGTTGAACTAGTTTACAATCCCACCAACAGTGTAAAAGTGTTCCTATTTCCCTACATCCTCTCCAGCACCTGTTGTTTCCTGACTTTTTAATGATTGCCATTCTAACTGGTGTGAGATGGTATCTCATTGTGGTTTTGATTTGCATTTCTCTGACACATGAAAAAATGCTCATCATCACTGGCCATCAGAGAAACACCTAAGCTCTTTACAGAGAAGCAGAAAACATCTCACAAACTGGAGTAAGCATGACAGTAATTTTCTTCCTAAGGAGAAAACAGCGATCCATCACTCTCACTCTGATACCTAATAAACACTGCAGTCTCAGAGAGAATTACTTTTGATTTTAGCTTTGCTTCTAACTTTACATACAACTTTGCTCAAATATCAAGCCTTCTATAATTCTTGCTTTTAATAAAACTGCAAAAGTCTATCTTTGAAGATTAACACAAATTGTAAGTTATTTTTGTCAAAAATATATATTAAATGTTTTAAGCTTAGACAAAAAGAAATTATGTCACTAACTTTAAAAAATATAAATAAAGAATGTGACTCTAGATGTAAAATACTAAAAAGAAATGTTTTCAACATTAGATTGGAGACTATGTGAAATCTGCAGCTTGATATAACCAAATAACCTTGAGTCACTGCCATCTTACACTGACAGACATGTCAAAAGTTCCATTGAGAAAAGCCTTGTATGACAGTCGTCAAAAGACTGTAAAGTGATATGCTTCAAAGATAAGATCAAGCAGTCCCATTGAGTCTTATATTACAGCAGCATTGCAGTGTCATTTTATGAAGTGCCATGTGAAGAATACCATGACTTTAGGTAACAGTAACCAAAGTTTTTCCTAGATAGAGTACTAAATATAAGTAGATTTTACTATTTACTACACAGTAATCCTAATTATCTGGTTTTTTTTTATTCTTCAAGAAAAGAAAGGTTGATTCTATAACCTTTTAAATTTACAGTGAGCTGACTGAAGTGCATGCAAATTGAAATAAAACGGCAGCCCTGGGACATTCTAAAACATGACACAGAGGTTGCCAAGGTAACCCACCAGGAGGCTGTCTTGGCATCTTCTGGAATAAAATGAGAAGGAAACATCATAGTGAACAGATGGGGGATGGGGATCTGTTGGCGGGATTATATAATAAAAGTGTTGCAAAAAACTAGAGCTACATCAAATTGCTTCCAAACAAAAAGGAACAAAGTATCTCTCACACTTCAAATGCATAAATCAGGCAGTATTTATGATCCACCAGAGTGGAATATTTTAAAAATTATTCAAAATGTTATTTAAATAATATAAATTTTAAAGTCACTATTAAATAATATTTATCAATTTTTATTCTTAGAAAAATTCAACAGTTATATATAACTTATATTCAAGGTCCAGAAGTGATTTTAAATGTGTAATATTTTACTATTTTGAAGGGTAGTAGGGAGGCAGGTAACTTATCTCAGAAAATGATTTCAAGATTTAAGATCCCAATAGAACAATGGAAGAAAAGAAAAGATGACACTAACGAATCATTCCAGCTAATTGTTCATTTTACGTTTATTCCTGATATTCTTTTAGAGTTACAAAGTATTCCTTTGATTAGGAGTTGTTGCTTTATATTTCGCATTGCTGCTGTTTCCATTAAACATACACAAAAAGATTTAGTTCCCTCTCTCTGAAGAGCTGATTTTCTCCAACAAGGTTATTTTATAAATAGTCAGTGAATCTCCTTGGCCTGTCCTTAGGCATTTGTTCTCTCTCCTCTGTCCCTGAAGATTGAATACAAACTCTCTGAGCTGATGAAGGACACACCTGGAGATAGACCGCTTTAGTGATGTGTGCATGGGAAATTCCACAGCACACGTGGTTGTCATAGCTAAATTGCATTTAAGAATTATACATACAAACAATGTTTCACTGAGAAACAGGAATTTAAAAACAATATTTTATCAATTCAGATGTTTATAAACTTGATAACTGCATTTTTCTTTTTGTGAAAAATACAGAATTTATGTCATTGGGAACACTGCCCATCATGAGATAACTGGAATCTCTGATTCTATATTTTGGATGACAGTAATCCAACTGTTTTGTTTTTAAAAATCAAATGGATTATTTTATGTTGTATATTAATTCAAAACAACCAATATTATTTTGCTGTTCTGGTGCAGCAGAGATTGATCTTAGGGCACAATCTTCCTTTGAAGAAACCATTTTCCTTTTAATGATTAGCAGATACAGTCCTCCATCTAGTCATATCACTATTTTCTTTGAAATTTTTCAATGTTTCTTATCACCTACAGACTAGTAGGGTCTCCTTACTGTAAATCATAGGGCCCCTCTCAATTAAGTCCCTAGATTTCTGCATATATGCAAACTAGGCTCCTGCCACCGGAATTTCTCATTATCTCTGAACATACAGGACTACATTGCATTTATTTTTGTCTCTCTGGGGCATCTTTCTCCTTTTCTGAAAACCTGCCTTAGCCCAGCTCACATGTAACATCTTCTGTGAAATAGTATGCCCTCTTCTTCTCTCCTAAGGAAGGTGACCGATTTTTTCTCTGCTCCTATAGCACTTTGCATTTATCTAACATAACATCAATCATTAAGCACACTGTGATGTGTTTTTGAACTCTATCTTCCATGTATGATATACTTCTTGAAGTCAGATTTATGTCTTTTATTAAAATTTTTTATTTTTTATTATACTTTAAGCACATGTACAGAAAATGCAGGTTTGTTACACAGGGTATACACGTGCAATGGTGGTTTGCTGCACCCATCAACCCGACATCTACATTAGGTATTTCTCCTAATGCTATACCTCCCCTAGACCACCACCTCAGTCACCCACCCTGACAGGCCCTCGTGTGTGATGATCCCCTCCCTGTGTCCATGTGTTCTTGTTGTTCAACTCCCACTTATGAGTGAGAACATGCAGTGTTTGGTTATCTGTTCCTGTGTTAGTTTGCTGAGAATGATGGTTTCCAGCTTCATCCATCTCCCTGCAAAGGACATAAAGTCATCTGTTTTTATGACTGCATAGTATTCGATGGTGTATATGTGCCACATTTTCTCTATCCAGTATATCATTGATGGACTTTTGGGTTGGTTCCAAGTCTTTGCTATTGTGAATAGTGCTGCAATAAACACACGTGTGGATGTATCTTTATAGTAGAATGATTTACAATCCTTTGGGTATATACCCAGTAATGGGATTGTTGGGTCAAATGGTATTTCTGGTTCTAGATCCTTGAGAAATCGCCACACTATCTTCCATAATGGTTGAACTAGTTTACAGTCCCACCAACAGTGTAAAAGTATTCCTATTTCTCCACATCCTCTCCAGCATCTGTTTTTTTCCTGGCTTTTTAATGATTGCCATTCTAACTGGCATGAGATGGTATCTCATTTTGGTTTTGATTTACATTTCTCTAATGACCAGTGATGATAAATTTTTTTTTCATGTCTGTTGGCCACATAAATATCTTCTTTTGAGAAATGTCTGTTCATATGCTTCGCCCACTTTTTGAAGGGGTTGTTTTTTTCTTGTAAATTTGTTTAAGTTCCTTGTAGATTCTGGAAATTAGCCCTCTTTCAGATGGATAGATTGCAAAACTTTTCTACCATTCTGTAGGTTGCCTGTTCACTCTGATGATAGTTTCTTTTGCTGTGCAGAAGTTATTTAGTTTAATTAGACTCCATTTGTCAATTTTGGCTTTTGTTGTCATTGCTTTTTGTTATTTTAGTCATGAAGTCTTTGCCCATGCCTATATCCTGAATGGTATTGCCTAGGGAAGATTTATGTATTGTTAATTTTAAATCACTGGTACCTAGGAGAATCCCCAGTGCACACGAAGCAATCAACACGTGTTTGCCAAATATCGAATGAACTGTTACAGGAATAAGGTGCAGAACATCCTAGGGGTGATGACTAGTCTAAGGGGCAGGTGATTCAGGGAGTTAAGTTAGCTTGAGAGTCCTGGATCCACAACTAGCTGATTTCTAAAGTGTGTATTATATCAGAGTCACCTAGTAATTCAGAATCAGGTGTATGGTTAAGCAAATGCATCTGATTTTTACATAAACAACTCCAGTTGATTCTGACACCAAGGCTTGGGTATTAAAACATAGACTATCAAAGAGCATTTCACATGAACCTGTTGAGACTCAGAAAATATTCCAAAATAAGAGCCTCAGAAATAGCCTGAAAAGTAAGTTTTTTCTGACCTTTACCTGCCCTCCTGTGTCTCAGTCCCATTCTCCCCCAGGACTAGCCAAAAAAATTAAAATACCTCTTCCCCAGGGTAAGTCATAATAGAAACTAGAATCCCTTTTCTCCAAAGTCAGCCATAAATACTAAAAATATTACTCTAACTCCCTACCCGCCTTTCTGTATAAAAGCTGGCCATAAAGAAATTATCTGACCAACTTTGTTTGCATATAGGTAATAAAACCCCCATTCCAGAGAGGGTCCTGACCCATACTCAGAAGGAAAAAATACAGACACAAGGAAGAGAGGAAAAGAAGAGGAAAAGAAGAATTTAGACAAACAGGCCTTGCTGTGTTTCCCCATTCCATCTGTTAACATCAGATCATATTCTTTTTGTTGAATCATATTTTTACATGGCTGTCCATACATTGTTAAACCTAAATGTAAAAATAGACAATTTTCCTTCTATCATTAGGTCCTCATTCTAAAGGCTCCTGTGTCATGTAAAACTATGATCAAATAAATTTGTATGCCTCTTCTATTCTCTCTCTCATCAACAGTTTTTAGCAAACCTTCGGAGAACAAAGGAAGGGTTTTCCCTTGGCCCCAACACATCAAAAAAAAAAAAAAAAAGGGGGGGCATTCTAACATAAAAAATTATAAACACAGTAATTCCTAAAACTGGAAATATTTACCATTAAATGCCTGTTCCACTTTTGTTGAGGGACATTTCCTGAGTTTAGCTGAAGATGGGTTTTTTATCACACGACCACCAAAGATTAGGCTCACAGACAATTTGAAAGGTAAGTAAGGCTGGGTTTTATTGAGTGAAAAAGTAAGAAAAGGGGAAACAGGAACTCTTAGCAAAGTGAGAGTTGCTGCTAGAGTGCTTCTCCCCTCGCAGATTGAATGCCGGGTTCCACGCAGGAAGAGGAAGAGCCAGGCTCCTTTCCCCTGCAAAGTGCGCAGACGTCCGTGGCTCCACTCCAGCCTACATTCCTCCCAGTGTGCAGGTCGGGTGGAGTTTCCCTGGGGATCTGTTCCCACCTGGCTGTCTCACTTTGTTTTAAGTATATACATGCAGTATATAAGGCATGCTTATTATCAAGCATAACACGTAATCTGCCTCCAATTTGTTAAAGTCTTGTCTCTATCAATTCAGGGAACAGTTTTCAAGGGCAAAAACTGATAGTCTCAGATAGCACACTGCTTCCTGTCAAGGTCAGAAGAGTACCCATTAAAATGATCTTTGTAGCTTCCAAGCAAGTCAGAACAAGGGAACCCTAGAGTTCCTGCAGTGAGAATCTTAGTATTCTTTGTATTTGAGAGAATCAGAGTGAAGAGTCTATGGAATGAGTATCAAGTATAGAAAACCACTGCAGTGCTCACATCACGGACTGATGGCTCTGCAGATTGATAAATAAACACAGGGCACCAAAAAGCTGGCACAATTACTGGCTAAATTTCAAATTTTAAAATAACCTAATTGATTAAGCTAAGCTTGTTTGAAGAGTTAGCACACTGGTGTTTATATATTTCAGCTGATCTTTTTCTAAAATTGCTTTTTGCTAGTGAGTTCCAAGGATCCTCAAGGTGAGGTTCCATGGAAAGGTGGGATGGAGTGGTGTGAAGGAGATGCTGAGTGTGCTTGTCTCCCATCTCCACTACCTAAAATTCTGTGGGGATTAGAACTGTAACAGATCTTGAAACCACAAACACAGTATATGGTGTTGAGCCCTGTATAGTCATAGCCTACACCAACTTATCTGCAGGAATGAGCTGATACATTCAAACTTGTGATTCTAACTCCCTCTCAGATTTCAATACCAGTTCTCAAATAGAAAAGTAACATGTCTCTGATACATACTTCCTTTGATTGGTTCTGATGTCCTGACTTGCCTTAATTTTTCTATCACCCTTAAACTGCTGGACAGTGCTACCTATATACTCCCATCCGAATCCCAATCACTGGCCAGAATTCCTGTCTGGTGGGCAGATCACCTAGACAAAGACGCCACTGCCTCTCACATTGTGCCAGCTAGACTTCTCACATTACTAAACCTAAGTGAAGCATACGGCTCTATCATTTAGCCACCACTACCCACTCCATGACTTTTTGCTCTAAGTCCTTCAGATAATATGCAGGTAATTATTCACTGCAAGACTCAGCTCTGCGGCTAGATTTATTTTCTTGCCTCCATCAAGCTGCATCTTTTTTTCCTCCTTTTTAAAAATCACCCTGAGATCTCAGCGTGTTTTACTACTAAGCTTGTACGTGCTACAACGTGATTATGTCCTGATTATGTCATGAACTTACTGGGGAAGTAAAGCATTAACTGTTGCTGAGAGTCTGAAAGTCTAACTTTTGCTAAAAAAAAAATAGTCACATCATTTAAGTACAGAATCATTGAAGACCCCAGAGTTGCCCTGGCTGATCTTCTGGGACATTTACTTATAAAGGCAGTATTTACTTGTATATTAAAAACATTCTTTCTTCTGTCTTTTAGAAATTCATAGATCATTTTCCAAAAAAAACCAAAGAAGCAGAATAGAGAGGAGAGTCTAATCTATTCCCTTCTCTACTCTCTTCATGAGGGAGGAAGCATCGTTCTTAAGAGAAAACATCTGGGAATTGATAGAATTCCAAGGGAATTCCTTCAATAAAGGGGAATTGTCAACATTTTGGCTGAGTATTGTTTTATATTTTTAACATTTTACTTATTTATATCTTTCTCATATGACTTGTTAGTAGAAATGGTTAAAGTTTTAATATTATTGGACTGAATGGGAGACAAATTAGAGAGAAGAAAATGATAGAAATGGAAAGGAAGAGAAGCAAGAAACAATGTCAAAACTACAAATAAATTTCTTCCTAATAACATTCTTCAAAATGCTGTGAAATCTAATAAACCATATAGCCTAGGGGTCAGTGGACCCCAGATTCTCCAAAAATGTGATATGTCTCCACTTTATAGATTTCATGAAATAATGTGTGAAAAGCAGCCCTGAAAAAAGCAGACAGAGGAATTTATTTGCTTTCCATCTTTACCCTACTTTCATGGTCCTCTGCAGACTAGTAATACAAAATGCTATAACTTCCCCATCTGCCCTGCTCACAGAGCTATAATACTAAAGAATAAGTGGATATATAAATTAATGCTATAAAACATCCATTTCTATTTATTAATTTCACTAAAATTTGACAATTATGCCAGTAATTTGCTGAAGATAGGAAAAAGATCTTTAGGAACTTACCTGAGTGGAAACTTAGAACTAAACCCAATGCTATGAATTAAACATAGTTTTGATATCTTAACCAAGTTACTTCTCCATCATAGTTATTAAATATATATCTAAGTGCTCCTTTAGTGATGAAAATATAAACAAAAGAAAATGAAATATCTTCAGTTTTTATTAGAAAGTAATGTGAAAATTGTTTCCAAATGTGTTGCTAAGGAAAAATACAGAGTTGCATAGTTTAGTAACAGCAGTAGCAGCAAGCCAGTAACTACAGTGATAGATCAATATTATGTCCTAACAGAATATGGTCAGATAAAACCTCAAAACCAAATATCAATCTTATATGTTGAACCTTATTAATAAGGATAATTGCTAACCAATAATTGCTAAGCACTATGTGCCATTCACTGGAGTAAGCACTCTAATTGTTTTATTTCATTAATTTCTCACAAAATCTTACAAGGTTGATTCTAGAAGGGAAAAGTTAACAGCTACATATGTGGCTTTCCCTCTAGCTTTTGGGATGCCCAAGAATTTGGCCTTTGATCAAGTTTCCTAGCAATATAGTCCACAAAATATATAGAAAAATGAGATGTAAGAGAGAAGATAAGTGAAAATCTAGCTAAGAACTCTGTATTGGACCAAGCACTTACTTTATTGTCTCAAGCAAGTAATGAATATATTGATAAAGAGCAACTTCTCTGAAGATTGGTGTCAATTATGAGCACCTAAGGTAACCGTGTGCCTAACTAAATAAAAAAGCTAAAGAGATTACTGTGCTAATTGCCCTCATAAGCCAAGGTTGCCCAGCACCACCTCTCATGATTACATAGTTCCAAATGTGAAATGACTGGCACATAAAAGCAGTACATGGCCACAAAGAATACATGGCCTCTGCTATGTTGTTGCTATGCATGCTCTGTGATTTCCTTCCTGTCCTTCCTTAAACCTAAAAATGTTGATGCTGGTTAAAGATACTGAGTCTCATGACCTTCACGGTCAAGTCAAACCTTAGACCATTACTGTTAGTAAAACAGAGCAGATTTGCAAAGACTATTTGCTATCTTTATTTTGCAGATAAGAAAATGTAGGCTTAGAGAATAAGCTCTAAGCATCTGAACCAGTTGTGGAATTGTCTGACATCAAAGAATGTGCTTTTAAGTAATGTCACATATTTTATCTATTTTGCTTCCTGCCAACTTCCCAAGTCCAGTTATGGGATGCCTGACTTTTGTTTACTGATGACATCATCTATAACTCCATTTCGATAGTTGACATATAACCGAATTAAATGTATTCTCAGAGGATGAAAAATATTACTGAACTGCATAATATCTATCTAATATCCAAAGCATCTACCCTCCAGGTCTCTCTGATTCCTTTGCTTCCATTACTCCAAATATCCCTGAAGTCCCTGAATCTCTCCTCCGGAACTTAGGACAGGATAATAACTCTTTTCTCAACTTATTTACATATGCAACTGTGAGTCTTTTGCTGATCTCTTCTAAAATGCATCCAAACCTCAGGTTCTTATTTTTCAATTTCTTATTTAATGTCAGTATAATTTATTTGCCTGAATATTCTTTACGCGACTGTTCTCATCAATGTTAGCAAAGACTACAATTACCTTAAGCGTAGGGAC
Organism: Chlorocebus sabaeus; assembly: GCF_047675955.1. Classification (NCBI taxonomy): domain Eukaryota; kingdom Metazoa; phylum Chordata; class Mammalia; order Primates; family Cercopithecidae; genus Chlorocebus; species Chlorocebus sabaeus. The sequence goes on along the minus strand of NC_132924.1, from coordinate 49,715,844 downwards.
TATGTCTGCCAATATCTTCTATGTGCCCAGAAATCATAGTTGCTTAACAGTAATAAATATTGTAATAAAACAATCATTAATTCACATATGTGATATGCAGACCTTTATATATATATAAATAGAGATCTACTAAATTCACTTAGATTAACATTTTTATAGAATACCTAAATAAAAAGTTGAAATTTATAAACCTGAATTTACATTGGAGGTTGCATGAAGAGAAATTTCATCTGTGTTACAATTCTATATTAGCCTTAGGTATAGAAAACTTTATTCCCTTTTGCTATTACTTTTAAAGAAGAGATAAATTTTACCACAAAACCTGCACAAACTTAATCATGAGGAGAAAATGAGTTAGTTTATCTTCTACTTTAACTTTAAAATAAAAATAACACAATGACCTGGCTCTGCTTTTTATAAAGTCATATGGAAAATATCCACCTTTCATTTTTGTGTGCCCAATTTATAACTTGCCTTTGTATTTTACTGTGTTAACCTTTTAGAGTTCTTCTACCATACAAATTCCAGAAGCACAATTATGAGTAGATTTTACATCTAAATAAATCATATTTGGTTTCTGTACCCACACACCTAGTCAATAATGACAGGATACTTTCTAGAGATACTTGCAAATATAGAAAACTTTTGAAGGATGAATATTATGGAAGATAAAGATTTTTTCCTAACAAAATTACTATTTATTTTCAAAAAAAAAAAAGCAATATAGACTTACTGTTATCTATTGTACCCACCTCCTTGTTCAATGATTTTACTAACTTACCTAAAAATTCAATTGTCTTTCCCTAATTTATTATACCATTGTTCATTTTTTCTTTTTTTTTTCTTTTTTTTTTTTTTTTGGTTGTTACTTGTTTGTTTTTGGCAGAGTCTCGCTCTGTTGCCCAGACTCCCAGGCTGGAGTGCAGTAGCCCTATCTTAGCTCACTGCAACCTATGCAGCCTCCCAGGTTCAAGGGATTCTCATGCCTTAGCCTTCCGGGAGGCTGGGATTTCAGGTGTGCACCACCACACCTGGATAATTTTTTGGTTTTGTTTTTGGTGGGGGTGGAAGAGACAGGGTTTTGCTATGTTGATCAGGCTGGTCTCAAACTCCTGGCCTCAAGTGACTACCTCAGCCTCCCAAAGCAGTGTGATTCCAGGCCTGAGGCACCGCACCCAGCCCCATTGTTCTTTTTATGACATCTAACTGAGGGTATATATTTTTAAAAATCTCTTTCAAATAATGGAAGGCATAATTATATTTTAAAGAGTTGGGAGTTTCAATATATTGCAATATGATCTTCCTGCAAAGCATACAAAGTTATTATAGTTTCCCTTTGACAGAGGAAAAAAGTCTAACTCTGAAAAGTTAACTTAGTCAATACCAGAGCATATATTTGAACCAGTCTATCTGGTTTTATTTGTAGTTTATGATATTTTATTTACAATGTTTAATTTTATTATTTTTATTTTTATTTACTTACTTTTGAGACAGAGTCTTTCTCTGTTGCCCAGGCTGGAGTACCATGGATTCAATCTCGGCTCCCTGCAATCCTTGCCTCCCAGGTTCAAGCAATTCTTCTGCCTCAGCCTCCTAAGTAGCTGAGATTACAGCTGCCACCACCACGGCCAGCTAATTTTTTGTATTTTTAGTAGAGACAGGGTTTTGCCATGTTGGCCAGACTGGTCTCGAACTCCTGACCTCAGGTGATCCACCTGCCTTGGCCTCTCAAAGTGCTGGGATTACAGGCGTGAGCCACTGCACCCAGTCTACAATGCTTAATTTTAAAATTGTCATTATAAAAGTACTGTATATATACATTGTTAAAAAAATTAATGCCAACAAAACGATACCACTGCTATCGTTTGGAAATTGCTTATTTTCCCCACCAAATCTCATGTAGAAATTGGATCATCTGTGTGGCAATGTTGGGAGGTGGGGCCTAATGGTTGGATCATGGGAATAGATCACTTCTAAATAGATGAATACCCTCCCTGGGTGGAGTGAGGTGTGAGAGCATCCTTGCTCTGTTAGTTCCCACTAGATCTTGCTACAAAGAGCCTGATACCTCCCTCCCATCTCTCTCGCTTTCTTTCTCACTGTGTGATCTCTGTAGATGCCAGCTCCCCTTCTCCTCCTGCCATGAGTGGAAGCAGCCTGATGCCCTCACCAGATACTCAGTCTCAAAACTTCCAGCCAGCAGAGTTGTGGCCCAATAAGCCCATTTTCTTTATAAATTAAACAGCCTTAGGTATTTCTTATAGAGACACAAAATGGACTAAGACACCCACAGAGCTAACACCTGTTTGTATTTCAGTATATTTGTTTCCAGTTATATATATTTACATATATATCAATATATTGGACATAATATGTAATTATGATACCTAGTATTGACATATTTCCAAGAGCAAATGTATTATCTATTTATATATATATATCCAAGAGTAAATAAATGTGATGTCACATGTATTTTAAAAAGATTTTTGCAAATGCAATTTTACATTCTGCTTTTAAATTTACAAGTTAGCGAGCATTTTTGTGCATCATTAACTACTCTTCATTCACAACATTTTAAAGGACTGCATAATACTCCCTTGTAATAATTTACAATGTAGTAACTTACAATGTTAACTTTTACAACCACTGTTAAGTATTTAGATTGTTCAAAAAATGAAATGGGCCAAGTAAATTGTTTTTGAGATTGGCAATGTTTATGGCTTCCCATTCACTACCACCATCCACCTTTACTCATTCCTGAGTTCTGAGTAATCTGAATTCCCTGCTCTACCATTCAACTGAAACTGCTCTTGCCAAAGCAATGTATAGCCTTTCTGTTACTAAATCTGATGACTATCTGTTATGGTTCTTAACTGACTGATTTGCAGGGACTGACACTGTAGATGACTTCCTTCTTCTCTTGTCTTTGCCTATATAATGCCAGATTCATTTGTTTTCACTCAGTGATTTCTCTTCCTTTCAAATTTTGGCTTAAAAGCCACCTCCCCAAAGAGGCCCTCCCACAATACCCACTCTAAGCAAGTTTCCCACTCTTTTACACCCTGACTACTGTCCACTGAGAGACTGAGCGCAGGTTATTCTTTTTGTAAAAAAAAAAAATTGTCTCTTTATTCAATAGATGGAAAATAATAAACTGCAAGAAATATATGTATTTTATGTATCAATGTATACCCATGGTATATCACTATGTCTGACCCTGTGTACTGTGGTGAATAGTGAATAGAAATTGTCTTCCCCTAGTTCCTCATGGAGGATGAGGACTTTCTTTGAAATCTTATCACTGAAGGGCATACAATTGTTGTCTGGTTTGAAATAATGCTATAAACTTTGTATAATTTATGAAAAGGTATTTTAAGGTGGTAGCATCAAAAAGAAAAAAAAAAGTGTGCTTTATAGGAAATGAAGTTATCTCTTCTTACACTCATGAAGTCTTTTTTGATGAAACCCATTAAAACTCTTTGTCACTAACTGTGTATGATTATAAGCCATTTAGTTAACCTGTCTCAGGATGGAGTTGATCAGCAATTGTGAAATTCTCAGCAAGATTAATAGTTTTGAGACTCTTCATTAAAAATAAAAACACTGCTAAGGAAATGTCAAAAATTCACATGTATTCTTTGGTTTCACTTTAAAAGTAGATGATTTTATGGTTCTTAAAAATTTAATTACATATCTCACATAGGACAATTGGTATTACAATACTTTCACTCTTGAAGATTAATTACCTTCCTTTAGCTTTGCTCCTTCAGTTAAGAGTTTAGAGTTTCCTGGAGCAAACATTTACTGGAGATTCCCCTGTCAGCATTTTTAAACTGTCATCTTAATTATACATAAAATTTTATATACTTTGTTTCAAGCCATTGTGTAACAAGGTATTCAATGAATACTTCTATAAATCCCTGCATTTTTAGTGTGATTCTGAAAGTTCAAGTTTCAATCTTGTCTCCTGATAAGAAAACATACTTGATTTTATTCTTAATCTTAGAGAATTGATTGAAGCTAAGTTCTTGGTTTAAAACACATTTTAAACTACATATTTGTTTTTCAATGATGAATGAGTGCAACATTATTTTTTAAAATGCTGACTGTGCAACTCATCATTCATCCAGTGCCTCCCCAGGTATCTATTTTCTCCAGTCCACATTGCAAGCAGTATAGATTGCATGCTGTATTGGTCCATTCTCATGCTGCTATAAAGGATTGCCCAAGACAGGGTAATTTATAAAGGAAAATGGTTTAATTGACTCACAGTTCTGCATGGACAAGGAGGCCTCAGGAAACTTACAATCATGGTGGAAGGGGAAGCAAACACATCCTTCTTCACATGATGGCAGGAAGAAGAATCAGTGACCAGCAAATGAAGAAACTCCCTATAAAACCATCAGATCTTCTGAGAATTCACTCACTATCACCAGAAAAGAATGGGGGAAACTGCCCCCATGATTCAATTATCTCCACCTGGTCCCTCCCATGGCACATGGAGATTATAGGAACTACAATTCAAGACGAGATTTGGGTGAGGACACAGCCAAACCATGTCACACACTAAACACAAAACAATCTCTTTATCAAGCTTATCATCTCAAAACATTGCACAAGCTAGAAGTGGTCCCAGAGGATGTTTACTTAACCAAGATTTTTTTCACATAGTGTTATCATGTTCCTTTCAAAGGCAGTGAAATACTCTCCAAATCACAAAATCTTTGAGATTATTATATTAAACTATATATTAATGGTCTTAATATTAAACATAATTTTGACATACATGGATTTGTTTGAGAAGATACATGCATACACATGTTAGATGGAGTTCTATTCACAATAGCAAAGACATGGAATCAACCCAAGTGTCCATCAATGATAGATTGGATAAAGAAAATATGGCACAAATACACCATGGAATACTGTACAGCCATAAAAAAAGAACAAGATCATGTCCTTTGCAGAGACATGGATGGAGCTGGACACCATCATCCTTAGCAAACTAACGCAGGAACAGAAAACCAAATACTACATATTCTCATTTATAAGTGGGAGCAAAATGATGAGAACACATGAACATATAGAGAGGAACAATACACACTGGGGCCTATTAGATGGTGGAGGGTGGGAGGAGGGAGAGGGTTAGAAAAAATAACTAAGGGGTACTAGGTATAATACTTGGGTGATGAAATAATCTGTACAACAAACCACCATGACACAAGTTTACCTATATAACAAACCTGCACATGTACTCCATAACTTAATATAAAAGTTTTTTTAAAAAAGCATATAGATTTCAGTTACATTAGGTTTCTTTATATATTTTTGAATAAATAATCATTTACATTGTTTATATTTAGTAATAGTATGACTTCTGAAAAAAAAAAAAACTTTGTAATTCAGTATGTGCAATAGTTAATTCATGATTACATTACATCTCAGGGAAAAAAAGTCATTGTGTCCCAGCAAGAAACCAACACATAATCAGCACTAGAAATGATGTTCTTAGACCATGAGGTTTTTGGGGTGATTACTGAAGAATTACAAGTTACAGTACTTCTTGCTTAAGTTTTGTAAAATTATATAGCGTCAAACCAAAAACATGTGATGTAAAATAAGCAGTTTTAAAGGAATTTCCTTATAATACTACAAGCTGCTTTCAATGGTAATTATATGGGCCATTCATTCATTCAGCAAATGAGCACCTCCAATGATAAAAACTTATCTGAGTATTTGGAATAATGAGATGAACCAGACACATCGCGATTCTACTCTTATGGAACTTGTATTCTACTGTAGAGGAGGTGGGGGCCGGATAGCCAGCAATAACCAATAAACCTAGAAAAAAACTATCACCAACAGCTGGTTCTAAAAAGACAATAAAAAGCAGATTATGTAATACCCAGTGTTGAGTGGTAAAACCCTAGTTGGCTAGTCAGAAAAGGCCTTTCTGAGAAGGTGACAGAAAAAGTACTTCAAAACCCTACACTAAGAAGTAATTTGGGTGTGTCTGGGGCACAGGCGAAAGGGGAAAGTCAGGGAAGATGATTAACAGGACCCAACTCATGTACAGTCTATAAACTTTAGAAGGAGTTTTGCTTTTATTACAAGTTGGGAAATTATTGGATGGCTATCAGCAGCAGAAAGGGGTTGGTTAGAGACCGTGGATCAAATTGTGTTTTTAAAAGATCACTACATGAAACATAATATACTATTCAATTTTAACAAGAATACTTACTAGATTTTTAACTTTTGATGAAGAACTTAATGAATGTATTTTTGGAGGACACACTTTAAAATGTCCCCTATGAGTCACACACCTATATAATTCCCTACTTTTCGTGTAAGCAGAAACTGTGACTTGCTTCTAAACAACAGAAAGATCATGAGGAAATAGTTTACAAGATTAAAAAAGATCGTTAAGTCTATTGCAATAAGCTAATTGAAAACATCATTTCTTTGTTATGCCTGCAGTTTCACTTTGCATGTCTTCTTTCCTCAAACATGCTCTTTACTCCATCCTCCACATAGCAACCAGAGAGGCATTTCTAAAATTTTTCAACTACTTTCTCTCCTTCAGTGCCCCTTTTTGAGCCAAATAATAAATTTCTGACCCCCTGCCTCAGCATATAAGTCCTCATATTAATGTCCTCATATTAATGTCCCTATTTAATGTCCTAGCTTCATCCTTCATAATTGTCTTATATGCCTGCTATACTTAACTAATTTTTATATTTAGCAAGTAAAACATTTTTGTGTGCCTGCAGACCTTTGCTCAAGCTGATCTCTTTTTCTGGAATATTCTGGCTCCACCTGCAATTCTTAAGTAAAGGTGAAAGTTAAAAGCACAGGAATTTACTAAGAGCCCTATATTTGCATAGGCATCAATTTCATTCAGGCACCTCCATCTAAGTTTGAGAACATTTGTTTTATCACAAATTTCAGTCCATTTCTATCCACTAAAACTCATGTACAGATTCTGAACTACTTGCATACAATAGAAAAAAAAATAGTAAACCAAACCTCTCCTCTCCATTATTTAATATTTGTCTTTTCCCCCTTCTTCACTAAAATATGAGCGGCACATTACAGGTAGGTAAGGGGAAATAAAGACATCAACAATTAAGTTTAAGTTATTTTTAACAAAGCCAAATTTAGATTTGGCCAGGGCTTAGCTGGATCATAGCAGGCATTATAATTCATTATAAATTTATGCTGTTCTGCATTTTAATGTTTTTATCCTGTCATCTAAATACAGCTATAATTATGTAATAGTATTTATTATTATTTTTCTAGTAAATACCAAAAAAGTCATTTTCATACAGGATAATTTGGCATCATAGCTAATTTCTATAGCAGATATTTTAATTCACTTTCATGTTAGATGTTATACTATACTTAAGTAAATTTTTCATCAAAATGAAATAAACATAATTTTAATATCTATAACTTAGCCCCTTAGACTACTTAATATACATGGAATACCCAACTGCTGATACCAGGTATTTTTTAAGAGTAGTTTGGTATATCATACTTGACTTCAACTATGCTTAATCAGTACATTGCAAAAAATATGAACATTATAATTGTTATAGTAAAAGGGGCTCTAAAAATGAATATTAAAGTAAAAATAATATTTCTTAGTCATTTAAAAATCACTTTCTTCTGTTATATGCCTTTCCTAGCATGCCAAACCCATTGTTTTTCTATTTTTATCTAACACTGGAATCATTTTAAAGCAAATTTTCTATTCTTATAAATCAAAGGGGTCAATATTGCACATAAAATTCTCTTTTTCCTCAGAGTGAGGGGGAAATAAATGGGACTGGAAGGAGTATTGGGTCTCTACATCTACCTACACTCTCAGTATAAATAAAAGACTTTCATCATCTCACTTTAATTCTTCTCACTCTCAATGTTTTATACCATATTTGAGATGACCAGGTCCTTTACACTTGGTGACATCATCCTACTTTTGATGACATCATCCTACTCTTACTGTCCTCTCTATCAAGCTCAGACCCCATTATACATTATTCCAAATCTTCTCATTAATATTTTTCTCTGCCATTTTCTTTGGCCTTTCCTCCCACCCATCTGCCAAAATTCCATCAAGTATTCTCCATCTCTGGGCTTGCTTTTAGGTTGCTGAAGTCAGCTAGAAAACAAATAATCAGCCCTAATGGGGCAGATTGGAACTTTCCAATTTCACTGATTCCAATAATGCCTAAGAAATACATTAGGCATTTGGATACATAGCAAGTGCTACACATACTTGGTGAACTGAATTTAAAGTTTAAAGACTATCCTTCAGAGTGTTCATCAGGCACTCTATTCTTCAACAAAAATCTTCTAATACAGGAATAACATACTGTTATGCCACTCACCGCTTGTTTCAGTCAAGGAACTAATTGAGAGTAAGAGTATTTTGGCATTTAGGACAAAACTTCACCAGAGAAAAAGCCATTTCCTACTCTGGCTTTAGGAAGCATACTTAGCTAACATAAACCTGAGTCCGAAGTGAAAGAGGCAGGCAGGGGTTATAGGAAAAGAAAGAAAATTAAACTCCTACCTAGTCTATTTTGCTCTACGGAAGTCATCAGATTGTCTTGTCTTAGAAAAGAAAATGTAAGTGTATCATAAAAAGCTAGTGTGTTTACTGGAGCTGTAGAAACCAATCTACCAAGAGGCAAGATGATGATAAACATAGATAAACTTTATGACTCACTCTCTATTTGAAATAAGTGTCTGCAAAAAACTGCTCCTAAGCAACCCTCAATTTATTTTATTGGTGTAAACTGTATGTGTTTTTTCCTTATGAGCCATGTCTGCCAAAAACCAAATTTACTCTATTTCTGTTGTTGCTGTTGTGGTTGAATTTTAATCTAACCCAAGGTTTCTCAAGTTATTGTTCTAGCACTACACATAGGTAATACGTTTAAGGTAGAGACCTGCCAATGTTTTTCTCATTGGCCATGTATTGTTTCATTCACCTAGACCCTTATCTGTGAAACAGTGATATGACTTAGCTCATCTGTCAGCCGCTTGTACAATAATTCTTTCCTATTCCTATGTAAGAAAACTGGAGTTTAAAAATTTATTCCTTTACAGTCATAATGTATGCTAAAGTCTTTTAACAGCTTTATCTAAATCTATATTTTTACATACATATATTTATTATTTACAATAATTATTTCTTTGAAATTTACAGTTAAAGAATCTTAACTATTTTAATACATATTTCAAAATTAATTTAATATATAGACCATCAAGCAGAAGATAAAAAGATTTTTTTTTTATTAGCAAAGAGCAAATGAGTGGTTTAAAAATTAGTCTTCTACCTGTCATGTCTAGTGAATGTTTATGGGAAAAATATCAAGAACCTGACTTGATTATTTGACTTTTCTTTCTGATCACTTCAACACAGTTTTGCCTAAAATTCAGAAATTCAGTTTTTCCTAAATAATTGTCAAGATCAGGGTATAAGAGCTTAATTTAATATTTCCTGCACAAATATAATGTGGTTACATTTCCATTCTCCCCATTTTCTCATCTTTTAATTCAAGTTATGTTTTTTATATTCTCTCCCCTGCCCCCAGACCCCCACATTCAATCAGTTTCTAAACCTCCACCCACTCACAAAAATATGTCTACCATCAGTCATCTTCTCTCCATGTCAGCTGCCATAAGCGTGTTTTGGGTATTCAGTAACTCTTAAGTAGCAAACTTAACTTCATAACCTTTAATGAATTTTCTTCACTAATCTAGTTGCTTTTAGCCTTTAGAGAGTTTCAGATTCCTTTGAAAATCTGATGATAGCTTGAGATCCTGTTGCCAGAAAAATCCCATAGACACAAAATTTACCATGCCATTTCTGGTGCTTAGCAGAGTTAGAAAAGGGAAACCACAGATTTTAGTTTGAAAATTTTCTCTTGTCTCCCTCATTTCCAACTACCCTTAGTATGGCTGTCACATCAGCCATACTAATATATGGGAAAACATATTCATGTCCTCGATAAGCCTTTTTAATCCCACTGTCTGTTGAACTAAATCTAAATCTGTATTCTGGACTCAAAACTGTGAGCCACAGCCTTTGTTCCAATGCGACACATCATTACTTTGCTCTGTAGATCCCATATTCTAACCCAAATTCATAATAACCAAATTTACTCCCTTGCTGTCCTTTCTTTGCTGATTTCCTCTGCATAAATTCTCTTTATACCAATTAAAATATGCTGATGCCTAGGTCCCAAACCAACAGATTCTGAGTAAGTTGGTCTGGGGTACATCAGGGGCACCAGTTTTTAAAGCTCCCCAGGTGTCTCTAATGTGTAGCAAAGTTTAAAAATCACTGAAACAGATTATACATCAAATACCCTAATCTCTCAGTTCTTTCTCCATCTTGATCTTTGCCTTCAGCTCAATGCCAGAAGGTAACATAGGAAAATATTCTTATAACCAAATGAAAGCAATGCTTTCTTAAATAGGATACAAAAAACACTAGCCACAAAGGAAAAGGTCGCTCAATTTGATTTCACTAAAATCAAGAGCGGATCATCAAAAGACATCAAACTGGAACAAGATATTTATATTTATCTGACAAACTATTCATATCCATAATATACTTAAAACTCACGCAAATTAATGTATGACAAAACAGCAGAAAATATTTTTTTTATTGCTGTTGTTTTTTGAGACTGAGCTTCACTCTATCACCCAAAATGGAATGCAGTGGCGCAATATTGGCTCACTGCAACATCCGCCTCCTGGGTTCGAGAGAAAACATTTTTAAGTGTACAAAAGACTTGAACAGGCATTTTACTAATGAGCTATCCAGTGGGCAACAGCAAAATAAAGGGTTGGTCAAATGCATGAGTCATAAGGAACATGCAAATATAAACCACAACAAAATACCACTACATATCTAGCACATCGAAGAAATAGTTTGGCCATACCAAGTGGTGGCATGCAATTCAGAATTGGGATTCTCTCAGACTGCTCATCTACATGTAAAAATACATTGGAAAACTATTTGGCAGTATTTATTAAAGCTGAACACAGCTGAATATATTCATCTTTGTGACCTGCTAGAAATTCTACTCTTAGGTATTATCTCCAAAGTGTATTTTATGCATCTATGTGTGTGTATGTACATACAATGAAATTTTATGTGTGTGTACATACATACAATGAAATACAATGACCTGCTAGAAATTCTACTTTTAGATATCATCTGCAAAATGTGTTTTATGCATTTATGTGTGGGTATGTACAATCAATGACATTTTAATATATATTTTCATAAACCAGATTTTGTATGCACACACACACGACAAGTAAATACAGCATTATTTAAAATTACCAGAAAGTGATAAACAACCCAAATTTCCTTGTACAGTATTTAGACAAATAAATTGTTAAATATTCATGCAATGAAAAACTATGCAGAAATTTAAGATAATAAATTTCTGCTACACGAAAAAAATAAAAAACACACAGACAAATCTCTCAGACATAATTCTGTGTGAAAGAAGCCAGAGAGACGAGTCCACACTTCATTATTTTATTTATATAAAGTTTAAACTGACCAAATTAAACCATGATGGTAGAAGTCAGCATGATGACCTTTGAATGGGGTTAATGACTGAGAGAGACAGAAAGGCTTCTGGGATGCTGGATAGTGTCCTATATGTTGATTTGGGTGATGGTTACACAGCATGTTCACTTTGTAAAAATTTCATTGAACTACACATTTAATTGAACGCATGCTATGTAATATACTTCAATAAAATATTTTTTAAAGGAAAGAAGATTTATATGTACTTACACATCACATGGGTAGAGTTTTAATATATATTAGTAAATGCACATTTTATGTTAAAAAGGCCCATTTTGTGTTTTCAAAAAGAAATATCATTTGTAAACTTACGGGTCATACTAAAGTGGTGGACATTGATGTATGTTTTTCTGAATATCTAACAGTGTCACTGCCTTGCCATAGAGTACACATATTTGTTCTTATCTTTGGTTAAGAATGATACCAGTACTGCATTGACCCTGGCATACTGAATAATGAGAACCAAGAATGCAAGTCCTCAGACAGAAGTTAAACTAGGAAGATGTGATCCCCTCCCATAGAGTAGGGATGCATATGAGTATTGCCCATTCTCCTACAGCCAGAAGGTAGTAGTAGCCTACAACAACTGACTTACTCATGCTTGAGATTTTTATGCGTGCACCGTATTTGCCAAATGAACTTTCAAACATCCAAGAAGTAATTAAGCTTCCTTAAAATAGCATCTGGATCCTTCATCTAATTTTAGTGTTCTTTAAAAATATGAAAGCATTATTATGATTAAGGGGAAAAGTTTTCTTCTCCCAATGTTACAGTGGACTCACTATATTTCAGATAGAGGCAATGCTAGATCAATTTAGGTCAACCAGTTTTTCATTTCAGTTAAAATAGAGTTTAAATATTGGTTGGATAGCAAATGCTATGGTTAATCCAAATGAAAACCACCTGTTATATGCAGTGTTACCAATATAGAATAATTTTATTGTCTGTTACTGTGACGTATTTAAAGACTAAACTTTTAACCACCTAAAAGCAATTCTCTTTTGTAGATAATCTATATAAGACATATTAGTTCAGAGAAGATCCAATAATCTAATTACCAGTGCTTATATATTTACGATGCTGTTATTTATGCACTTTCATTAAATGATGGTTAGCTTTTTATGTCCTAACAACAAACAGCATTGTGAATTCTACCTCCTCCCTCTCTTATTTTTTCTAATAATATGCTTTTAACTGCCGGGATAAACCTGGTTAATGTTTATTTGATTCATTAAGGTCACAAAATTCCAAAAACCTTACGATTATATCCAGCATTCAGATGTATAGCATCTGAAACCATATTGTTTAGTGCAAGATATAATTTTTATAACTAAAAGTATAAATTTTACAAATTAATAAGAAACATAAAAATATTTATTTAAAAGATATATTTCTGCTGCCTTTATTAGAAGGCATTTAAAATAGCTAGAAATTACATCCAAATGATGTTAAAATCATATTTACTGACAGAAAAGTAGCATTAGTTTTCAGAACTATGTTTAGACAAAAAAAAGAAAAAAGAAAAATCTTAAAATAAATGTATGTTGGCATAAAGAATAGAAAGTGTATCTCTCTGCCAGTTCTCCAAAATATGTTTTAGAGACTACTTGCTGTGGAAGATATTCTGGGGTGTAGCAGGACAGGCAAAGGGAAGAGTTCCATGATCAAATAAGTTTAAGAAATGCCTCGTAATTTATAAAGCACGTTAGCAATACAAAACCATAGGATCACAGACACATTTTTCCATTTCAAATACAAATTTGACTCTAACGTGAGCTAAAGAGTCACAATTTGTACATTCACAAGTATAGGTTTTATTAGAGGTTTTTGAAATCTTATACGCTGCCTGGGCAAATCACATGATTCAGAGGCATAGTAAAAACATAGTTTAGGTCATATTCTCTGGAATAAAGAAAACAGAATTTTGCCTGGCTGACTAGTTATCTGAAAGCAATTTGTTTTTATTCATGGACCATATTCAAATACCTTTCTTCAAGCAACTGTGTGTGTGTGTGTGTGTGTGTGTGTGTGTGTGTATGTGTGTGTGTGTAGCCAGCTGGGCTAGAAAGCAGTATTTCTTTTTAGATGCCCTCAAAGTTTAGATATTTAAAAGGAAGTGGAATCTGTAATGATTCTAATACAATTGTTAATAGAAAACTCTGCTTTTTGTTTATAATTGTGTACAGATTGTTTTTCTTGATATTCTCTAAACAAATAAGTCATTTGTTAGTTTACCTAAACAACTTTTGGTCCTTTCCAGGCATTTCATTATTCTTCAACTTTCATTATACTAATTAAAGTAACACTACACCAAATAAGCCCAAAATGCATTCTGTCATAAACTGGGTTGTGAAGCAGGATCACTATGCACTGTTTACCAACTTTTATGAATCTAGTAAGATAAAACACATACACATGACAACTTAAGGGTCTGTGCTGTGATTCACCTATAGGGGCCTTCCAAAGGTTCTAAACAGCATCCCTATCTGCCACTCCCATCTCAAGTACCATTAGATCTACTGGGTCATATGGCCCAAGTGACAGAGCACTTGCACAGGAACCTGGACTTGTTGCAGAGCCTTCCCTGTTCTGAGACCCACTCAGAACTCTGGCAACTTTTCAGGTCATTTGATAAATGGACAAGAGTAACACACGCAAATGATCTATGTATTCCCTCCAAAATCTAAATAGGCCTACTAAGTTTTGTGCCTCTTTCTTGGTGGTAGGAGGGGCCAGATGCAAAAACTTATCCCTCACCTTAGAAGGAATATTTAAACAGGTCCCACAGCACTGAACCCCTAGAAATTATATTAAAGTAGAAGGCCCCTAAATTTTAGGCAGATTTATTTCCCACCCTGTGACAAGCAAATGTATAACCAATAAGTCTAGAGAGATTGTTACTTCTTGCTCACTAGGTCCAATTAGCATAATGTCATCAATGTAACAGACCAGTGTGGTATATTGTGGAAGGGAAAGATTATCAAGATTCTTGTAAAGTAAATTATGACATGGTGCTGTAGAATTGATATACCCCTGAAGTAAGACAGTCAAGGTGTATTGCTGGCCTTACTAAATAAATGCAAACTGCTTCTGGTGGGCCTTACGGACAGGTAGGGAGAAAAAGCATTTGCAGATTAATCGCAGCATACCAGGTACTAGAAAAAGTGTTACTTTGCTCAAACAATGAACACATCTGGTGCAGCAGCTACAATTAGAGTCACTACTTGATTAAGTTTTTGATAATCCGCTTTGATTCTCCAGGATCCACCTGCCTTCTGTACAGGGCAAACCAGGGAATTAAATGGGCTGTGATGGGAATCACCACCCCTGCATCTTTCAAGTCCTTTATGGTAGCACTAATCTCTGCAATCCCACCAGGCATGTGGTATTGCCTTTGATTTACATTTTCCTAGGTAGAGGCAGCCCTAATGGCTTTCATTTTCCTTTGCTACCACAATAGCCCTCACTTCATAGGTTAGGGAAGCAATGTAGAGATTCTCTCAGCTACAAAGTATCTTTATTACAATTACACATTCTGGAACTGGAGAAATAAGCATAGGATGAGTTGAGGGACCCAGCTGACCCACTGTGAGCCAGATCTGAGCTAAAATTCCAACGATCACCTGACTTCCATAAAAAGCTTCTACTCTAACTGTGGGCCACAGCAGGTCCCTGAAATTAATGTAAGTTCCCACCTAGTTTTCAGTAGTCCCCCAAATAACTGATTATTTCCTTTTCCCCAGTGCACAGTTAGTTACCCTGGTAAAAGCCATAGGTCCTTTTGGGGATGGCTAGCAGAAATATTAACATTATAAGGTTTCAAAAGTCTACTGGAGTCCTTACATGGAAGGACCCAGTCTCTCCTTCATTTAAGGAATTCTGGGTCTATAAACTGACTCAAGTCTGCAAATAGATTGAGGGGCTGTGATTCTCTGTTTTAATAATTTGAGTTAGACTTTTGTTCATTTTACCTGTATAAATTTTCTGCTTTTGCAGATCAAGTCAGACTTTAATCCATTTCACTTCTGGGAACACCTTAATTAAGTAGCCAACGGCATAGGTCTACATGAGCCAGACTATTGTGATTGCCGCTTTACCTCAGCCCTCTGTTATGGTAACTATGGCAACCTTGTCTTTGATGGTCGAATGCTGTCACTTGGCCTTGCCACCTCAAGATTTTATTGCATTTAAGTTTTTCAATTGAGTGGCTGTGGTTCCTATTGAAATACAAAGAAGAGCAATTATACAGCTCTTCGAGGATATTGGTGGTCCCCTCACAAATTTATTTCTAAAAGTAATAGTGAAAGGTGTATCCTTTGGACCCTCCCAATGTGGGTAAATAGGTTTAAATGATAATCTACTCTGGCATTTCAATCTCCCCAAGACTTTAAATATCTTCCTCTATGTTAAACCCAGGGAGATCAGGTATCCCTAACTCACTCATGGTGGGCCATCTTTGATTGATGTTTCAGCCAACCAACCAAACTATTTGTGTCTTTTCTAACTCTCTGAGCTGCAACACTAAATGCAGACTCTTTGTTTAGTGGGCCCACATCAATAAATTCGGTCTGGTCCAACTATAAGTTCTTTCTACATTATCCCACATCCTTAATATTTATTCCCATGCATGTTCCTCAGACTTCTGCGTGTATAAAGTAGAAATCTCAAATAGTTCTTTTGGAGTATAATATACTTCCGCATGGATCACTCTTCATACCTCACCTTTAGGGGCTTTCTGGAACCTGAGACCAATTACAGGCCTAGATGAAAAGAGGGGAGAGAGGTGATGGGTCCTAAGGAGAATCAGCATTGTCTTGCCTGGCAACTGCCTCAGGGGAGGCCATTACAGTTCCCTTAAGCAATTCAGGGTTAATCCCCTCAGTCAGAGGCAGAAAGGCTGATACTTCTGTAGGTGAGGTGGCCACTGTCACTGGGGTTAGGGAGGACACTTCTTTTGGCAATAAAGACATGTCAGAATTTAGGAGTTCAATGTTCCAGCTTCATCAGAGTCTTGCCACACTTCCCCATCCAACTAACAGGATCCCAGCCTTTCCCAATCAAAGCCCTTATTTTAACAGTAGACACTCTGTGAGACTGAGAGTTCAACTTTCATGGCAATTCAGTGTCAACTGAGTAATAAGGGCTTGTGTTTGATCTTCAATTTCAGCCCTGTGGCTACAAGACAGAATATACTCTCTCAGGGAATACAGAGAAGCTCTTTAGCTACTTATGTGGAGCTGGAGCTGAGAATTTGAATCCCTAAGTTCGTCATTTTCTTCCATCACATTTGTCCAGCAACAGTAGGAGCAACCAACCAACATATTATACTTCTTAGTTTTCCACAAATGTTCAAAAGTGTCATATTCAGAGTCACCAAGTTCCTTGCCCCTTATAAGTGGCTGATTAGGAGTATCTAATGTAGATGTTTTACATATTTCTGTAACCAGTTCAAGCCAAAGACAATCAGCTCTCTGTAATAGTGGAAGTAGAGCCCTTCACATTTTTAAATCTAATCAGATAAAAAAGCCGATTTCAGAAATTCAAAACTGATTAAGAAAATTCATTCTGAAAATTATGTTCCTCTAAAACCAGTCCTATTACCAAAATCTGTATTTATCAGGGTTCTCCAGTGAGACAGAGCCAATTAGATAGATAGATAGATAGATAGATAGATAGATAGATAGATAGATAGATAATAGATAGATAAAATAGATACATAGATAGATGAGAGGAGACTCATGAGGAGAATTGGCTCACATAATTATGGAGACTGAGAAGTCCCATGACAGGAGTCACAGGGAAGCCAGGAGTGTGGCTCTGTATACATTTAAAGTCTTCAGAACCTGGGGGACTGCTGGTATTGGTGCCAGTCCCAGAGTCCAATGGCCAAAGAATCTGGCATTCTGATGTCCAAAGGCAAGAAAGGAAGGGTGTCCCAGCTCCAGGTATGAGAGATTAAATTCACCACTCATCTTTTTGTTCTATCCAAGCCCTTAACAGATTGGACAATGCCTCCCCACAGTGAGGGTAGATCTTTCTTACTCAGTCCATCCAATCACACACAAATCTCCTCCAGAAGCACCTCACAGATGCATCCAAAAATAATGCTTTACTAGCAACTTCCATATCCCTTAATTCAGTCAAGTTGACTCCTAAAATTTATCATCACACCTCCCCAAAGGAAACACTGCAAAGTCACAAGTTCCCTCCAGTTCCTTTGACCAGTTAAGAAACTCACATCTCTAAGTGATGGGCATCCCTTTTCATCAGCCCAGATGTGATGTGAACTAAAAGAGAATCAATCTCCTTCCCCTCTATACTACCCATATAGCCACATACAAACCCAGAAAATCACATACATAGACATATATGTGTGTACACACCAAATAATGGTGGGAGAGGGACAAGATAATGGTATTGAAAAATCCTCACTGTATACGCCCCCAAAATTTGTATGTTGAAGTCCTAACCCCTAGCACCTCAGAATATGACTATATTTGGAGACAGGATCTTAAAACAGATGAATTAAGGTAAATGAGATCACACAGGTGGGCCCTAATCCAATATGACTGGTGTGATAAAAAGGGGAGAGGAGAACACAGACACAGAGGGAAGACCATGTGGAGACACGGGGAGAAGATGCTGGTCTACAAGAAGAGAGGCCTCAAAGGAAACCTACCCTGCCTACATCTCTTCTCAGACTTACTGAACTGTAAGAAGATAAATTTCTATTGTTTAAGCCACCCGGTCTGTGGTGTTTGTTATGGCAGCTGGCTAATAGAGCTACCGTTCACTGAATTTTAAAAGTGCATGATTTCAAGGGGAGTTATGTTTTTCATTATTCTCTTGACTTCAGGCTCTGTCCTGTCGGCCCCAAGCAAAGTGGTTTTGGAGAATGTGACATATTTGGGGACTATAGAGCTCTCTTACCTTGTTTTCAGCAGGGGGCTCAAGATTTTTGGTTTGTTTGTTGTTGTTTTTGTTTTTGAACAGTTCTGTTTTTAAGGTTAGATTCATGGTTTTGATAAGAATAGATTCCCTTTAAAAATCTAGTAACATAAGTTCTAGAAAAATAAAATATTTGAGTAACGATGAGTACACATGACTTTTTTTTTTTTTTTCTTTTTTGGTAAAACCTTAAAAGATACCAGCTTCACACTCTGACATTTTGGCCTCTTCTGATCTCTTCCTATAGTCTGTGGCCACTGGTTTAGTAGCACTTGGTCTGTCTCAAAAATTATCTTAGGTGAAAGTCTGCCATAGCAAACCTGGGCTCTCTGGATTTCTAATCTGCTACATGTATTTCCTTGTTGCCTGCTGCCTGCCTCCTGACTGCAAAGCCAATGCATCTCATTTCAAGTTTCCAACTTCTGTTATTAGTTAGGGTAATGCTAGATGCTTTAACAAGCAGGTCAATAATATATTACAGTTCATAAAACAAAACTGTGTGGATGGAAAGGTTGGTGAGCTGTTCCTTCTTCATAGCATTTATGAATCCAGGCTGGGGAAAACTTTGGTCTTTATCAGGGAGCTTTTAATTCCACCATTATTTCCAAATTAAAAAAGAAAGTCACAGAAGAGCTCATATAGAAGGATTTCATGGGTTAGGCCTGTAAATGTTGCAGATTCTTTCCAATTACATTTCACTATGACTGACCAGAACTCCATCACGTAATCACATCTGCAATAAGAGAGGTTAAGAATGTAATGTAGTTTGTGCCAGAAAAAGCAGAAAAAAATATGTGTTTTGTGAACTGCTAGCAATCTGTGACACTCTCAGTTACATTATTAATCTAAGAGTCAAGAGTCACAGAACTTACCAGTTGCTCTCAGATGCACACAATCAGAAAGTGAAAAGGAAAATGGGTTACAGTAACATTATTTCTAAATATAATCTGCAATTTATTTCAGTAAACTCTTTCATAGTAGTTTGCTTATATGTCATATGGCACTTAAGTCATATACATGATGCTGGGTTTGCTTTCAGACTTCCTGCTGGCCAGGCATGGTGGCTCACTTCTGTAATCGCTGTATTTTGGGAGGCCAATGTGGGAGGTTTGCTTGAGCCCAGGAGTTTAAGACCAGTCTTAGCAACATAGGGAGACTCTATCTTGACCAAAAAAAAAAAAAAAAAGTAAAAATTAGCTGTACATGGTGGTACATACCTGTGGTCCCAGTTGCTTGGGAGGCTGAAATGGAAGGATCTCTTGAGCCTGGGAGGTTGAGGCTGCAGTGAGCCATGATCATATGACTGCGCTCCAGCCTGGGCAGCTGAGAGAGATCCTGTCTCAGCAAACACCAAACAAAACAAAAACTTCTCCCTGCTACTCAGTAACTGTGTCACTTGGCAAGACATATGTTTTCTGAGCCTTGATTTTATCATATGTAAAATGGGACTAACAATAGAATTTGTGACCCAAGGCATCAATTGACATAACATACTGTAGCCATATTATCTTTGAAGCCTTATGTAATAGTAATAGACAAAAAATTAACAAAAATAAACAGTAATAATAACAATAATAGAATACATGTCTGTATGTTCCTCTTGATTCTTAACCAAAAGTCAGACTGTGTCTCATCTATCTTTACGCCTCCTTAACACTTAATATAGCACCTAGCATTTATTGAATTATGTAAGAGTTGCCTACTAGATTATTAATCTCTCCGACCCTATTACTCGCCAGACTGATATTGTATAGACCTTCCCAGCAGATCAGCAAAACCTTCAAATTTTCCCTGTTTTCTATTATGTCAATTGTTTTTATAATATATAACAGCCATATATAACATTACTTATAGAAACACTCACTACCCAGTTCTCTCTACCAACCACAATCCACTCTGCACTCCTCCCAAACAATCCCAGCTTATTGTTATCTCAGTGTCTTTGCTCATGATGTTCTTTTGCCAGGAATGTCTACTCTGTTCTTTCTAATTATTCACAATAGGTCTGTATTCAAAGCAAGGTTCAGATTCTACTCTGTCCTTGAAAATGTCTTCAACTTACTGTAATTGACCCCATCCAAGTAAATATGACTCTTACGGTCTAAATTATAATAATCCAGTGTTTTAAACATGGTACTTTTTATTTTTCAAATTGTATGTCTTTCTAACAATATTACAATCTTCCTAAAAATCAGCTAAATATTATTCAGCCTCGAAAAAAAGGGAACTTCAGGCATATGTTACAACGTGGGATAATTTTGTGCATATTATGCTAAGGGAAATAAACTAATCACAAAAAGACAAGTACTGCATAATTCTATTTATGTGAGATATCTAAAATATTCAAATTTACAGAAATAGAATAGTGGCTGCCATTGGGGGAAGGGCAAGGCAGCCAATTTTTTAATGTATATAGACGTTTTGTTCTAAAGATGAAAACGTTTTAGAGATCTGTTCTATAACAATGTCCTTGGGGTAACAATATTGCATTGTATACTTAAAAATTAAGAGGATAAATTTACACTATGCATTTTTAGCATAATAAATGAGGATAAAAATAGAAACATTAATGAAATGGAAAGTTTTTTCTTTGAAATGATGCATACTTAATATCACTAACATTAAGCATTTTATGTTGATTCACATAAAATTCTGCATATAATTAGTTTGGCTATAAACCTATATATCTCTAACCTGTTCTGGTTTTATTCATTTCAAACATATAAATACCTAGGGACATCAACACATGGTAAGGAAACGTGCATGAGACAGAGAAAGAAAATCTGGGAAAATTTATCTTTTTTTTTTTTTTTTTTTTTAAATCAGGAATCAATTCCCACAATACTGAACCTATTCCCTTAATAATGCCATTAATCCATTCATGAGGCCAGAACCTTCATGTCCTAATCACTTCTTAAAGGATTTCCTCTTAATGTTGTTAAAATGGCTATTATATTTCCACATGAGTTTTGGCAGGAATATTTAAATCATAGCAACTTCCTTGGATATGTTAATTTCTAATTATTTACTTTAGATGCTATTGTAAATACAATTTTTTTAAATTTCCATTTCAGATTATTTGTTAGCATATAGAAATGCAACTGAGTTTTCTGAGTTAATTTATACTGCAAATTTACCTAATATGTTTACTATTTCTAACGTGTTTTTTGTCGTGTCTTTAGGGGTTTCTATCTATATTATATCATTTATAAACAGATAATTTTACTTCTTGTCAAACTGGGATGAATTTTATTTCTTTTTCTTGCCTAATTGTTCTGGCTAGGACATGCAGTGCTATTGTGACCAGAATTGTGGGTTCTTGGTCTTGCTGACTTCAAGACTTAAGCCGCAGACCCTCATGAGGAGTGCTACAGTTCTTAAAGATCGTGTGTACAGAGTTTGTTCCTTCAGACGTTCAGATGTGTCTGGAGCTTCTTCTTTCTGGTGGGTTCATGGTCTCGCTAGCACCGGGAGCGAAGCTGCAGACCTTCCTAGTGAGTGTTCCAGCTCTTAAGACAGCACGCATGGAGTTGTTCATTTCTCCCAGTGGGTTCCTAGTTTTGCGGGCCTCACAAGTGAAACTGCAGACCTGCACAATGAGTGTCACAGCTCGTAAACGCAGCGCAGACCCAAAGCCTGACCAGCAGCAAGATTCATTTCAAAGAGTAAAAGAACAAATCCCCTACTGAATAAGAAAACCCCCACGCAGGTTGGTGATGGCCGGCTCAGCAGCCTGCTTTTATTCCCTTATCTGACCCTACCCACATCCTGCTGATTGGTCCATTTTACAGAGAGTTGATTGGTCTATTTTACAGAGCGCTGATTGGCCCATTTTACAGAAAGTTCATTGGTCCATTTTCACAGAGTGCTGATTGGCACCTTTACAATCCTTTAGCTAGACACAGAGTGTTAGAAAAGTTCTCCCAGTCCCCACTAGGTTAGCTAGATACAGAGTACTGATTGGTGTATTTACAAACCTTGAGCTAGACACAGAGTACTGATTGGTGCATTTACGAACCCTTAACTAGACATAACGGTTCTCCAAGTCCCCAGTAGGCTCAGGAGCCCAGCTGGCTTCACCTAGTGGATCCCGCACTGGGGCTGCAGGTGGAGCTGGCCGCCAGTCTCCAGTCGTGCCTGCACTCCTCAGCCCTTGGACAGTAAATGGGACCGGGTGCCACAGTGCAGGGGGCGGCGCCCATCGGGGAGGCTTGGGCTGCGCAGGAGCTCACTGCAGAGGGGGGTTGGGACATGGAGGGCTGCAGGTCCTGAGCCCTGCCTCGCTGGGAGGCAGCTGAGGTCTGGCGAGAATTCCAGCATGGTGCATGTGGCCTGGCAGTGCTGGGGGACCTGGCTAAACCTACGCAGCTGCTGGCCCGGGTGCTAAGCCCCTCGTTGCCCTAGGTCTCGCGGGGCCGGCCGGCCGCTCCGAGTGCAAGCCGCCGAGCCCAAGCCTGCCAGAACTCAGGCTGGACTGTGAGCGCCCACGGGCAGCCCCGGTTCCCGCCAGCGCCTCTTCCTCCACACCTCCCCGCAAGCAGAGGTAGCTGGCTCTGGCTTCGGGCCAGGCCAGAGAGGGGCTCCCACAATGCAGTGGCGGGCTGAAGGGCTCCTCAAGCACCGCCGGAGTGGACACCGAGGCCGAGGAGGCGCCAAGAGTGAGGGCTGCTAGCACATTGTCACCTCTCACTATGTTGAATGGAAGTGCTGAGAATGAGCATTCTTGTTTTGTTCCTGATTCTCAAGGACCTAAGCTTTCAGTTTTTCACCATTGAGTATGATGTTAACTGAGGGTTTTCATGAACTTGTGTAGAGATAATTGTCTTCTATTCCTTATTTGTTTACTGCTTTTATCATAAAAGGGAGTTGAATTTTGTTGAATTTTTTTTCCTGCATCTATCTGCATCAATTTGGATGATCATGAGATCTTTGTCTTTTATTCTGTTAATGTACTGTATTACATTTATGGGTTTTTTTTTTTTTTTAATGTTGAATAATCTTTGCATTCCGGGGTTAAATCCCACTTTATCATGGTTTATAAGCAGTTTAATGTGATGTTGAATTTGTCTTGTATTTTTTGAGACATTTTACACTAATATTTACCTGGAATAATGGTCTGTAACTTTCTTTTCTTTTTCTTTTTGAGACAGAGTCTCGGTCTATTGCCAGAACCTCTGCCTGCTGAGTTCCAGCAATTCTCGTGCCTCAGCCTCCGGAGTAGCTGGGATTACAGGCACACACCACCACACCCAGCTAATTTTTGTATTTTTAGTAGAAAATGGGGTTTCACCATGTTGGTCAAGATGGTCTCAATCTCCTGACCTCATGATCTGCTCACCTCAGCCTTTCAAAGTGTTGGGATTACAGGCGTGAGCCACCGCACCTGGCCAATTTTCTTTTCCTGTAGTTTGTTTGGCTTTGGTATCAGAATAATGTTGGAATCAATAAGTTTAGAAGCGTTCTCTCCTCTTCAGTACTTGGGAAGAGTTTGATAAAAATTGGCACTAATTGTTGAAATGTTCCGTAGAATTTTCTAGTGAAGCCATCTTGTCCCATACTTTTCAGGGGAGGATTTTTATTACTGCTTCAGTCACCTCACTCATTCTAGGTCTTTTCAGATTTTCTTTTTTTTTCATGACTTAGTCTTGGCAGGTTGTATCTTTCCAGTAATTCATCTATTTCTTCTAGATTGTCCAATTTGTTGGCATATAGCTGTTTACAGTAGTAGTATAATCCTTTTATTTCTGTTGCATCATTTTTAATGTCTTCTCTTAAATTTCTGAGTTTAGCTATTTGTGACTCTTATAGTCTAGTTAAGAATTTGTTAGTTTTGTTAATTTTTGAAAAAACAACCGTTTCATTGATTTTTGTATTTTTCTATTTTCTATTGCATTTATTTTTGTTAATCTTTTTTAAAATTTTCTTTCCTCTGCTAACTTTAGGTTTAGTTTGTTCTTTCTTTTCTAGTTCCTTGAGGGGTAAAGTTAGATTGTTTATTTGAGATCATTTCTCTCTTTTACAGGCGTTTATAGCTATGAACTTTCCTCTTAGTACTGCTTTTGCTAGATCACATAATTTCTGATATGTTTGTTTTCTTTAATTTGTCTGAAGAGATTTTCTGAATTTCCTTTGATTTTTTTCTTGGACCAATTGGCAGTTAAGGAGTCTGTTTAATGTCTACACATTTGTGAATGTTCTGAATATCCTTCTTGTATTGATTTCTAGTTTTACTTCATTGTGGTTGGAAAAGATACTTGACATGATTTCAATCTTATAACATTTATTAAGACTTGTTATGTTACTTAACATATAATCTACCCTGGAGAATATTCCAAGTGTACTTAAGAGGATTTCATATTCTGCTTCTGTTGGGTGCAGTGTTCTATATAAATGTCTGTTAAGTCCAATTGGTTTATAGTGCTGTACAAGTCTTCTTTTTCTTTATTAATTTTTTGCCTAATTGTTCTAGCTATTATTGAAAGTGAAGTATTGAAATCTTGTATTATTATTGAGCTACCTGCTATTTCTCCTTTCAATTCTGTCAATGTTTGCTTCATATATTTGCGTGTTCTTACAATAAATGCATATATACTTATAATTGCTTTAACTTTCTGGTGAATTGACTCTTTTATTGTTAAATAATGTCCTTTGTCTCTTGTGATACTTTTTTACCTGAAGTTCATTTTTTTCTAATATGACAAATATCAGTCTTTCTCTTGATTACCATTTGCATGAAGTCTCTTTTTCTATTTTTCACATTCAGCCTAGTTGTTTATTTACATCTAAAGTGAGTCTCTTTTAGACAACATATAATTGTATTTTTAAAATTTTTTTAGCCACCCCATGTTTTTCATTGGAGAGTTTAACACACTTACAGTTAAAATAATTACTAATAGGGAAGGACTTACTATTTTCGTTCTGATAATTGTTTTCTGTCTTTTAGTTACTTTATGCCTCTTTTCTTCTCTTGCTGACTTCCCCTGTGTTTCATTGATTTTTGTATTGGTATGCTTTGATTCCTTTTTCATTTCCTTTTGTGTATTTTATATGAGTCTTTTCTTCGTGGTTGCCAAAGAGCTTACATAATACTTCTTATAGTTATAAGAATCTATTGTAAACTGATAACAGCTTAACACAAATTGTATATAAAACTCTACTCTTTTGTATCTCTCCATCCCCTCTTTATGATATTGATATCACAAATTACATCTAAATAAAGTGTATCCATGAACACAGTTTTATAGTTATATTTATTTTTATGCTCTTGTCATTTAAATTCTGTTCTAGAAATAAAAATGCTTTACATACCTCATTCCCATATTACCATATTGTGTATTTCTCCATATATTTACCTTTATCAGCAAGTTTTCTATTTTTATATACTTTTGTGTGATTGTTTAGTGTCTTTCATTTCAACTTGCAGGAGTTCCTTTGGCATTTCTTGTAAGGCAGCTCTACTGGTGATAAAACTCAGCATTTGTTTATCTGGGAAAGTATTTCTCCTTTATTTTTGAAAAAGAGTTTTGCTGAATGTAGTATTCTTGATTGATGTGTTTTTTTTTCTTTCAGATTTTTGAATATATCATCCCACTTCCTTTATGTATATAAAGTTTTGCTGAGAACTCCACTGATAATCTTATGGCAGTTCCCTTCTTGGTGATGATTCACCTTTTGCTTGCTGCTTTCAAAATTATTTCTTTTTTTGACTTTTGACAATTTGATTATAATGTATCTCAGTGTGGGCCTTTTGGGGTTCTTTCTAGTGAAAGTTCTGTGAGCTTCTTGGATTTGGGATCCCCATTCCCTCCCTCAGATTTGGAAAGTTTCGGGCCATTATTTCTTCAAACAAGTTTTCTGTCCCTTACTCACCATATTCTCCTTCTGGAACTCCCAAAATGCATGTATTAGTCTGCTTTATTGCATCCTACATGTCTGTTAGGCCTTCTTTATTTTCCTTCTGATAATTTCAAATGACTTGTCTTTGAATTGGCTTCTGCATGATAAAGTCTGATGCTGAACTTCTGCAGTCATTTTTTAATTCAGCTATTATATTCTTTAGCTATAGAATTTCTGCTGGGTTCTTTTCTTTTTACAGTTTATGTTGCTATTTTCATTTTGTTCATGCATCATTTTCCTGGTTTAATTGTCAATCTGTGTGCTCTTGTAGATCACTGAGTTTAAGACAATTATTTAAAATTCCTTGTGAAATATATCATAGACCTCCCTTTCTTTGGGGTTAGTTTCTGGAGATACAGTTTGTTCTTTTGATTGGACCATGTTTCCCTGTTTCTTTGTGTATCTTATAATTTTTACTGAGTTTTATGCATTTTAAATAACAGCTACTTCTCCCAGTCTGTACAGGCTGGCTTTGTACAGGGGAAGATCTTCATCAATCAGCCTGGCTAGAGATTTGGCGTCCTTTTAAACTTCACTTGTAGAATATAACTTATATGGGCATTTGCATTTAATTTTCCAGTTAGAGAGGTTTGTCAGATTCTTTTCAGAAGCTTATAATCTCTTGCTGTGTCTAGTATCTGCCTTCAATACAGCAGGTTCTGTGGTGCTGCGGCAACAAACTGCCCCTTTTTTCTTTGTTCTCTAAAACTTTCAGGTATCCAAAATGAGCCAACTCTCTGTCAGCATTCCAACTCGTGTGAGACAAAAATACAGTCCCTCCAGCAGTCCCTCTCAAAAGTCAGAATGCTGTATCACTCTTCTCTCTCCCTCCTGAAGGAGAAACCGTGATTTTGGTACCTTGTCCATATTATGCTGATCCATGTCAGCCTCTCTTGTCTGTTACTCTATAGGCCCTACGATGCTACAGCAAGCTGCCCAAATTCTTCTTTTCTCTCAACAGTTGTATGAGCATCTAAACTGTCTAGCTCTCTTAGCATTCTGGGTCAGGTGAAAAAGAAACCCAGTCCCTCAGGTAGTCCTCCACAAAGCTGGAACATTGAACACGTATTCCACTCTTTTCTCCCCCAGCCATCCCAGAAAAAAAAGCAACAAGCCAATGTTCTTTCCCAGTTGCACTGAGCTGTGCCAACTTGGGTGTGGGGCAACAAAGGATAAAATGAAATTGCTCTCTGTATGTATTTCAGTGTGACTGTTCTCACCTATGCACTTGAGGTGCTATAACATCTTCATTAATTTCTGGAATTCTCCAAAGGTATTTTGGTCCATATCTTGTTATTGAATTGGTGTTTCTATGGGAGATTGATGGCTAAAACTTCTTATTCTGTCATCTTACTATCATTCTCATTAATTTCAGTTCAGATCTTATTTCCTTTTCCTACTTACTTTGACTTTATGGCTTTATTTGCTCCTTTTTCTTGTTTCTTTTCCTTTCATTTTCACTTTTTTTTTTTTCTTTTTTAGTGAGACAGGGTCTGCTCTGTTGACCAGGCTGGAGTACAGTAACATGATCATAGCTCACTGCAACCTTGACCTCCAGGGTCCAAGTGATCCTCTCACGTCAACTTCCTGAGAAGTTGGGACTACAGGCGTGTACTACCACACCTGACTTTTTAATTTTTTTGTACAGGCTGGGTCTCCTTATGTTGCCTAGGCTGGTCTCCATCTCCTGAGTGCTAGTGGTATGCTGCTTCGACCTCCCAAAGTGCTGGGATTAGAGGCATGAACCACTGTGCCTGGATCTTTAACTTGTTTCTTAAGAAGGATGTCAAATTTATTGATTTGAGACCTTTCTTCTTTCCTAACGCAGGCATAAGGTGCAACAACTTTTCCCCTAAGTACATTTTAGTAGCATCACAAAAAATGATACATTATGTTTTCATTTTCACTCAAAAATACTTTCTAATTTCTCTTTTGATTTTTTCTTTGACCTATATTTTGTTTATAATTTTTAATTTGTAAAATTTCAGTATTTTTAAGAAAGCATTGTTAGTGATTTCTAATAATTTTAATTTACATTAGCAATATACATTATATGTACATATACATTACTAATATGCATTACTATATATACATAATGTACATACATACTATATAATATGCATAATAGATAATATACATATATAATGATGTACATTATATGTATATATACATTAGTAATGTACATTGTATATGGTCAGTAATATACATTAAATTACCTGAATTCTTTTAAATTTATTGGGAGTTGTTTTATGGTCTAGTAGAGTCTATCCTGGTAAATATTCAGTGTGTACTTAAAAAGAATGTTTTGAGGTGGCATATTCTATAAATATCAGTTAGGTCAAGTTGATTGGTCATGGTGTTCAAATCTTCAGATTCCTTACTGATTTTTCTTTCTCCTAATCAATCCATTATTGAGAAAGAGTTATTGAAACCTCTGACTACAATTGTAAGTTAGTCTGTTTCTTCTCATGGTTCTCTGCTTCATGTGTTTTCAAGCTCTGTTAATAGGCACCTAAGTCTTAATAGATTGACCACTTTATCATTAAGAATAAAGCTGTCTATCACTGGTAACATTCTTTGCTCTAAAATCTACTTTGTCTGATAATAGTGTAGTCACTCAGAATTTTTGGATGGTGTAGCTTTTCCCATCCTTTTACTTTGAATCTACATGTGTCTGTATCTATGTATTTGGAGTTTGTTTCTTATACACAGATTATAGTTAATTCTTTCTTTTATATTCAACCTAATAATCTCTGTATTTTAAATGAGGTTCCTATGTAATTTGCATTTAATCTGATTACTGATATGAGTAGCTTGAAATCTACAATATTGCCATTTGTGTACTATTTGTGCCATATTTTCCTTGTTCTCCTTTCCCTCTCACTGCGTTCTTTTAATTTAATGAACATTTCTGTCATTTCATTTTATTCCTTTTGTTGGCTTTTTATCTATAATTCCTTTCTTTACTATTTTAATGATTGCTTTAGGATTTACACAATACATGTTTAATTTACCACAATCTTCTTTAAAGTGGTAATGTACCACTACACAATTAGTATAAGAACCTTGTAACAATATACTTTCATTTTTTTCACCTTTCGATATATGTAGCATTATTATCCATTTTAATTTTATATATACCATAAACCCCATATTACATTATTTTCTGTTTAAACAGTTAATTATCTTTTAGAGAGTTTTACATAATTTTAAATTATTAAATATTTGCCTGTCTAGTTATCATTTTCTGTGCACTTCATTCCTTTAGTAGTTCTGTATTTCCATTGGGTTTCATTTTCTTTCTGTATTGTAGTATAAATCTGTAGGGTACAGATTAGTTTGGCTTTTGTACTTCTGAAAAACTCTTTACCCTTTGTTTTAAAAGTAATTTTTGATGGATATATAATACTATATTGGTTTTTTTCTTTCTGTTCTTTAAAAATGTTTCTACACTGTATTATTTATAAAAGTAAACATCATTATTTTTATATCTCTATATACAATGTGTCTCTCTGTTATTTTTATTTTTAGTATGTTCTCTTTATCACTAGTATTGGGTAATTTGATTTTGATGAACTTTGATGTAGTTGTCTTCATCTTGCTTGATATTTGCTAAGTTTCTTGTACCTGTGGATTTAGAGTTGCCAGCAAACTTACAAAATTTATGCCTGTTATTTGGTCAACCATTTTTCTCTATTCTTCTGTTCTACAGACTCTCCAAGTACATACTTATTAGGATGCTTGAAACTGTCCCACAAAACACTGATGGTCTGTTCACCGGTTTTTCCTCTTTTTTTCTTCTGGGTTTCATTTTGGATACTTTTTATTGCTGTTTCTCACACTTCAGTAATGTTTTCTTTTGCAATGTGTTATTTGCAATTAACCCCACCCAGTGTATCATCTCACATATAATAATTTTCATCTCTAGAAGTCATATCTGGGCCTTTATTTATGTCTTCCATATTGCTACTTAATATTCGATCACATGGAATGTATTTAAAATAACAGTTTTAAATATCTGCAGATCTGGATTGCTTTTGATTGTTTGATTTACCTTGTCGGTATGAGTCCTATTTTTCTGGTTTTTGTTGTTGTTTTTTTTATAGCTGGTAAGGTTAGATTGATTACCAGATGTGAATTTTAACTTGTTCTGTCCAAAAATAATAATAATAACCCTGGAAATGGTCTTAAGATTTTATTTCTGGGATCCAGTTAAATTACTTGAAAGCAATGCTCTCCTTTCTGATCTTGCTTGTGAAATTTGTTACATGGGAACGATGTAGTGTTCAGTCTGTGGTTAATTACTCTCCACTACTGAGGAAAAATATATCCCTGTGCTTTGCTCAATGCCTCATGTACGATTTTACAGTTAAGTTAACTACACTATTCCTGGCCCTGTGTAAGCACTGCACGTTGTTACCTCTAATATTTTTGTAAAGTTATTCCCCCAGCCTCACTAGTTTCATCACACATATATGCTGGTTGGTAATCTGCTGAATTAATAACCCCTCAATGAAAAAATCCTCTAAAGATTTCTGCAGGTTTCTCTCTGTGTAGCTGATTACTCTCTAGTAATGCATTCTGTTAACTCTGGTTGCCTCAGTCTTACTGGACTCTCAATTCTGTGTCTAAACTCATTACGTCCACTAAACTTCACATAGGTTCTCCTTCCCTGTGCTGTGGTCTGGAAATTTTCTCAAGCGATTGTTACCTTTATTCCCTAATGACGTTAAACCATTTACTTCTTTTGATTACCTAGGATGAGCAGGGAATGGAAGCAAGGCAATCACGATGCAACCACCGTCTAGCATGTTGTATTGTCAATATTAATCCAGATTATACTAATGAACATTCTTACCCAAGATTGGACAAGGAAGGTTCCTGTTCTCCTTTCTTG
This sequence comes from Chlorocebus sabaeus, assembly GCF_047675955.1. Classification (NCBI taxonomy): domain Eukaryota; kingdom Metazoa; phylum Chordata; class Mammalia; order Primates; family Cercopithecidae; genus Chlorocebus; species Chlorocebus sabaeus. The sequence goes on along the minus strand of NC_132924.1, from coordinate 49,684,483 downwards.
AAAAACTGTATGGAGGTAAGAAAAGTGCAATCATATGCCATGGCTCTGATTTTGAGAAGAGAGCAATTTATGAAGAGTGTAGTGATACCAGAAGGTAAATTGACAGAAAGTAGTGGTGCACATCACAGCTTCACACTCTCAGTCATCTCAGATACACCCAGGCCCTTCGCAGGTTAGCTATACTAGCTAACGAATCCCTTCTTAAGAGAGTTTGAGTTGGATGTGTAACACTTGCAGGCAAAAATTGTCCTTAAATATTGACATTAAATATGGAAACATATTTTCCAGAATATCTGACTGGAATTTTAAGAATATGTTTTGTTTTCATTTTAGTGATGGGTAATAGGAAAACAGAGTATATGACCACAGATATTATTTACTTATAAGACTCTAAGTTGGATTGTTAATAAAAGCACCTGTAGAAAACAACTTTAATATAAAATTTTATCATCATAACCTTCAATTTTGGTAATGTTTCTATGAGGAAAGTGTTTCAGATTCTCTTCCAGTATTCTACATATTCATGTACTGAGAAGCAGAAGATTTACCTAAACTCAATATTCAACCAAAGTTGTTTGACTCGATGAAGCTATAATCAGGCAGTACAATTTTTGGCAGTAATAAAAGTCTCCATTGTCAGTCCACAAATGAAATAACTTTTTCTTGAATAAAACACAGAAGATGCTGCAACAGAAAACGAAATGTGGAACACAATGGCATAACTGAGTCCCGAAATCAAACATGAAATATAAAAGAGACTTTGTAAAGTCTGATTAATTTTGGACTTAATACTATTAAATAGATTAAAACATCCTCATAAAGTTGTAACATTTTTCTTCCAGTTTTCACTTTCTTCTTTAAGACAACCGTTAATTAATACAACAGGTAGTATCTCTCTATTCTACACTTTTATCATTTTTTCTCTTGTGACATAGTAATGTTTCTGTGAGTAAATGGAAATGAAACCATTTCATAGATATTAATTGCTTGTAGGATACTGGAATGTACTGCAGACAGCATTGTCTAGACCAATGATTTCAACATTCTCAAATGTTTTCTTTTAACGTGCTTATACTACCAATAATAGGACTTAAATATTTTATATCCTCTTATTGGTAGAATAACAAATTTTAATAGACTAGAAGGGAGGATAGATGCAGAATTGAGGAGGAAAAGAAGAACCATACAATATAGCCCACAATTTATACATCCAAATATTTCCTAGATATGAAACTCTTTAGATTATATTGTAACCCTTCCCTCTGGAGTCTTGACCTGCAGTTTAAGAAATACTGGCATTGATATATGAAATACACAGATAATGCAAAAACCTCATTTTACCAGATAGTTTCACCTTCTGCCCCCATCAATCATATTACGAAATCTGTCAACAGGGAGCAAATTGCATGGCTTAAATTTCACTTCTACTCTTTTCACATGGTCACTCAAAAAGAAGTGTTAATGGACAATATGAATGCCAGAAGTGGAGAAGAACAAAGCTATGAAGATACCAGTCTAATTAGCACTTAAATAGTAATATTAAACTACGCTGCCATGCTTATGTTGCAAGAAAAAGTGAAGAAACCCTCTAGATCTTGTTTTGTTCTGTTTTGGAGAAGACTTAATATTATTTTCTAATCTCAGTGGCTTAGAATATCTCCTCGTTTTCACTTTTAGCATGTTTCTCTTTTATCTTTTGTTTGCTTTCCCACTCTGAGCTGTTCAGCCAACCCTTTTTCCAACTTTCTCCCTTATCTCACTATCCTGACAAAACTCAATATGAATAAGGGATGCAAATAAACTTGGAAGAAAATATTTTAAGATATGAAACTACTAATACATAGTAAATTCTAAATGTTTGTATTTATCATTTGATTAATGAATATTTAGAGTATGCCTATTACCTACCAGATAATGTCATACATTATGGTGGGCATTGTTAAGAAAATAGTTCATTTCCTCATAGAGTTTGCACATAAGAATTAACAAAGAAGGAAAATTCAGTACCAGCATTTACCAGTTATTGAGAAACTGTTACATGCAGAATGCTGGGAGTAGATTTTCATAGTGCTAAGGAAATATGTTACATGGAGACCCAACTTATTTCCGTGCATAAAGAAAGGTTTACTCATACAGCAATATTTAGAGTGAGATTTGAAGAATGGTCACTTCTTAAACAAGAGAAAGAATGGGTAGAACATTCTAGGAAGAGGGAACAGTATGCACAAAGGCTGTGAGGCAGGGAAAGCAGAGTATGTCGAAGAAATTGAGAGAAAGCTAGAGTGGCTGGAATGAAGTGAGCAAATAGTAAAGTTGTACCACCAGAATACAATAATGATCTTAAGCCATTTTTTCTCAACTATCCTTTCTGCCACTGTAATTTTCAATTTGGGCTAATAATGGTATATTCTCTACACAATAGATGGAAACTTATGTTTTTCTCAGACACAAACCCGAAAGCTGCTAACTGCCTGCATGAAACTGCTTTTAATACCCTTTCTGTGAAACAAAGCCCAATTTTATTACCTCAAAATGTTTTTCCGTACTGTAACAATGGGTTTCGGTTCTGTATAAAAGATATTATTCATTCAGCCAGGCACGGTGGCTCAAAGTAATCCCAGCACTTTGGAAGGCTGAGGCGGGCAGATCAGGAGGTGAGGAGATCAAGATCATCCTGGCTAACACAGTGAAACCCTGTCTCTACTAAAAATACAAAAAAGTTAGCCAGGCGTGGTGTCAGGCGCCTGTAGTCCCAGCTACTTGGGCGGCTGAGGCAGGAGGATGGCGTGAACCTGGGAGGCCGGGCTTGCAGTGAGCTGAGTTCATGCCACTGCACTTCAGCCTGGGCGACAGAGTGAGACTCTGTCTCAATAAATACATACATACATAAATAAAATATTATTCGTTCAAGTTTAACATAGTGTCTATTTTGAACAATACAGTTCACTAAGTGTTAAAATGAAACACACAAAAATTAATTTATATCTCACAACACTTGAAGTCTTGGTAGTTTGACAGCAGAGTGTTGCCTTTAATTTTGGAAAGAGTAAACAAGTATAATGTTATTGGAAGCCAGACACAGTGGCTCATGTCTGTAATCCCAGCACTTTGAGAGGCCAAGGAAAAAGTACTGCTTAAGCCATAAGTTCAAAAGCTGCTTAGGCAACAAAGCGAGATCTTATCTCTAAAACAAACAACAACAATAACAACAAAAACATTAGCTAGGCAGGCATAGTGGTGCACAACTAGTCCCAGCTACTCGGAAGGCTGAGGTGGGAGGATCACTTGAGCCCAGGAGTTCAAAGCTGCAGTGAGCTATGATCATGACACTGCACTACAGCCTGGGTGACAGAAGGAGGACTCATCTCAAATACATATATATATATAAATTAACATCAACTTTTAAGTTAGTTTAGTACATAATATGTTATTTCTAAACATTTATAAATGGGTTGCAAGAATCTTACTAATTTGCATAGTTGTCTTTTCCAGTAATAAAGGGACAAATCAGATAGTCTAACAGAAATTATTTTAGCATATTAGTATGGAAGTTGAAAGTTTATATTTCCTAATTTTATGCAGAGCCAGAGCTCAATAAGCTGATCAATTAATCTACTAGTTACAATTAGAATGTTTCATCACCACCATCACCTTCACACCCTGCTATGCCTTCAGTGATCATTAGAGTTAAGATGAATATTGACATTAGTAGTGTGAGGAAGAGATACATTAACATTTCTCTCAGACAAGAATACCATCCTGTCTTGCCTAACACATGAAAGTTCTTTTCCAGTGATTACTGAATTCCATTAAGATTTTAGAACTGAACTAAATCTACATAAAAATTATAAAAACCATTATGTTTTTAAGAGAAAACAAAAACAGGATAAAATCTTAGTTTACATTTATGGATCATACATCCATATTGCTTCTATAAGGTATTTCTTGGTCTGGTGTTTATTAATTTGAATTATGCCTATTTTTTAATGTTAACTTGGGCTCCTGGTCCAAGGTGAAAAATTTGGCACAAACTTTTTCTCTTCTTACCAATTGAGAAAATCTTTCAGCTTTTATAAAAGCATAGAATGCTAGAACAAATAAAACTAGAATCTTGAGGAAAATCCAAAAGCTATACAAGAAAGTCATAGTCCAAGTATAGAGCAAAGTATTCAGATCAGAGTAAGTAAGCAGGCTGAAGTAAGAACAATGGAAGGGATATCAAAAAATAACCAGAATGAATGACATGCTGAACATAATAAAGATATGGTAGGAAGGGAAATATTTCTTCCTCTGAAAAAGAAATAAGAAAAAATAAGAAAATACAGAGAAAATAAAGTCACAAATAAAAAGTATGGGAAAATGTAGCAATATAAAGCCTGATATAATTTTAACAAATACATAAATAGTGTATATCACTTCTTTCTATATTCCATTAGCCAGAATTAATTGTGTTAAGCTGCAGTGCTGAGTGAGAAACTTACATTATCTGGAAAGAAGAAAAAAAGAGAGAAAGAGAGGAAGGAAGGAAGGATGGAAGGAAGGAAGAAAGGAAGGGAGGGAGGGGGAAGGGAGAGGGAAGAAGGGGGAAGAGAGGGAGAGGGGAAGGGGGGAGAGAGGGAGGGAAAGAAAAAGAGGGAGAGAAGGAAAAGAAAAAAGACTTGATAAGCATCTAGATCATATCTTAAACAGTTTATTATGAAATAGTAAAAAGTTAAACTTTTATTCATGGATATGATCTTTTGGCTTCCCACTTTGCAAGATAACAATATTGCCATTTCACTACCACTCATCATTCATTCTGCTAACCACTTTCAGCCACCTGTACATTATATTAACGTTTTATTTTTTAATAAAAATAATTGTATTATATTTTATTGCAAGATTGACAATTTTTACATTCTATTCCGTGGTCATAATAAAATTTGTTGCCTTTTGAATACTGGTGAATTATAGAAGTTTAAAATCCATAACACCATTTTCTGCATTATAACTATGTAAATATTACTCACTGCAGAGGCACATAGTGTTCTACTATTTCAGTTCTACTTGCACCTCAAGGAAAGAACATTTAATGAATGTTCTTTTCTACTTTGAATCAATCTGAAAAATAAAATGGATATCTACACAAACAAGCAGACCCTAAGAGACCTGTGGGACTACAACAAAAGATCTAATATTTTTACCATCAGAGTTCCAGGAAGGGAGAAAAATAATGGGTCTGAGAAAGTACCGGAAGAAACCATGGCTAAATACTTATATGGCAAGGGACAGTAACTGTTATATTCAAAAAGATGAGTGAACCCCAAACAGGATGAACCCAAAGAAATCCATGCCTAGATATATCATCATAAATATTTGAAAACTAAAGAGAAAGAAAAAATCTTGAAAACAGCTGGAGAAGAAGAATACCTTACCATAGAGGGTAGAAGGAAGTAGCACAACATTTTTCAAGTGTAAAAAACTGACAAAACTATCAACTTAGAGTCCTATATAGAGTGAAACTATCATTCAACAATGGCGGGGAATTCAAGAAACACTAAATTAAGTAAAACTAAGAATTTATTGCCAAAGAATACAGTAAACAAAATTATGGGTAAGTAGAGTAGTCTTTCCTTATCCTCAGGGGATATGTTTCAAGATTCCCAGTGGATGCCTGAAACCTCGGATAGTACTGGACCCAATATATACTGTACTATATTTTTTCAATCTGATAACCCAGATAGCTACTGAGTGACTAATGGTTGGATAGCAAATATAGTGTGGATACACGGGACAGAGAGACGTTTCAGGTCTTGAGCAGATGGCACAGAATGCTGCAAGATTTCATCACACTACTCAGAACGGCACAAATTTAAAACATGCATTGTTTATTTCCGGAATTTTTCATTTAATAATTTCAAACTGCCGTTGACTACTGGTAACTGAAACTGCAGAATGTAAAACCTTGAATGGGCAGACTATTCTAGTTAGACTTTCTTTCACCTCTTGAGTTTTTTAATCACATTAATGTTTCAGGTAAAAAAATCTAACACTGCCTGATGTGATTTTCAATGTATATAAAGAAAATATTTAAGACAATTTTAAGTGGACAGAAAAAAGGAACATAAAGGGAGATAAGTTTTCTGAACTTTACTCAAACTGTTTAAAATGACACCAGTAAACTGATTATATATGTACCATATTATACATGTAGATGTATAGGTATAAGTATATAGATGTAACACATACATATCTATATAGACATATGCATGTGTGTATATATATGTAGTGTAATATAGATATAAGATATCTATATTAGTGTATATGGTATAATATATGTAGTATATATGTAACATACACTATGTAATATGTAATATATACATACACTAGTGTATATATCTAATATATACAGTATACATATTACATTATGTAATTCTACATCAGAATGAGTAAAATAAGCATCTGTACATACATGATACACAATACATATTACACTGTGTATATAGATATATACACACATATATAGTGTGTGTGTATATATATAGATATGTAAAATAAATATATAGAATATAATACACGGAGCAACCACTGAAAAGCCATACAGAAAGAAACACTCAAATACAATATAGATAAATCCAAATAGAACTCTAAAAATGAAAATAAGCATGTTAAAATCTGTAGGAGATGGCTAAAGCAGTGCTGAGAGGGAAATTTACAGCATGAAATGTGTGTATATACGTATGCGTATAGTTAGGAAAACTAAACCTGATTGATTCAGTTCTAAAGATTGGAGTATATGCCATGTCTTAGGGCACTTATGAAGAAGAATAAAAAATAAAATAAAAAAGACTGAAGTGTATATGATATTAATTGATGCCCTAGCTCCTGTTGCTTTGTGAGTGTTTAAAATACCTTAGGTCATGCCATAGCACCACAGTAATGGAGATAACAGTGCTAGTTGAGATTTCATGCATGAAAAAAATTCTATCAAAAACAAGTTGACTGTATTTCTCTCTTTATAATACTCTTTTTGACAGTATCATCTCTCCTGACATCTTAACAGACATTGATGGCTATGGATTCCACCAAGAACACTGGTTCAACAAATTGGACACAGAAACCACTAAGCTCAGAGAGTTTAAATTAGCATGCTATTGATGAAAGCACAGAAACGTGAGCACAATCTTAGGATCATCAAGTAAACTCCATTATGAGTATAATGGGGGAAGGTAATGGATAAAACCCCAAAACCGACAAACTGACATTGACTGAATTTACTGTGATTTTCTGGAATAGAATTTTGATCCTCTACCAGAAAAGAAAGCTTTGTGGAGGAAAAAAAGAAATTGAGGCATCTAATAAAGTCTGTAGTTTTGTTAACAGTAAAGTATTAATACCAATTTCCTATTTTAACAAATGTCCCATGATTATGAAGGATGTTAATATTAAGGGAAAACTGGTGAAAGGCATTCAGGAACTCTATGCTTTCCTTGTAACATTTTTACAAATCCAAAAATATTCCACAATATAAAGTTCATTATTTAAAAAATAACATTGAAATCTTGTGTGAGAAAAGACAAAGGCCTGGTAGTAAGGGCTTTGAAGCATGAAGTCATTGTCATAACAAAACATAGTTGTCATAGCAAAGACTCAGAATACACAGGTCAAGAGCAATGTGATATTTTAGGATATATGCCAGAAAAGACTACCACATTGCTTTATTCCCACGGGTTAGAGATTATCACCACTTTCTAAGGGTTAAATTGAGAAAGAAATCAGAATAACATATGTTAAATGTGTTATTTAACATTTTAAATATGTTATCTAACATATTTAAAAATGTTACTTAACATATTTTAAAAATGTTATCTAACATATTTTTAAAATGTTACATATTTTAAAAATGTTATCTAACATATTTTAAAAATGTTACATAACATATTTTAAAAATGTTATCTAACATATTTTTAAAATGTTACATAACATAATGTGCATTAACTAAGTGGTGTTAGAAGTTATACTTTGGAGTTGCCTACACTTGCTGTATGCATTAGAAATTAGTGCAAAGAATCCTCAAAATTCCCACAGAAAACAGACAGGCTCATTTGTGTGTAAACATAAATAAGGTCAAGGAAAATCTTGTAAAATACTTTGATTAAATGATGACTCTCTCAACCTCCTGAAGTGACATGTAAACAGTAAAAAGCCCCTGTGGCAAGCCAAACAATTTAGATCCTTAGTTTCATCTGCCATATGAATTCATTTTTGTCTCCAGTTTGAAGAATTAAAGTCCCCTAAAGTTAAAATCTCTTCATGCTCCTTACCATATTTTCTCCTTCAAGCAAAAATTACAATTCCTTTAAAGAAAAAATTACAAGTACAGAAAGGAATCCTAAGTTACTTGCCCTGATGTTTTCCTAGGAAATAAAAAGATGTGAGACAGCTGATCATTGTCCAGCCACTGTTTGTAAACCTGTTATTGCTTCTGTGTCTTCCGGACATTGTTAGAACGTATGTACGATTTGATGCCAAGTAGTATTGAGTGTCATTCTGCTCCTTCGGGGGATTTGAAGGTGAGGGAAATTATCAATCTGCAATGTCCTTGCCCTACTACAGTGCAAATCTGTGGAGGATTGTTGTTTGTGTATTTTGAAGGGCCAGCTTTAAAGTACATAGTTTGTAAAATTGAGTTGACTTATTATTTTAAAATTCTGAAACAGGTTGGAAATATGAATGAGAAAAAAGATGACTATACATTTTAAATAACAGAATTAAATATCAAATCTAACTTTTTATAGAATACATAATAAAATATATAAGAAAACTCATAATAAATGCCACAAAGTATTGGAGCTAATTGAATTAGGCAAATACACAAATTGAGATTTTGTGTAGTATTTAGAGACTATAATTTTTCTCTTAATTATAGCCAATTCTACTGTGTCAGAATGAGTAAAATGAACACCTGATCTTGAGTGGGAATGCATTACATTACTAACATGTGTTAGTATTATGCTTGTTATTTACAAGCCTTCTTGGGAGCAGTCAATTGTGAAACTTATACACATTCCTTTACGTTAGGTCACTATGATAAACAAGTTCAAGAGAGTTCAAGAATGACTTTATGTATGATTTATGGAATATCATATGTCCTCATTAAATTATAAGTTGAATTCCCCCAATATTCTAAAGAAATTAAGCATTAGTCATGCAGTCTTATGTAGGCATATCTCCCGTAACTACGATCCAAAAGTGATTTGCAGTTTGCTAGAATCATTCAAAGCTGTATTCTTCAAAATACTGGCTGGGCACGGTGGCTCACTCCTGTAATCCCAGCACTCTGGGAGGCCGAGGCAGGTGAATCGCTTGAGGTCAGGAGTTTGAGTCTAGCCAAGCCAACATGGTTAAACCCAATCTCTACTAAATAAACACAAAAATGAGCCGGGTGTGGTGGCAGGTGCCTGTTTTCCTGGCTACTCAGGAGGCTGAGGCAGGAGAATCACTTGAACCCAGGAGATGGAGGTTGCAGTGAACTGGGATTGTGCCACTGCATTCCAGCCTGGGCGACAAAGCGAGACTCTGTCTCAAAAAAAAATTAAAATTAAATTAAAATTAAAAATTGAAAAATTGAAATCAATGAATTTGAATTTTCAACATAAAATATATTTTTGGTGGCCCTAAAACTTTACTCTTCAGATTATTTTACTTAAAAGACATTAAAACCAAAATATTTTAATTGGTTGTTATCGTATGTTACTGTGTTAGGGTAATTTTTAAACTAATAGAATTTATTCCAAACTTTTAGTCTATCTCTATTTAGATACAAGTAAAAAGTTTAAGAGACTGGTGCAAATGGAAAATGAAAAGCAGTCATGAATTAACGGAACCTTTATAGGGGTACAAATCATGAAATTCTAAGTTAATCTCATTTCACATTAGATCTAAGATCGAGTATGCTGAAATTTCTAATAGCTACCTTAAAAAATAAGTGGGAGAAACATCAATACTAAACATGCAACATTAACTAAACTCTGTATCAGTTTGCTGTATAAATGCTATTTTTAATATAAAGCTTTATATTACAGCTTTTCTACACTAAAACATAGTATATTCTGACTTTTCTTTCAATTTCATGAAACATTCCAGGTTTTTTATACCATTATGTCCTGTAGAAATACAAAGAAAAGATGATGTGAAGAAACATTTGGGTAAATAAACATTAGTTGTTTATTCAACATTTAAACCAATATTTATGTGCCTCCCATGTTCAATGCTTTCCTAGGAACATTTGTTTTTGCACTAAAGCACAAGTGATGTTGGATGTTAAATACTACTGATGTTCCTACAGCAAAATGGAATGTATTCAAACATGTTAAATATATTCAACAAATACAGATGGCTAAAAATCCTATACCATATTATAAATTGAAATGCAATATGCATGCACTTGTCCCATATCAATAGGTATAGTTTATTGTTATGTCTTTTTAAAATTGAGTCACATAATGGAATTATATATTTCAATATGTACCACAATGTGCAGTATAATAATCTCTACAGAGTTAAAAAAGAACAAACCAAGAATTGTAGCAGAAATAATATGAGCTGCCTACTTTTTGTCCTTTCCTTTTTGTTCATAATGTGGTCAGAGCAAATCCCTGTTTATTTTCGTCAGTCTAATCTTTAACAAACAAGATTCATAGTCATGAAATTTTATATATTTCATATTTACATTTTATATCCATCCTAAGATGCCTCCCCCCTCCTACAGAGATGTATTTTAATAAGAATCAAAGTCCTTTACAAGGGCTTATAAGTCTCTACATAACATGCTGTTCCCCAACCACCATCACATTGTCTGCTCATCAACCCTCCGACCTCACCCACTACTCTCCCTCTCTCACTCTGCCTCAGTCTATCCAAGTATAATAAAATATAGGGAGGAACCTCTAAATTTAAAATGTTTTATTTGGGAAGAATTGCAATTTGGGCAAATACACACTCAGACAAGGTGCAGTTGGTATGTCTGAAGAAGAGAAAAAAGTTTGGAGATTTTATTAAAAGAAGAAATAGTATGTATCACTCTTCAAGAAAGTTCATTGCACTAGTAAAGTTTTGGGGAACTGGCAAGCTCTGATTGATGAGTGACTGTGGTGGGTAAAACTGGTCTTAAAGTCCCAGCAGGTTGTTTCAGTAACTATCAGACAACAAGGGTTTCAGGTTCCAGCAGGCCATTTCAGCAGTCAGGCTTACCGAGCAGCCTTATTCTTGGCGCAGCAATGTTATGTGCCTCGAGTGCTGTTTTTCCTCTGGCCTCTTGACTGTCTTAGCTAGTTATGACAAGAATGACCCAATTCATATGATCAACTTTCAAAAATCCCACAAACCTTCCTGCTGTTTCTAAAACATGCCAGGAACATGATCATATTAGAGTATTTGCACTGCCTCTTCCCAAGCCCTGAAACTCTCTATTCCCAGATATCCACTTGGTAATTCCTGCACTCCAAGTCTTCACTCAAGTCTCACTTTTTAAAAATAAGGCCCATCTTTACCTCCTATTTTAATTATCCCTCCCCTCCACTCATGCCTCTGTTCCCTCTTACTCTGCTTTGCTTATTCTTGCAAGAGCCCTGACCACTTTCTAACACTATTTATCATGCCTAATATTTACTGGCTAATATATCCTGCTAGAATATAAACACTATATGGTCAGGGATCTTCATCTGTTTGGTCACTGCCTTATCCCAAGAGCTAACACAGAGCTACAAAAGATATGCCATAATCTCCATTTCATGACCAAAATCTAAGCAAATGTTCATAAAGTTAGATACTTTTTAAATGAGGCTTCCATTTATATTTCTCTTGTCAAGACATACCATATTAGATTTAAAAGTATTACCATCGAGAGAAATAGCAATTAAAAAGCGTAATAAATTAATTGTAATGTCATATAAATCATTTGTAATAGTAATCATTAAATGGCCTCTGAAATCAGATCATCTGGTTTCTAATTCCATATCAACTGATTTGTTGTGTGACCTTGGGCCAGTCACTTAACATTTCTGTGTCTCTGTTTCCTCATTAGTATTATGTAAATAGTAATAGTCCCTACTTAATAGTGTTATGACAATCGAAGGAGAAATAAGTGTTAGCCGGTAGTAGTAGTAGTAGCTGTAGCTATAGCAGGAGCAGCGGATTTCTTAACAAATATTTAGAGTGGTTGAGTATCTTTCTATTTGGACACCTCTAATCAAGGCAAAATGTACTAATTTGTTTCACATATGAAATATATACATAATAGTAACTCATGAAATTTCTAATGGTTTTTATAATTATCCTAATCTTTCTCTCAACAGAACTATACAGATATGTAAAGAACATAAAACACTTAGAGATTTAAAATTACTTTTTAAAACTCCCATGCCTGCAGCTAAAATCACATATAAATTATCCTAACCACATGCAATTCATTTAATATGTATTTAAATATAAATTGATATATTACTCATAAATATGTACCTTATTTTAATGTTAACATTCAGGTTTTTGATAAATATTTATTGCTTACAGTTTATAGCTTCTCTAGATTTTTGCTATTATAATATTAATTCCTCTTTGGGTCTATCTGTCACCCTGAATCACTATAGGGAATAAATAAGATTTATATTTCAATGATGTATAGGAATCTGGAGCAAGTTTAATTAAAAATAAGTTAAAAGATAATGTAGTTAGTTTGCATAAGGTAGTAAATGTGAGGATATCGATTACAATTAGTTAATCTGAATTCAATATTTTAACACAAACTTAAAATTTAAAACATACTTTTTGAAATATAGATACAAGTGTGACTTTTCATTTAAGCATATATTATCAGTTGAATAGTGTATCACCAAAAAGAGATGTTGAAGTTTTACCTCCCAATATCACAGAATGTGATCTTATTTGTTATTTTTTAAATTTAATTTATTTTTTTATTTCAATAGGCTTTTTGGGGGAAAAGTGGCATTTGGTTATATGAGTAAGTTATTTAGTGGTGATTTCTGAGATTTTAGTGCACCCATCACCAGAGCAGTGTACACTGTACGCAATCTGTAGTCTTTTATCCCTCAACCCCCTCCCACCCTTTCCTCTGAGTCCCTGAAGTCAAATATATCATTCTTATGCTTTTGTGTCCTCTTAGCTTAGCTCCCACAGTGAGAACATAATGATGTTTGGTTTTCCGTTCCTGAGTTACTTCCCTTAGAACAATAATCTCCAATTCCATCCAGCTTGCTGCAAATGCCATTGTTTTGTTCCTTTTTATGGCTAAATAAGTAGTCCATGGTATATATATTACATTTTTTTTATCTGCTCATTGATTCATGGCCATTTGGGCTGGTTCCATATTTTTGCAATTACAAATTATACTGCAATAAATATGTATGTTCAAGTATCTTTTTCATATAATGATTTTCTTTCCTCTTGGTATATACCTAGTAGCAGGATTGCTGTATCAAATCGTAGATCCACTTTTAGTTCTTTAAGGAACCTCCATACTGTTTTCCACAGTGGTTGCACTTGTTTAAATTCCCACCAAAGTGTGAAAGTGTTCCCTTCTCACCACATCCACAGCAACATCTGTTACTTTTTTATTATAACTGTTCTTCCAGAAGTGAAGTGATAGTATTGCATTGTGGTTTTGATTTGCATTTCCCTGATCATTAGTGATGTTGAGAATTTTTCCATATGCTTGTTGGTCATTTGGTGTATCTTCTTTTGAGAATTGTCTATTCAGGTCTTCAGCCCACTTTTTGATGGAATTTTTTTTTTTCTTGCTGATTTGTTTGAGTTCTTTCTAGATGTTGGATATTAGTCCTTTGTCAGATGTATAGATTGTGAAGATTTTCTCCCACTCTGTGGATTGACTGTTAACTCTGCTGATTATATATTTTGCTGTGCAGAAGCTTTTTAGTTTAAGTCCCATCTATTTTTCTTTGTTTTTGTTGCATTTCCTTTTGGGTTTCTAGTCATGAAGTCTTTGCCTGAGCCAATGTCTAGAAGGATTTTCCAGTGTTATCTTCTAGAATCTTTATGCTTTCAGATCTTACATTTAAGCCTTTTTTTCATCTTGAGTTGATTTTGAGTCTATAAAATGTGTATTTTCTTTTATGCAGAAAAATTGGATTACGATTTTCCACAGAAAAAGCTCATGTAAATTTCAGTGCTTTTTTTTTTTTTTTTCTTTTTTTAACCAATTTATCTTAGACTGTTTTTCAAGGAGAAAAGAGATCATTTTTGGTCTTATACAGCTTGATTTGAATATTTAATAGAAACATATCTTAATGATAATATTGATTCAAGGATACCAACACATGCAGTGAAAGACACAGACTAAGCTGCATCCTACATATAATTTGAACCACAGTAAATGAATGCATTGTACACTATGTATTAATTATAACTATTGAGCTGGCACTAAGTACAAAATAACAAAATGAAATCAACTAAAATTTCTACCATAGAGTAGTCCATTATGATTGAGAAACATTTTTGTTTCAACCTTTTTTACTATTTGAGGAAGTAAATTTATTCTTGAAGCCATAATTCCTAGCTTATTCTTATACGCAATGCATAGAATCTACTTCTATAATAATTACGAGAATGAAGAATACATTTACTTCTTTGTCTCCTACTCGAAACTACCTTCCTTCTTTCCCCTTGGAATTTGTCTTTATTTTAGGTTCAAAGTAATAGATATTCCACTGATTCTTTTCTGTGTACTAACTTTATTCATTTTTAAATTCCCCAGATATTTCAGTCTTTAGTAAAATAGAAAGTTTGAAAAAGATGATCTTAATTACACATTGTTAAAGCAAGAGTGGCCTGCAAAGTTGTATGTTGACAGTTCCCTGGGGAAGAGAAAAGTAAGTTAATATGATTGGATCAAGGACAAGAGGAAACAAATGAAGAAGAATGGCATAACCATGGAGGCATAAAGAACACCCATCAATGATCAGAAGTGGAAATTTGGGATCAAGGTCCCAGGCAACTGGGCCACAAATGGAGGCAATATAAAGGATGTGGCTAAGTGCACAGATTATTATATAGAGTCAAACCACTTTCACTGTTTTTTTCATTTAGTAGCTGTGTGATCTTGAACATCAGTTTTTCTCATAAAAGAAACACAGTAATATAATCTGCCCAATTAGTTTATGATAGGGATAAAGTGAGATGACCTCTTTAATGCTCCTGGCGCAGTATTTGTGTGGTACATCCTAAGGGTGATAACAGCCAACAGTTAGTAAAGAGTGGTAGCTGTAGTAAGGCAGACAAGCCTGACCCATTAAGTAGCAAAACTCATCTTAGAATTATTCTCTGTATTCTTTCTCCTTTTTAAATTGAGCTGATAAGCTGGATATCCTCTCTTTATGTCAATTGGGACAAAATATTCATGATTTCTATGCCTTTATTGATTATATTTTCATCCATACTCAAGGCTTTAAAAATATCAATACCTTGATAGCTCTAAAATTTTTATCTTAAGCCCTGATATTTCTTCTTGAATGTATATTCAGCTGCCTACTCAGTTTACCCATTTGCAAGTCTACAGACTTTTAAGTTTTCCCTATGATCCTCACATCCTCGTTTTCATGGCCTTGTGGAATCTGCCACCCACCATCCCCAACTACCCAATTCCCAAGTGTGGTCAGGACTTGTGACTTGAATATGTGGAAAGATAATGGAAAGTCACTCCTGTAATTATGTTACATTATGTAAAACTCCATCTTGCTAGCTGATATTTCGTGGAGTCTCACTGTCCTTTCTGGCCTTAAAGAAGCAGACTTCCAGAAATCATAAGGCTACAAAGAAAGGAAGACTACTGATGAACGGCTTGAGTACACTTGGAAGCAGATCCCTTCCCCATTAAGCCTCCAGATAAGAACCCAGCTGGCTGATACCTTGTTTGTAGGCTTGCAAATAATTCAACTAAGTCCTGCCCAGATTCCAGCCCCACAGAAACTGGGAGATATTAATTTTGCGTGGTTTTAAGACACCAAGTTTGTGGTAATTTGTTATGCAGCATAGAAAACAAATACCAAAATTTAATAGGCATCTTCTCACAAATGTATCATGTCCAAAATAGAGCATTGATTCCCCCTGCACTCAAATATGTATCTCATCTGATGTTCGCTGAGTTAAGTGGCCCCACCATTCACCCCGCTGATTAGGTAAAATATTTTAGAACACTTGGAGCTTGGTAGTCCAAATAATCTGACCGACTCTTACTTCATATCCTACCTCTCCCCTTCTTGTTCATTTTTCTCCAGTCACAATGATCATCTTGCTGTTTCTTGAACATACAAAGCAAATTCTTTATTATATTCATGTAATTTGCTGTCCCTTTGCTGTCCTTTCTGTCTGAAATTACTTTTCCTTAAATATTCCCATGATTTGTTTTATTTTTTATTCAAATCACTTTATCTCCTCATGGAAGTCTTTTGTGAATGATCTATTAAAGTAGAAAATTATATGACTCCCATTTCATTTATGTTGGCTTAGTTTTTTAAAAATAATGCTTATTAAAACTGTCATTCATATCATTTGCTTTACCACTTACATTGTCATCTCACTAGAACATAAGCTATATGATGCTAGGTAACTTATTGATTTTGTTATGTCTATATTCTAAAATAAAACGAGAGGAATTGATCAATTTGGCATAAAATTGCATGCAGTTGAAATCATTTGGAATTCTTCTAGAAAAGACATTCTATCACAATGTTTTAGAAGTTCAAGTTATCTCAGGGAAGAGTACATTTCAAATGTTTATTAAATATGTAATGCTAACCAATCATGAGACTATATTCTGTCTCCATCTTTTTATATTGTTTTGAGAAATGATTTAAATGAATTATCCCCAAAAAATAATAATTATCCCAAGCTGCAACTCTTAATTGTTCTGCCAGTTTTACCTTAGCAATCTTTTTTTTTTTTTTTTTTTTTTTTTTTTTTTTTTTTTTTTTGAGACGGAGTCTCGCTCTGTCACCCAGGCTGGAGTGCAGTGGCCGGATCTCAGCTCACTGCAAGCTCCGCCTCCCGGGTTTACGCCATTCTCCTGCCTCAGCCTCCCGAGCAGCTGGGACTACAGGCGCCCGCCACCACGCCCGGCTAGTTTTTTTGTATTTTTTAGTAGAGACGAGGTTTCACCGTGTTAGCCAGGATGGTCTCGATCTCCTGACCTCGTGATCCGCCCGCCTCGGCCTCCCAAAGTGCTGGGATTACAGGCTTGAGCCACCGCGCCCGGCCGCAATCATTTTTAACTATTGTGTATATAATGCAAAGAAATGAAAAACAATGTGTCCAAAAAGTAAAATAACTTATTCCCAAGTATGTTAACAGTGAGCCTTAAAGTCAGATCTGTAACATTACTGGACGTTAAAGTCAGATCTGTAACGTTATTCAACAGAGGCCAGAGACTGTGTTCACCGGAGATCTGCCTGGGGTGATTCAATCCATCATACTGCCATTGTTTGACAGTCACAGAAAAGAGGAAATACGTAGGAACTACGAATGAATTTACTCACTAACGATTCATAGCAATTTGCAGAATGTTGTAGTTGGCACATTTTCTTCACATAGTTCCTTATATTACAATAAAAGGAAGCTGCTTTCTATGTCATTGATATTTTATACAATTTTGCTAATAGACTAGAGTAATGTGCTAATAAGTTGAATCAAATAATTATTTCTTCTCTTGTCTGAGTCAGTTCTTTGCTGCTGGAGGAATGGACAGCCCAAATGATTGATAACAGAATCCACAACCTTTCACCTCCAAGTCACCAGTTTGAACCCAAGCTAGTTGAGCAATGAGAGACATTTGTTTCCATTGGCAACTCGTCAGAGTCTTGCATGAAATGAATGGCTAGTCTCTCTCTGCTTGCTGGACCTGAAATGACAGTTACTTGCAATGATAAATATATTGTGCTGTGAGTAAAGACCTAGATTATCATTATCCTAACATTCTTTTCCAAGGTTCTAAAGTTAATATATGAGATTGGTTGGTATTCAACTTCTGACTAGAATTTTATGCTCTGAGGCAAATTTGTATTGTTCCCAATGTTCTCAACATCAAATGTTATTTTTCATTTTTAATGAGTAAAAGAAATGTAGTTTAGCAATAAACCAAATATGCATATGATAAGTGAAGGTTTGCCTTAGATTTTTTTTTTCATTTCACAAAAGTTGGAGTGTCACATTTAGAAAATTTAAATCGATGTTATATATATTTTTTAATTTCCCCAATTTATTTACTTTTATCATTTTTTAACTGTTGTTTTCAGTTCAAGTGCACATGTGCAGATTTGTTACATAGGTAAACCCTTTGTCATGGATGTTTGTTGTACAGATTATTTCATCACCCAGGTACTAAGCAAAGTATCCAATAGTTATTTTTTCTGTTCTTCCTCCTCCTCCCACTGTCCACTCTCATGTAGGCCCAGTGTCTGTTGTTCACTTCTTTGTGTTTATGAGTTCTCATCATTTAGCTCCCACTTATAAGTGAGAACATGCAGTATTTTTCTTCTGGTCCTGCATTAGTTTGCTAAGAATAATGGCCTCTAGCTCCGTCTATGTTCCCACAAAAGACATGACCTTGCTCTTTTTATAGTTGCATAGTATTCTGTGGTGTATAGGTACCACATTTTATGTACTTAATCTGTCACTGATGGGCATTTAGGTTGATTCCATGTCTTTGCTGTTGTGAACAGTGCTGCAATGAACATTCGTGTGCATGTGTCTTTGTGGTAGAATGATTTATATTCTAACATTTATATATATTTTGTCTCAATAATTTTGGGGGTACAGGTGGCTTTTGGTTAAATGGATACATTCTTCAGTGGTGATTTTTGAGACTTTGCAGCACCCAACACCCAAGCAGTGGATACTGTACCCAATATGTAGCCTTTTATTCCTCACCCCTCCCACTCTTCCCTCAAGTCCCTAAAGTTCACTGTAGCATTTTAATGCATATATGCATATGCATCCTCATGGTTTAGCTCCCACTTATGAGTGAGAACATGCAGTATTTGTTTTTCTATTCCTGAGTTGCTTCACTTAGAATAATGACCTCCAGTTGCATCCAAGTTGCTGCAATGGCCATTATTTCATTCTGCTTTATGGCTGAGTAGTATTCCATGGTACATCTTTACCACAGTTCCTTTCTCCACTCATTCGTCCATGGGCATTTAGGTAGGTTCCATAATTTTGTAATTGTTAATTGTGCCACTGTAAACATGTAGGTACATGTGCCTTTTTCATATAAAGACTTCTTTTCCTGTGGGGAGATAACCAGTAGTGGAATTGCTGGATCAAATGGGAGTTTTACTTTCAGTTCTTGAAAGAATCTCCATGCTCTTTTCCATAGAGCTAGTTTTTCCATGTACTAGTTTACATTCCCACCAGCAGTGACAAAGCATTCCATTTTCACCAAATCCACACCAACTTATATTCTTTTTGGAGGTTTTATTTATGACCATTCTTGCAGGAGTAAGTTGGTATCTCATTGTGGTTTTAACTTACATTTTCCTGATGATTAGTGATGTTAAACTTCTTTCATATATGTTTATTGCCTGTTTACATGTCTTTTTTTTTTTTTTGTGCCTCCATACTGAAATTTTTATTTTGTTTTTCAGCTTTTTTGAAACTGTAAATTCAGTTTATTTTCCACAAGTTATTGGGGTACAGGTGGTATTTGGTTAAATGAGTAAGTTCTTTACTAGAGATGTGTGAGATTTTGGTGCACCCATCAACCAAGCACTATACACTGCACAATATTTGTAGTCTTTTTTTTTTCATTGATGAGAAATTTATTTTATTTTTTTAATTATACTTTAAGTTCTGGGATACATGTGCAGAATGTGCAGGTTTGTTACATAGATAATACACATGCCATGGTGGTTTGCTGCACCCATCAACCTAACAACTACATTAGGTATTTCTCCTAATGCTATACCTCCCCTAGGCCCCCACCCTGCAACGGACCCCATTGTGTGATGTTCCCTTCCCCGTGTCCATGTGTTCTCAATGTTCAACTTCCACTTATGAGTGAAAACAGGTGGTGGTTGGTTTTTTTGTTCCTTGTTAGTTTGCTAAGAATGATGTTTTCCAGCTTCATCCATGTCCCTGCAAAGGACATGAACTCATTAATGACTGCATAGTATTCCATGATGTATATATGCCACATTTTCTTTATCCAGTCTATCATTGATGGACATTTGGGTTGGTTCCAAGTCTTTGTGATTGTGAACAGTGCTGCAATAAACATACGTGTGCATGTGTCTTTACAGTAGAATAATTTAAAATCCTTTGGGTATATACCTAGTAATGGCATTGCTAGATCCAATGGTGTTTCTCTGGTTCTAGATTTTTAAGGAATCACCACACTGTCTTCCACAACGGTTGAACTAATTTACACTCCCACCAACAGTGTAAAAGCGTTTATATTACTCCACATCCACTCCAGCACCTGTTTTTTACTGACATTTTAGTGATTGCCTTTTTAACTGGCATGAGATGGTATCACATTGTGGTTTTGATTTGCATTTTTCTAATGACCAGTGATGATGAGCATTTTGTCATATCTCTGTTGGCTGCATAAATGTCTTATTTTTAGAAGTGTCTGTTCATATCCTTCACCCACTTTTTGATGGGATTTTTTTTTCTTGTAAATTTGTTTAAGTTCCTTGTAGATTCTGGATATTAGCCCTTGGTCAGATGGAGAGATTGCAAAACTTCTCTCTCATTCTGTAGATTACCTGTTCACTGTGATGATAGTTTCTTTTGCTGTGCAGAAGCTTTTTACCTCAATTAGATCCCATTTGTCAATTTTGGCTTTTGTTGCCATTACTTTTGGTGTTTTAGTCATGAAGTCTTTGCCCATGCCTATGTCCTGAATGGTATTGCCTAGGATTTCTTCTAGAGTTTGTATGGTTTTAGGTCTTACATGTAAGTCTTAATCCATCTCGAGTTAATTTTTGTATAAGGTGTAAGGAAGGGTTCCAGTTTCAGTTTTCTGCATATGGCTAGCCAGTTTTCCCAACACTATATATTAAATAGGGAATCCTTTCCCCATTGCTTGTTTTTGTTAGGTTTCTCAAAGATCAGATGGTTGTGGATGTATGAAGTTATTTCTGAGGCCTCTGTTCTGTTTCATTGGTCTATATTTCTATTTTGGTACCAATATCATGCTGTTTTGGTTACCGTAGCCTTGCAATATAGTTTGAAGTCAGGTAGCGTGATGCCTCCAGCTTTGTTCTTTTTGCTTTGGATCGTCTTGGCTATACAGGGTCTTTTTTTGGTTCCATATAAAATTTATATTAGTTTTTTCTAATTCTGTGAAGAAAGTCAATGGTAGCTTGATGGAGATAGCATTTAATGCATAAATAACTTGGGGCTCTATGGCCATTTTCACAATATTGTTTCTTCCTATCTATGGGCATGGAATGTTTTTCCATGTGTTTGTGTCCTGTCTTATTCCCTTGAGCAGTGGTTTGTAGTTCTCCTTGAAGAGGTCCTAGACATCCCTTGTAAGTTGTATTTCTAGGTGTTTTATTCTATTTGTAGTAATTATGAATGGGAGTTCACTCATGATTTGGCTCTTTGTTTGTCTGTTACTGGTGTATAGGAATGCTTGAGACTTTTGCACATTGATTTTGTATCCTGAGATTTTGCTGAAGTTGCTTATCAGCTTAAGGAGTTTTTAGGCTGAGACGATGGGGTTTTCAAAATATACAATCATGTCATCTGCAAACAGAGATAATTTTACTTCTTCTCTTCCTATTTGAATACCCTTTCTTTCTTTCTCTTGCCTGATTGCCCTGGCCAGAACATCCAATACAATGTTGAATAAGAGTGGTGAGAGAGGGCATCCTTGTCTTGTGCTGGTTTTCAAAGAGAATGCTTCCAGCTTTTGCCCATTTATTATGATATTAGTTGTGGGTTTGTCATAAATAGCTCTCACTATTTTGAGATACGTTCCATTAATACCTAGTTTATTGAGAGGTTTTAGCATGAAGGAGTATTTTATCAAAGGCCTTTACTGCATCTATTGAGATAATCATGTGGTTTTTGTCATTGGTTCTTTTTATGTGATGGATTATTTTATTGATTTGTGTATGTTGAATTAGCCTTGCATCCCAGGGATGAAGCTGACTTGATTGTGGTGGATAAGCTTTTTGATGTGCTGCTGGATTCGGTTTGCCAGTATACTAGTGAGGCTTTTTGCATCGACGTTCATCAGGGATATTGGCCTGAAATTTTGTTTTTTTGTTGTGTCTCTGCCAGGTTTTGGTATCAGGATGATGCTGCCCTCATAAAATGAGTCTGGGAGGATTCTTTCTTTTTCTATTGTTTGGATTAGTTTCAGAAGGAATGGTACCAGCTCCTTCTTGTACCTCTAGTAGAATTTGGCTGTGAATCCGTCTGGTCCTGGGCTCTTTTTGGTTGGTAGGATATTAATTACTGCCTCCATTTCAGAACTTGTTATTGGTCTATTTAGGGATTTGACTTCTTCCTGGTTTTGTATTTGGAGGGTGTATGTGTCCAGGAATTTATCCATTTCTTCTAGATTTTCTAGTTTATTTGCATAGAGGTATTTGTAGTATTCTCTGATGGTAGTTTGTATTTGTGGGATCAGTGGTGATATCCCCATAATCATTTTTTATTGTGTCTATTTGATTCTTCTCTCTTTTCTTCTTTATTAGTCTGCCTAGCAGTTTATCTATTTTGTTAATCTTTTCAAGAAAAGATTCATTGATTTTTTGAAGGGTTTTTCGTGTCTCTATCTCCTTCAGTTTTGCTCTGATCTTAGTTATTGTTTGTCTTCACCTAGCTTTGGAATTTGTTTCCTCTTGCTTCTCTAGTTCTTTTAATTGCTATATTAGGGTGTTGATTTTAGATCTCTCCCCCTTTCTCCTGTGAGCATTTAGTGCTGTGAATTTCCCTCAAAACACTGCTTTAGCTGTGTCCCTGAGATTCTGGTATGTTGTGTCTTTGTTCGCATTGGTTTCAAAGAACTTATTTATTTCTGCCTTAATTTTGTTATTTACCCAGTAGTCATTCAGGAGCAGGTTGTTCAGTTTCCATGTAGTTGTGCAGTTTTGAGTGATTTCCTTAATCTTGAGTTCTAATTTGATTGACTGTTGTCTGAGAGACTGTTTATTATGATTTCCATTCTTTTGCATTTGCTGAGGGGTGTTTTACTTCCAATTACATGGTCAATTTTAGAATAAGTGCAATGTGGTGCTGAGAATATATATTATGTTGATTTGGGGCGGAGAGTTCTTTAGATATCTATTAGGTCTGCTTGGTCCAGAGCTGAGTTCAAGTCCTGAATATCTTTCTTAATTTTCTTTTTTTTTTTTTTTTTTTTTTTTTTTTGAGATGGAGTCTCACTTTGTTGCCCAGGCTGGAGTGCAGTGGCACCATCTCGGCTCACTGCAAGCTCTGCCTCCTGGGTTCATGCCATTCTCCTGCCTCAGCCTCTGAGTAGATGGGACTACAGGTGCGCACCACCACGCCCGGCTAATTTTTTTTTTGTATTTTTAGTAGAGACGGGGTTTCACTGTGTTAGCCAGGATGGTCTCGATCTCCTGACCTTGTGATCCGCCGACCTTGGCCTCCCAAAGTGCTAGGATTACAGGTGTGAGCCACAGCGCCCGGCTCTTTCTTAATTTTCTATCTCATTGATCTGTCTAATATTGACAGTGTGGTAATGTCTCCCACTATTATTGTGTGGAAGCCTAAGTCTCTTTGTAGGTCTCAAAGAACTGCTTTATAAATCTGGGTGCTCCTGTACTGGGTGCATATATATTTAGGATAGTTATCTCTTCTTGTTGCATTGATCCCTTTACCATTATGTAATGCCTCTCTTTGTCTTTTTTGATCTTTGTTGGTTTAAAGTCTGTTTTATCAGAGACTAGGATTGCAACCTATGCTGTTTCGTGCTTTCCATTTGCTTAGCAAATATTCCTCATTCCCTTTATTTTGAGCCTGAGTGTGTCTTTCCATGTGAGATAGGTCTCCTGACTACAGCACACAGATGGGTCTTGACTCTTTATCCAATATGCCAGTCTGTGTCTCGTAACTGGGGCATTTAGCCCATTTACATTTACTGTTAATATTGTTATGTGAATTTGTTCCTGTCATTATCATGCTAGCTGATTATTTTGCCCATTAGTTGATGCAGTTTCTTTGTAGTGTCAATGGTTTTGGCAATTTGTTACATTTTTGTAGAGGATGATACTGGTTTTTTCTTTCCATATTTAGTGCTTCCTTCAGGAGCTCTTGTAAGGCAGATCCGGTGGTGACAAAAATCTCTCAGCATTTGCTTGTCTGTAAAGGATTTTATTTCTCCTTTGCTTATGAAGCTTTGTATGTCTGGATATGAAATTCTGGGTTAAAAACTCTTTAAGAATGTTGAATATTGGCACCCACTCTCTTCTGACTTGTAGAGTTTCTGCAGACAGATCTGCTGTTAGTCTGATGGGCTTCCCTTTGTGGGTAACCTGACCTTTCTCCCTAGCTGCCCTTAACATTTTTTCCTTCATTTCAACCTTGGTGAATCTGATGATTATGTGTCTTGGGGTTTCTCTTCTTGAGGAGTATCTTTGTGGTGTTCTCTGTATTTCCTGAATTTGAGTGCTGGTCTATCTTACTAGGTTGGGGAAGTTCTCCTGGATAGTAATCTGAGGAGTGTTTTCCAACGTGGTTCCATTCTCTCCATCACTTTCAGGTACAACAATCAAACGTAGGTTTGGTCTTTACACATAGTCTGATATTTCCTGGAGGCTTTTTTTGTTCCTTTTTATTCTTTTTTCTCTAATCTTGTTTTCTTGCTTTATTTCATTATGCTGATCTTCAATCTCTGATATCTTCTCTTCTACTTGATCAGTTCAGCTATTGATACTTGTGTATGCTTCATGAAGTTCTCATGCTGTGTTTTTCAGCTCCGTCAGTTCATTTATGTTATTCTCTAAACTGGTTATTCTAGTTAGCAATTCCTCTAACCTTTCTTCAAGGTTCTTAGCTTCTGTGCATTGGGTTAGAACATGCTCTTTTAGCTTGGAGGAGTTTGTTATTACCCACCTTCTGAAATCTACTTCTGTCAAGTCATCAAATTCGTTCTCCATCCAGTTTTTTGCCCTTGCTGGTGAGGAGCTGTGATCCTTCAGAGGAGAAAAGGCATTCTGGTTTTTGGAATTTTCAGCATTTTTGTGCTGGTTTTTCCTCATCTTTGTGGATTTATCTACCTTTGGTCTTTGATGTTGGTGACCTTCGGATGAGGTTTCTGTGTGGACGTTCTTTTTGTTGATGTTGTTGCTATTCCTGTTTGTTAGTTTTCCTTCTAACAGTCATGTTCCTCTGCTGCAGGTCTGCTGGAGGTTGCTCAGGTCCAATCCAGACCCTGTTTGCCTGGGTAGTACCAGTGCAGGCTGAAGAACAGCAAAGATTGCTGCCTGTCCTTTCTTCTGGAAGCTTCATCCTAGAGGGGCACCCACCAGGTTCTAGCCAGAACTCTCCTGTATGAGGTGTCTGTCAACTCCTGCTGAGAGTTGTCTCCCAGTCAGGAGGCACAGGGTTCAGGGACTCACTTGAGGAAGCAGTCTGTCCCTTAGCAGAGCTTGAGCACTGTGCTGGGAGCTCTACTATTCTTTCTGAGCTGGCAGGCAGTTTAAGTCTACTGAAGCTGCACCCACAGCCACCCCTTCCCCCAGGTGCTCTGTCTCAGGGAAATGGGAGTTTTATCTATAAGCTCCTGACTGGGGCTGCTGCCTTTCTTTCAGAGATGCCCTGCTCAGAGAGGAGGAATCTAGAGAGGCAGTCTGCAGTGATTTTGTGGCATTGCTGTGAGCTCCGCCCAGTTCAAAGTTCCTGGAGGCTTTGTTTACACTGTGAGGGGAAAACCACCTACTCAAGCCTCAGTAATGTTGGATGTCCTTCCCACTGCCAAGCTTAAGTGTCCCAGGTTGACTTCAGACTGCTGTGCTGGCAGTGAGAATTTCAAGCCAATGGATCTTATCTTGCTGGCCTCCATTGGGGTGAGATCCATTGAGCTAGACCACTTGGCTCTCTTGCTTCAGCCTTCTTTCCAGGGAAGTGAAGGGTTCCGTCTCACTGGTGTTCCAGGCACCACTGTGGTATGAAAAAAACTCTTGCAGCTACAAATGGCCACTCAGTTTTGTGCTTGAAACCCAGAGCTCTGGTGGCATAACCACCAGAGGGAATCTCCTGGTCTTCAGGTTGTGAAAAACATGGGAAAAGTGTAGTATCTGGGTTGGAGTGCACTGTCCCTCACAGCACAGTCCCTCATAGCTTCCCTTGGCTAGGGGAGGAGGTTCTCTGACCCCCTGCACTTCCCAGGTAAGGCAGTGGCCCACCCTGCTTTGGCGAACCCTCTGTGGCATGTGCCCACTGTCTAACCAGTCCCAGTGAGATAAGCCAGGTACCTTAGTTGGAAAAGCAGAAATCACCCACCTTCTGCTTCAATCTCTCTGGGAGCTGTGGACCAGAGCTGTTCCTATTTGGTCATCTTGCCAGCCACTGATGTTATGATATTTTTAAGTTAATTTAATAATAAATTTAAAAGTAAACTCAAAGGAGGATGTTTTCTGAAGATGTTTCAAGACTAGAGAAATTATATATTTTGTTCCATTGACATGGGACCCAGAGGGTGAGTTAGTCAAAAATAAGATACATTTATTGGGGCCCTCATAGCTTTTAAAAGCAATTAAAAGGTATGTAATAGAAGAAAAACGTATTTTCACAGATAATTTTAAAATATATGCTCTTTGTAATTGCCTCCTTTGTTTTCAGTATGCAGAGTCCCTGTGCTCACTATCATGGTTAAGGTTATCATTAGAGGTATTCAAAAATATTCTTCCTGACACAAATTAGTATAATACCTTTCTGCCCCCTATTAAAGTTAGACGTCTACATGTAACTTGCTTCCAATAAGATGTGAGTGGAAAGGACATGTGTTTGTGGTCCTGCTGTTGCCACAATCATAGAAGCAAGAATCAGGCTTTTACACACCCCCTCCTACCATTTTGCATTGGACCTGTATTATGAGCAAGAATTGTTTTCTTTATATTAAGCACTTGATATTAGGGGCTATTAATTATCAGAAAATAATCTAGCCTATCTTGACTGATACAAAATTCTTTCACAGGCATGACATGAATAGCAAAATTTGTTTCTGAGGATGCAATAATAGAGAAGTCTGAGAAGGACTAAAAGAGAAAACATCAGAAAAGATAGAGGTAAAACCAACTGTAGGAGAATTACAAGAAGATTTATGTGCAGGGAACTATATAAATTATTAAAGGGAAGGGGAAATGGAGAGATATTTGCTATCAGGCAACTGAGAAGAGAGCCATGGGAACAGATTTCTCTGGAAGACTTTTAGAGAATGAAAAATGTCGTGTGGTATGCAACAAATGACCCATGCCCCTTTAAAGATTCCTCCCCTACAGGAGGAATCTTGGTCATGTTTGTTTGTTCCTTTCCTTTGTTTGTTTTTGCTGACTCTTTCTCTCTGGAGTATATTTCCTTTAGGGACTGGGAAAAATTGTTTCAAGGTTACCACAGAGGAAAAACAGAATTGCCAATGGGAGAAAATCATCACAATTTCTTCCCCAGAAGGAAACCATAAGTATGTTTTACATGGCTAGAAAATCCCTATCCTTTTGTTTTGAATAATATTGTGTATTTATAAACACTGCAAACACTAAATAATGATTCAACCAACAGTTTTATGGGTATGGGAACTATAGTAAGAGGGAAAATGTGTTTGTTCCAAGGTGGGGGAGCCAAAGAGAAGAAATAAAATCTTATCCTTGTCTTCTAAGACATTCAATAGTTAATATCTGCAAATAAAAATTTTAAAATATTAGTGTATATATGTGTGTGGGTGTGTGTGTGTGTGTTAGAAATATGGACTAAAGTACTAGGAAAAGCAGTTAAGTGAATTACAAGCTGTTGTTTCTGGGTAACGGAACTTGGGAATGAGAATCAAACTTTCAAAGAAGTATATTTAATATTTGAAAAAAACCAACAGTGTAAGTAAAATTAAGGAAACAAAAATATGTCACACTCTCATTTTTATCATCTAAATTTCTGTTTTGTCTTTATTTTTTAATGTTGAATATTATTGTGATTATCAAAGAAAATATGTGTTTATTTTATAAAACTTTAAAAATATGAAAAATAATAATTTTAATTGGCCACAGTTCTCTAGCCAATGTCCAGGGTTGTTGTGTCTCACCCAGAAAATGATAATTTCAAATGAAGTAAAGAATCACTCAATCAGACATTTTTACTTGAGTACTGAGACTATATTCCATCTCAGTATCCACAAGTAATAACAAAATGCCAGCTCAATAAATAATCATGGATGGAACATTTCCAGTTGATAGCTGAGTGTAAGAAGAGAATCAGTGCAGATTGTCAGAGCACAGAGCAATCATAATATTCAGAAAATACTTGAAGTGATCAAGAAAATCATTACTTGTGATGACTTATACAGTTATACTGTTATGAGAAACACAAGAATGCTCAACTCGTCTATTTCCTTGAAGGGTTTTCCATCAATGAGTCTAGTAAAAAATAAATCAAGGAAGAAATTAGGCAATAGTAAAAATTTCTCTTTTTTCTTATTGTTTCCTTCCTTTCTTCCCTCCTTCCCTTCCTTTATTCCTTTTTTCTTTTTCTATAAAAAAGCAAGTTAAGGAAAGGTAATTCTTTGTAAGTAAAAATGTTTCTCCTCTGGAAACAGTTGTTTCAGGCTCAGGATTCAGCATGAATCAATCTTAACTGAGGAGGAAAGGGAGGAAAACAGTATTTACCAGCCACTTTTTTGATGGTTGTGACCCCCAGGGCTTACTATTCCTGTTGATGTTGTTTTTTGACTTGTAGTTTTCTAATATTTCTCACTAAATTGATTATTGCCTTTAGAAGTAATTTCATGGCTTTTGGAGTACTATAGCTTTATCTTTCTAACCTTCACGGTGCTGTGAAAGATTGGTCTCATTTCTTGTTAATTCTGATTCTTCTTCGGGGTTATTCTCTCACTCTCCAAGGGAGTCATCAGGTACAGTGTTTATTAGTCTTACACATCATGCCACCTCCAGAGAATTTATATGGACTAATTCATCTTTCCTGACAATTGCTGAAATAAATGGTGGCCTGAACAGTGGTTTTATTTCTGGGAACTTAACTTTATTGTGTGCCACTTTTCATAGCAGTGAGCAGTCATAAAAACCAAATAGACAATGATTCCCTTTTTCCAATATTATATCTAATGATCAGTTTTAAATCATTTTAGTTGCAAAACTTTTTAAAGAATAGTTTAACCCTACTTTTTTATCTGAATTATTCATTTCTTCTTACATG
Source organism: Chlorocebus sabaeus (assembly GCF_047675955.1). Taxonomy (NCBI): domain Eukaryota; kingdom Metazoa; phylum Chordata; class Mammalia; order Primates; family Cercopithecidae; genus Chlorocebus; species Chlorocebus sabaeus. Next base: position 49,655,077 of record NC_132924.1, on the reverse strand, counting down.
TGGAAGCAAAGGGCAATGGAAGAAGTTATTCACTAGTATTAGAGTCTAGAGTCTTGTCCCAGCTCTGCATATGACCTTACACAATTTACGTAAGTTCTCCAAGCATCAGTTTAATCATATATAAAATGTAGCCTCCAACTTCCAAAGTTAGCTCAAGTTTTAGGAGATTTTGTTTTCAATAAGAAACAATATCTTCCAACTGTCAAATATTCAAACACCAACAAGTTTATCCAAGAATATATTTTACTTTTCATTCATTAAAATGTATCCAGGAGATAATGCTCAAATGTCTCTCAATTATTAAAACATATATTTTATGAAGTGTTCTTTTACACATATTCAATTAACACTAGACTAATAGATGCCAAAATCACAAAAGTTTGGGACAAGGTCTTAGAGCAAGTTAATAGACTAGTAGGTACTTCTGATATTGCCTCCAAAACACACCTCTCAGAGCCACAAATATTTACTATCTGGCCCTTATCAGAAAAAAAAATTCAGTCCCTGAAATTAAATAAACAGAGGAGAAATGACAAATATTCCTTATAGAATAATTCCAAATATTAAACATAGACATGGGAAAAATACAAAATCACCACTAGAACCCACCAGTAAATTGCTGCAGACAAGATTCACGATGAATGTTAAAATTGGTGGACAAAACTTTAAGGATACTTGTATGCCCCAAGGTGTCCACCCTCCAAATACACATTATTTATTGTGACTTTAACATATGTGCACAAAATTTCTAAAATGCCTCCTTCCAGAAGGTAAAGCTCAATTCTCCTTCTCTTGAATGTGAGTTGGATGTAATAGCTTAGTTGCAAGAATACAATGTGTAAAGGGAAAAACTGACTCAGTGGAGAAACCTGGCAGGTACAACCTCAAACAAATGATTAAGGTTAAGCTCACCAGTGATAGTGCATGTTTGTCTCAGGTACCTGTAACTGATTGTCACGAGAAGGGCATTTCATCTCTGTGGTATTTTTACCCAAGAAGACCCATAAGCCCAATATTATCATGAGAAAACATCAGATATGCCCCAATTGAAAGACATTCTACAAAACACTTGACCCATAGTCTTTATAACTCTCAAAGTCATGCAAAGCAAGAAAATACTCAGAAAATCCCATAAGCTAGAAAAAACTAAGGAGCTGTGATACATAAACTCATTGTAGTGTTATGGATTGGATCTTAAAGCAGAAAAAGGACACTGGTTAAAAAAAAAAAAAAATGTATCTGACAAATGGCTGTGTTGCAGAATATATAGAAGAATACTTACAATTATGTAATAAGTCAAACAATCCCATTAAACATGATTAAAACATTGGGGCCAGGCACAGTGGCTCATGCCTGTAATCCCAGCACTTTGGGAGGCTGAGCCGTGGTTGGATCACTTGAGGTCGGGAGTTCCAGACCAGTCTGACCAACATGGTGAAAGCCTGTCTCTACCAAAAATACAAAAATTAGCTGGGTGTAGTGGCACATGCCTGTAATCTCAGCCACTTGGGAGGCTGAAACAGGAGAATCGCTTGAACCCTGGAGGCGGATGTTGCAGTGAGATCACGCCACTGCACAACAGCCTGGGTGGTAAGAGCAAAACTCTGTCTTTAAAAAAAGAAAAAAATGATTAAAACATTGAAACACACATTTCACCAAAGGAAAAAACTATGAACAGCAAATAAGCATGAGAAAGTTGTGCAACATCATTAATCAATAGAGATATGGAGATTATAACTATCTTATACCCTTGTACTGCAACCCAAATGGCTAATATTAAAAAGATTGACAGTACCAAATATTGACGTGTGTAGCAACTGGAATTCTTGAACACAGCCACTGGAAATATAAAATGATATGACCACTCTGGAAAAAGTATGGCAGTTTCATATGTAAACACATACTTACCATATGACCCACTAATCCCATTACTAGATAGTTACACAAAAGAAATTAAAACTTAGGAATTCAGTTTAAAGATGGCCAAATAGGAACAACTCCAGTCTCCAGCTCCCAGCGCGAGCAACACAGAAGACAGGTGATTTCTGCATTTTCAATTGAGGAACACAGCTCATTACCAGCAACTGATCAAAGCTAAACGGAGAATGACTTTGACGAGTTGAGAGAAGAAGGCTTCAGTCCATCAAACTTCTCAGAGCTAAAGGAGGAATTATGTACCCAGCGCAAAGAAACTAAAAATCTTGAAACAAGAATGGAAGAATGGATAACTAGAATAATCAATGCAGAGAAGGCCATAAATGAACTGACAGAGATAAAAACCATGACATGAGAAATATGTGACAAATGCACAAGCTTCAGTAACCGACTCAATCAACTGGAAGAAAGAGTATCAGCGATTGAGGATCAAATGAATGAAATGAAGCAAAAAGAGAAGTCTAAAGAAAAAAGAGGAAAAAGAACAAAGCCTTCAAGAAGTATGGGTTTATGTGAGAAGACCAAATCCATGTCTGATTGGGGTGCCTGAAAGTGAGCGGGAAAATGGAACCAAGTTGGAAAACACTCTTCAGGATATCATCCAGGAGAACTTCCCCAACCTAGTAAGGCAGGCCAACATTCAAATTCAGGAAATACAGAGAATGCCGCAAAGATAACCCTCGAGAAGGGCAACTCCAAGACACACAATTATCAGATTCACCAAAGTTGAAATGAAGGAAAAACTGTTAAGGGCAGCCAGAGAAAAAGATCGGGTTACACACAAAGGGAAGTCCATCAGACTAACAGCAGATCTCTTGGCAGAAACTCTACAAGCCAGAAGAGAGTGGGGCCAATATTCAACATTCTTAAAGAAAAGAATTTTCAACCCAGAATTTCATATCCAGCCAAACTAAGTTTCATAAGTGAAGGAGAAATAAAATCCTTCACAGATAAGTAAATGCTTAGAGATTTTGTCACCACCAGCTCTGCCTTACAAGAGACCCTGAAGGAATCACTAAACATGGAAAGGAACAACCGGTACCAGCCATTGCAAAAACATGCCAAAATGTAAAGATAATCGATGCTAAGAAGAAACTGCATCAACTAACGAGCAAAATAACCAGTTAACATCAAAATGACAGGATCAAGTTCACACATAACAATGTTAACCTTAAATGTAAATAGACTAAATGGTCCAGTTAAAAGACACAGACTGGCAAACTGGATAAAGAGTCAACACCCATCAGTTTGCTATATTCAGGAGACCCATCTCACATGCAGACACACACATAGGCTCAAAATAAAGGGATGGAGGAAGATCTACCAAGCAAATGGAGAATAAAAAAAAGCAGGGGTTGCAATCCTAGTCTCTGATAAAACAGACTTTAAACCATCAAAGATCAAAAGAGACAAGGCCATTACATAATGGTAAAGGGAAGAGCTTTACTATTCAACAGGAAGAGCTAACTATCCTAAATATATATGCACCCAATACAGGAGCACCCAGATTCATAAAGCAAGTCATTAGAGAATTACAAAGAGACTTAGACTCCCATACAATAATAATGGGAGACTTCAACACCCCACTGTAAACATTAGACAGATCAACGAGACAGAAAGTTAACAAGGATATCCAGGAATTGAACTCATCTCTGCACCAAGCGGACCTAATAGACATCTACAGAACTCTTCACACCAAATCATCAGAATATACATTCTTCTCAGCACCACATCACACTTATAACAAAATTTACCACATAATTGGAAGTAAAGCACTCCTCAGCAAATGTAGAAGAACAGAAATTATAACAAACTGTCTCTCAGACCACAGTGCAATCAAACTAGAACTCAGGACTAAGAAAATCAAAACCACTCAACTACATGGAAACTGAACAACCTGCTCCTGAATGACTACTGGGTACATCACAAAATGAAGGCAGAAATAAAGATGTTCTTTGAAACTAATGAGAACAAAGATACAACATACCAGAATCTCTGGGACACATTTAAAGCAGTGTGTAGAGGGAAATTTATAGCACTAAATGCCCACAAGAGAAAGCTGGAAAGATCTAAAATTGACACTCTAACATCACAATTAAAAGAACTAGAGAAGCAAGAGCAAACACATTCAAAAGTTAGCAGAAGGCAAGAAATAACTAAGATCAGAGCAGAACTGAAGGAGATAGAGACACCAAAAACCCTCCAAAAAATCAATGAATCCAGGAGTTGGTTTTTTGAAAAGATCAACAAAATTGATAGACCGCTACCAAGACTAATAAAGAAGAAAAGAGAGAAGAATCAAATAGACGCAATAAAAAATGATAAAGGGGATATCACCATCGACCCCACAGAAATACAAACTACCATCAGATAATACTATAAACACCTCTATGCAAATAAACTAGAAAATCTAGAAGACATGGATAATTTCCTGGACACTTAACACTCTCCCAAGACTAAACCAGGAAGAAGTTGAATCCCTGAATAGACCAATAGCAGGCTCTGAAATTGAGGCAATAATTAATAGCCTATCAACCAAAAAAAGTCCAGGACCAGTTGGATTCACAGCTGAATTCTACCAGAGGTACAAGGAGGAGCTGGTACCATTCCTTCTGAAACTATTCCAATCAATAGAAAAAGAGGGAATCCTCCCTAACTCATTTTATGAGGCCAACATCATCCTGATACCAAAGCCCGACAGAGAGACAACAAAAAAAGAGAATTTTAGATCAATATCCCTGATGAACATCGAAGCAAAAATCCTCAATAAAATACTGGCAAACTGAATCCAGCAGCACATCAAAAAGCTTATCCACCATGATCAAGTGGGCTTCATCGCTTAGATGCAAGGCTGGTTCAACATATGCAAATCAATAAATGTAATCCAGCATATAAACAGACCCAAAGACAAAAACCACATGATTATCTCAATAGATGCACAAAAGGCTTTTGAAAAAATTTAATAGCCCTTCATGCTAAAAACTCTCAATAAATTCGGTATTGATGGAACGTACCTCAAAATAATAAGAGCTATTTATGACACACCCACAGCCAATATCATACTGAATGGGAAAAAACTGGAAGCATTCCCTTTGAAAACTGGCACAAGACAGGATGCCCTCTCTCACTACTCCTGTTCAACATAGTGTTGGAAGTTCTGGCTAGGGCAATCAGGCAAGAGAAAGAAATCAAGGGTATTCAGTTGGGAAAAGAAGAAGTCAAATTGTCCCTGTTTGCAGATGACATGATTGTATATTTAGAAAACCCCATTGTCTCAGCCCAAAATCTCCTTAAGCTGATAAGCAACTTCAACAAAGTCTCAGGATCCAAAATGAATGTGCAAAAATCACAAGCAGTCTTATACACCAGTAACAGACAAACAGAGAGCCAAATCATGAATGAACTTCCATTCACAATTGCTTCAAAGAGAATCAAATACCTAGGAATCCAACTTACAAGGGATGTAAAGGACCTCTTCAAGAACTACAAACCACTGCTCAGTGAAATAAAAGAGGACACAAACAGAAGAACATACCACGCTCATGAATAGGAAGAATCAATATCATGAAAATGGCCATACTGCCCAAGCTAATTTATAGATTCAATGCCATCCCCATTAAGCTATCAATGACTTTATTCACAGAATTGGAAAAAACTGCTTTAAAGTTCATATGGAACCAAAAAAGAGCCCACATTGCCAAGACAATCCTAAGTCAAAAGAACAAAGCTGGACGCATCACGCTACCTGACTTCAAACTATACTACAAGGCTACAGTAACCAAAACAGCATGGTACTGGTACCAAAACAGAGATATAGACCAATGGAACAGAACAGAGTCCTCAGAAATAATACCACACATCTACAGCCATCTGATCTTTGACAAACCTGAGAAAAACAAGAAATGGGGAAAAGATACCCTATTTAATAAATGGTGCTGGGAAAATTGGCTAGCCATAAGTAGAAAGCTGAAACTGGATCTTTTCCTTACTCCTTATATGAATATTAATTCAAGATGGGTTAGAGACTTAAATGTTAGACCTAATACCATAAAAACCCTAGAAGAAAACCTAGGTAATACCATTCAGGACATAGGCATGGGCAAGGACTTCATGTCTAAAACACCAAAAGCAATGGCAGCAAAAGCCAAAATTGACAAATGGGATCTCATTAAACTAAAGAGCTTCTGCACAGCAAAAGAAACTACCATCAGAGTGAACAGGCAACCTACAGAGTGGGAGAACATTTTTGCAATCTACTCATCTGACAAAGGGCTAATATCCAGAACCTACAAAGAACTCAAACAAATGTACAAGAAAAAAACAACACCATCAAAAAGTGGGCAAGGGATATGAACAGACATTTCTCAAAAGAAGACATTCATACAGCCAACAGACACATGAAAAAATGCTCATCATCACTGGCCATCAGAGAAATGCAAATCAAAACCACAATGAGATACCATCTCCCACCAGTTAGAATGGCAATCATTAAAAAGTCAGGAAACAACAGGTGCTGGAGAGGATGTGGAGAAATAGGAACACTTTTACACTGTTGGTGGGATTGTAAACTAGTTCAACCATTATGGAAAACAGTACGGCGATTCCTCAAGGATCTAGAACTAGAAGTACCATATGACCCAGCCATTCCATTACTGAGTATATACCCAAAGGATTATAAATCATGCTGCTATAAAGACACATGCACGCCTATGTTCATTGTGGCACTGTTCACAATAGCAAAGACTTGGAATCAACCCAAATGTCCATCAGTGACAGACTGGATTAAGAAAATGTGGCACATATACACCATGGAATACTATGCAGCCATAAAAAAGGATGAGTTTGTGTCCTTTGTAGGGACATGGATGCAGCTGGAAACCATCATTCTCAGCAAACTATCACAGGAACAGAAAACCAAACACCGCATGTTCTCACTCATAGGTGGGAACTGAACAATGAGATCACTTGGACTCGGGAAGGGGAACATCACACACTGGAGCCTATTATGGGAAGGGGGGACGGGGAAGGGATGGCATTCGGAGTTATACCTGATGTAAAGGACGAGTTGATGGGTGCTGACAAGTTGATGGGTGCAGCACACCAATATGGCACAAGTATACATATGTAACAAACCTGTACGTTGTGCACATGTACCCTAGAACTTAAAGTATAATAGCAAAAAATAAAAAATAAATGAATAAATAAAAATTAAAAAAAGAACAATACTGCCAGCAAACCACCAGAAAAAAAAAAGAAATTAAACTTACATTCGTAAAAATAGCATTCAAATGCTAATTGCAGCCTAATTAGTTACAGCCAAAAATCGAAAACAACTCAAATGTCCATCAACAGCTAAATGGATAAACAAATTTTTGCGTATTTATACAACATAATACATTGCAATAAAAAAGACCACCACAGATCATGCAAAAGCATAGATGAGTTTCAAAAGCATTGTGCTAGATGAAAGAAGTCAAGAAGACTACACACTGTATTGTTCAATTTCTATTAAATGTCTAGAAAATGCAAGTCTACAGTGAGAGAAAGGAGAACAGTAGGTGCTAGTAGCTAGGGTTAGTAAGGAGATTGATTCCTACAGAGCTGATTGGTGTAAAGGAAATATATTATGTCATGAATATTGTCACATTTATAAAATTGTACTCTCATTAGTTAATGTTATTGTATGTAACTTCTACCTCAAAAAGGCTGATTAAAATATTTTTTTAAAGTTGAAAGTGGATCTCAGATAGCTTCCAAAGACTTGACAAAACGAGAAGGATATCCTTGGAATACCTGCCTAAATTACTGGGACTGTTCCAACATGTTTCCTGCAAGGCATCCACAGTGTACTTTAGACATTCATGGGCATATCACTGCTTGTGAAAATGGAAGAACTTATTTAGTGGCTGAAGAGCACAGACATCAGTTTATGTCTTGATAATATTACAGGATAATGGAGGGGCTAAATTAATATGTGAGCCTGAGTTTAGTGTCACATGCAAAAGCCCTGAGACAAGTTTCAGGGTGCCCTTTGCATAGCATAAAATTGGCAAGGGGTTGTGCATGAATCAGACACCACAGCATCATTGAGAGGAGGAGGATAGAACAACACTTCTCATACATGTTCTGATGAAAATTAAGTGATTCGTTAAATGAGTAAACAGGAAGTGTTGAATAAAATCCTGCTTTTCCCTGTCCCCTCTGCCTCTTGTTCCAGGGATCTTGGCAAAGGGCTAATAATACTAATCCTAATATGTAACCATGGATTCTTTTAATATTATATTAAGCACACAACACTGGATGAAACAATCACAAGGATGGCTCTAACAAATATTTAATCTTAACCAAAGATCTGTTGTACGAAAATGATAATATGTATAATTAATGTATATTAATATTAAAAAATAATTATAGATGAGTGTTCCTTTTAAAATATAGCATAAAATATGAGAATTTTTCATCTTTATAAAAGTATAATTGAAAAAAATAATGTCAGATGTGTTTAAAATGTACAACATGATGATTTGATATATTATACATTATAAAATTATTACCAGAATCAAATTGATTAGTATATCTGTCACCTTTTTCATTTTTTGGTGAGAATGGTTGACATCTACTCTTTCAGAAATTTCAAGTATATAATACATTGTTATTAACTATAGTTACTATGCAGTACATAGGATCCTCGGAATTTACTCATAACTGAAAGTTCATACTTTTTGACCAACCTCTCCCCATTTGTTCCACTCCCAAGATGCTTGCTGCAAACACCACTATACCCTGTTATGAGTATTAAAAGAGGGGAAAAAATACACACACTGAATTGAATTCCATATTACAAAGAAGAGAGAGTTGTAAATATTAAAACTTTGTTTCTAATTTTGCTGCTTTTTATTTGAAAAATATATAAGGAAATGAAAGAATCTATGAATGAAATGTTATATAATAAGCAGTTCTTATATGATAATAATTACTGATAAAGTGATAATGTGCTACAATGCTTAAAATCCCATGACATTAAAAATAATTTAGAAATATACATTTATGTCTCATTCTAATTGCATTTTACTGGTAAAATAATTTTTTCAACTGTGTAATGAGAAGTGAGGTTCCTTAACTCTTTCAGTTCTGTCTTGAAAGTAGCAATTAACACTACTAAAACATTCAGAGTTGCATTAATTTCTTATTAAATTTGAGTTATAAAAGAACAAAGGATACTTTATGCTCTGGAAAAAGATAATTGTGAATTGCAAATTGATACTGTAACAGATCAATGAAGCTTCTATTTAGTAGGGCAAATTATATCTCTTTTAGGAAGTTTACTCCCAAGGTACCTACTCAAAAATCTATAATAACCACCTGACTGCTGTCACTGCAGCATGCCTACTTCGTTTGTTGAATTAAATGTTTGTTAATGAGTAACACTGAAATTCAGCCAGAACTTGGCCCCAGACTAACTTGCCATTCATAATCTGTGCTTCAGTCAAACACTGCTAATTGCTGCTCATCCCACATTGTGACCTCCTTGAGAACAGATCATTGAGTATAGAATCCCTCTACCACCACTGTCTAGCTTAATGTCGGGTTCATTTTTAATATCAGTACTTAGGTTGCTAAGTACATTAGTATGCTGTGTTTTTTGTCTGCTCTTACATTGTACCATTATGCCTAAGTACACTTCTTTCACTGTCCAAAATCCTACCCAGTTTTCAAGACCAAGATGGCATGCTGTACCATAGGAATTGCATATTTTAAAAGTTCAAATAGATCCAGTGCTTGTCCATTCTTCTTCCAGAAATCACAGCCCCTGCTTTCAAAAAGAAATTGCTGGAAGAAAACCTACAAGTAAACTCTATTCACACCAAAATGACAGAACAGATGAAAAGACTGTTCTGAAAATATGAAAAACCAAAAGTAGCACAGGTGGCAGATGCAGGAAACAGTTGAGAAAGGATGCACCCAGTTATATATCCCTGACACTGGTTGTAGAATACATCTCCCCAAGTCAATGTCTCTTTTTGAAGCATAACCCCTAAAATTATTTGTCTACAGCAAAAGATAAAGGGTAAGTGGACAAGCTGTGAGAGTCTTCCCATATGTCATTTGGTAGAAAGTTTAATGAAATTAGAAAGGCAAACATGAATGGAAAAACAAGGTTAAGTCATTTTTGAAAGGGGAATTTTATGGGTGAGATAGCAAAAAAAAAAAAAAAAAAAAAAAAAAAGAGGGACTATCTTGGATGTGGATGCAGTCTAGTTGTGCCATATTGCAGTACCTAAAGTACTCACTACAAGAAGAGTATGCTAGTGCAATAGAGAACAAACTGATTAATAAAAAATGGTCAATCCAAAAGAAAGAAAAGGGAGAAGAGGAGTCATAGAATAGGCAGAACAAACAAAAAGCAAATAGTAAGATAGCAGATTTAAAACCAAAGATATTAGTAATCACATTCAGTATAAATGGACTAAGTGCTCAAATTAACTGAAAAGATTGTCAGACAAGATTTAACATTTGCAAGATACATCTAAAGTAAAAATATAGAAAAGAAATTGTTGACAAGGGTTTAGCTCACTAACAACAAATGAAACCTAAAGAAATTAGAGAAAAGGAAATAATAAACCTAAAAGCATCAATTACAGAAATGGAAAGCAAATGTACATAAGAAAGAATGTATAAAGTCCAAAATAATTGTTTAAAAAACTAATGAAATGGGTTAACTTCTCTCTCATAAGACTGAGCCAGGAAAAAATAGAGAAGGTACCAATATTAAAAATAAAAAAGAGGGAAAGAATTGACCAGTAGATTTTATAGTAATTAAAATATCATGAAACTCTTTTACCAACAATATTATGATAAGACAAGTGAAATGAAACAAACAAATTTCTAGGAAAAAAAATAGAAGCCTGGACAAAGTAAGAATATAAAATTTCAGTTAAAGTATCAAAGAACTACAAATAAAGAATATCAAAAACAAATTTTAAAAAGGGGAAAACCTAGTAAAAGCATACTTAATGTAAAATGTTAAGATGCTTATCTCTCAGACTGGCAATAAACCATGAAAAAAGTGAAGGAAAAAAGATGAAAGCACTAATTCAGAAAAGGTAACACAGATATAGAAGAATATCAAAGAAAATAAAATTATATGAAACTACCTTGCTAAATACCATTTAAATAAATGTGACAATGTGAATAAAATGATTATCTAGAAAAAATATAGACTACCAAAGTGAACCCCAGAAAAGAGAGAACACCTAATTAGAAAAATTGCCAAAGAAGTAATAAAGATGTTGAAGAATAATTTCCTCCCTCTGCCCCTCCAAATAAAGCACTATATTCACATTCCGGTTGTTTGTAAGAGGAATTCCAAAAAATCTTTAAGAAACAGGTAAATCTAATGCAATTCTCTCAAACTATGCCACTGCTTTATCATCTAAGTTTATGTAATATTTTAAATTCTTTATTATCATTTCAACAATATTTACAGCATCTTCACCAGGATTACATTTCATGTCCAGAAACCACCTTCTTTGTTTAAGAAGCAGCTCCTCATCCACTCAAGTTTTATCATGAGATCACAGCAATTCAGTCACATCTTCAGACTCCATTTCTAATTCTAGGTCTCTTGCAGTTTCCCCTACATTGGGAGTTACTTCCTCCACTGAAGTCTTGAGCCTCTCAAAATCATCCATGAGGGCCGGAATCAACTTCTTCCAAACCCCTGTTAATATAAGTATTATGGCTTCTTCCCATAAATTACAAATGTTCTTAATGGCATCTAGAATAGTAAATCCTTTTCAGAAGGTTTTCAATTTACTTAGCCCAGATCTTTCAGGGAAACCTCTATCTATGGCAGCCATAGCCTTACAAAATGCATTTCTTAAATAGTAAGACTTGAGAGTCAACATCATTCCTTGTTCTGTGGGCTACAGAATGGATGTTGTGTCAGCAGGCATGAACACAGCGTTAATCTCCTTACGCATCTTCAGCAAAGTTATTGGATAAGTAGGTGCATTGTCAGTGAACAGTAATATTTTGACAGAAATCTTTTTTTTTTTTTTCCTGAGTAAAAGGTCTCAACAGTAGGCTTAGAATATTCAGTAAACCATGTTGCAAACAGATGTGCTGTCATCCAAGCTTTGTTCTTCCACTTATAGAGCACAGGCAAAGTAGACTTAATAAATTCTTAAGGGTGTTACGATTTCTGGAATGGTAAAGGAGTCTTGCCTTCAACTTGGTCACCAGCCGCATCAGTCTCTAACAAGAGAGTCAGCTTGTCCTTTGAAACTTTGAAACAAGGTATTGTCTTCTCCTCTCTAGGTATGAAAGTCCTAGATGGCATCTTGTTTCAATAGAAGAATGTTGAATCTACATTGAAAATCTGTTGTTTACTGTAGCCACCTTTATGAATGATCTTAACTAGGTCTTCTGGATAACGTGCCAACACCTGTATCAACACCTGCTGCTTCACCTTGCACTTTTATGGAGATGGTTTCTTTTATTCAACCTCATGAGCCAACCTGTACTAGCTTAAAACTTTTCATCTGAGCTTTCTCACCTCTCTCAACCTTCACAGAATTGAAGAGAGTTAGGGTCTTGCTCTGGATTAGGCTTTGGTTTAAGGAAATGTTGTGGCTGGTTTGATCTTCTCTCCAGACCACTGAAACATTCTTCATGTCAGTAATAAGGCTGTTTCGTGCTCTTATTCATGTGTTCACTGGAGTAACACTTTTAACTTCATTCAAGAACATTTCCTTTGCATTCACAACCTCACTAACTGGTGCAAGGCACCTAGTTTTCAGCCTATTTTGGCTTTAGAAATGTCTTGTCACTAAGCTTTATCATTTCTAGCTTTTGACTGAAAATGAGAGACTTATGCCTCTTCCTTTAACTTAAATACTTACAGGCCACTGTTTGATTAATAATTGGGCTAATTTCAATATTGTTTTGTGTCAGGGAATAGGCAGGACTGAGGAGAGAGAGAGAGAGGGATGGGTTAACAGCCTGTCGCTGGAGCAGCCAGCACATACACAACGTTTATCAATTAACTTTGCCTCCTTATATGGGTACAGTTCATGGGACAAGACCATCACAATAGTGACATTAAATATCACTGATCATAGATCACCATAATAGATATAATAATAATGCAAAAGTTTAAAATATTGCAAGAATTATCAAAATGGGGCACCAAGACACGAAGTAAGCAGATGTGCTTAGAAAATAGGTGCTGATAGATTTGTTTGATGCAAGGTTGCCAAAAACATTTAATTTGAAAATTACTCCAAAAATCTCTGACATGCAATAAAGCAAAGTGCAATTAAAGAAGGTATGCCTGTGTTTATCTCAGTATCTCAGCATTGTTAGTAATAGCAAAAAACTTGGGGGAAACTACATGTTTACCAAAGGTATCTGATTAACAACTCTTTATTTGGGAAAAGAAAGTGGTGACCAGAGTGACAAGAGAAAAGAGGAAAATAGTTTTTCAACGATAATTCCTCTGTGTGTTTTTCATTTATAACCATATACACGCATTTACTAAGACAGTGATAAAACACATTTGTAAGTGCTGCAATCTTTCTAACACTTCCTAATCCCCCAGCAAATGTGAGTTGGACTTCATTGAACACTGGCTTTTTGTTTGGTCTTTTTATGATATATCATCATCATCATTATTATTTTGACTTTCAACTCATCTCTGAGATTGCACTGAATCCGTGGCTTATTTTGTACCCCAAACATTCTTAAGCTCAATGTCAAGCATAGGAAGTGCTCAGCGCATATTTGTCTAAATAAGTGTCCCCTAACCTCAGTACTAATATTTAAGCCAGATACTCTTTTATTGTAGGGGTCTGTCCTGTGCACTGCAGGATGTTTAGAAGCATTTCTGACCTATTACCACTAGATGCAAGTAGCACATTTTAAGTCACGACGAGCAAAAATACCTTCAGATATGGACAAAAGTCCCCTGGATGGGAAGAATCATCCCCAAGTGAGAAACCATTGGTTTAAAGTCACGACATATCTAATCTTGCAGAATTTTATAATAGATTTTGAAGCAAGATTTAGTATACATTTTTCTAGTAGAATATAATAATTTGTTATATACTATTTTGGTGTAAGTGAATAAAGAGTTGAAGTATATGTCTAGTATAGACTATAAACTAAACCAATCTTTAACACTTTTGTCATTCATTTATTTTTGTTTTTGTTATTTTATATACAGAGTTGAACTTGTATAGAATGGTGAAGATTTCAGAATTCCTCATTTAGTGACATTGTATGATTTGCAAAATGATGAATGATAGCCTGTATGTGAGATACATCATTTTCTCTCTTTTCTTCTAGATAACATTAATGATAGTAAAAATTGATTATCAGAATGTCAACAGTATGAATTAAAGTAAATATTCTATCTTTGTTGCAGATAACCTCATCAAATAGGGATTAGACTATATAAAGATTAATTATGGTAGCCAAACAGTTAGTTCTGGATGATTTCTTTTAATGGATAACCAATGATTTACAAACTAAAAGTTATCGTCTGTGAAATTGGATAAAAGCCTTACAGTGAGAGTGATAAGCAGAGTAACACTCAGGATATGTAAGATAGACCATTGTCATTTCTCAAATAACATTAATGGGGAGAGAATAATACATGAGTGAAGAAACTAACACATCTTTTCCTATATACAAGTTTGTCATTTTGTCTTTGAAAGTCTTTGCAGTACTAAAAAGATTTCTCATTTCTCTTATTCAAGCCCTTTTTTCCCTTTGTGTTAATTCCAGTAAGGGAGAAAGGAAAGGAAAGAAAAGAAAAAAGAAAAGAAGGAAAGAGAGAGGAAAAGAGGAAGGGACAAAATAAAAGGCAAAGGAAGGAAGGAGGAGGCAAGTGAAAAATGGGAGAAAATTTTCCTGTGATAGAATAAAATTGCCACAGATCTCTAGTCTAGATGATAAAATTAATCTAGTGGACTAATTTTATATCTTCTTTTCCTTCAATCCCACCAAAACATAACTTACCCAACATCTCTGAAGCCCATTTTGAAAAATAATTCAGAAATTTACTTACCTAGAGCTACAATGCTCATTCTATTTTCATATTGTTATTTAAATAATGTGTTACAAAGATTCACTATAGACAGATTTTCTGATATTCAACCTAACTCTGCATAGTATTATTTTAAAAACTAAAAAGTTCTGATTTTTAAATTTTAAATGTTTTGTATTGCTTTCTCTTATCTGTCTTATCTGTTTTATTATTGAATATGTCACCAAATACCAAATGGTTTTACACACTAATAATTCTAGCACCTTAAAAAAGAGCTAAAGTTATTATCCGCAATAAAGTATTAATAAAAAATAATTTGCTGAACCCTAATCTGACCAGATATGAATTAGTATGGACTTCCATTTGTTTGCACCATTACTGAGTCCATCTAGTTAAAAACAGAACATAAGCAAAGAATAAATCAATAGGTATCTAGTTATTTATTATTTTGTATTAACATAGAACATAATTACAGTTTGTTCTTATACATTATTTGTTTATATAAAAGGCTACCAATTTTATAGCTTGACTGTTTATAAACAATAAGAAGGCTTTATAGGATCATCCTATCAAGGTAGGCTGCTTGTATAATAACTCGAGAGTGCAGAGAATCCACAATTCAGTCATTTCAATGACTGGATATTCATCAAGCTTTAGAGACAAAATAATTAATCATGAAGAAATATGTTTTCTGTGTTTTCATGTCAAATTATATCTTGCTTGTAAGAAAAACGTTATTTTACAGTATATAAAGTCTACAACATGATTAACCTCATATAAATTAATTAGGGAATCTTGATGAAGCTAAATATAATGTTTACATTGATGAAGCTAAATCTAGGATTTGTCTGGTAATTCCAATTTATGTTTTTTCCCCCAAAAAATTGACATATAGAATTATGCATTGGATGTTCAAATTCAAAAACTCTAATCTCTAATTATAATAAACATTTATCCATTTTCCACTATAATTTCTTTTATATTAATTTGAGCTAAATGTAAGACATTGCAGAAATTGTAGTTGTATATGGTTCAACCTACTTGTATTATCAAAAACACTAAGGGGCTTAAGGATGAAATAAATAAAAAGAAAATGTAAAGAAGAATGCTGGCTTTTTTAAAGATAGACAAGCCTCTCTAATTGTGTTATAAGCAAATTATTTGAAAAAAATTTAGGAAAATCACAAAAAGTATTAACATCCGAATGACTCTTTCACTTTGAAAGACTTACATAAAGCATTATGAGGTTGAAATAACCAACGTGCAAGTGACATGTAAATTTACACTTTAACTTAGTATTATAATCATTGAGCTAATGGATGAGAGATTAATCAATTAACACATTTCACTCTACACTGAATAGTTAAGTATGATTCACGCATAATTCTGGTTATAATTTATAGAGATTAACAATGCATTTGTAAAAGAAGACATCCTTTATTTTTCTTTGAATTTGACAATGGCAGGGCCTTGTTACCATCTCATGACTTAATAACCATATTGTGATACTAATGAATAACTTGTGACAACTTATACCTGATACCGCTGGAGCCAAAAACCTAGGGAGCAATCTGGCATACATTTATTAAGAATGTTAATGTCTATAATTAATTCTAATTCTAACTAACTGTACAATTGATACATTTTGGAGGTCATAAAGGTCAATTATCTATGGTGATTTAGGATATTGATACTGAACTGAGAGGAAAAAAGGATGAAAACACCACTAATCTCATATTCAGTTTGTTAACTTATAAAATTTACAAAATGTTTAAACCAAATGAAATGTAATCAGATGATCTGAGAAATATTGTCTAGGGAAAGACACTAACAATACAGAACTTTAAATATTCAAAATCTTCATTGTAAGGTTGCTATAGTTTGGATGTTCCCTCAGACCTCATGTTGAAATCTGATCACCAACATTGGAGGTAGGGTCTAATGGGGAAAAGCTGGGTCATGAGGTAGATTCCTCCCTCATGAATGGCATGATGCTGTCCTTGTGGTGATGAGTGAGTTCTCACTCTATTAGTTCCTGCAAAAGCTGGTTGTTAAAAGAGCCTAGTCCCTCTTCCTCTGTTTCTTGCTTCCTCTCTTGCCATGTGATCTCCACACATGACAGCTCCACTTTGCCTTCCACCATGAGTAGAAGCAGCCTGAGATCCTCACCAGGAGCAGATGGTGGTGCCATGCTTCTTGTCCAGCCTGCAAAACTATCAGCCAAATAAACCCCTTTTTCTTTATAATTTACCCAGTCCTGGATATTCCTTTATAGCAATGCTAAATGAACTAAACCAAAAATCCATACCTAGGAGTGGGGGGGTTGTCATTATAAAGATATCTGAATATTTTAAAGGAGACTTGAAACTAGGTAATGGACATAGGTTGGATGAGTTTGGAGGGCTCAGAAGAAGACAGGAAGATGAGGAAAAGTTGGAAGTTCTTGGAGATTGGTTAAATGGTTGTGACCAAAATGGTAATAGAAATATGGACAGTGTAGCCCACGCTGATGAGGCCATAGCAAAGAACTTGGCTGCATTGTTTCCATGCTTTAGGTCTTTTGGGAAGGCCAAACTTAAGAGCAATGACATAGGATATCTAGCAGAAGAAATCTTTAGGCTTCAAAGCACTCAAGAAGTGGCATGCCTACTTCTAAGAGCTTACAATTGGATATGGAAGCAAACAAATAACTTAAAGTTGGAATTTATCACTAAAAGGGAAGCAGAGCATAAAAATTTGGAAATTTTGCAGCTTGGTCATTTGATGAAGAAGAAAAGAGCATTCTTAAGACAGGAACGCCAGGTTGTTGAAGAGCAACAACTTACTAGAGAGATTAGTATAGATAAAAGGGAACCAAATGTTAATAGAACAATGGGAAAAAGACCCCAAAGGCATTTCAAAATCTTTGAGTCCATTCCTCCCATCACTGACTCAGAGACCTAAAATAACAGAATGGTTTCAGGGGACAGGACTGGGTCTTGGCTACACTGCACCACCTTGGGATGCTGCTCCTTGTTTTGACCACTCCAACTCTAGCCATGGTTCAAAGAGCCCTAGATACTACCTGGGCTGCTGCTCTGGAAGTTGCAAGCCATAAACCTTGGTGGCATTCATGTGGTGCTAAGCCTGTAGGTGCTCAGAATTCAAGTGCCAGGAGGCTTGGCAAATTCCACCTAGATTTCAGAGGATATATTGGAAAGCCTGGGTGCCTGGGCAGAAGTCTGTCACGGGGTAGAGCCACTGAGAGAGCCTCTACTTGGGCAGTGCCTAGTACGGCTGTGAAAACAGGGGCGCTGCTCTTAGATCACAGAATTATAGAGTCACTGGTGCACCTTGCAAGCCACTATGCCCCTTGTATTAGTCCATTTTCACACTGCTGATAAAGACAGACCAGAGACTGGGTGATTTACAAAAGAAAGAGGTTATTTAGTTCCATGTGGCTGGGGAGGCCTCACAATCATGGCAGAAGGTGAAAGGCATGTCTCACATGGCAGCAAACAAGGGAATCAAGCTTGTGCAGGGAAACTACCATTTATAAAACCATCAAATCTCATGAGACTTAGCTGCTATCACCAGAATAGCACAGGAAAGAGCTGCCCCTATGATTCAATTACCTCCCACCAGGTCCCTCCCATGACATGTGGAAATTTAACATGAGATTTGGGTGGGGACACAACCAAACCATATCATTCTGCCCCAGCCCCTTCCAAATCTCATGTCCTCACATTTCAAAACCAATCGTGCCTTCCCAACAGTCCCCCAAAGTCTTAGCTCATTTTAGCATTAACTCAAAAGTCCAAAGTCTTATCCAAGACAAGGCAAGTCCCTTCCACTGATGAGCCTGTAAAATCAAAAGCAAATTAGTTACTTCCTAGATACACTGGGGGTACAGGCATTGGGTAAATACTGCCATTTCAAATGGGAGAAATTGGCCAAAAGAAAGTGCAAAGTCCATGCAAGTCCAAAATCCATCAGGGCAGTCAAATTTTAAATCTCCAAAAATGATCTCCTTTGATGCCATGTCTTGCATCCAGGTCATGTGGATGCAAAAAGTGGGCTCCCATGGCCTTGGAGAGCTCTGCCCCTGTGGCTTTGCAGGGTATAGCCACCCCTTTCTCATGAAATTGACTGCTTTCATGAGATGGCATTGAGTTTCTTCCAGGTGCACACTGCAAGCTGTTTGTGGATCTACCATTCTGGGGTCTGGAGGATGGTGGCCCTCTTCTCACAGCTCCACTGGGCAATGCCCCAGTAGGGACTCTGTGGGGGCTCCAATCCCACATTTTCCTTCTGCACTGCCACAGCCGAGGTTCTCCATGGGGGCCCTGCCCCTGCAGCAAACTTCTGCCTGGGCATCCAGGTGTTTCCACACACCCTCTGAAAGCTACACAAAGGTTCCCGAACCTAAATTATTGATTTCTGTGCACCCACATGCTCAACACCATGTGGAAGCTGCCAAAGCTTGGAGCTTGCACCCTCTGAAGCAATGGCCCAAGCTGTGCCTGGGCTCCTTTTGGTCATGGCTGGAGCAGCTAGGACACAGTACCAAGCCCCTAGGCTGCACACAGCACAAGGATCCTGGATCTGGCCCACAAAACCATTTTTTTTCCTCCTAAACCTCTGGGCCTGTGATGAGAGGGACTGCTGCAAAGGTCTCTGACATGCCCTGGAGACATTTTCCCCATTGTCTTGGTGATCAACATTCAGCTCCTGGTTACTTATGCAAATTTCTTCAGCAGGCTTGAATTTTTCCTCAGAAAATGTGATTTTATTTTCTATCACATTGTCAGGCTGCCAATTTTCCAAACCTTTATGTTCTGTTTCCCTTTTAAAACTGAATGTCTTTAACAGCACCCAAGTCACCTCTTAAATGCTTTGCAGCTTAGAAATTTCTTCTACCAGATACCCTAAATCATCTCTCTCAAGTTCAAAGTTCCACAAATCTCTAGGACAGGGGAAAAATGCCACCAGTCTCTTTGCTAAAACATAACAAGAGTCACCTTTGCTCCAGTTCCCAACAAGTTCCTCTTCTCCATCTGAGATCACCTCAGCTGGATTTCATTATCCATATCATTATCAGCGTTTTGGTCAAAGCCATTCAACAGGTCTCTAGGGAGTTCCAAACTTTCCCACATTTTCCTGTCTTCTTCTGAGCCCTCCAAACTGTTCCAACCTCTTCCTGTTACCCATTTCTAAAGTCACTTCCACAGTTTCAGGTATCTTTTCAGCAGTGCCCACTCTATTGGTACCAATTTACTGTATTAGTCCATTTTCACGCTGCTGATAAAGACATACCCGAGACAGGGCAATTTACAAAAGAAAGAGGTTTAATGGACTTACAGATCCACGTGACTAGGGAGGCCTCATAATCATGGTGGAATTTGAAAGGCATGTGTCACATGGTGGCAGACAAGAGAAGAGAGCTCTTACAGGGAAACTCCCCTTTATAAAACCATCAGATCTTGTGAGACTTATTCACTATCACGAGAACAGTATGGGAAAGACATCTGCCCCCATGATTCAATTGCCTCCCACTGGATCCCTCCCGCAACACATGGGAATTCAAGGTGAGATTTGCATGGGGACATTGCCAAACCATATCACTCCTTCAGGCTTAAAAAGCCACTGATGTTTCCTTCCCACCCATGAGAGCAGCCACATGGAGTACACCTGGCAAAGCCATTGGGGCACTGCTCCCCGAGGTCTTGAATCACAGCCCTTGAACTAGTTCAAGAATGCAGGACAGGAAGTTAAGGATTGTTTTGGAGCTTTAAAATTTAATGTCATCCTTCCTGGGTTTTAGACTTGTGTGAGGCCTGTTACTCTTTTCTCTTGACTGATTTATGCTTTTTGGAATAGGAATCTTTTACCCAATGCCTATACAACCTTGGTATCTTGGAAGTAAATAGCTTCTTTTTTGATTTTACAGGAACATAGCTGGAAGAGACTTGTCTCAGATGAAACTTTGGACTTTGCACTTTTGACTTTTGCTAGAACAATTAAGACTTTGGGGAATTGAAAAGGAATTATTATATTTTGCAATGTGAGTAGGACATTAGTTTTAGGGGCCCAAGAACAGAGTGCTATAGTTTAGATGTTTGTTCTCTCAAACCTCATGTTGAAATTTGATGTCCATTGTTGGAGATGGGGCTTAAGGGGAGGCTTTGAAGTCACAGAGGTGGATCCCTCATGAATAGATTGATGCCCTCCCTGAGGCAAGACGCAGGGATGGGAGTGAACTGCAGTGAGAACTGGTTGTTAAAAATAAACTGGCACCTTGCTCCCTTCTCGCTTGCTTTCTCTCTCACCACGTGAAGAGAGAATTTCTGCACATCTGATTCCTGTTAGTCTTCTGTCATGAGTGGAAGCAGCCTGAAGCTTTCATCAGATGCGCAATCTTTCAGCCAGTGAAATTATAAGCCAAATAAACCTTTTTTTCTTTATAAATTACCCAGCCTCAGGGATTGTTTATATCAACATAAAAAGATTAAGACAAAGGTTAAAGACATTTTTAAAAATTTAAACACCATTGACAACTTTTTTTTTCAATTTGAAACTAAATTGGAAGTATTTCTCTAAAGGGCAGAATTAGCTGGTAATGAATTAGCTGGTAATTATGGTTGACAGAATGATTCAGTGCCTTCTTGCTTAGTCCAGTACTATCACATTTTGGTTGACACTGTTGACACCTTGAGACAATCAAAAACAGACTGTGGAAAAATACTTTATTAAAACTCCATCTTAAATTTCTTTCTCTGGAGGACATACTGAGGCCATCAATGACTCTTAAATTTGAGTATTTCCATCCAGCATCTAGAACATTAAATATACCAGGACTGCCGAGTGTGGTGGCTCAAGACTGTAATCCCAGCACTTTGGGAGGCCGAGACGGGCGGATCACGAGGTCAGGAGATGGAGACCATCCTGGCTAACATGGTGAAACCCCGTCTCTACTAAAAAATACAAAAAACTAGCCAAGTGAGGGGGCGGGCGCCTGTAGTCCCAGCTACTCGGGAGACTGAGGCAGGAGAATGGCGTAAACCCGGGAGGCAGAGCTTGCAGTGAGCTGCGATCCGGCCACTGCACTCCAGCCTGGTGGACAGAGCGAGACTCTGTCTCAAAATATATATATATATGACTTCTAGCTATCTAAAATAATAATCCTTGTATTTCAGGCAGTATGGCTTAGAAGAAAAGGAAGTGCATTCGATTTCCAAGTTATAATAATGTACAAGATAAATAGGATATTACTAGAGTTATAGCCTACAATGTAATTCATTATTTAGAACCACATAACATTTATTGTGAAATTTCCAAATTCTGTAATCATCAATTTATAAGGTATTGTCAGTATTATTGCATTATAGTCGTTTTAAAGGCTTAACATTTATATTCCCAGAGTGCTCGCGGTGATGAATTCATTATAAAGATAATGTTCCAACTTATACAAAGAAAAAGTAAAGGAGACAAATCAACATACTGCCCTCATATTTTGGAACATTTTCTTGCAGTCTTAGCCTATTCAATGCATTTGCAGTTCTGTATCCTCCATTTTCTCTTTGCATTATTATTATTTCCCATATTTCTCTAGAGTCCTTTTGGCAACATTTCAATAGTAGATCTATTAATATTAATTTAATTAGCTACTTCCACATTTTTGAATTTAAGTTTTATTTTATTTTGTAACTTTGAAAACAAAGATGAAAAATACTCTTAGGAATATTTCAAACTTGGTTATTACGTATTTCTGGTTATAAGACTTTTTTTCATAAAAAAGTTGGAAAGAAGATTACACAAACATGGTAAAAAAAACAAAACAGAAAAAACTCCTTTACTCACCATTATACAGAGATAAAATTTATAAACTATGTCTCTAGATTCTTATTTATCTTTTCAGAAAGAGGCAATCTATAAACTATCCTTTCCTCTAGGAATGCTTTGATATTGATATTCTTTACCAGATTTCTGTGACTCATTGCTTCAGTATACTGATCCAGTTTGTGTGGTCATTAGTAAATCATACTGAATTGCTATTTATAAGACAAATTTTCATTAGCATGATAAAAATTAAGTCTCAACTGAGAATTAGAAATTAATAAAAGAGAAAAAATAAAGGATTAGATAACAAATACTACTTAATTCGACATGAATATTCATATTCAGTAAATTATGCTAAAATATTCATGTTAAATAAAATATGCTAAAATATTTATATTAAAAATATGCTAAAATAAGGTCATTTCAAAAATATTAAAACAAACTGGCTTCCTAGAGTCCTTCCAGACTGATGAGGAGAAGCTTATAGATCATTCACCATCCTTTGGTCAATGATATCTTTGATTGATAGTATAAGATATCATCTTTGTATTTTATCTTATTTACATCTAAAGTCATACATCATAATATGTTTCTATGTTAGCCACTTAGTGTAAGTAAAATAGTATATTTACGTTAGAGACTAAAAATTTATCATAACATCCCCCTAATAGGCATGCAATCCTTAAAGTGTGGCATCAACCTTATAAAGGGGAAGGTGGATTATCTGCATATACATACGCATACAAATATTCATATATCCACAAATTTGGATTCAGATCCATCTGAATTTTCAGCCTTGTGCTTTCCAGTCATACTGTTTCTTCTCTATATGAGAAGGCATAAGCATAAAAATAACCATTCTTTTTGTGTTTGTTTGTTTTTGTTTTTAAACTCTTCTGCATCTAAGAGGTAAAAATAGATTCTTTTAAAAATTCCCTAATTAATTATAGCAATAACCAAGACATGTACCCATGTGTAAGCAAATTATTGTAAGAAACTTCAGAATATTCTGTACCAATATGTAAACATGTCATTGTAAGGAACTTCAAAATATTCTGAAGTAAACTTACAGTAACAATACCCACAAGCTAATGTGTTCTGTGACAACTTAGAAAGCAATTCTTTTTCTGTGTGACGTTTCATATAAACATGGTAATTTAATCCAAGTTTTATGATGTATTTACCATTGTAATTTATTGATCATTCAACAGATTTTTTTAAATAGACCACTTAATAACCATATTACAATATGAATAATATCTAGAACAAAAAAAAATTCTGACTTTGGAGTTGGAGATCAGCCTGGTCAATATGGTGAAACTCCATCTTACTAAAAATACAAAAATTAGTTGGGCGTGGTGGTGGGTGCCTGTAGTCCCAGCTACTCGGGAGACTGAGGTAGGAGAATCTCTTGAACCTGGGAGGTGGAGGCAGCAGTGAGCCGAGATCATGCCACTGAACTCTAGCCTGGGAAACAGAATGAGTCTCCATCTCAAAAAAAAAAAAAAAAATCATTCTGACTTTGAAATTTAATATTTTAGGCCTTTGAATAATGCAGAAAAGTATTTAGAGTATAGATGATGAATTAACTAGTTGATAAGAGCAGCATACTAACGAGATTTTGGGTCCTTTACACTTCATTTAGTTTTGCATATCTTTTGCATATCTCAAAAATATACCCTTAAATTTTAAGACTGTGTGTCTTGGATTTGTATGTAATGTGCGTGTGTATATAAGTGTGTGAGACAGAGGAGTGAGCACACTGAATTAAGGTAAATGATACTTATATTAAGAGCTATAAGTACATGTGTTTCTTACACTGGATTGATAGCACTGTTTATTTGAAAGTGACATTTAACCATATTGCTTGTTAATTAAGTTACAACATCCTCTAAATCTAAAGTCTATTATGGTCTCCATTATATCATGTACAATTCTATAATTGATAAAATAGTTTTGGTGGGTCTTTTCAGCATATTTACCAGTGCTAATTCCAGGAATTAAACCTATTTATTCAATTGCTGTCCTGTGGCCTCAAAAAAATAAAATAAATAAAATAAAATAAAATAAAAACAGTCACTAAACTGCAATGCATCTTACTAACTTGATATAATAAAATCATCATATGTGTATCATAGAGCAGCTATAGTGAAACAAAACACTCTCTTCCCTTTTCGAGACTATTAAGAAACCAAATTTGATAGGTAGAGTGAATCCATGGGGAAAGCTCAGATAAAACAGTAAAACAATATAGATAGTGCTGCTCTGTAGAATTATGATCCTGTTAAGGAAAATTTCTCTGCAGAATGTTATCTAACTATCATCAATGACTGCTACACTGTTCACATTACAATAGCTACATTGTGTAGCAAATGGAGAGTAGATCTGTTTCAAGCATGCAATATCATATTAAAAGACTGATGCTTGGCCATTATTCAGGCATCTCATTTCTCTCCTCAAAGTTAAAACATACATGTCATGATGTTACTATCAACATTTCATGATTATATCACTGCATTTTCCTAAAAAAATTATTTAGCATTGACTATGTCTAATTTTTATTTACCCAAAATTTATTTACACAAAATTTTATATTGATGTTAATGTGATTAATCAAATAGTATTTTGTTATGCCATTGTTACTACTGATTACAGCATTTACAAATGTCTAAGGTAAGTCATTACAAGCAGGCCATTTTCAGGCATTTCTACTGTACCACAATGGTGGTGGGTTTTTGCTAACATAAATTTGTAATTTGTTAATGTAAACTAAAATGTTTTAAGAGAACACTTCAGTTCAATCTATATAAGCATGCTGATTTATAGTCAGTGAGCTATAGCAAAACAAAAAGCTAAGAGGCTTTAAAGAGAAGAGACTGGTGAGGTGGAAGTACATGGATGAGAAAAGCAGTAGAAAAACAAGAAAGTTAAGTCACAATCACATGAATTTTTAATCTTAAAATCAATATTCTTGAAACAGTAAACTCTAGAAAATGTTCTCTTTTCCACTAGGAAGTGGAGGAAATGGAGGAGGAAAAATGTTTACGAGTTGCTGGGCGTTCCAAATGAGGAGAAGAAAACAGTGTTCCGTTTTTCTGCCTCTAGAGTAGAGGTGCTACCCATCACTGTTGTCAAACCCTGTGGTCCATTTTAATGAGTGCTCTCTGAGTGGCTTTGATTAGCAAGATATTTTTTAAGTAAGTCTTCCTTCCTTTCTAGAGTATGATTCATGAGCTTTACAGAGAGGTTCAAATGCTTATGAGAATTCCATGCAATAAGTGTGTGTGTGTGTGTGTGCGTGTGTGTGTGTAAAGAAACAAAGAATTGATGCTAGTGAGGAAGTAGACAAGTGAGCAAACACAAATAGAGATAATTAGTAATAATGAAAGATGAAAAAATGACTACCGGATGAGTGGAGTTAATTAATTTTCCCTATTTCAGGCTTTAGCACTATTTGGCTGGAGAAAATATACATGGTTCAAATGACAGTAAAATATTTTTAGTCTCTTTAAGATGCATTTATTCAACAATTATTTATTGTTCACCTATAGTATTTCAGGCATTGTGATCTCGGATAAACTTACTTTTCAAACTTTCTGATAAACATGAATTTTAGGACTTTCCAAATTCCTGATAAACGTGAATTTTAGCTCTTTTGCTTTTTTTTTTTTTTTTTAAAAAAAAAAAAAAAAAACAGGGTCTTATGCTGTTACCCAGTGAGTGCAGTGGTGTGATCACAGCTTACTGCATCCTGGAACTCCTGGACTCATGCCCTTCTCCCACCAGCCTCCTGTGCTCTTTTTACTTAGTATCTTGTGAGTTCAATTTGTGAAAAATGTTTAAAAGGTGGATGAACATTGTAATAAAAAAACACCCATTTAACTTAAAAATACAGGAAGAAACTTTGAATTCGCATGTTTTACTTTGGAAATCAGAGGGAGAAGCATTCCTACAGGGCTACATTTTCTCTTTGAAAGAACACCTGGTCTGCCTTTTTGCCACACCTGAGAGATGCCTAGGCTATTTACATATCACGTTAAAAATTTCAAAGATCTACAACCACCATAAGGATCAAAATTCTTTCCTGAGGCACTTTTTCAAAACAAGATTTATATTTACTAATTATTATGTAAAAAAATATTAATTGGGGAAGTAGTTGAAAGTATTGTATTTCTCGTCTAGTTTCTATGTGAGGTTCCAATATGAAAAACATATCAGTGGAAATTGGAATGATTTGTACCAAGAGGAAAAAAATTGTCTTTACTGTAAAAATAATATACTATGAAAATAATGATTATAACAATTATTACACATCATTTCATCTGTTGGCACCTAGGCCTTAATGCTTAAGAAGAAACACTTCAATACTTTTTGGCTGTTTTTTTACTATTTTAAACAACTTGCTTTCAGATACTGTGGTTAACAGTGTTTTGGTTCAATAATCTTAATACTATATTCAGAATTATTAGTTTAATATCAGTATAAGTTAGTTTATAATTAATACTCCAGGGGCAATTTTGTACTGGTATGCAAAAAGTAAGATGATGAATGTATTTATGCTCTTTTCAACTTGGATTATTTTTTCCAAAATTAGTAGAACTCTGTAGTCTTCTTATTGCCTTAATTTGAGTAGACCACATGGCAGCTACCCAGAGAATACCAGAAAATCCGTAATAGAATAAGAGATAGGTACAATACACTCACCCACCAAAAATAATAATAATAAGCTGTACCTGGAACTATAAAACTGGCACTAAATATTTTATAAGGAATATAAGAAAGACATCAACCTTTTTAGAAATATATCCAATAAAGACATGCTTAAAACAAACTTTGAAGAATTACAAAAAATCCATGTAGACTAAGAATTACGAAAATTTTTAAAACCAATATAGGACACAAACATTGAGAGACACAACAGAATAGCTAATGCATTTGGAAATCACAAGAAGTAAACTCAGAATTGGTCAAAAAGAAGGCAACATCCCTACATATACCAGAACAAATTGTATTGCAATTTCTTAATAAAAAGGGAATCTGGAAACCCACTGTTACACATAATTATGTTCAGTTGATTGCAAAGTAAATTTTATAGTTTTCATTCCATAATGACTTCAGTGGTTCTAAACATAAACATAATTCTTTATAGATTCCTAATAAAAGAATCGTCCCAGGCATATTTGCAACGATGACCCCTATGTTATTATTCTAGCCAAATTCTGGTGCCAGGAGTAGGAAGACAAACTAAGCAGAAACTTCTCACAGATTATTGTTTTTAACAAGGCTTATTTTTGTTTGGGTGCTCTACTTATCATATATACATGCCTGATCTCTTGTGAAACTAAAGCCTTATAGGAATGTCAAGGTTAGAAGTGAGGCTCTGTAATTTTCCATTAGTCATCAGTTAGTAGAGTCAAGCAGCAAAGTGTGTCTTTTGATTGGTTTACCTAGCTGGTGCCAAAGTCTATTCAAATGTCTCCTAATGTTGCTTACTTTTGTATTTGTGACTCAAAGTACTATGTCAAGTATTCTATGAGCTTTTCAAAATATTTCAATAAAAATAGGTTTGCAAATGTAATAGGAATTATTATATTAAGAAAAAAGTTCAAATAAATCTATAAATGAGTGGGGAAAAATGTACTTCCATATAAATCATTAATTCTTAATAATGAGGATAATAAAAGTAAGACACTGATGATATACTATATACTTAACATTAGCTATGGAAAAATGATTAGCCAGTAAAAACACACAAAACAGCAATCTGTGTGATGAGCACATTGCAAGCAAAAAGTAGAGCAGGAATGAACCACAATGGCAGGAAGAACAAGCCAGGAAAGTCTGAGGAAGAACAAGGATTGCAGAATCCTGGCAAAGTGTTTACAGTTGGGTTCTCTTGCAGAAGACATCAGTACCCACCTAAATAGCCATCCTGGCAAAACTCTGGCCCACATGCCTAGGGGTCAGACAGTGAAGGGGTAAAACCTGCAACAAATGTGACCAGCTAAACAAAAGGGCACACTTGTGTGGAATTAATCCACCAAGTCTGCAGGACAAAATTCTCATTTCTTTTTTCTAGTGTCTAACAGCATTCTCAAATTCCTTCTTTCAAGTACATCATAACTGCCATTATCATCCAATATCAGCTCTTTAAAGCTACTCAACTTTGTCTCTTGGTTCCTAGGAGTCAGTCTGTGTCTACTGTCTGTTTCAAAATTTTGGATATTGCACATGCCCATTTTCTGTCTTCTGAGTCTCTTTGTCCAATTAGTTTTTTATTTTATTTTATTTTTATTTATTTTTTATTATACTTTAAGTTCTAGGGTACATGTGCACAACATGCAGGTTTGTTACATATGTATAGTTGTGCCATGTTGGTGTGCTGCACCCATCAACCTGTCAGCACCCATCAACTTGTCATTTACATCAGGTATAACTTCTAATGCCATCCCTCCCCACTCCCTCCTCCCCATGATAGGCCCCAGTGTGTGATGTTCCCCTTCCAGAGTCCAAGTGATCTCATTGTTCAATTCTCACCTATGAGTGAGAACATGCGGTGTTTGGTTTTCTGTCCTTGCGATACTTTGCTGAGAGTGATGGTTTCCAGCTGCATCCATGTCCCTACAAAGGACACGAACTCATCCTTTTTTATGGCTGCATAGTATTCCATGGTGCATATGTGCCACATTTTCTTAATCCAGTCTGACACTGATGGACATTTGGGTTGATTCCAAGTCTTTGCTATTGTGAATAGTGCCACAATGAACATACGTGTGCATGTGTCTTTATAGCAGCATGATTTATAACCCTTTGGGTACATACCCAGCAATGGGATGGCTAGGTCATATGGTATTTCTAGTTCTAGATCCTTGAGGAATTGCCCTACTATTTTCCACAATGGTTGAACCAGTTTACAATCCCACCAACAGTGTAAAAGTGTTCCTATTTCTCCACATCCTCTCCAGCACCTGTTGTTTCCTGACTTTTTAATGATTGCCATTCTAACTGGTGTGAGATGGTATCTCATTGTGGTTTTGATTTGCATTTCTCTGATGGCCAGTGATGACGAGCATTTTTTCATGTGTCTGTTGGCTGTATGCATGTCTTCTTTTGAGAAATGACTATTCATATCCTTTGCCCACTTTTTGATGGGGTTGTTTGCTTTGTTCTCATAAATTTGTTTGAGTTCTCTGTAGGTTCCGGATATTAATCCTTTGTCAGATGAGTAGATTGCAAAAATGTTCTCCCATTCTGTAGGTTGCCTGTTCACTCTGATGGTAGTTTCTTTTGCTGTGCAGAAGCTCTTTAGTTTAATTAGATCCCATTTGTCAGTTATGGCTTTTGTTGCCGTTGCTTTTGGTGTTTTAGACATGAAGTCTTTGCCCATGCCTATGTCCTGAATGGTATTGCCTAGGTTTTCTTCTAGGGTTTTTATGGTTTTAGGTGTAACATTTAAGTCTCTAATCTATCTTGAATTAATTTTCGTATAAAGAGTAAGGAAAGGATCTAGTTTCAGCTTTCTACTTATGGCTAGCCACTTTTCCCAGCACCATTTATTAAATAGGGAATCCTTTCCCCATTTCTTGTTTTTCTCAGGTTTGTCAAAGATCAGATGGCTGTAGATGTGTGGTATTATTTCTGAGGACTCTGTTCTGTTCCATTGGTCTATGTCTCTGTTTTGGTACCAGTACCATGCTGTTTTGGTTACTGTAGCCTTGTAGTACAGTTTGAAGTCAGGTAGCGTGATGCCTCCAGCTTTGTTCTTTTGACTTAGGATTGTCTTGGAGATGCGGGGTCTTTTTTGGTTCTATATGAACTTTAAAGCAGTTTTTTTCCAATTCTGTGAAGAAAGTCATTGGTAGCTTAATGGGGATAGCATTGAATCTATAAATTACCTTGGGCAGTATGGCCATTTTCATGATATTGATTCTTCCTATCCATGAGCATGGTATGTTCTTCCATTTGTTTGTGTCCTCTTTTATTTCACTGAGCTGTGGTTTATAGTTCTCCTTGAAGAGGTCGTTTACATCCCTTGTAAGTTGGCTTCCTAGGTATTTTATTCTCTTTGAAGCAATTGTGAATGGAAGTTCATTCATGATTTGCCTCTCTGTTTCTCTATTAATGGTGTGTAAGAATGCATGTGATTTTTGCACATTGATTTTGTATCCTGAGACTTTGCTGAAGTTGCTTATCAGCTTAAGGAGATTTTGGGCTGAGAAGATGGAGTTTTCTAAATATATAATCATGTCATCTCCAAACAGGGACAATTTGACTTCTTCTTTTCCTAACTGAATACCCTTGATTTCTTTCTCTTGCCTGATTGCCCTAGCCAGAACTTCCAACACTATGTTGAATAGGAGTGGTGAGAGAGGGCATCCCTGTCTTGTGCCAGTTTTCAAAGGGAATGCTTCCAGTTTTTGCCCATTCAGTATGATATTGGCTGTGGATTTGTCATACATAGCTCTTATTATTTTGAGATACGTTCCATCAATACTGAATTTATTGAGAGTTTTTAGCGTGAAGGGATGTTGAATTTTGTCAAAGGCCTTTTCTGCATCTATTGAGATAATCATGTGGTTTTTGTCTTTGGTTCTGTTTATATGCTGGATTACAATTACTTCTTAAAATAAATCAGAAAATGACTAATAGTAAACATGAAAGAGAATTTAAGACAGATAACAACATTTTCATGATATTTACTACATGCATTATATTTAAAAGTGATACCAAAATTATTTATGATCAGATGGAGCCAAGTATACAGGAGAAAATACAGCTGTCCAAATATAGAGTCAAAGAGTCAAGTCCCATTAATTATTCACCCCTTTATTTTATTTTTCATAAAAGTGATTTATTTCAAATTATAGTAATATTAACATGTATTTCAAAACCAACATATCATTTCTCTAATTTATGAAATGATATTGTGAAGACACTGCAATGAATGATAAAGACACAAAGACACAAAAAGGGACTTTAAAATTTACCCAGTTACTCAAGGTCAGTAGAGGCAATGGGTACAAATTCCAGGAAAACAGTTTGGGCAACAGAGATCAAAAGAGAAAGCAAAAAACCTAGGCAACATAGGCCAACCAAAGGCAAATCTTGTACACAATTGAAATTTATCGCCCAAGTCTGAATATTAATGGGATTTATAGGATACCAACATCAAATAGGTCCCTGAACTAATGAATTGGATTTGTAACTTTATTGAGGAAAACAAAGTAAAGACTTTTGAGCCTCGTAAATGAAAAGCCAAGACAAATCAGAACCTCCATGCTGAAAGACAATGTAAGATAAAGAGAAAAAAATAGATTGTAAAACTTTCTCTAAGAATAAATTTTTAATAGTTTATTGAAGTGTAATTTACATATAATAAACTATGTATTTTAAGTGATCAGTTCAAAGAGTTTGTGCAATTGCCCGCAACCCTGTAACTGTCACCGAAAACGAAATGAAGAATACTTATACAATCCCAGAAGTTTCCCTTATGTTAATTTTCCTGTCAATTTCTACCTCTACCTGAGGCAACCACTTTCTGCTTTCTATAACCAAGTATTTATTTTGCCTTTTCTGGGAATTCATATAAATAGAATCACATTACATGAATTATTTGGCATCTAGATTTGTTTGCACAACAAAATGTTGAGACTTGTCCATATTGCTTATACCAGTAGCTCCTTTTCATTGATGGAAAGAGCATGCCATTATATAAATTATGAATGTACAAATATATGTCACCTTGCTTATCCCGTTGATGGATATTTGGTGTCTTTTTTCCTCCAAGTTATGACTAAGTATAAGGCTGCTATGAATACTCATGTACAAATATTATTGTGGACATGTTTGATGTCCTTGTAGATCTCTGGGTCTAGAATGCAGGTGTTTATAAGAAACTGCCAGTTCTCAGTTGGGCACGGTGGCTTATGCCTATAATCCCAGCATTTTGGGAGGCTGAGACAGGTGGATCACCTGAGGTCAGGAGTTCGAGTCCAACCTGGCCAACATGGTGAAACCGCGTCTCTACTAAAAAATACAAAAAAATTAGCCAGGCGTGGTACTACTTGGGAGCCTGAGGCAGGAGAATCGCTTGAACCTGGGAGGTGGAGGTTGCAGTGAACCAAGATCATGCCACTGCATTCCAGCCTGGGCGATAAGAGCAAAACTCCATCTCAAAAAAAGAAAAAAAAAAAAAAAAAAAAAAGGAATGGAAGAAACTGCCAGTTCTCTAAAGAATTGATTTTTACATCCTGCTAGTAATACATGAGCATTTTTAATTATTTCACACGTTTATCAATAAAATGTCCATGTACCCCATGCCCAGTTTTCCTATAACACCTTACATTAGTATGGTACATTTGTTACAATTAATGAACCAATACTGATACATTGGTCATACTTTATTCTGATTCCCTTAGTCTGTACTTAATACACTCTTCCTGTTTCAGGATTCCATCCGAGAAGTATTATTACATTTAATTGTCCTGTCTTCTTAAGCATGAAACTGTGACAGTTTCTCAGACTTCCACTCTTCCACTCTTTTGACGACCCTCACAGTTTTGAGGAGTACTGGTTAGGTATTTTGTAAAATGTCCCTCACTTGGGATTTGTCTAATGTTTTCCTCATGACTAGGTTGGGTGTGATGGTTAATTTTATATGTCAACGTGGGTGAGTCACGGTGCCCAAACATGTAATCAAACATTATTCTGGATGTTTCTGTGTGGTTTTGCTTGGGTAAAGCTTATATTTAAATCAGTGGACTTTGAGTAAAGCAGATTGCCGTCCAATAATGTGGGTGGGCTTCATGCAATCAGTAGAAGGCCTGAATAGAACAGAAGTCTGACCACCCCACAGCAAGAGGGAATTCTGCTAACAGATGGCGTTTGGACTTCAACTGTAACATTGGCTCTGAGTTTCCATCCTGACTGCCTTTGTACTGGAACTGCTACTCTTTCCTGACTCTCCAGCCTACCAGCCTCCCCCTTCAGATTTTGGATTCACCAAGTCTCCATAATCATGTAAGTCAATTTCTTAATATAAACCTCTCTCTCTCTCTCTCACCCACAGACACAGACACACACACAGACACAGACACACACACAGACACAGACACACACACAGACACAGACACATACATTCTACTGGTCTATTTCTCTGGAGAATCCTAACCAATACACTGGGGTTATAGGCTTGGGGAGGAAGACTCAGGAAAAAAAAAGTGCCATTCTCATCACACTATATCTAGCGTACATAATATAAACATGACTTATCCCTGTTGTCAACCTTGATTATCTGACTGAGGTAGTATTGGTCATTTCTCAACTGTGTTTACTATTTCTCTACTTACTATACTATGCTCTTTGGAAGGAAATCACCATATGCAGCCCACACTTAGGAAGTAGGGAGTCATGTTCTGCCTCCTTGAGGGTGTTATATTTACATAAATTATTGGGGGCCAGGTGCAGTGGCTTATGCCTGTAATTCCAGCAATTTAGGAAGCTAAGGTGGGAGGATCACTTGAGACCACAAGTTTGAGACTGGCCTGCACAACACAGTGAGACCTCATCTCCACAAAAAAATATATATTAATAATTTTTTTTTAATTAACCAGGTGTGGTGACACACACCTGTGGTCTTAGCTATTCCAGAGGCTGAGGTGAGAGGATTACATGAGCCCAGGAGGTCAAGGTTGCAGTGAGCCATGATCTTGCCACTGCACTACAGCCTGGGTGACAGAATGAGATCTTGTCTCAAAAAAAATGTGTATATATACATATATACACACACACATATGTATACATACATATATACACACATATATGTGTATGTGTGTATATATATATAAAATATATATTTGGAATTCTTCTACATAGGAGATTTGTCTATTTCCCCCCACTCATTTCCTTAGTCATTTATTCATACCGGTAAGAACTCATGGATGTATATTTTATAATTTCGGTTATCATCCAATACTACTTTATTTATATTAATATTATTGCTCAAAGTATACCAGCTTTGGCCATTGGGAGTTCTTTCCGTTGCCTCCTGTGTCCCTTTGACAGGCCCTCATTACTCTCAGTTCCTGTGAGTTGTGTGTATAACTGAATTTGCTAATATTTTATTAACATATTTGTACCTCTATTTTCTTTTCTGATAATATATTTATCAGGTTATGATTTCAGGGCTATGCTGCTTCATAGAATAAGTTGGGAAATGTTCCCTCCTCTATTTTTAAAAGTTATTCATTTATTTAAGATTGGTTTTATTATACTTCTTCACTTAATGTTTGATATAATTCACTGGTAAAGCCATCTGAGATTTGAGTTTTCTTTGTGAGAAAGTTAACAGTCACAAGTTCAATCTCCCTAATAGAAACAGGGTTGTGGAGATTTTTCTATTCTTTGCCAGTTGGGTAAGCTATATTTTAAAAAATATTTATTCATTTATATCTAAGCTAATGAATTTATTAACACAAAACAGAGCTTTTCCACCTCAACATTATTGGCATTTGGGGCCAGGTAGGTCTTTGTTATGATAGGATAGTGTGTATTACAGGATGTTTAGCAACTTCCTTGGCCTGTGTCCACAAGTTGTGTAGTAACTTTCCTCCCAGGTTGTGACAACCAAACCATTTTCAGATATTGCCAAATCTCCCCACTGGGAAAAATCACCACCATTTGAGAGCTACTGTCTTAAAGTTATTCATAATATCCCCTTGTTATGTCTTTAATGTTTGTAAGATTTGTAACAATGTCTCCTCTTTTTAAAACGATATTAGTTATTTGTATTTTCTCCATTATTTCTTTGTTAGGGGTTTACTAATCTTTTCAAAGAACTGACTTTTGACTTTATTTCTCTTTTATTTCATTAATTTCTGCTTTTATATTTATTATTTCATTTCTTCAAAGTTGGATTTTGTCTTCTCTTTTGTTTGTTAATGTAGACACTTAACTAGTTCCCTATAAGCCTTTATTTTTTTATTTTAGGCATTAATGTTATAAATTTCCATTTTACTGGTAATTTGGGTGCATCCAACAAATTTTGATAAATTTTTATTATCATAGATTTCAAAACATTTTTCATTTTACTTGTGATTTGTGCGACTCATGAATTACTCAGAAGCAAAATACTTAATGTCTGTATATTTTAGTATTTTCTAGATAATTTTCTGTCACTGAGTTTTATTTTAGGTCATGAATCATATACTCTGTGATTCTGGTCTTTTGAAATTTATTGAGACTTCTTTTTTGTATGCTGTCACCTGATTAGTTTATCTTGTTGGGTGTTTGTGCAGTTGAAAAAAAATGTGCTTTTTAGTTGATGGATATCATATTCTATTAACTCAATTATGTCAAGTTAGTAGATGGTGTTAATGAAATCTTCTATATTTCCCTGATTTTTATTATTCTATCAATTACTTATTATATACTTGACTATTTCCCCCATGTAATTCTGTTAAGTATTTCTTTGTGTTTTATAAGTGCTACATATTCTTAAATAATGAAGACTTTTATCCTTATGAATGTGCTTCATATCTCTGGTAATACTATGTGAGTTGAGGTCTTACTTTTCTGATATTAATATGGTCATATCTTTCCTATGCTTATTGTTTTCATGGTATATTTCCCCCATCCTTTGATTTTATGCATTTTTTTTAAAAGTTTGCCTTCAGTCAGTCTGGGCAAAATAAAGAAATCCTGTTTCTACAAAAAGTAAAATAATTAACTTGGCATAGTGACATGTGCCTGTAGTCCCAGGTTCTTGAAAGGCTGAGGTGGAAGGATCACATGAGCCCAGAGAAGTCTAAGGTGTAGTAAGCCATGATTGTGCCACTGTGCTCCAGCCTGGACGACAGAGTAAAATCCCATCTCAAGAAGAAGAAAAAAAAGAAAATTGCCTTCAGTAACAAATTACTACTTAAAAATGTAAGAACACTGCAACGCTATAATTCTATTTACATTCTCTCCTATACAATATGGCTTCATTGGCATGTATTTTACTTCAACATATGTTATAAACCCAAAATATACGGTTATTACATTTACTTTAGTCAATAATCTTTTAAATATATATGTCTCTATAGATAAATATGTAGAGATATGATATATGGGATACACATAAAATGAAGATAATACAAAATATTTCTATATGTTTATTTATATATCAGGACTTCCATTTGGTGTCATTTCACATTAGCATAAAGAGTTTCTAGACATTCTGCTGGAGGTGTTCTGGAATAAATTTGCTCAGTTCTGTCTGTGTGAAAATAGCTTTCTTTTGCTTTCAATTTTTTTGCTAGATATTGAATTTAAATTGATATATTTTATGTTCTTAGACACTTCAAATATGCTATTCCATTTTCTGTGGCCTCCATCACTTTTGATATAGAAGTTAGTACTGATATTATTATTGTACCCCAGTATGTAATGTGTATCTTATGACTAATTTTAGGACTTTTTCTATTTGCTGTTTCCCTAGGTTTAGTGTTCTTTAAATTTGTTTTTTGTTTTGTTTTGTTTTTAGGAGTCACTGAGTTTCTTGAATATATGGATTTACATATTCAGTCAGCTTTGGAGATTTCTAAGTTTTTATCTTTCCAATATTTCTTCTATTCCCTTTCTGCTCCTTGGATTCCAAGTACATATATGCTAAATGATTTGATATTATCCTAAAGATATCAGATGCTCCCTTCCATTTGTCCTTGATTTTGCTCTTTATATTCAGTTTATATAATTTCTACTGACCTGTCTCAAGTTTACGGGGTTTTTTTCCCTCTGTTATGTCTAATTTGGTGACAATCCTAAAAAGTGAACTTTTTACTTCTAATATTTATTTCTAATATTTAAACTTGCTTTTTATAAATAGTTCCCATCTTTTTGCTAAAATTCCCTGTCTGTTCATGCATGTTTTCCACTTTTTACATAGATGCTGTAACATATTTATCAAAGTGATTGTAAAGTCTCTGCCAGATACACCAAATCTGGGCTATTTCTGTATTTTCCCTTGTTAACTATTTTCTCTCTTGACCATGGCTCACATTTTCTTGCTCCTTCATGTCTCATAATTTTTACTATAGGCTAGATATTGTATAAAAGAAAACAGAAAATAATATGTACCTCAAAAAACATCTTGCCATTTTTTCTATCAGGATTATTGTTTGGAAGGCTGAATCAAATCTTTCGACAGTGAGTCAAAAACCCACATTCTGGGTTTTGTAAAAGTTTCAATTCAGTTTACTATTGCTTTCAAATGTGTTGAGTTCTTGGCACTGGCAAAACTCTCAAGATTAATGTGCACCTACTAGCTCATACCACCAAAGTATTCAATACTTTCTTAGCTCAAACACCTAGCTTCCAATATCTCAACAGGTTGTTCTATTTACTCTCCAGTCTTGCCTGTCTTTCCTGTGCCTCAGGAGAGTTCTGGGCAGCCTGCCACCCTCCCTCCAGCCTTCAGAGAGCTGCTGCAGTACAATGTTTAAAGGCCTAGAATCTGCAAAGAAATTTATCTCAGCAATCATGCCCTACCCCATGCCTTTGAAATACGACATTTGAGCACTTAATGAAGACCTTTGGGAGATAATTGGAGAATGAGTGCACACTCATTCTCTCACTGGAACGGCATGAGACTGTAATCTATCATCCTGGTCCACACATGTCATTTGGCAGGTCTCCCTTTGGCCCTGTTTATGGTGCATTCCTCCTCCCACTGTTTTGTAGGTGATTAAAGCAACTATAATTCTATTCCCTCTTAGGAAGCTCTCCTTATCTTTTGGATTTAAGTTTACTTAAATTTGTGTCTTCATTTTTTTGATAAGTTTTTTAAAACTGTTTCTTAAAAAAACCTTGTCTACCTTGTGTTTATTATGAAGAAATAGTCTTTTATAACTTATAAATCCTGTTTGGACTCTGTGTTTTCCTTATTTTATATTTGGAACACCTCCTTAAGGATTTCTGGACCCAATTCTCCTCTTTTCAGCAGCAGTGATGATCACTTAGAAAAAGAGTGAAAATATCCTCTTTTTTCCCCCTAACCAGTTAACTTTACTCACTGTCATCACTTATCTTTGTGTAGTAAAAGTTGCAGACAGAATTCACTCTTCCAAATTTAATACAGATATTCATGCCACAGTGGTTAATAGCTGTGGCTTTGCAGTCAAAATATCCGAGTTCTAGTTGCTAGCTGTGTGGCCATGTGCAAATCATAATACCTTGGATCCTCTATTTCCATTGTTTGAAATAAGATATGGGATAATAACAGAACCTAATCCATAGCATTTCTATAAAAATTAGATGATATAAACCACACAATGCCTAGCACAATAAATTCATTCATTCCCTAAGTGTCATCAAACTCCTAAAATTATTCTCACTAGAAATTGTGATTATGACAAAAACCCTATAAAAGATGATTTGGATATTTGGGAAATAAAGTTTTAACACATGGGGAGAGATTAGCTCCATGCAGGTGTGAAGCAAGATGAATGAGACCGAGGAAATACAGAAGATCCTGCCTAAAAAGGAGTACAGAGACATAAGTAAGAGTTTCAGATAGGTAAGTTATCTGCAGAATTTAATACAGACCTCTGCTTTTAAAATAAAGGGAATGACAAAGTTGTGTCAATAGAGTCAGGAGTTTACTGCCTGTGAATTAAGTCAGGTGGCACAGGGGGAAATGGTAGTTTTGCTTATGGTAGCTGTGCTATGTATCTGAGGCACTATCTCTGAAAATCAGTCAGAAAAACTTCAATCTTTTCAACCCCAGGTTTCCAATGTAATCTAACCAGGTTTCTAACATAATCTGACCAGCATGACAGTGGAAGGGGGTGAGCTGAGAGAGACTTATATATTAACATTTGACAAATTATATGCTTCAGAATAATTATGTTCCTTATCTGATCATAATTTTTAACAGCTAATTTCTAGAAAAGTGATTTTTGCAAAAATTTTAGTTATGGCTGACTGCTATTAGGATTTGGGGGATTTGGGGAATTTACCATTAAAGGAGATAAAAGAGAATTGAAATGAGAGATAAGGCTGTTTTCAAGATCTAATATAACCTAGAGAAATCCCTTAGCTTCAGCACCATACTAAATATAACCAGAAATCATTAAGAAAGAATGTTCTTCTATTCAAATTTATCCCAGACTGTTAAAATCATTGGCCTTTACATCTGATAGCACCTAGACCAGTACTGAACTCAGAACTGAGGAAATCGTTGTCAATCAAATAATTGGAAGCTTTTCAGAAAATTTTCCTTTCAACATGTGCTTTGATGAAAAATAAGGGCATAGGAACAAATGTACCAAATATTCAATATCTGTCTTTAAAGTACTTCCTTGTTATATGGATGATAAATTTGTCCTAATAATATCTAATATTTACTGATTGCCCTGCAGGTATCAGCTCCCATCTATAACCCTTTGAGATAGACATTATTACTATCTTCATTTTGCAGATAATACAAATTAGGTATAAAGAGGGCTGAGTATTTTGCACACTCTTACAGAGATTTTGTATATCTCTGTCAGGCTGGGCTCATTTTCAGGCCATATGGCTCCTAAGGCTGTGCTCCCAACCCTGCCACTAAACTACTTCTTACAGAGACATTCTCCTAGGAAGACTTATTCCTATGTGAATTTCAGGAATTTGGATAAAGAACTGTGCTATGGCTAGCATGTTTTAAGTTAAATGATGAGGTTAATTGAGAAAATACTAAGTACTCCCTCAAGAATTAAAGAAAAAAAGTAATTTTTTCACTTAAGAATAATATGTTACATTATAGAACCATTTGCCAATTTAACAATAATAAAGAAAAAACACAAATGCTCTCAAACTACAGGCAACTGTTTATATTTTGTATAAATAGTTTCAAGGCAGATATGTAATATTTCAAGGCAGATACGTAACATACATTTATATCTATGTGTTATCTATATGTGAATATACTTTACATCCTATTATAATACCTCATATCCTATACTTTGCATCCTGATTTTAATTTTATATCACTCTATGTATAACATCCTTATAACATGATTTTTACTGGCTTTGTAAATAATCAATAGATGGCTATTCCGTAATTTTAAAAACTTAGTAATTCTGAAGGGAACATTATATCTCCACAGGTGGACTGTAAATAATTTTGAGAAAAAATTTCCCCCATGATTCTGATTTGTTTTAACCAAACTATTAATCTTGAAATTTCAAACAATGTTAATGGAAGACACCCTGACCCTCCCCTTTGGAAAATATGGGCTAAATAAAAGGGATTGAAAAATAATGATTTTATCAATGTCCCTTGTTGGACATTGAGTTGTAAATGGACACACCTCACACCCAAATCTTTTTAGAGGTCTCATTTGGTTTAGGATACTTCTGAAACAGTGGAATTGCTGGGCCAAACGATGTGAATATTTTAATAGTCTTGATACATATTGACTGCCTGCCAGAAAACTTAGGAGTTTTAAATCTCCGACAACATTGTATGACAAAGCTCATTGTCTCACATATGGATCTACAGTAATCCTTTTAAACATTACATTGGATGTTGCTCTGACTTGTATTTTCTACTTTTACATAGCTTCATTTCCCAATTGCCGGAACACACTGATCCTGTTAGAAGAGAGAAATATATGACTCTCACTTCCTTGCTCCTGTGACTATAACAATGCCTACCATTCATTAAACGTTCAACTCTCCCCAGGCAATGAGACTAGAGTGTCCTTAATATTATTACCGGCATCTCACTGATCCCCTCAAACCGACTTTTTGTCGTTGTTCTTATCTTCTAAGTGAAATGACCTAGACATTGGGGGAGGGCAGCCCCCACCCACAGCGAAGAGCTGAAGTACTGGGATCTGAAGCGGGATTTCACACACCTGTAACTAGCACCAGTGTTAAGGGGTGGGGAGGGGCAGCGTGGGCAAAGCAAAACGAAACCGAACAAAAACAAAAAATACGGCCTTGCCGCTTGGTGTTTCCTTCTAGTTGACAAGTTTCTAAATTAAAATAGAAGTAGCTTTGCTTCTGTCAGTTGCGTGTGTACGGACCAGTTTATCCCATTCCTAGAGACCAGAGTGTCAGCGACAACTCGCATTGCGTGAGCAAAGAGGCTGCTCAGCTGAAAGCTGAGGCAGATAGTGCACATGTTTCCCCTTTGCAAAAGAAAATGGTCTGACATGGGAAAAAGGAAGAGTGACTATTCCTAGGTAATTCGTGGCTAGAGTGGACACACTTTACTTTGAAGTCTGGGGGACACCAAGGTAATGAAACCCGGAGAGCGCACAATCTCACACGATCTGTGCCTCAGGGCTCATGCAGGAGGAAGAAGGGCGCATGCGTCAGGCGCACGCCACTGGCTCCCCCGCCCCTCGGGGAGCACTCTGCGCAGGCGCGGGCGCAGGTTACAGCGGCGCCTGTCCTCTGCTGATGCCGTCGTTGTTCTATCCCTCCCCCGTCCCAGCTCTGCGGCGGCCGCGCGCTCCAGGCCGGTCGCTCCACCCCCCGGTTCCCGGGACTGTGGACTCCGTGACCCTGTCCTTGGCCCTGTCCGCGCCGAAGCAGCCCGGGACTGCGCAGCGCCCCGCGTGCCGGTGAGCGACCCCGGACGTGCAGTCCCCAAGTCCCCTTCCGGAGCGGGGCTGAGCTGCTGCGCTGCGGCTTCGGCCGGGCCTGACAAGGAGGGGAGGCCGGCTGGGTGCTGGGCCTGCCGCAGGTACGGCGGCGCTCAGGGCTCGAGATCGAGGTGCTGTTTCGCCTTTTATGAGGCCCAGCCAGGGAACACCGGGCTTCGGCCCAAGCCCGGCCTCTGGGTTGCCTCTAGGCCCTCACCCCTTGAGCGCCAGGTGGCCCTCTTGCTTTTGCTGTTGATGAATTTTCTTGCGGTGGTGCCGGGATGTTATTTTTCAGCTTTACAGAGTAGACTTTATGCTAGGTGTTGTTTATGGAGCTTTTTAAAGGCGCTGGTTTCCTTCGTTCTCAAGCCCTTTTAGAACTAAAACCAGTGTCTGCACAGACGATCAGGAGCCATTTAAATTGGAGTGCTGTGATATATTTTTTCCTCTCCAAATTGAGTCTGATATCCATGTTGGCTTTCAGTAAAGGAGGGAACCGCTATAATAACATTGAGCACCGAGAGGTTGGAGAAGAGGGTCTAGCACCCCTTTTTTAAACCATTGAGTCTCCAAGAATAAAAGTGGTTAAACTTGTCAGTTCTCTAAGGAAAATCTAGTAGAGAAGGCAAGGGATTCCCAGTTTTTGACAAAGTCTGGCACTTGCCCAAACACCTACCTAAAACAATCGATCACGGCAGCTGTTAGATTAGGACAGAAAACAGGCCCAAACGGAGAACCACTTGAGTTTTCCTTTCTGTGTCTTTTCTCTCAACGCCCTCCAGTAAGATGCAGCTTACACCCTGGCTCTGTGGACTGAGATCTCAGAAAGGGTGCCTCGAAGGCTGAAAGGGTGCCCTTAAGACCTTGCTGGTAAGGCCCAATGATCCCAGTTCATCTAGTGTTCCGCATAGACCCCAAGGTCATTGTGTGGGGACAGTGATGTTAAGTCTTCCCTAACCTACCTGTGGCTGGCAGGTGTTGATTTGACCGGGGTATTGTGTCATTGAGCTAAATTAAGACAGTGATTTTTTAGAAGTAATAAATCATTTGTATTTTTAATGTGGGCAATTATTTTTATAAATACATAGTTTTTTTTTTTTAAAGACTGAAAATCGCATTTTACAGTTTCGTTTGTACACCATTTGTATATTGTTTTCTGTTTGACAGCAACAAG
Source organism: Chlorocebus sabaeus (assembly GCF_047675955.1). Classification (NCBI taxonomy): domain Eukaryota; kingdom Metazoa; phylum Chordata; class Mammalia; order Primates; family Cercopithecidae; genus Chlorocebus; species Chlorocebus sabaeus. The sequence continues at coordinate 49,611,483 of NC_132924.1, read as the reverse complement.
TGGATGGCATGCGAGTTTTATTTTTTTATCTTTGTATTTATTTTGTATATATTCATGGGCAATTTGCTACAAGTGCAATTTGCTACATTGATATACGACATCCTAGTGAAGTCAGGGCCCTCAGTGCATCCAACACTGGAGCAACACACATTGTACCCACCAAGCAACCTCCCATCAGGCATGCCAATTCTAAAAAGTAAAAGTTTCTTCATACTCTAGGATGAATTGACTTATTTGGAGTATCTGTTTTGTTTAATCAAATAAGTGAGAATTTTTGAAAGAAATACTATCTGTCTTAATGTCTGTAATCTATTTTTAGGAACCGCTAAAAGACATATCAAATTTAGAAGGAGTAGAATTATGTTACTTTTAAGTTTTACTTTTTCACTTTATTTTTTCTCAAGATATAAGCAGGAAAATGCCAGCAGGGTGTACTGTATGACTATTAAGTTCTTTTCAGCTTTAAAAGGGTATGACCTTAAGTATAAAGTTACTTCATTATCTACTTGCAGAAGTTATTTTTGTGTAGGCACTAGTCCTAATTATTTCTACTTAGATTTTTACATGTGTATTTAATTTTCCCATGTTATTTTGATACTCTCATCCTAAAAGTTTGAAGTTAGTATTCTAAATTTTGCTGCTTTGTAAATTATATTTAATATTTTGGAACACTGGCTTCATAATTTTAACTCTGTCAACTGCTGAATGAAAAAAACTTGCATGATTTTGGAATTTGGGGGCTTTTTATTGTTGTTGCAAGTGTTTAAATGTTTAAAGCAAGAAATTTAAGGATGGAAGAGTGGTGATTGTATTTATCACAAAGGTGCACGAATTTTCAGAGGCTGAAACGTACTGTTTTGAAGTTACTTGGACATATACATCAAATACCTAGCTATCATCTACCCAAAGCAATTTTTGCCTTTAGTGCCGACTGGTTAAAAGGTAGAATGTATTTTTATTTTATTCTAAGGAAAATGAAACCTGCATGTTTCTTTTCAGAGAACCTGCAGATGTAGACTTTTGTCAAATGTTAATGTTTGAAAGCCCATTCTCATCATAAGCATGATAGGATATCATTTCACATTATTTTCTTTAAAAAACACTTCTGGACTGTAGTAAATGACTCCTTTGTTTCAGACATTATTTTGATTGGATATTATCCTAATCCAAAAGGTAGTTTGAACATTCTCTTAAAGTTTGTTCTGTAAACCAGAAATAAAATTCTGAGCCCCCCAACTAACTGAGTGGACCCTGCTTCTCTGTCAAGGGCATTCCAAAGTAAACCTAAAAATGTGGTTCTGGCCATGATGTAAAGGTGGGCGGAGGGGATTGAACATACCTTGTTATACCTTCCTCTCTTTGGAATTCAGGCACAACTGACCAGCATTGATGAAAAGAGAGATTTTAAAACTAACAAAAGAGTCTCTTTGTAGCAGTAAGATATCAAATCCCAACCTGACTCTAATATAGAATCACTTGACAGATAGCAGGCCCTGAAAGAAATCAAAATATCTTACCCCAAATATATTTCTTTGAAATAGTCTTGCAAAGCTGTCTCTTGTGGGGAAGATCCACATTCTGTACAGAATCCCCTTTCCTTTCCAGATCTTTTCCTTAATCCAGCAGAGATTTAACCAAGAGCCTGGAATATTTTAAGGTGTAATAAGAGACATTTACAAACTGTTCTCTCTCAAGCCTGCTACCTGGAGGCATCATCTACATAATAAGAACCTTGGCTTCCACAACCTCCTCCCTTGTCTTAACTACAAGCATTTCTTTCTGCTGACTTCAACTCCTCAGGTAGAGTTTAACCCGTTTCAACCAATTGCCATTAGAAAATATTTAAATCCACCTTTGCACCTATGACCTGGATACCCCCCAACCTTCCACCCCTGCTTCAAACTGTCCTGCTTTTCTGGGCTGAATTAATGTATAACTTACATGTATTGATTTATGCCTCTGCCTGTAATTTCTGTCTCCAAAATGAATAAATCAAGCTGTAACCCAACTACCTTGAGGACATTTTCTCAGGACCTGTTGAGACTGTGCCTCAGGCCTTGGTCACTCATATTTGGCTCAGAATAAGTCCCTTCAAATATTTTACAGTGTTTAACTCTTCCTTTACTGTTCTAAATTAATTAGTGTAAATATCTCATAGAGTTCTTGAATGTACTTTTTTCCCTGAAGTTTACTGTAAGATTTTTATTTTTCTTTAGACATGGGAAAGTCTCTTTCTCATTTGCCTTTGCATTCAAGCAAAGAAGATGCTTATGATGGAGTCACATCTGAAAATATGAGGAATGGATTGGTTAATAGTGAAGTCCATAATGAAGATGGAAGAAATGGAGATGTCTCTCAGTTTCCATATGTGGAATTTACAGGAAGAGATAGTGTCACCTGCCCTACTTGTCAGGGAACAGGAAGAATTCCTAGGGGTATGTGTTATTGCATTGCTTTCCCTTTAAATAATGATTTCAGAAATTTGCTCAAATACTATAAAAACTATGGGTCTCAGGAACCACCTGTTTTAGAAGACTGTTAGAATTAAAGTTGAAACATCATATAAGTTATCTTCAGGCAAAAAGATGCAAAAGAAACAAATAAAAAAATATTAATTAAGGTTCCTAAAGCAGTGAAGAAAACCACCTCACTACCTCCAGTATTTTTTCATTCCCTTCTACTATTATAACAGATATTCACTGTCTTGTGAACAAAAACTTTTAATCCTATTTGGCATCTATAGAGATGACATCATAGTTATTTGCTACTTTGCTATATCAGATGTTAGAAGCAATTTAAGTAATTTGTTGACCTAATTTTTTTTTTTTTTTTAAGAGATGAGATCTCGCAATTGTTGGCCAGGCTGGTCTTGAACTCCTGTCCTCAAGCAATCCTCCCATCTTGGCCTCCCAGAGTGCTAGGATTGTAGCAGTGAGCCACCATGCCCAGCCAGAATTAATGTGTAAGGAAGCTTATTCTTTCATGTTATTTTAAAAATTTTATTATTTTTAATAATAAGGATAGAATTTCCCCATGTTTCCCAGGATGATGTTGAGTTCTTGGGCTCAAGCCATCATCCAGCCTTGGCCTCTCAAAGTGTTAGAATTACAGCTGTGAGCCACCACGCCTGGCCAACCTAATATTTTTAATTCATTATCTAAAGAAGAAGAATAAGCTGCCTGTGCCGTAATCAGTTATTTCTAAAAGAAACTCTATGAAGAGGGATGGTATGTGAAAACGAGCCAAATTGAAAAAAAAAAAAAATTGTTTGTGATGTATCACAGGGGACGTCAGAAGGAAATAATCCCCTATGTGCTGCTTGTAAGTTACTTTAGGAACAGTGGCAATAAGTAGAAATAATAAAGATACCTTATGCTGTTCTCATTATCTTCTTGGTGAAAGTTGATATGTGACCCTGGAGACACCCAGAGGGAAAAAGGACAAAGTGAAAGTATAAAGTATACCAGAGTCTTAAAATTGCTGTGGGTTGGAATTGAAGTTTACATTTGCATTGGCCTTTGAGTATGATGGTTTTATCTTCACAGGGATAATAGCTGTTTAAGAATAAAATAATTATTGTAGTTGAAGGGATTAATGCACCAGACTCAGGGGGTAGAGGAGTACTGTTTTACCAGTCTGGTTACATTTTTGAGGTGTGACTAGTAAACTTTTTTGGCCACCTGGATACAGATTATGGAAAGTAGGAAATCAAGGATAACTGCAGAGTTTTTTGTTTTTTTAGGTTCGTTTGAGCAACTGAAAGAATGTAGTAACGATTTATTAAAATTGAAAAAAAGATTATTTGAGTGTATATGTCACAGGAGAGTTCAGGAGCTCAAGTTTACACATGTATATTTGGAGATACCTATTTGATATGGAAATGGATATGTTCATTAGGCAGTTAGTTATCATAAAGGTCAGGAATTCAATTGCAGGGCCCAGCCTCAAGTTATCAATGTATAGATGACACTTAAAGCTCAGCTGGATGACAGCACCAAGCTAATCAGTGCAGATAGCAAAATGAGACCCTGTGGCATATCAGGGTCAGTGAAAGAATTAACAAAGGACCCTGAGAAAGAACAGCAAGAGAGGAGGAATCACTGTGTCTGATATCATGGAATATAAGTGAAGAAAGTGTACCAAGGAGAAAAGAGTTACCAAATGTTGGATGCTACTGATAGATTAGGTAGTGTGAAGACTGAGAACTGACCATAGGATTTGGTGACATGGAGGCCACAGGAGAGTTTAAAAGAGCAGTTTTGGTAAAGGCATGTGTAGCATGTATAGAGTGGGCTCAAGAGTGCATAGGAGATGTTACATAGAGAGAAAACAGATTTTCTGAGGAGTTTGACTCCATAGCAGAGAGAAGAGAGGTGGTCCTTAGAAGGGGCTGTGAGGTCAGGAGAGGGATTTTTTTAAATATATGTGTATATATATATAAGATGGAGTGAATAATAGACACTTGTATGCTGATGAGAATTATCTGTAGAGTAAACATTCGTAATTCAGGAGATAAGAGGAACTATTGGAGTAATGTTCTTGAACAGACGAAAGGGCAGATCTGCTGCACAGGAGCAAAGAGCTGCTCTTTTTTCTATAAAGGGTAAGTTGTTAACACGGGTAGTTTATTCTTGGTAATAAAAGAGAAGGTAAAGTATGGACACAGAAACAGCTACGTGGATAGATGTGATAGTAGAAGCTTGTAGAAATTATCTTCTGTTTATCACATAATGAACTAAGAATGAGGATAGCGAAGAAGATATTAAAGATTTGAAGAGAGTTGAAGTTATAAAATTGTGGTCTTGGAGAGTCAGCTTGAGAGTATGAACTTGGGCAATGTAGTATGATTGTTTACTTCATTGAGTGCTACTTGACATGAGTGATCAAAAATGAAACCAGTTGTGTATTTTTCTGTGTCCATGTTTAGCTGTGTTGATATACGCACAGGAGCCAGAGGGCTGGTTTTAACCAGGGTTGTAGTTTTAGCCAAATGAATACCGCTAAACAAGGTGAGATATGTAAACACACAAAAACACAGATATCCATATTGTATGCATTTGTATAATTTTTTATAATTATATATGGGTGTGATGGGGGAGCACAGACGAGAGGAAGAGTATAGAAGTGTTGGAGGGAATAACAGAAGCATTTTAGAAAGCTTTTAAAGAGAACTTGACTATCCGGTACCTTAATAGTTAATATGATAGGCCAACTTCTAATAAGCTTATAAAACTGGCATTTAAAGGTCCATTTATCCTTTAAACTTACGTATTTAGCTCTACCCAAGAAAGAAATAATGGATTTTGAAGTGACTTTAATGTGAATTGGGGTGAGACCTGAAAGGGCCCTGGAAGACTCATTATGTAGGGGGCTCTTAAAGCTTGAGACTTCTACTTCAAAAGCCAGTTTTGGTTTTTGAGTGGGACAATGTCAGAAGCTCTGCAGTAATAGAGGTTTCAGGAAAGGGAGATAGCAATATGTTTCTTCTTTTATCATCCAGACAACCAAATCAGAGTCTTAATGGACAACAGTGAAGCAGAAGGAAGGCCTGGTAAATTTAGCTCTTCTGAAAGCTGGGACTTTTTAAATTTTTTTTCAGTGGAAGAAAAAGTAATGGAGCCCTTATTTGTTACAATTTTTTTTTTTTTTTTTTTTTTAGCTCGACATCTAGGTATGAAAAACCACACTGTCTTCTCTAGAACTTCTGCTGTGTACTTTCTGAAGACTTAGCAATTTACTAAAGGAAAGAGATGAGTGCCAGATGATATTCTGGTCTTTCCAAACCAGATTGTGATGGGGAGCCATTGTATTTTTAACTAATCATAGTAATTTCTAAACCTACTTCTTTCACGTTTAGGGCAAGAAAACCAACTGGTGGCATTGATTCCATATAGTGATCAGAGATTAAGGCCAAGAAGAACGTAAGTGATTCTAAGAACATGGCAGTGTTTTATGTTTTATTTTTTTTTTTTGTATTTTTTCAAATTATGTATACATAAACAACTCTAGTTAAAACTATTAAAAGGAAAAATGCTGTCACGTTGTTAAATTATGTCATCATATGCTTTGTATCCTTAAACAGACAAACAAAAAAGGAATTTCTGTTTGGGGTAAGGTCTTGAAAGCAGTATGGTATCTTTATCTTCTCAAATCTATGGAAATAGATCTAGAATAGCAGTAGGAAACACATACACTCACATAAAATTTTCATTAAAAATTAGATAAGGTATGCTCCACAACCCCAGAATAAAAATTGGTATTTAAACATGATGACAACAGGGACCCCAACTGGCTTAGCAACTGTGTGGAGGTTGTGAAGGAAAGCAAAAAGAGAGTTACTAAGGATCCTATGAGCCCTGATACACAAAGCAAATACTTTGTCCCAAAAGAAGAGGACACCCAGCAAATATTTCCAAGAATAATCTGCAAAAATGACAAGATTTGCATGCTGTAGCTTGGAGAAAGTACAAAAAGACCACAGAGATGTACTAAGCATCTTCGAGAAGATCAGAAGGAACTGGACCATCCTAAATCCTCAGCGACCTTAGGCAATGTCAAAACAAAAATTCTTGCAAAAGGATACAGATACCTATCCTCAAGAAAAAAGTTGTTGAGTAGAAAACAGTGTCTACAGGACAGGAGTTAGGAATGAAGGAGAGAACACATTCAGATATTAGGGAGATCATCTCAAAACTGTGGAGATAAATACACATGGAGGCCATGTTTTCAAATACTTTGTATGTCAACAGAGGATGGATCCCTTGAACAGTGAAGCTAGCAAAGTGACGCTGGCATATTCCATCACCAAAAATGGAACCTTTTCTTAAAAGTACAAAAGCTCTTTTCATTTAAACATGAGCAACTGGAAAGGATCACAACAAAGCATTATACAAATCTACTTTTTAAGAAATTGAAGAAAGTAAGCTGAGCAAAATACTGACACTTTAATAAAGGCATGTGAGAAGAGCAGATGAACACTTTAACTTAATACTATATATAGAAGCTACAACTGGACAGCATAAGGCAGAAATTGAGAAGCTCAGAAATGAGACAACTAAACAATCAGAGTATGTGAAAGGAGAATTTACAGACCTCTGGAAAGAATTAGAAGAAAAACACATCCACAAAACTGGAAGAACACAAGTACAAATACGTTGGAAGTAGAGTCAGGGAAATAAACAGGAGGAATGAAGACATACACAACAAATTAAACGATTTGAGAAAAAATGTCTAAAAGTCAAATAAACTGAACATGTGTGTAATTGGAGCATCTGAAGAAGAAAACCAAAGGAATAGAACTGAACAAATGCAAAACATTAAATCAAGAACACAGAGACCTACATATTGAAAAGACATCACAATCCTGAAAAAAATCAACCCATGTTAGTGAAATTCTTGAACTTTAAGGTTAAGAAAACAACAGCAAAACTCCTAAATACCCAGGCAAAAGGATCAGTTAATTTATAAAGGTTAGAAAATCAGATTGACATGCTGCTGCTTGACTACAGTGCCACAAACAGATAAGCAGTGGAGTGATGTATTTAGTCATCAGGAAAATAAAACGAACCAAGGATTTTATAAATAGTCTGACCTTTTATTACAAAATGTATAAACAGATATGAATATGAAGGAAATTAGGATGAATCCCTTCATAACCTAAAAGTGGGAGAACTTTTTAAACTATGATTTTAAATGCAGAAAAGGTAAATTTGATAAGTAAACTTTTACAGAATGAAGACAAAACCTTAACTGAAGTCAAAATACAAATAGCAAACTGAGTAGTAATGTTTACACATCATATCACAGACAGAGGGCCAATATCCTTACTCTAAAAAGAGCTTCAGAATTTGCGAAGAAAAAGGCCAACCTCCAAAGCGAAGTAGAAGCTACGAACAGCCAGTTCACAAAAAAGAAATGCAAATGACTTTTAAACATTTGAAAAGATGTCCAATCTTGCTCATAATAGAAATGCAAATTAAAACTACACTTAGATGCCATTTCTGTCACATTGGCAAAAATCCAAAATGTTGACAACATACTTTGTTGGCAGTAGTGACTGAAAACAAGTATATTCATTCCTTGCTAGTGAATGAAAATGTGGCGTTATTTGCCAAATTACATCTGCATTTACTTTTTGGCTCAGGAATCCTACTTTGAAAAATTTATTCTAAGGATAGTTGTCAAATATAGTAAATTGTATTTGCACAAATTATTCATTGTGCCAATGTTTGCAGAAGCAAACAACTGGAAACAATGTAAATACCCATAATAGAGGACTGATGGAATGAGATATTACATGTACACAATGATAAAATGGAAGAACTATTTTACTACAGTGTGATATTGAGAATATGTTTTTCTTTGAAAACACCACACACTCACACCCACACACATATACACACAGACTGACTTATAAGCCCTAAGGACTAAATAGATTATGATGGATTCACCCGCCCATAAGTAATTAAAAATAAAACACTAAAGTGTAGAAAATCGGATAAAACCAAATCAAACAAAACAATGGGATGATAAACCAAATCTAATAGAATTGGTTCCCCTCAGAGTTTGGGAAGGAATTTGGAAGAGGGAGTGGATAAGCAAGTAAAGAGTGTGTGTGTGTGTGTGTGTGTGTGTGTCTGTGTACATATTTTTTTACGTAAAAGATAAAAGTGAAAGTAACTGCCAAAAATTGAGATAAAAGGAAACATTATTCTAACTGTATATGAAATTGGTGACACTAACAAAACTGAAAGATTTTAAGTGACTTGAAAACATTGTGCTATGATTGTAGATGTCTAGTAAGTTGTGTTCCAAATGGCCAAGAAAATCACAACAAATTTTAAACTGTACTTAATAGTTGTATTATTAGGAGTACCTTTGGTGTAATTTGGAAATTTTATATGTAAATAAGTAATTATGTAAATCCCTTAGGAAGCAAGATTTTTAGCGTTAAGAGCAAAGAGATACAAAATCAAAGAAATTGAATTTTCCACTTTTGACCCAAATAGAATAATGCCTGAAATACTTCCACCTGAAATCACTAAAAAAATGGACAAATATAGTAAACAATATTTTCCAACATTGGACATCAGCCAGCACAGGGCAGTGATTCCTGAGAAAGCAAAAACAAAGGAGATACGCCCTATAATTGCACCAGCAAGCCCTGTGATTGTACCAACTTACTGTCTGAGGAAGGTTCCAAGCTGCAGCACAAGGAAGGAACCAACCCAGGCAGAGCTCAGAGGTCTTCCTCAATTGAGGAGGTGGAACTGGGTGTCCAGAAAACCAAGCTGACTAGAGTTTGCAGGGCTGAGTACCAGACGGTAGAGAGCTGCAGAGGGTGCTCTTAAGACTGCAGCTGCGTCCTGGTCAACATATATGTGTGGGGAACATACTTGAGGCTGAGGAAAGACTACCCAATAGGAGCAGAGGGAATAGTCCTCAGAGCTCACACAAGGCCAAGAACAGTTGTTTCTCAATTTGTAATAAAATTATAATATTTTAGGAACAACTCTGAGTCCTTATTCCTTTACAAATTAAGTGAGTTGTGGTGAGATTAGAAAATTATCAGTTGCTTTTGTCTGTATACTTTAGCTATGTCATTTAATCCTCAAACATGGATTTTAAAGTGGAAGAGAAGTAAACTGCGTTAAATACTGTGGGTAGGAAATGGCAAAAATGGAATTCTAACTTGATTGCAGATATACCACACAACTTTCATAACTTCATCAGCACCTTGTAACTCCCAGGATTTGGGTGTTATCGCTAGAGCCGTAAGAAAAATCATTGCTAATTAATTTTGTGATGGAGACATATATTTTGTCAGTAAACTAGCCAATGTTTCAATTTGGAATGAAATACTACATGAAATGTTGTTGTATTGTCCTACCAGGTTCAATAATGTTTGTTATGGCTAAAACCTTGATATACAGAGTAATTTAGAACATGATTCATTTATTCACAACTAGGACTGACTCATAAGCCCTAAGAACTAAATAGATTATGATGGATTCACCCACCTATAAGTAATTAAAAATAAAACCCTAACGTGTAGAAAATCCAACAAAGTTCAGATTTTATTATGATGTTAAATTCTTCTTATGCTTTTTTATGTATTTTGGTGTATTGTAGATACTATAAACGTGTTTAAATTTCCTATTAGGTAATTCAGTGGGGATCACTACCCTACTCAGGTTGAGAGAGTCCAGAATGAGTAAGTGGGAACTACTTTGTTTGCTCAAGACAACAGTATGGGCTTCGTAGCAGTGATATAGCAAATTTGTGTTTGCTTATATTATTTTGTTTTTTAATAAACCAGTTTGCTCTGTTCTTAACTTGGGTGGCTTAAAACACTAAGAAGTATTTTAAAAATATCTGCAGGAGGCACTTTAATAGTTGTAATACATACAAAGATTAAATCCATCAGAGCATTTAGAAAGGAATTGGTGGCGAAGAGAGAGTGGAAGAAACAATAAAATGGAAAATTTTTGTATAAGTAGAATGTAAGGAAAATAAGAAATAATTGTCATGCAAGACTCAAATAAAAAAGGATGTTGTAGGCATCCAGCAGAGGGCTTGTATATTAGAGAGAACAGGAAATAGTCCTTTGGAACTCTGGGTTTGAGGTTAACCTTGAAAAGAGGAAATTTTTACCTACAAATATTGGAAAGAGCAAGAAAAGGAAGAAATACATTTCAGGAGAGTTAGAAGAATGTCAAAGGCATGTAAGGATTAGTTTCTTCCTTGTCTTATACCTGTGTAATATATCTTTTGATTAAAAAAAGAAATGTAACAACACCTTCAAAGCAGAGTTGATCAATGTAAAAAATATTTTAAAAACTGAGTACATAAGTACTTTGAGATGAGAATACTCAAAAAAGAGACTATAGTAAGAATCATTTATTAGGCATGTAGTTATGTCATTTTTTTTTTTTTTTAAATATGGAGGATGTGCAGGTTTGTTAGATAGGTAGATGTGTGCCATGGTGGTTTGTTGTACCTGTCAACCCATCCCCTAGGTTTTTAAGCCCAGCATGATTAGCTGTTTGTCCTCATGCTCTCCCTTCCCCATCATTATTTTTAAGATGGTTCTGATGAGCAGTCACTTTAGGGGATCATGCAATGGCAAAACTCATGTAAAAATTCTGCTTCAGTGAATTCAGAGGGAGTTTTGAAATGTGTATTTGTATGAAGCGCCTCAACTTGATTCTAATGTGAAAACTGCTCTGGCAATCACTAAAGTAAATGTTCTATTTCTTTTAAGCCCAAAATTTCAGTGTTTAAAAATGTGATTACATTTTTTTTTTTTTTTTTTTTTTTTTTGAGATGGAGTCTCACTCTCTTGTCCAGGCAGGAGTGCGGTGGCACGATCTCGGCTCACTCCAACCTCTGGCTCCCGGGTTCAAGCTATTCTCCTGCCTCAGCCTCCTGAGTACCTGGGATATCAGGCACACATCACCATGCCTGGCTAATTTTTGTGTTTTTAGTAGAGACAGGGCTTCACCATGTTGGTCAGACTGGTCTCAAACTCCTGACCTCGTGATCCACCCGCCTCAGCCTCTCAAAGTGCTGGGATTACAGGCATGAGCCACTGCGTGCCGCCGATTTCATCTTTTGAAGGGAACATCTTAACACTTAGTGCTCAGAGTCAACGATACCCAATACTTTCAAATGTGAAAATTTGGTAACATTTAATGTATGTTGCTGCTAATATACAGGGGAAATTGAACATATCTTCTCTAATGTTACATTATATAATTCTTGATGCACATGTACTTAAATACCCTCTTTTCCTTTTCAGAAAGCTGTATGTGATGGCTTCTGTGTTTGTCTGTCTGCTCCTTTCCGGATTGGCTGTGTTTTTCCTTTTTCCTCGCTCTATCGACGTGAAATACATTGGTGTAAAATCAGCATATGTCAGTTATGATGTTCAGAAGCGTACAATTTATTTAAATATCACAGTGAGTATAAATTTATATGAAAAATGTTTAACTTCATTCTTTTATCCTATTAAGCAGCACCTTTGTCCCCATTGAGAAGAGGTGTTTGCTAAATGTGACACTGGTCAGTGTGCTTTCTGTATGCCTTTGCTGTATTGACCTTCAGTACCATTTCTGGTTCTGCTAAAAATAGCAATAATAAATACTGGCAATTCTGCATATGCAGAATCATTTAGCATTTGAAAATGTCTTTAGGAGGGTAAAATAAACTAAAAAAAGAGAAAAGGTATTACAATTTACTTTTCAACATTTGACTCTGAATAACTTCTAGCAAAGTGTTGACATAGTTGATTCGATAGATTTTATAAATGTAACATTTTCATTTCATTGTATTTGGGAAATGCAGTTTTTGCCACCTTTAACAGACCATTCCTTTATCAGCTTTAAAGATGACATACAAGTGACTGGTTTCTGTTTTGTAAATTAGCATATGTGAAAATGCCCTGTGGTTTTTTTTAATTATACTCTAAGTTCTAGGGTACATGTGCACAACGTGCAGGTTTGTTATATATGTATACAGGTGCCATGATGGTGTTCTGCACCTATTAACTTGTCATTTACATTAGATATTTCTCCTAATGCTATCCCCCTACCCCACCACAGACCCCGGTGTGTGATGTTCCCCACCCTGTGTCCAGATGTTCTCACTGTTCAATTCCCACCTATGAGTGAGAACATACTGTGTTTGATTTTCTGTCCTTGCAATAGTTTGTTCAGAATGATGGTTTCCAGCTTCATCCACGTCCCTACAAAGGACATGAACTCATCCTTTTTTATGGCTGCATGGTATTCCATGGTATATGTGTGCCACATTTTCTTAATCCAGTCTATCATTGATGGACATTTCAGTTGGTTCCAAGTCTTTGCTATTGTGAATAGTGCCGCAGTAAACATACGTGTGCATGTGTCTTTATAGCAGCATGATTTATAATCCTTTGGGTATATACCCAGTAATGGGATGGCTGGATCAAATGATATTTCTAGTTCTAGATCCTTGAGGAATCGCCACACTGTCTTCCATAGTGGTTGAACTAGTTTACACTCCCACCAACAGTGTAGAAGTGTTCCTATTTCTCCACATCCTTCCAGCTTCTGTTGTTTCCCGAACTTTTTAATGACTGCCATTCTAACTGGTGTGAGATGGTATCTCATTGTGGTTTTGATTTGAATTTCTCTGATGGCCAGTGATGATGAGCATTTTTTCATGTGTCTGTTGGCTGCATAAATGTCTTCTTTTGAGAAGTGTCTGTTCATATCCTTCACCCACTTTTTGATGGGTTTTTTTGATTTTTTTCTTGTAGATTTATTTAAGTTCTTTGTAGATTCTGGATATTAGCCCTTTGTCAGATACGTAGATTACAAACATTTTCTCCTATTCTGTAGATTGCCTGTTCACTCTGATGGTAGTTTATTTTGCTGTAGAGAAGCTCTTTAATTAGATCCCATTTTTTAATTTTGGCTTTTGTTGCCATTGCTTTTGATGTTTTAGTCATGAACACCTTGCCCATGCCTATGTCCTGAATCGTATTGTCTAGGTTTTCTTCTAGGATTTTTATGGTTTTAGGTCTAACAGTTAAGTCTTTAATCCATCTTGAATTAATTTTTGTATAAGGTATAAGGAAGGGATCCAGTTTCAGCTTTCTACATATGGCTAGCCAGTTTTCCCAGCACCATTTATTAAATAGGGAATCCTTTCCCCATTTATTGTTTTTGTCAGGTTTGTCAAAGATCAAATGATTGTAGATGTGTGGTATTATTTCTGAGGGCTCTGTTCTGTTCCATTGGTGTATATCTCTGTTTTGATACCAGTACCATGCTGTTTTGATTACTGTAGCCTTGTAGTATAGTTTGAAGTGATGCCTCCAGCTTTGTTTTTTTTGCAAACAATGTGTGTTTTTTAGAACATTGTTTTTGGAAGGACTGTGTAGCCTTGCCACTCATGAAAACAAAACAAACAAAAAGCTCAGAGAGGTTTTCTACCTGTTTTACATGTTAACATTTGTTTGAAAAGAGCATGGTTTGCTAACTGTTGAATTAGGAAAAGGGATGATGTATATTGGCCAGCCATGAAATATATCTGAGTGACAGTGATCTGCCAGGAAGAGTGATAGTTGTTTTTTCTTGCAGAGGTGAGTTACAGTATGATTAAGGTTGAGGTAGAGATGTCTGTAGTGGTTGTTGGAAAGAGGGAGGTTTGTCGGGACAGTGAGTGAGACGGAATGTTATGTTAAAGTGGAATCACTACTTAATTGCAGAGAAAAAGTAACTCCCGTGGATCCATTTATCCTTATTGCTTTCTGTCAAAAGTTGCTGGTTTAAGGGCTTTTTCTTTAAAAACAATATAGGAAAAATATATATATATATATATATATGTGAATAAAACATTTATAACACAATGCTAGTTGTAAATTATTTTACACAACTGGGGAATTGTTGGGTATTTTCTCAGCCCTTTGGAACAAGGAACATATTTTCTTTTTTGTCCACTGTTTAAAACATTGACCAGACTTTTTTTGGCCTACCTCCAAAGCCTTTTTTAGTGTCAAAGAACATAAATATGTACTACTAATAAAAAGCCATGTGATGTTTTCTTTTAAGTACCATAAAGTATATTTAAATGTGAATATCATACTCTATTTTAAATAATTGTGCAGAAATTCTCACATTTTGGAATACTGCCACTTAAACTGAGACAGACTGAATATTAAATGAAAAATAAGATTATTATTTGGATGAACATTAAGTTTAACTAGACGACAATAAGATGCTGAATTTTCTGTACATTATCAGTATTTTGAAAATTGAACTGCTTTGCTTTCTTAAAATTAGTACATATTAGTAGTACTACTTTTTAGTAACATTTGTCTTTCTACTTATGAAAATATTTGTCATTATAAGACATTTGAAAACTATAAAGATTTTTACTTCTACTACCTAGGTCAAACTATTACCACATACATATATTTATGAGCAATGCATATACATTTACAAATGTAATCATTCTCATGTGTAAAGGATACACACACACTCATTCACATATATACAAATGCACATTTCAACTAGGTCACAGTACATTTTCCCGTGTCAAATGGTCTTGTGTAGTCTTTTCCATGATCATATTGTAATTAATTCAACCATTTTCTTAATGGATGTTTAATTTTGCTATTACAAATATTCAGAAAACATCTATATGTTTAAACTTTGTTTCCATTTCAGGTTATTTCTTTAGGATAAATTCCTGAAAGTATATTTGCCAATTAAAGATGATAGGTAGTTTAGGGTCTTTGTTAATAATTACAGTGATCTCTTTTCATCTTTTAAGTTAAATGAATTCTCACTACTCTGAGCAACAGATGTCTAACCTTTATTACTAAATTTTTATTTATTGTCTTATTTTTTCGTTGTCTTAATTCTCATAAGCATTTATATTCTCAACCTGTTTTATGTCATTGATCCTTTAAATATTCTAATGAAACTTATGGACAGTACAGAAAAAGACAGGTACCAGCATAATTTTGCATATACAAAGACTTCCAAGATTCTTCTAAATTTCAATCCTTGGTCTTATCAGGAGATCCATTGACCTCAAATTAACTATATCTTTCCTATCATATCTAGAAATGAAATTGACATGAACATTAAGAACCAGCTAAAACGTTTATATATTTAGATAAAGGTTATTTTTACTATGAGAACTTTTTTGAAATTTCTTTACTTTTGTGACTATACCAATGTAAATGACTCCATAAATGTAATCATATAATTGCTGACTCTAGCATATTCGTTCATCCTTTTTTACTAAAACTATTTTCTCTCCTTCAACTGATCCCATATTGCATCTTTTCATATCTTTCTCCATATTCCTGTTAACATGTATATATATACTCACATATTCAGCTTTATAAAAATAAGTATTTTTTAAAAATATTATTAAGTACTTACTTACGTACATCTTGGTTTTCCCATTTGTTAATACCTTGTAAAAATCTTCCCTGATTATCTGGCTTGGTTCTTTTTGATGGCTCCATAATTTTTCATATAAGGACTTAATATAATTTATTCATTGTTTTATGAATAGAATTCATTTTATTTTCAGGATTTTTTTTCCCCATTTCAAATAACACTGTCATTAGCATCCTAATGTTTTTATTTCTGTGGAATAGGTGCTCAGAAGTAGGATTGCTAGATCAAAGTCTGTACATAGTTCTAATTTTAATGTATATGACTGAATTACTGATGAAATGGCTGTAATACTTCACATATTTGCTAGCAGTATAAAAACATACCCTTTTCCCATATCTGTGCCAGGAATAGAATTTGTTGCTTTCTATAAATTATACTAGTTCAAGGAATTTAAAGCAATATTCCATTTTTACTTAAATTACCTTTTTCTTAACTGTAAATGAAGTTGAGCACTGTGAAATATTTTTGGCCATTTAGCTTTGTACCTTTTTGATTTGTTTATGTATATTGTTTGTTCTTTTTTCATTTTCTGTTAGAGTTTTGTCTTTTCAATTTCACGGGCTCTTTCCATATTCTAGATTATAACTGATGTTTACAAATATTTCTTCTATTTATCATTTAGTGTCTACTGATTTTGTTTATGATACCTTTTGGTATGACTGTTTTAGATCTTTTATATATCTGTTATTTTTTATTTAACATTTTTAAATTTTTTAATGACTGTTTTCTACAGTAATTTAAGACAATAATTGTAAATTAGAAATGTATAAGGTGATCCCAGCTATTAGTTCTTAGTTAAGCATGTGAATGATGTAACCACATTTCTCCCCAACCAACCAGACTTGAATCTAGCCCATTTCTTCTTCATAGTGAGCTGGTGTAAATCTATACTAATGTATAAGTTGAAATAGCAGTTTCTTTTAAACAAAAAAGATGATTTTAGGTACTGTTGAACATTTTAAATGATCATCTTTATATTTAATAGAATAGCAAACAGCTTACTAATAAAGTTTGTGGAGACATGTATATATATTGAGTTAGTAAAAATGTAGATTAAATCTTAAAATTATTTTTATTAAACATTTGCTAAGGCCACAAATAAATTTTCTGACATTAATTTGTCCATATTCTGAAACTATACATTTTCTGTTTTTTTAAATGTTGAATCATGTGTTTATTCTTGGCATATTACATACATAGTACTCATGCATAAAACCAAATAATTGGTTTAATTTTCTTTGACATTGTGGTATTTCTTTTTCTTAATTAATGAAGCATAGCCACAGCTGAAGTTACTTTCTTTAATTTTAAATACATATTTGTATGTTTATTTTTAGCTAACTTGTACATTTTCTGTCTCCTTTTTTGTAGAACACACTAAATATAACGAACAATAACTATTATTCTGTCGAAGTTGAAAACATCACTGCCCAAGTTCAATTTGCGAAAACAGTTATTGGAAAGGCACGCTTAAACAACATAACCAATATTGGTCCACTTGATATGAAACAAGTAAGACTCAATTATGAAATGCCTTGTAAGAGTGAAATGAATATCAACTTTGTATATCATATAACTTGAAGGAGGTGGGGGATTTCCTCAAAAACTTGATTTAAAAATGTGTCTCCGCTGGGTACAGTGGCTCATGCCTGTGATACTAGCACCCTTGGGAAGCTGAGCTTGGTGGACTGCTTGAGCCCAGGAATTCAAGACCAGCCTGGGCAACATGGTGAAACCTCATCTCTACAAAAAATACAAAAATGTGCTGAGTGTGGTGGTGTGCACCTCTCGTCCCACCTACTGGGGAGGCTGATGTGGGAGGATCACTTGAACCCAGTAGGTCGAGGCTTGCAAGCCGTGATCGCACTGCTGTACTCCAAACTGGGTGACACAGTGAGATCCTGTCTCAAAGAAAAATAAAAGAAAAAGAAATGTGTCTTGTAGACTTACAAGATGAAATCTTTGAGAATCAAGCTTGTAAAGGGAGAAAATTTTCTAATTCTTTGAAGTTATGAAGTATATCTGAAATATTTGATGTTTTGATCCTGTTCACTATTGATTTTTTTCCCTTTTACCTTTCAGATTGATTACACAGTACCTACCATTATAGCAGAGGAAATGAGTTATATGTAGTAAGTTCTGATTTATAACTTTTTATTATCAAGTAATGAAATGTATAAAATAAGGTATTAAGAATATACATATTTTTTAATTTCCATAATCAGTCAAAAAGAGTACATTATGCAGTATTCTGGTTTCTGGTCCTCTCTCTTCTTTTTCAACATATATAATATTCATGTATATATACACATAAAATTTGTTTTTTTTATTTCAGAATTAGGGTCATATATACCATGTCACTTTATTTTTAGTAACTATGTTAACTATGTTACTATGTTAAACTTAGTTACTATATTAAAATAATTATAAATTTTCATCATCTTTTGAAAGCTTAGATATAGAATTTTAGGGTAAATAACCTAGTTATCAAAATTTCAGAAGATGAGCAAAATATGTAAGTAATTTATAGCCTGCATTTAAACAACCCTGCAACTGCTGTGGTGTGAATACATACATGTTTTTCTAGTAAGAAGGCATGAATATATCAGTCATTGTTTGAAGTATAGAAAATGCTCAACCAATAAATGCTTATTATATATTCTTAAGTAGCATCTGTTAGCTTTAATATAGGAAGGAGAATTTATATTTATAATTTATAATGTAATAACTTGTATTCACGTTTTAATTTCTTTTAACAGTGATTTCTGTACTCTGATATCCATCAAAGTGCATAACATAGTACTCATGATGCAGTAAGTACGAATCTTTTTTGAAAGAGATTTTTCTTGTCAAAATTCTAGATTTATAACATTGGCTTATAATATACACAACATCTTTATAAATGCCACCTCAGTTGGGTTTTAAGCCTTACAAGAGTGCTGTGAGGTTGAGTAAATATCACCCACTTTAAAAATCAGGAAATGGTTGGTCACAGAAGTAGTGAAAGACTACATGACTGCTAAATAGTGAATCTGGATGTCACAAGAGTTCAGGAAAATGGAAAGGATATGGTGAACTGAGCCGCACATCCAATTCCTTACTCCCTTGATAAATAGTCATTAACAGTAATAAGAAGTAGTAATATTATTGGTTTGTAAATTGGGTGTTATCTAAGCCAATAAAACATTGTTGGTTACAGGTTTGGTGTTTTGACCATTAGCTGACATTTGATTAACCTTTTTTTCTATGATAAGAGAACCATGGTCACTTTTAAGCATATAATAAACTTTTATATTTTTAACGGAAGATAATTGTCTTAAAATATTACATTTATTATGTGTAATTATATCGACAGGGTTCACTCAGCTATCCATTTTTGTTGTCTGTTGGGGAAATGTTCCTTAAGAGGACTGTGTGCACAATATTAAATTATCATTAATCAAATATTCTCTTCTAGGAGATAATTTTTATATGTAAAAGTAGTCTCATTATGGAAAAACTTCTAATATAACTATTAAATGTCTCTCCCCACTTACATTATTTTTAGAGTTACTGTGACAACAACATACTTTGGCCACTCTGAACAGATATCCCAGGAGAGGTATCAGTATGTCGACTGTGGAAGAAACACAACTTATCAGTTAGGGCAGTCTGAATATTTAAATGTACTTCAGCCACAACAGTAAAAACTGGAAGAGATGGATTTAAAGAAGAAATATCTATTGATATTTCCTACACTCTCAGTGAAGAGGTATTTCCTAATAGGAGATCTTAAATTGAACCAACCTAAAGTTTACACTTCTATTTTAAGAGTACAGTTAAAAGTATGTGGACCTGCAGTTCTTGTAACTCTCCACTCTGTGTTAATGATGTATTTGTACTAGAATCTTTTACTTGAATCTAAATTTACTGTTTGACTTCCTTCTCCAGCCTATCCCCTGCAGGGAAAAGCTGATACTTCCCCTATAGTACAATAAATAATTATTTAAAAGTCATCGCTCCAGTCACTACCGAAAACATAATTTTGGTGATAAACATAATTTGAGAAACTTAATTTCTGAATGTTTTTATAGAAAATTACTTAAAGTCTATTATTCATGGAAGACTTTTAAATAACCTTTTTTCCTGTTTTATAAATTCCCATTGTTATATGGTAGTATTTCAGCTACACAATATTTTAGCTTTCAGCTAAACATTTATAGCTTTTCATTTGTTGACGCTGTAATCATCTGCATGTTTTTGTTACTTGCTTCACGTTAGTGATTGCCTAACACTTGTAAGCCAAAATAATCTTTGCAAAATTCCATACCTAAAATTTTGAAAGTCCCTGATGTTTTCACACGTCTTTCTGTATTATAGTTTTGTGAAATCTTTGTGTGATCTTCAAACATTATCATTTAATGTACAATACTGTAAATAAACTGTGCATGGCTTTTGTACAGCTTTAGTAAATGTCAAATAAAGTGGTACAGATTCATTAAAACAAGTTTCTCGTAAAAATACAATAAATAGGAAAACGAAATTCAGAAACCCATAGATTGGGAATAGGTTCCAATTACATGTTGGATCTGTCATAAAATAAATTGGGAATATTTTGATGCTCCATTTTTTTTATGTTGCTTTTCATGCTAGAGAATGGTGTATACATATTTTCCAACTGTTAGGTACCCAGTTATCAATTTTATCAATGTTTTACAGAAGGAAACTTTTTTTTGATAGATATTGTTCAAGAAATCCTATCATTAAATGATGGTGGCTATATCAAAATAAAACTTATTTAGAAATTTAATCACTTTGCACATCACTTGGAATATGATGCCTCTAGTAGTTACTTTTTTATAGTTTTCTACTTTTAGTTTTAATTTTATTTAAAATTGTTTTCAAATATAGATTATTGACTTACTTTGCTGTTTTGTATTTTCAATATCATTTTTCATTTAATTTTTTTTGTTTTTTCACTTACCAAGTTCTAGGGACATTTAAAATATGTATCATTAAGTGTAGGAGTGATGATACCAAAAAATGTAGGTGGGTTGAGATTAATTTCATTCTGTTTTCTCGTGACAGAAATCAGGTTTCCCTTTCCCCATCCCCTAAGTGCCTAACTTAGGTCTGAAACAGCCTGTTTATTAGTCTGACTCTCTCAAGCGTAAAACGTAAGCTTTATTTGTTTAATTCTGCCTTTAAACACACTCAGGTTTCCCCTTAATTTTCATATTATTTTCTCCAAGTTTTCCTGAGTGAATATCTTAAATTCGTTGAATGTGCTTTTTCTTTCTTTCTTTTTTTTTTTTTTAAACACTAGTCTTCCCTTAATTCATTGCTAACTCAAGCCATCCTTGCTATTAAACCCAAATCAGTCCTTTAAGTTCATTATGGCCTTTCTAGTAAAAAAACAACAACAACAACAAAATCCTTCATTTTCATTTTTCTTCTATATTTTCTGACTACTACTGCGTACTTCTTTAATACATTGATTCTGTTTGGTTTTTTTGTTTGTTTGTTTTGTTTTGTTTTGTTTTGTTTTGTTTTGTTTTGAGACGGAGTATGGCTCTGTCACCCAGGCTGGAGTGCAGTGGCCGGATCTCAGCTCACTGCAAGCTCCGCCTCCCGGGTTCACGCCATTCTCCTGGCTCAGCCTCCTGAGTAGCTGGGACTACAGGTGCCCGCCACCTCGCCCGGCTAGTTTTTTGTATTTTTTTTTAGTAGAGACGGGGTTTCATCGTGTTAGCCAGGATGGTCTCGATCTCCTGACCTCGTGATCCGCCCGTCTCGGCCTCCCAAAGTGCTGGGATTACAGGCTTGAGCCACCGCGCCCGGCCTCTGTTTGTATTTTTTATATCATTCTCATTTTCTCATTTGACATGATCTATGTCTATATATGATATAGGTCCCCTTTTGTCTCAACATTTTTAATTATGTGACTTCAAAAATCACCTGTATCTCTAGTAGGGCTTCCAAATCTGCTTCTCCATATGTGGCCAGTCACTTGTTTGCTTTCATATTTAGCTAGTGAGCTACACATTTACTAAAATGTGTAAATTTTACACATTTAGTGACTGTGCAAAATCAAAAAAATGTTAAAAGACATTTTATCATATCCTTTCTATTATGTTCCCACCCTGTCTTCATGTCCCATTTACTTCATTATCACCATTCATTTAAAATTATCTTTTAGATATGCTCATACAAAAATCAATCCTTGTTTTCTTGCTTGTGTCTTTTAACCTTAGAAAATTTCTTGCTTATGGCTTTTAACCTTGGAAAATTACATTGTGTAAATTAAACAGATTTTTCTGATGATCTGTGCTTCTTATATCCTATTAGAGTACATGCATAGTATCTCCTGAAAAGGATGGAAAGTAGAAGAAACATTTGCTTTTAAGTCACTTAATTTTGAATCTTTTTTCATTTTTTGAATTATTTATTTTTTTTTTTTTACTACATCTAGTTTCACTGGAGTTTGAGTCAGAAAAAAACAAGAATTTGCAACAAGTAAAAAAGATAGAAGAGAAATTAAGATGGCATGTGACTACTTTCAGAGAGAGTTAAGTAACTGTCAGAATAAGCCTGGAACAAAACAGGCTGTCAATTAATAAAACTACTAACACACATTCAGGTGAAGCAGAAGTATAGCCATAAAACATCCAGAAAGAGTGAATGAGGCTTTTAGCTTTTCTTAGGTCAGTGTCCAGTGTGCTTTTTCCCATGGGAATAGGATAGGTATTAATACACTTTTCTAAACTGCTCTCAGACCTTATCCAGAGGACATGGTAAAGATATGTTACAGAAATTTTTCTGATACTTCCTGTAACTTTCTTTTAAGTTACACCCTAGTAGACTGGCCATTCTAATAAAATCCAGTACTATAACAAACGTCTGTATGTTGATAGCACATTGGCCCTTTTTAGAGTTCTTTCCTATGTTTTTCTTATATGATTTCCCACAGTTCCATGAGTCCAACAAAGGAGAGTAATAGGCTCCTTATCTTTTAGAAGGGGAAGGAAAGGCATGGAGAAGTTGAGGGACTGGCTGAAGATCCCATACTTAACTAAGTAGTATAATTGGAGCCAGACCAAGTCTCTCTGTCTCCCATATCTGTGTTCTGTCGTTTAAAATATATATTGGAAATCCCTGCTGACTCAGATTGGTATGATTAAAAATGAGAGGAAAGTTCAAATAGTAGTGACAATCAAACTAATACTGCTGGACTAAGATTTTGGTAGCATCTAAAATGTTTTAAGTGGAGAATGAACACTTATAAAATGCTTTAGAACATAATCTTTAGCTTAATTTTCTGTTAAAATTTAGTACCCCTTCATCATTCCAATAAAGACTGATCCATTGTCTAAGGAAATTATTTATAAATAAGAGATTAATGTATTTGAGATTTGAAATAAGAATAGTGTGAAAATATTAGATACCACATAAATTGTTTGAAATTACTAAATAACCATCTTAAGTATGGGAACATTTAAATGGCTCTATTTTGTGTACAGTTTTCCTGTGCCTTTTTTGTTAGGCCAATGAAGCAATTATTTTCTCTAAGAAAATGACAATAAAATATAGCACACTTCAGATTGTCTGATTTACAGTTTGGAAAGGACACTGCAATGTTCAAATAGGTAGGAGACCATCAAAAACACAATTAAAATAATGTGTTAGGAGACTTGAAACTTTAGTCCAATAAATCCTTCATGGTTCTTAGCCTTATTATTGTGATATAATTCTAGATATTTTCTTGGAGGTCATGTGCCCAACTCTCCCCCACCCCATTTTGTTTGTCTTTAAAGTTCTTAGAATAAACAGTTATTTATATAATAATTATATTTTATTTAAGAAAATAATTTGTTAGATACTTTTTAAGAGATGTAAATTTTTAAATTTACAAATACATATGGGTCTTTGATAAGCAATATGAATTGAATTTCAGGTTACTAGGGTTATAAGCAAAAGGTTGCTTACCATAATGTCATTAGGTCAGGATTTTTAGCTCACATCTGGAAGCAGCAACTACTTGACTCAAGTACATATAAAAGTAATTAGTTTTATTCTCTCTTTTTTATAAAATTGGGTTTCAGATAAGATGTTTATCTTACACTACTTTCTCTTAGGGAAAAATTTTACATGTTTGAGATGGTGGAGTAAAAAGACTATTAAACATTTCTTTTAAAAAATTATTTTTACATTATAACAATATATTTATGATGTGTTTAGATCAAAAATTTAACTTCTGTGTCCCAGATCTACTTTCAAAGTGAAATTTTCATTTGTCAGCTGAAATTTCTGACTAGAACTAACATTCGTGTATTTTTGTGCTTAGTCAGAATACAAATTTCACAGTGAATTTTTGAAGTTTGTCCTTAAATTGGATAAAATCAAGTGATTAAAGTTACTAAAGAGAGAAAAATGGTAATTTCCATTTTTAAAACTAATTTGGTTGTGTTTATAGTTACTCGTACAAGTATTTATCACAGACTCTAAATTGAAAAATATAGTATGATCTATATTTGACCCTAAAATTGTTCCATAAATTAACAAAGATATGGCAAATTTTTCATAACTAAATCTAAGTCTTCTAAAAGGAAGCTGTTACCCTTCTGTTTTTAATTACATTAATTGAAATGTGTTTAAGAGATGATTTCAGCATATTTTGTATATTAAAAAAAAAAAAGGATTAGTATTGGGCCAATGGCCAAAAGGTAATATTACTACCATGTAGATTGTTATAGTTCAAATTGTCCCACTTCCCCCAGAATTTTAGAAACTAGAATTCTGGGAGATACTGTATCAGCTGTAGTTGGGTAATTCCAAGTGCTGATAGTACTATTCATCTTTTTTATTACTGTGTCAGATGAAACAAATGCCAAGTTGCAAAAGATGCAGATTTTTATTATATAATGGTTTTAGGCGTAAATTATTAACAAGCCATGCCTTGTATGTTTCATCTTATATTTTTCTTTAGAACTAAACTATAATAGATTTTGGAAAACGATTTGATGTGCTTGCTCACTTGATTCACTTGGTCAGATATTTGAATGATGGTATTACCTAGATTCTAATCCTTGATTCTAGTTATATAATAAATAATAATATAGAATGTGAAAATATGTTTGGGCACTTACTGTTTATATTATGTAGTAGCCTCCATCATGATACACTACATTTATGAATTGAGCAGTTCTGTAATTGTAATTATTATTGCTGTTCATGTAACAAAACATGCTTATGATAGTAGCAAACAAATAGAAATGCCCCCAAAATGCTATTTTTTTAATTCAGTTGTAACTATTACTCTTGTAGTTGTGTATGACACAATAAAATTTGTAAAAAAAAATTTAGCATGAAAAATAAAATTTGTATCACTCATGTATTTTGGCTATGCTTTTGAAATTTCCTTGACATAAACAAATCAGTGTAGATATTGAAAATCTTTTACCTTTAATCTTTTTCATCCTTATAGTCCTTACCTGAACTCCACTTTAGCATTCTCTTTGATTTCTTTCATTCATTTAACTTCCAATCAGTGCTCAAGCTTTATCCCTTCTACCTCTGTAATGTCTCTGGAATTTATCTCATACATGAAATTTCCCTTGATATTATGGACGTACCTTGGAGATACTACAGGTTTGGTTCCACCCCATATCGATCAAGTGATGTAATAAAGCAAGTTACACACCTATTTTTGGTTTTCCAGTGCATATGAAAGTTAGGTTTACATCATACTATAGTCTATTAAGTGTACAATAGCATTATGTCAAAAAACACAATATACATGCCTTAATAAAAAAAAATAGTCTCTGTGCAGTGGCTCCCACCTGTAATCCCAGCACTTTCAGAGGCCAAGGTGGGAGGATCACCAGAGCCCAGAAGTTCAAGACCAAACTGGTCAACATGGCGAGACCCTATATAAAATACACACACACACACACACACACACACACACACATTATTGCTAAAAAATGTTAACAATCATCTGAACGTACAGAAGTTTGTACTCCTTTTGCTGGCAGAGGATCTTGTCTGGATGTCGTTTGCTGACATCCATGTAGTGGTTACTAAAGTTGGAGTGGCTATGGCAATTTCTTAAGACAGCAATGAAGTTTATCACATCTATTGCCTTGTCCTTTCATGAAAGATTTCTCTAGCATGTGATGCTGTTTTGATAGCATTTTACCAATGATACCTTTTTTCAAAATTGGAGCCAGTCCTCTCAAACTCTGCCACTGCTTTATCAACCATGTCAACCATGTTTAAATAATTTTCTAAGTTCTTTATTGTCATTTCAGCAATGGTCTCAGCATCTTCACCAGGAGTAGATTCCAACTCAAGAAACCACTTTCTTTGCTCATTCATAAGAAAATTCCTCATCTGTTCAAGTTTCGTCATCAAGTTGTAGCAATTCAGTCACATCTACAGATTCCATTGCTAAATTTTAGTTCCTTTGCTATTTCCACATCTGCTGTGACTTCCTTCACTGAAGTCATGAACTTTGAGGGCAAAATTATCCATGAGAGTTGAAGTCAACTTCTTTCAAACTCCTGTTAATATTCATATTTAGACCTCCTCCCCTGAATCACAAATGTTCTTAATGGCATCTAGAATGGCAAATCTTTTCTGGAAGGTTTCAATTTACTTTGTCCAGATCCATCAGAGGAATCACTACCTATGAAGCTATGGTCTTACAAAATGTATTTCTTATATAGTAAGATTCAAAAGTCAAATTTACTCCCTGATCCATGGCTGCAGAATGCATGTTGTGTTAAGAGGCATGAAAACAACATTGAATCTACTTGTACATCATCAGAGTTGTTGGGTGAGTAGTGATATTTTGAAAGGAATTCTTTTTTCCAAGGAGTAGGTCTCAACAATGGGCTTAAAATATTCAGCAAACCGTGTTGTAAACAGATGTGCTATTATCCAGACTGTTCCATTTATTGAACACAGGCAGAGTAGGTAAAAGTTTTAAGGGTCCCAGGATTTTCAGGATGGCAAATGAGCATTGGCTTCAACTTAAAGTCACCGGCTACATTCACCACTAAAGAGACTCAGTCTGTCCTTTAAAACTTTAAAGGCAAGCACTAACTTTTCTTTAGCTATGAAAGTTTTAGATGGCACCTTTTTGTAAAAGAAGGTTGTTTTATCTAAATTGAAAATATGTTGTTTAGTGTAACCACTTTCATCAGTGATCTTGGCTAGATATTCTGGATAACACTGCAGGTTCTCCATCAGCACCTACTGCTTCACCTTGCACTTTTATATTATGGAAACAACTTATTTCCTTAAACATCATTAACCAACCTCTTGGTAGCTTCCAACTTTTCTTCGATAGCTTCCTCGTCTCTCTCAGCCTTCATAGAATTGAAGCGTGTTAGGGCTTCGGTCAGATTAGGCTTTCACTTAAGGCAATGTTGTGGCTGGTTTGATCTATCCAGATCACTAAAACATTCCCATATCAGCAATAAGGCTGTTTCATTTTCTTACTATTCATGTTTTCTGGAACACTTTTCAATTACTTCTAGTAAGGAAATAGCACTTTTAATTTCATTCAAGAACTTTTCCTTTGCATTCACAACTTGTGCAAGAGACCTAGCTTTCAGCCTATCGTGGCTTTCCAAGATAGTCCTTTGTGAGAAATGCTTGATCACTAGGTGTAGTTATTTCTAGCTTTTAATTGAAAGTGAGAGATACGTGACTCTTCCTTTTACCTGAAGATTTAGAGGCCATTGTAGGATTATTAATTGGCCTAATTTCAATGTTATTTTGTCTCAAGGAGAGAGGGATATGGGAACAGCTGGTTAGTACAGCAGTCCGGACACACACTTTTTTTTACTATGTTCACTGCCTTACATGGGTATGGTTCATGCTGTTTCCAAATACTTAAAAAACATAAAGATCACGGATTGCAGATCATTAAAATAGGTTTAATAATAATGGAACCTTTTGAAATATTGCAAAAATTACCAAAATGCACAGAAACATGAAGTGAGAACATGCTGTTGAAAAAATGGCCAAAATGCACAGAAACATGAAGTGAGAACATGCTGTTGAAAAAATGGCACTGATAGACTTGCTGGACACAGGATTGAAAGAAACCAATTTATCAAAACCACAATATCTGCAAAGCACAATAAGGTGATGCACAATAAAAAGAGGTATGTCTGCATTTCCTTCTTTTTTACTGAAAAAAGCCAAAGTTCTTACTCTGGTGTTAACCTTTCATTAGCTGGCTACAATCTCAGTTCACAATCATTTCTTACTGCCCTTCAACTATGTCCTGACCAAATAGAGTTCTTTCTCATTGGGAACAGTTCATTCCTTTATCCTTTTGCTCATTCCATTCCTTTTTTCTTAGAAAATTATTTGCCCATGTTTTTTATCCCCCAATTCACATGTCCAACTCCTCTCTACTTGTCTCCCTCCAAACTTACTCAAACACTTGGTGAATTTTTTCTGAATGTTTTTTCTGAACATTTACTTTTAAAGCAGTTGCCCAGTCACAAAGTTTGAACTCAAGTTTTTTTTTGTTTTGAACTCAAAACTTGTTTTAAACTTTTGTTTTCATCAACTTCTTTATTTAAACAATTTTTGTCAGCTTAGAGTTTGTGTTTTAATTACTCTTTAAAATAGTAATTATCAGGTAGTATGATTTGAAATTATATGGAATGTGCCCAAAATTATCTCTGAAGAATAATATGGAAAAATGAAAATTAAAAGATGTATTACCTGAATGTGCTCCTCCTAGCCAGTTTCTCAAGGAAAAAGAATCATTAACAAGTTTGTGAGGCTTTTTTTTCTGGTAGATTTCTGTTTCTTTGATCAATGGTTTTTTCAGAATTTTTTTAAGGTTGTGAAATACATATTTGTAAATAGCATCTTGTGTAGAATCTTGATATATGACAAAACAGCTGCTTTGATTTGAGAGCAGACCTGCAGACCCAGACTGCTCACCTTTCCAGGGACCCCTGAATCATTGGCCTAGAGGGTAGTGTACAGTCACTTCTTCAATGAGAACTTACTGAGTGTGATTCAACAAAATTGCTTTGGTTTATGGGTAAAACAATTTATAACTAGGCAAACGTAGGCTTAAATTTATATTTTATAAATAGCACTGAAAATGATAATAGACAAATGTAATTTCTGATTTTTAAGAAATTATTTTCCGTTTTAACATATATTTTAAATGTTTTGTCTTCAAAGGGAATCCTTAAAACATATATTGGAAACCATTGATTTCTTATTTTCATTTCATGAATTTCAGATTCATGAATGGAATATATTAATAGCATTTTTTAAGTTACCCCAAAAAGATGAAATACAAATAATTTTAATCCCAAATCTATTTCAGATACTTAACTCTTATTTTTTATACTTTAAGTTCTGGGATACATGTGCAGAACATGGTTTGTCACATAGCTATACACATGCCATGTTGGTTTACTGCACCCATCAACCTGTCATCTACATTAGGTATTTATCCTAATGCTATCCCTCCCCTAGCATTCCACCCCACGACAGGCCCCAGTGTGTGATGTTCCCCTCCCTGTGTCCATGTGTTCTCATTGTTCAGCTCCCACTTATGAGAACGTGTGATGTTTGGTTTTCCGTTCCTGTGTTAGTTTGTTGAGAATAATGGTTTCTAGCTTCATCAATGTCCCTGCAAAGGACATGAACTCACCTTTTTTTATGGCTGCATAGTATTCCATGGTGTATATGTGCTACATTTTATCTAGTCTATCATTGATGGGCATTTGAGTTGGTTCTGAGTCTTTACTATTGTGAACAGTGCTGCAATAAACATACATGTGCATGTGTCTTTATAGAAGAATGATTTATAATCCTTTGGGCATATACCCAGTAATGGGATTGCTGGGTCAGATGGTATTTCTGGTTCTAGATCTTTGAGGAATCACCACACTGTCTTCCACAATGGTTGAACTAATTTACACTCCCACCAACAGTGTGTAATTTCTCTACATTCTCTACAGCATCTGTTGTTTCCTGAGTTAATGATTGCCATTCTAACTGGTGTGAGATGGTATATCATTGTGGTTTTGATTTGCATTTCTCTAATGATCAGTGATGATGAGCTTTTTTTCATGTTTGTTGGCCGCATAAATATCTTCTTTTGAGAAGTGTAAGATACTTAATTCTTTAATTTAAAAAAATACCCTCCCCAAACTAACAAAATCAAATTTTCTGCCTTGTTAATAACTTGTTAACATTTTTTAATTTTAGAATAAATCTAAACAGAGACCCCATTCATATCCGTAACAACCTATGTAAAGTTAAGATTAAGGTTAAATCACATTTTTCACAGAGAGTGTTTTACTGACATACAAACTATGATCTGATATTATCTAATTGTGTCCTTACTGGATAACTTGTGTATTTTTCAAGTTAAAGGATTTCCTAAAAAATGCATTACCTGAATGTTTATGTCATGTGTCACACATACTTTCAAAACATAACCTTCTTCAACCAGTATCTTCCTTCCTAAAATACTGTTAATAGCTGGCTATTTTGTAAGCCTGTGTCTGGTTAAAAAAAAGAAATGAATATTTTCAATACTTATGAACCATAGAATTCTATATTCTTTTCATAACTTTTACCTTTTCCATAGGACCTATCACCATGTAAAATATTATACATATTTATACTGACTTATTTGTTTATTGTCTATGTACCTATACTAGAACATAGTAAACATGAGAACAGGGAATCTTGGTTATTAATTACTGCAGCACTCAGCTACTTATCACTCAAACATTTGTTCTTGAAAAGAACTTCAAATAACATCATTAAATTTTTATAGAATCTTTAAAAAAGCTTTAATATTTTCAAGGTTTTTTTATTTATATAAACATTGTTACTTCACTACTAGTGATTTTAATAGTGGCATTGTCACATGATTCAAAAAGAGGAGGCCAATACATTACCATTGTATTAAGAAGTCAGTTCAGGCTTAATATATGTGACTACTGTAGGTCAACCTCACATTTTAATGTATGAAGAAGATTGTATGAACGATCACATCAATTCATTTAAATAGTATGTATTTTGATACTAATTAAGTTTTAAGAAGAAATGTATCATTATCTTGAAAATAAAAGATAATTTGAAAAGCATGTCATGCTATTTATAACGGAAAATTTGTTCAGCTCACACAAAGCCATACATTGACATTTTTGTTTCTTAAACTTTGTGGCACTCTATAGTCTTTGAACTTATTTAATACCTGTTAAGAGATATAACAAACTGAAAAGTTATTTCAGGAGTGTTTAATGTGTTTAATGGAATGACGTTGATGTACTAAGTAATAGATAAAATGTTAAGAGCTTTCTCGGTGTCAGGCACTATAACAAGCATTCTTTAGGCATTATTTTGTATAATATGTACAGCCTTATGAGGTGGGTACTCTTATTGCTATTTTCCTTTTTACAGTTTAAAAACTGAGGCATAGTTCAACTTGGGGCTTTAACTTTGACTTGCTCTTTCAACCTAAAAGCTAACAACTTTGACTTGCTCTTTCAACCTAAAAGCTAACAACTTTGACTTGCTCTTTCAACCTAAAAGCTAACTCATTAACAATGTTGGGAAAATGGTACATTGTTTTATTTTTGCTCCACACTACTTAGGTTTTAACTTAGGCTGGCTTTTAACATCATAAGACTTATTAAAGGCAAAAGTATTATGTAAATAGTACCACAATATTCCCTTTATGAAATTATATTTTTCCAAGTATATTTAAAGATCTAATTATGACACTTAGAATTGCAAGAACTCAAAATGATGTGGTGATGGGTACCCAAAGTTTCAATCCAGTCAACTATAAGCAACAACTGTACACACAGCACTGTGTTTGGTTGTAGGGGATACAATGATGAAAGTATACAGTCTCAAACTCAAGACAGTTTAGTGGCCAAAAATACACTGTTTCATCACCTTTATCTCCTCTACACATTACCCTCTTCTTCTTCTATTCTTCATTATCTATTTCAGTACTACAATGGAGAACAGAGCAGCAGTACAACTGAGGGGCTGGGAGAATGTGATACAGGGTAAGGAAGATCATGAGGAGTCTAAACAGAGCTTTCTAGTCATTGTACAACAATGGGTTGGAGGCGTGCCAGCCCTCTGGTGGCCACGGGAGTCCTGGGGTGGCTGGTCATCTCAGACTGGGAGCTTCCTCGCTGGTTTGCCCTAATGGACTGAGCAAATGTTTTCTGTGAATGCCATGAGGACAAATGTTGGGAAGCCCTGTCCTCTAAGGAGGTGATAAAACAATTTCTCTTTGTTAATCCTATTAACTCTGATAGAAAGTACTCTGTGACATATTTCCCAAGCTTTGATTGGAATAGACTATACTTTTACCTAATTTTTCAAGGCAAATCCGGGTTTTAACTTAGATCTGCTTTTACCCTTTTATGACTTATTGAAGGTATATAATTTTTAAAATATAAACATTTATCTTAATTCAAACAATAGTAAGATAAAACTGACTTGCCTGAATGGCCATCTTATATACCAGTTCTGAGTATACAGGCATACTGACTCACAAGAAAGCCAAAATGACTTTAGATAGAGTGCGTTTTTAAAGCAACATGATTTTAGGTGCTGGAAGCATTGTTCAAATACTCTTTTCACTTATCAGTTGTGGCAGTACAGTATTCAAGGACACTTGCTCTCAGTGGTAAGCATTTTTAGTTACTTTATCTAGAGCTGTAGATAAAATACTAGCAGCAAACTGCCACTTTAAATTTTTTTTACAAACTACCTATTTAAATTTTTAGACAGTTCATTCTTAAGAGTATTCCAGTTGAGTTGAAGAGACATTTACCCAGTCCAGTTGGCTATATCCAGAATTAACTGGGACTCAGAGTAGTGTAAATATAACAGACATATCTTTATTTTGAAAGTCTAAGTTATTTTGTGGCTGAAAATTTGAAACATTAAGGCAGCCCAGTAAACATTTCTGTTTATTCTTTTTATGAGCAGTATTTTCTATTTCATGCCATAGGTAATATAATCATCTGATTATTTGGCCCACTTGATTTTCAGCCTACTCACAAGTTTATGATCTTATGATTAAATTTTTTAAAAGACAAGACTAACACAAACTCACCCTCTGTAATTCAATCCGTTTATTTTAGAGATCAATTTTTAAACTTATTTTTGAGACAGGGTCTTGCTCTGTCACCTAGGCTGGAGTACAGTGACACGATCACAGCTTACTACAGCCTCAAACTCCCAGACTTGAGCGGTCCTCCCACTTCAGTTTCTCAAGTAGCTGGGACTACAGGTACATGCCACCATTCCTAGCTAATTTTATTTTATTTTATTGTTTTACTTTTTGTAGAGATGGGGTTTCACTATGTTGCCGAAGCTGGTCTCAAGCTCCAGGGCTCCAGTAATCCTCCTGTCTTAGCCTCCTAAAGTGCTTGGATTATAGGCATTAGCCACTGTGCCCAACCAGTTATCACTTTTAATCAAAGTGTCCAAGTAGGAATTTACACTTGAACTCAAAATTAATGCAAATAAACTGCGATTTTTTTTTAGATTAGAAAATATGTAAAAGATTTATATCAATCACTAATGGCAAATGTGTGGAAATGGTCTCAATTGTGTACTCTTTTGGTAGAAGGCTGACTATACCCTCACTGGAGAACAATTTTTCATTCTCTCTCCATTTCAAATATATGTGCCTCGACCAAACTCCTCTTTTTTTGGGAATTTTTTATCTGAAATATTTGCATGAATAAATAAGTAGGCATTTCAAATTTTAACATTAGATTCAACATATACTACAGTATATATTTTTCTTAACTCCGATTATTTTGTTTAAAAAAAAGGAATACCTCTACCCTAAAACAAGAAGAGGAATTTCCAATTGACTAGCAACTGAAAAAAGAAAAAGACAGGATTATATTAAAGGGAGAAGGTAATACATCGGACAACAGTATTCTAAAGGATGGAAACAAGAGGCTACATGCCTGTAAGGGTAGGGCTGGGAGGAAGAGAAGAGAGTCCATAGGAAATGTCACAGTGGGACCATCTCAGGGCCAAACAATAGGAGCTGTACCAAACAAAATAACTCCAAAATATAGAAAGCAAAAGGCGGTATTACAAACAGAAAATGGTAAGTAAACCATGTTAACAGGAGATCTACTTCTTCCTCTGAAACAAAAAGGTCAGAATATTGAAGATTTAGGTAAAAAATTTAATGATCTTTGATCCATTAGTTATGTATGGAGATGTTTAACCCAAACCAGAGAGTGCACATTCTTTTCAAATACACATACAATTTTGTCAGACCATTGCTGTATACAGTTATATTACTATAATATATCTTGCTAACATATGTTAATATAAATATATATACTAATATAAACTATATTACTATACACTGTTACATAAGTCACTTCTACTCACTTGAATGCAATCCAACTAGGAATAATAACATTTTATAAAGCTAGAAATTTAAAAGGTTTGTAACTCAAGACAAAGAGGACATTAAAATGGAGATCATTTACAACTAATTCCGGTCATTACATTTCAAAAACTTCAGATATAGCCAAGTGACAGACAGGAAAAATTATAGCCTAAAATGCATTAGTTAGAAAATGAGAGAGAATGAAAATATTTAATCTATATTTTCAACTCACAAAACTAGAAAAATTTTTTTAAAAGCCACAAAATTGTCCCACAAAAAAGAAAATTGTCCCACAGCAAAACCTGACAACAGATAAAAGCCTATAATAATAAAACAAATATTTCTAAATTTCGATTCTAAAAATCAGGACTTCTTTTTCTAGCATTGTGGTGGAACAGGTGTCTAGAAAGACCTTCTCAGCATAGAAACCCTAAAAACACTAGAAAAATAATTCAAAATAAGCACACAGCTAGGCTGGCGAGAGAGAGAAACCTCTGAAGACCGTAAATCACTTAGATTCGAATGACCAAGACGGTTACATATCAAAGAAAGTATGTTGTGTATCACAGCCAAAAGACCACAAACACAAAAAAATAAATTATTCATACTTTCGCAAAAATGGTGAAGGTGGGAGAATGAACAGGTGACAATAAAATTAAATAAACCCCAGACAGTTCCAAAGCCTCATTCAATTTCAGCATACAGTTTAAAGCCTAGGCTCTTCACGGGATAGAGAGTCCTTTCTATGAGGTCCAGAATTAGCTTCTCATTTTCTGGTGACCTATGTGCTAATGAACATCTGTTTTCTCTCAGCATAAGCAAATAAAGATGGCTGCAATAATGCTGCCATGTAACAGGGGAGAGATGGGAATTACACAAAATTACTACTGCATGGCACATATCAAGTATTACTGGGCCAGAACTGCATGGAATCCTTACCCTAGAAGTGAATTGTGTTCTTTGTTTAGTCAAGTTGACAGTTCTAGTTCCACTCTCTGGGAAAGTCTCACTTTATTGTTCTCCACAGTTCCATCTGAGAGGATTTCTGGGTAGGGAATGGGTGGCCACAGATACGGATTATAAGGATAAAGAATGGGAAGGAAGAAAGGGCGCCTCCTTTGTTTACACATATGGTATTTCAAGAGAAACAACTGAAAAACTATTCAAACTGTTCATAAAGTATCTCAATTAAGTATTAGCACACAAAAGTAACTTTCCGATATTACATTAGTAACCAATAATAAAATACCAAAAAGTTCACTATAGTAGCAGTGGTAAAGTATTTCAAAATAAAACAGATAACAAATGCATATAAATGTATATAACTTATAGAGAAATAAATAAGAGTCAACTGTGAAATATAAAAGATGTGAATAGAGAAATAGACTGGTATAGACTGAATATATCCCTCCAAAATTCGTATGTTGAAACCCTAACCCCAATGTGATACATTAGGATGTGGGGCTCTTGGCGGGTGATTAGATCATAAGGTCAGAGCTCTCTGAAATGGGATTAGTGCCCTCATAAAAGAGACTGCAGAGAGTTCCCTCATCCCTTCTGACATGTGAGGCCTCAACAAGAAGATGGCGGGCTATGAACCAGGAAGCATGTCCTCAGTAGACACCAGATCTGCCAGTTCTTTGATGTGGAACTTCTCAGCCTCCAGAATTGTGAGAAATAAATGCTTGTTGTGTTATAAACCATTGAGTTTATGGTACTTTATTATCACAGCGCAAGCTAAGACATATACCTTGATTATGGATGAGAACATTCAATACAGTAGTCTCTTCCCAAAACAGACTTATACATTCAGTGGTATCCCAATAAAAATTCTAACAAAAAAATTTTATGGAAATGTATGACAAGCTGATTCTAAAACTTTGAGGAATAAGGTGCAAGACTAGCCAGAAATTTTTGAAAAATAAGCCAAAATTATAGTTTTGCAATACAAGGTACTAGATCATATTTTAAAGCTATAGAAATCAAAACAGCCCATTATTGACCAAGAAATAGAAAAATAGGTTTTAGGGACTGAATACAGATTTATAAACCATCTCATTACTTTAAAATTGGCCTTTAAAACTTAAATCCCTTCATAAGAATTTTGGAGGGATATATTCAGTCTATACCTTTAAAAATACATACTATTTAATAAATAGTATCAGAATTCACTATTCATTTGGCAGAAAAAGTTAAATTTATGCCTCACATTTTTAATAAAATCAAATCTCAAGAGATTTATTATCTAAATTTGGGGTCAGACACTTCAACTCATGAGCTGACTGCCCATTTTTGTAAATAAAGTTTTATTAGAACACAATCACACCCATTTGTTTATGTATTGTATATTGCACCTTTCATGCAACAGCAGCAGAGCTGAATTGTAACACAATGAAGACCATATGTACTGCAAATCCTAAAGTATTTACTCTTTGGCCCTTTAAGAAAAAACTTGTCCAACACTTGATGTGCTCATTAAAGAATTACCATACGGCATTTTTAAAGGGGTAGAGAAAATAACAAGGAATTTTTTATGACCTTTGAATATACTAGTTGTTATTAGTTATGGTGGGCTAACTACTATATCAAATAATCCTGGCATCAGTGGTTTATCACAGAAAAAGTTTACTTCTCACATGTGTCCTGGTCCTAAGCTGATTGTTTTGTTGCATCGTACTCTCTTAGGGGTGCAAGATTTTACCATTTCTTAAGACCATGAAGCCCTGGCCTACCTCCTCTGCTTCTTTTTAGCTAAAAAGAGAGGAAAAGAGAGAGTGAAGGATCTTGTGGGAGGATTTTTAGGTTCCATTTCCAAACTAGCACACACCATTTCTGCCCACATTCCACTGGAAAAAGCTCAAACATCTCCAGCAAACTACCTAAAAAGCTAGGCAGTTAATCACATAATGGACCCAAGAACTCTGCTCCGTATACAGCCAATCTTAGGACCAACTGCTAGAATTATATTGGCTAGCCACTGACAAGCTCAACAATATGTACAGCTGAAGAAATAACAAGACCATAGGTCCATGCCAGAATGAAGAGTCAGATGGGCACAATATGATCCAAGTACTAGTTAGGACACGAAGAAAGATGAGGAGTAAATCTGTGGCAGAGAGAAGAAATAGATAAAATATCTGAAATAATAATAATAGCCTGAATTTTTCCTAAGCAGGAGAAAGTTCTCAAATTGAAAGGACCCAGAGTATCCGAAAATATTAAAAACAAACAACAAAAACCAATTCTTCCAAGTCTTTCCTAGGAGGAGGTTTATAAGGGAAGATTATGGGGAATAGATGTCCCTTAGTGTGGATAAAGCCTCAATCACATTTTTATCCAGTTTTTCCATTCTTCTTTTTCCAGTTTTCCTTCCCACCACCTAACATGAACAGAAGTTCTTGTTTGAAACCCAGGAAGGAGGAATGAAACCAAGAGAATTTAATTATAGAACCAGTAAGATTGATTGTCTATGTGTGTATGTATGTATGTATGTATTTCAAGGACTTGGCTTACATGATTGTATAAGCAGGTTCATAAGAGAGACAATCAGGAAAGGACAACCATAAATGACTTAAACTCAACAGGCACAGATTGAACTGCTGTTTATAGCTGGAGTTTCTGCTCCTGAGAAAATCTTGGCCCAGCTTTTAAGACCTTTTAACAGATTCAGTCAGGCCCACCGAGATTATCCAGTATTATGTTTCTTCCTTAAAATCAACTGATTTGGGGCTTTGGTTACATTTTTAATATACCTTCATGTAATACTCAAATTAATGTTCAATTAAATAACTGGGGACTGTAGCCTAGTCAAGTTGATCCAGTAATGAAGCCATCACAAACTATAAATTGTCAGTTTGGTACCCATTTATACTTCCTTAAACCATATTTAATATCTAAATATATATCATATTAAAATTAAATTTCCATATAACATGATAGACAACTTCTCCTATAACTTAATTACTGAGATATAAATTTAATTATTAACACATCTTCTGTAGATGATAAGAAGACAACATAGGAAAGAAAAAAATACGTGATACACACATCCACATGAAGTCTATCCTCATTATTTGTGGAGGACAAATTTGCTAATTAGCCTTTTTGCTAATATTTGTTTGCTACCCTCAAATCAAGACTTCCATTGCTTCTTGAGTCATTTTGAATATAAGCAGAGTGAAACAATTTGCACCCAAACTGGCTGGAAAAGATGCACCCAATAGATATGCAGGTTTCCAACTAAAGTGGCAAAAAGCAATGCTCTACCTTCTCATTTCAGCCTTCATCCATAAGTGAGTGTCGTTTTATCACAGTCTATTTAGTACCACATGTTTGTTCTTTGTGGGGGTGATTTTGCTGTTTAAAATGACCCCTAAGTGGGCCAATATTTAACATTCTTAAAGAAAAGAATTTTCAACCCAGAATTTCATATCTAGCCAAACTAAGCTTCATAAGCGAAGGATAAATAAAATCCTTCACAGACAAGCAAATGCTGAGAGATTTTGTTACCACCAAGCCTGCCCTACAAGGGTTCCTGAAGGACGCACTAAATATGAAACAGAAAAACCAGTACCAACCACAGCAAAAACATACCAAATAATAAAGACTATCGACATTATGAAGAAACTGCATCAACTAATGGGCAAAATAACCAGCTAGCATCATAATGACAGGATCAAAATCACACATAACAATATTAACCTTAAATGTAAATGGACTAAAATGCCCCAATTAAAAGGCACAGACCAGCAAATTGGATAAAGAGTCAAGACTCATTGGTATGCTATATTTAGGAGACCCATCTCACGTGCAAAGACACACATAGGCTCAAAATAAAGGGATGGAGAAATATTTACCAAACAAATGGAAAGCAAAAAAACAAAAACAAAAACAAAACAAAACAAAACAAAACAAAACCAGGGCTTGTAATCCTAGTCTCTGATAAAACAGACTTTAAACCAACAAAGATCTAAAATTACAAAGCAGGGCATTACATAATGGTAAAGGTATCAATGCAACAAGAACTAAGTGTCCTGTATATATATGCACCCAATACAGGAGAACTCAGATTCATACAGCAAGTTATTAGAGACCTACAAAGACATTTAGACTCCCACACAATAATAGTGGGGGACTTTAACACCCCACTGTCAATATCAGACAGATCAACAAGACAGAAGATTAACAAGGATATTCAAGGCTTGAACTCAGCTCTGGACCAGGCAGACCTAACAGACATCTACAGAATTCTCCACCTCAAATCAACAGAATATACATTCTTCTCAGCACCACACTGCACTTATTCTAAAATTGACCGCATAATTGGAAGCAAAACACTCCTCAGCAAATGCAAAGAACATAAATCATAACAAACAGTCTCTCAGATCACAGTTCAATCAAATTAGAACTCAGGATTAAGAAACTCACTCAAAACCATACAACTACATGGAAACTGAACAGCCTGCTCCTGAATGACTCCTGGGTAAATAAGAAAATTAAGGCAGAAATAAATAAGTTCTTTGAAACCAATGAGAACAAAGACACAACATACCAGAATCTCTGGGACACAGCTAATGCAGTGTTTAGAGGGAAATTTATAGCACTAAATACCCACAGGGGAAAGCAGGAAAGATCTAAAATTGACACCCTAACATCACAATTAAAAGAACTAGAGAAACAAGAGCAAACAAATTCAAAAACTGGCAGAAGACAAGAAATAACTAAGATCAGAGCAGAACTGAAGGAGATAGAGACATGAAAAACCCTTCAAAAAATCAATGAATCCAGGAGGTGGTTTTTTGAAACGATTAACAAAATAGACCACTAGCCAGAATAATAAAGAAGAAAACAGAGAAGAATCAAATAGATACAATAAAAAATGATAAAGGGGATATCACCACTGATTCCATGGAAATACAAACTACCATCAGAGAATACTATAAACACTTCTACTCAAATAAACTAGAAAATCTATAAGAAATGGATAAATTCCTGGACACATACACCCTCCCAAGACTAAACCAGCAAGAAGTTGAATTTCTGAAGAGACCAATAAAAAATTCTGACATTGAGGGAGTAATTAACAGCCTACCAACCAAAAAAAGCCCAGGACCAGACAAATTCACAGCCGAATTCTACTAGAGGTTCAAAGAGGAGTTGATACCATTCCTTCTGAAACTATTCCAAATAGAAAAAGAGGGACTCCTCCCCTAACTTGTTTTATGAGGTCAGCATCATCCTGATACCACAACCTGGCAGAGACACAACAAAAAAAGAAAATTTCAGGCCAATATCCCTGATGAACATCAATGCGAAAATCCTCAGTAAAATTCTGGCAAACTGAATCCAGCAGCACATCAAAAAGCTTATCCACCACGATCAAGTTGGCCTCATCCCTGGGATGCGAGGCTGGTTCAACATACACAAATCAATAAATGTAATCCATCACATAAACAGAACCAATGACAAAAACCACATGATTATCTCAATAGATACAGAAAAGGCCTCAGATAAAATAAACACCCCTTCATGCTAAAAATTCTCAATAAACTAAGTATTGATGGAATGTATCTCAAAATAGTAGGAGCTATTCATGACAAACCCACAGCCAATATTATACTGAGTGGGCAAAGGCTGGAAGCATTCCCTTTGAAAACTGGCACAAGACAAAGATGCCCTCTCACACCATTCCTATTCAAAATAGTATTGGAAGTTCTGGCCAAGGCAATCAGGCAAGAGAAAGAAATAAAGCACACTCAAATAGGAAGAGAGGGAGACAAATTATCTCTGTTTGCAGATGACATGATTGTATATTTAGAAAACCCCATAATCTCAGCCCAAAATCTCCTTAAGTTGATAAGCAACTTCAGCAAAGTCTCAGGATACAAAATCAATGTGCAAAAATCACAAACATTCCTCTGCACCAATAATAGACAAAAAGGAGCCAAATCATGAGTGAACTCCCATTCATAATTGCTACAAAGAGAATAAAATACCTAGGAATCCAACTTACAAGGGATGTAAAGGACCCCTTCAAGGAGAACTACAAACCACTGCTCAAAGAAATAAGAGAGGACACAAACAAATGGAAAAACATTGCATGCTCATGTATAGGAAGAATCAATGTCATGAAAGTGGCCATACTGCCCAAAGTAATTTATAGATTCAATGCTATCCCCATTAAGCTACCATTGACTTTCTTCACAGAATTGGAAAAAAAACTAATTTAAATTCCATATAAAACCAAAAAAGAGCCCATATAGCCAAGACAGTGCTAAG
This sequence comes from Chlorocebus sabaeus, assembly GCF_047675955.1. Taxonomy (NCBI): domain Eukaryota; kingdom Metazoa; phylum Chordata; class Mammalia; order Primates; family Cercopithecidae; genus Chlorocebus; species Chlorocebus sabaeus. The sequence goes on along the minus strand of NC_132924.1, from coordinate 49,569,810 downwards.
GAAAAAGAAAAAAGCTGGAGGTATCATGCTACCTGACTTCAAACTATGCTACAAAGCTACAGTAACCAAAACAGCATGGTACTGGTACCTAAACAGATATATACACCAATGGAATAGAACAGGGACCTCAGAAATAACACCACACATCTAAAACCATCTGATCTTTGACAAACCTGACAAAAACAAGCAGTGGGGAAAGGATTCCCTATTTAATATATAGTGTTGGGAAAACTGGTTAGCCATATGTAGAAAACTGAAACTGGACCCCTTCTTTACACCTTATACAAAAATTAACTCAAGTTGGATTAAAGACTTAAACATAAGACCTAAAAATCATAAAAATCCTAGAAGAAAACCTAGGCAATACCATTCAGGACATAGGCATGGGCAAAGACTTCATGACTAAAACACCCAAAGCAATGGCAATGAAAGCTAAAATTGACAATGGGATCTAATTAAACTAAAGAGCTTCTGCACAGCAAAAGAAACTATCATCAGACTGAAGAGGCAACCTGCAGAATGGGAGAAAATTTTTGCAATCTACCCATCTGACAAATGGCTAATATTCAGAATCTACAACTAACTTAAACAAATTTACAAGAAAAAAGAAAAACATCAAAAAATGGGCAAAGGACATGAACAGATACTTCTCAAAAGAAGATATTTATGCAGCCAACACACACATGAAAAAAATCACATCATCACTGGTCATTAGAGAAATGCAAGTAAAAACCACAATGAGATACCATCTCACGCCAGTTAGAATGGCAATCACCAAAAAGTCAGGAAACAAGAGATGCTGGAGAGCATGTGGAGAAATAGGAATGCTTTTACATCATTGGTTGGAGTGTAAATTAGTTCAACCATTGTGGAAGGCAGTGTGGCGATTCCTCAAGGATCTAGAATCAGAGAAATACCATTTGACCCAGCAATCCCATTACTGGGTATATACCCAAAAGATTATAAATCATTCTACTATAAAGATACATGCACATGTATTTTTATTGCAGCACTATTCACAATAGCAAAGACTTGGAACAAATCCTAATGTCCATCAATGATAGACTGGATAAAGAAAATGTGGCACATATACACCATGGAATACTGTGCAGCCATAAAAAAAGATGAGTTAATGTCCTTTGCAGGGACATGGATGAAGCTGGAAACCATCATTCTCAACAAACTAACACAGGAACAGAAAACCAAACACCACATGTTCTCACTCAGAAGTGGGAGAACACATGGACACAGGGAGGGGAACATCACACACCAGGGTCTGTCGCAAGTGGTGGGCTAGGGTTGGGATAGCATTAGTAGAAATACCTAATGTAGATGATGGGTTGATAGGTGCAGCAAACCACCATGACACATGTATACCTATGTAACAAAACTGCATGTTCTGCACATGTATCCCAGAACTTAAAGTATATTAATAAAAAAAAGACTCCTAGGCACGATGCTCAAGTACTCTCTAGTGTTCCTAAGTACGAGACTGTGCTATGCCTTTAGAGAAGATATGTGTGCTTGAAAGGCTTCATTCAAGCATAAGTTATATGGGGAAAAGTAGTCCTGGTAATGTTCACTTCTCTGGTTTCAGCCTTATCAGATGTCAGCTGTGTCTCTACTTACCACCCCCATCCTTGCTTTTTGCTTTGTACTTTGTTTCTATTGTTGCATATGTTATTTCACCTGTATCATAAGTGAAATAACATCAATTAGCAATAATTTAGAAAAAATACTAGCAACATGTGTGACAAAGAGTTGTATTCTTTAAAACTGAAAAATCAATACAAGAAAAATGAGCCCTTTCATTTTTCAAAACAGTCTTTTCAGGTATAAAATCTCATCTGAGTTTAAATCAAAATTTCAATCTCCTTCTGAATTCAAAACTTAGCCACAGTTTAGGCCTTGGTGATGTTCACTTCTATATTTACCATGTAGGCAGTGTGTTTGTTTTGCATAGAGATATTTAATAAGTCATTTAAAGGTTAGGTTCCATAATCAGTTTTCTTTTATTCAATGCAAGAATACAACATTTCTATTATGAAATTATTTTTAATATGAAGATAGTTTAATGTTTTATTCTCCATGGTAGTAAATGATTTTTATGGAATAAGACTCTTATATATATTGGATAGACAATTGGAGATTATGGACATCAAGTTGATATTACTTTGTTAATCTTTACATGAAGTATACCCATTCAAACATACAAACAATGTAATGTAGGTGAATTATACTGACACTTTAAAGGTAATTATAGTGTTTAGATTTATGTAATCTCAAAGAACAAAGCAGCTACATGACTAACACATCAGCTGCCCTTTGCGTGAATGGTTTATGTATTAGTCATCTATCTACTTGGGACTCTCTTATGATTCTAATAGTACATTTCCTCACAAAGAAAATGTCACGACTTCCTTGGATGGAAACTTCTAGTTGTCTCACAAAATCTATTATCCTTTTCTTTCTTAGGGCCCTGTGTTTTAGGTGGGCCTATTGCCAATCAGTTAAAGATTACCTTTAGTAGCTTATCTTGTGGATAGATATGGCATACGATTAAATCTAGGTCAATAATATGCAAGCGGAAGCATAATATGAGACTCATGGGTAGTGATTAAAGAAAAAGGGCCTGCTCTTACGTCAATCGTCTTTTCTGTTGCCTGGAACCCAGACTTAATGATGGGATCTCTAACAGGTTTTTCAGACTATGAAGTAATTATAAACTTGGAAACAACACTGAAAGTGATGAAGCACATGATAGAATTCCCAGTCTTTATGACACAGTGAAGCCTCTCTACTGGTCTTAGATTTCTTAGCTTCAGATGTTTTTTAAGAAAGAGAAACTTCTATCACATTTAAGCAAATGTTATGTTTGACATTTCTGTTACATGCAGCTGGATCTGATAGAATCCTAAATTTTCTTTCAAAGAAGATTTATAATTTTTAAAATACACATGTGCTCAATATATATCTGATATTGGCAGCATGTCAAAGAGGACGACATGATCAACTTATTCTAATGTAGTTGATGGTATAAGTATAATGAATACTGAGAACCAACCACTGGATCTAGTCATGTGAGGATCATTGCTTGCTTTGAAAAGAACAGTTTTGAAACGACTGTTGACCAAAAAAAGGAGACATGAAAGGAGTCAAAACACATTTGAAGTAGGTTTAACAGAGAATGGGAAGAAAGGATTTGGAGAAGAGGATCTACACAAGTCATTTAAATAATTTTGTTGCAAAAGTGATAAAAGAGAAAGCAGCAGAGGAAATAGGATTAGAAGGTATGTTAGAAGAAAAAAAAGCATTGTTGCATGACTGTAGGTATGATCAAGGAAGAGAAGGAAATATTGCTAAAACACAGCCTAGACCAACTGGGAGGGATGTGATATAGAGCCCAGAGGAGCAATTACTTCAAATGGGAACATGGATGACTCATTTATAGGCCCCAGTGGAAAGGCAAAAGTTGTGAGTGGGGATGGTGGTAAGTCAGTAAAAGTAGTGGTGGAAGACTATGCCACTTATGTATTGCTACAGTTTTCAAGAAATACAGGAAGCAAGACCACTGGCTAAGAGTGATGATGGGGGAGATTTGGAGACTCGAGAAGAGTCGCTTAAGGGGATGCTTCTCAAACTTAAATACAGCATGCAGAAGAATCTCCTAGTATCTTGATAAAACTCAGATTCGTATTCAGTAGGTCTAGGATGGGGTCTGAGATCTGTATCTCTCAGAATATCTAGGTAATATCAATAGTGTTGGCCTATGGGCTACACATGGAGTAGCAAAGTTCTATGAGAAATGAGAAAGTTGAGTGAATCGGGAAAGTACTGAGTGCATAACAGCGTTAAGCATCTACTGGAGTTCATTGTTTTTAACTAAAAGTGAAACTAATCAGAATATTTGTGTGTTTTGTTCCAGTCACATTCAGCCTCATTTATTTAAGCCCAGAGTAGTTGGAAAACAGATTTAATCATAAATTTGGTTTTGTAAAGTGAAAATGATGAAGGAAGAGAGAGACGAATCAAGGGTGTGTGCACTGGAGAGTTTATAATCAGTAAATTTAAGCTGGGTTAGGAGTGAGAAGTGTTATGGAGTAACTCATGTGTTAAAGATCTAAACCCCAGTGCAATAGAATTTAGAGGTAAGGCCTAAGGGAGATAATTAGAGCTAGATGGGGTCATGTAAGTGGGTCCCTCATGATGAGATTAGTGGCCTTATAAATAGAGGATGAGAGAGACCCCTCCTGTCTTTACCAAAAAAAAATCTCAATGCACCCAGAAAAGATCTTTGCACTGAGGAAAGATCACATGAGGACACAGCAAGAAGGCAGCTGCCTGCAAACCAGGAAGAGAGAGCTGTCACCAAAACCTGAATTGGTTCGCACTCTTGATCTTGGACTTCTCAGCCACCGGGACCATGAGAAAATACATTTCGGTTGTTTAAGCCACCGCACTTTGTCATGGCAGCTTGAGCAGACTAGTAACGAAGGAGATGGAACAACAAGAAGATAAGGGTCAGCAAAAACAGATTCGTGAAAATGGTGATGTTGAAATTTTTGTGATGAAGAGACTAAATAATGAGATTATAGTTGGGGAGGATGCCAGGTACTAATAATGTCAAGGTCTAGGATATGACCATGGGAATGAGTGACTGAATTAGGGTGGAAGACAAGCTTTGGGGAAGAGAAACAGAGGCACCCACATTTTACAAGGACTATTCATGTTCTCATCAAAGACTGAAACAGAGAACAGAATGACAGTGAGTCAGGGGCGAAAGATTATAGTGACTGTTGTAACTGATGATACTTTCAAAGATACAAGTTTCAAAGAGACGAGGTAATAATGTGGTAGAAATTACAACAGTAGATACCTTTTGTTGAACGCCTTCTAATACAAGTTAAGCACTCTGTAGACATTGTGTTTGTTCACTCTCGCCTAAGCGCTAAAAGGCAGGTATATCATCACCATTTACAAATAAAGAATCTGAAGTTCAGAGAGGTTAATTAACTTTCCTAAGGTCACACAACTAGTAAGTGGATGTACTATGGTTTCAGAACCAATCAGTATGAATCTAAGGGCCCCATGATGGATAAGCTGCTTAAAGTTTTTTTTTCCTTAATAGTTTTTATATATCCAGAAGCAAAAGCAAGAAAACATTTTTTCAACAGTTTCATCTCCTCAAAAATAAACAGAAACTGGAGCTACAGCTAAAAGCCTCTTTCTTTCTTCTTGTTATTCAAACCACTCACTTCACACTACTTCATACACTTCAGTCTGTGACATGATACATAGTAGGTCTTCCAGACTTTAAAATTTAATGTCCCACACCTTTGTGATTTTTGTCGTTTCTACTTACTTCCTAAACCCAAATTCTATCTAATTTAGCTTTCTCCTAGGGAGTGATATCTATAATACCACAGTTTAGTGGGGAAATTATATTATTTTTCAATGCAGTGAAATAAAAAATTATTAAAGTATACTTATGTACAGAGAAAAATTAAATTCTATCCCACTGGTAGCAAGCATATTAAATTTGGGGAAATTCAGGGATGGAGGTTATGGCATTGGGCCAGAAGTCAAAAGGCCAGAGTTCTGGACTAGCTCTTCCACTTAGGGAGCTGCGCATTTGCAAAATATGTAGACTTTCAAAGCCTCTGTTCACTTGTCTCTGGAATGGATTTAGCACAATCCTGGCACATAGCATATTTTTCAATAAATATTAGCAAATATATCAATAATTTTCATGTCACCCACTGGTTACTTATTATCCCTCAAATATTTTGCCTCTTCTTTGTATCTCTGGAAGGAGATGAAATAGCCTCTCAACTATGTTTTCTAAAAGCTGGGTGTGCACTATTTCTGCTATGCTACAAGAAGTAGGTGAAACCAAATAACTCAAAAGAGACAATCCTAAGAAAAATGAGTTAATTTCATAAACCTGAGTTGTAATTCTCAGATGCAGAATATTAAAAAGCCAATACTTTTTGTTAAGAGCTTTCAGGACTCCAGGGGAAGCTTGATCTGTCTAATAAACTATAATGATAATAATCAAGTGTACCTCACAGGAGTACTAAGCTTTATTGACTCAATACTCGTGGAACCCTTTGAGCACCTCCAATGTTATGTAAGCATAAATGAATAAGTAGGGACATTACATACCATTGTTTTTTCTGCATTAAATTTATCTTGATAATTTCTTGCAATATCTTATAAGGTAGGCACTGTATGAGACTAATACATGAACAAAGATATGAAAGAAATAAAATATAATATATAGTAGTAGTTTCCAATGAAATAATTATACTCTTACATTAGTGAAAGAGAATGAGGTCATTATTGCACCTCTAAAAAGTCATTCCTCGATTGTAAAGAAGGCAAATGAGAATCTGGAATAGATACTTAAGATATAAATGTCTATAAAGAGTTTGAAAAAACACTTGTTAATCTTCTTTCCTATGGAAGAGACATCTAAGTTTTTAGATGCATTTTTTTCCACACTGAAGAAACTGTAATGATTCTTTCACTGTTTAAGTTATAACTTCATATAAATTTTATGCATTTTTATGTATCTTTCATCCTGCCTTTCCATCCTCTCCTCCATCACTAATATTATCTCTGTGCTATATTACTTTAATGTCCTAGTTTAAAAATAAATCCTCACAACCCTACATATGTTTATCATATTTTCCAAAACACATGACTGTAATTGTCATACTGTCCTGAATTTCAGTTGAGGTAGCTAAACATAGAATACAATGACCCAAGCAATCTCTTTAACAAACTTTGGTGTAATACCTGGATCTCCATCAATGAAAGAGTCATTTCTGTCAGAAAATATCAACCTTTAAAATCGAAAATCCCCTGAGAGAATTCTGCTGAGGAGACTGCTCTTCTCACCCTTACTTTTGTTCTTCTATCTAGCTGACATCATTTTCCTCAAGACAAAGGGAATTTGTAAGGGTGAGAGGAGGGGAAAGGTAATCGGTCATCTCTTCATGAGGAGAGTAATTCTGGGTGCAACAATCCTGTGCCAAGTTTTGAGCAGATTTCACTTCCTGAGACAGGACAGGGGATGTAGGGAGGTGGGAAGACATCAATACTAAATCCACATGCTTCCCATTCTTCCTTGGAGCAGACGAGATTGGCAATAAGCTGCAAAGTCACATGCCCAGTACCAAGATCATATTTCCATTCACTGAATATTATTCTCAGTATTCTGCTGAGCATTGACCTTTCATGTGCAGTTAATTGTATTTTATGCATCAAACACCCTGAATTTTGTCCCTCCAGTAGCACTATGATCAATAGAACTCTTAGACCTGGACAAGAAGGGGCTGTGCCTCAGCAGGTGCTAAAACTGCCCTTCACCACATACTCCCCACAGGGCCAAGGGCCAAGGAAATGTGGCCACTCAGAGCCTGTGCTCCACTTTGTAGACCATGACATGGGTACCTGGGACTCTGGATGGCTGTTCCAAAAGCCCCAAGCTCACTTCCCAGCTCTGCGGGGCTCTTTCCTGAAGTATCTCTTTCTGCTGACTTGCCGGCAGGGTGTGTCCAGTGCGAACCACAGTGGTGGTCAAGAAACAGCCCTTGGCAGAGATATCCATGGTTCTTTGTTGTGAGGGTGTCCTGAGGGCACTGGAAGTCCCTCAAATGCAGGATGCTGCTGGGGTAGCCAGGAGAAGCGGAAGGTGAAGTGAAGACAGCTAGAGGTAGGGGACCAGCTTCTACTATCACATTCAGTTGCAGACCAAAGGGTCTGAAAATTCTAAATTAGAATCTTGCCTTCCAGCCCAGCCTCAGGCTTCTTCTAAGATGTTTAAAGAAGAGCCTGTGACATAGGACTTGAGGTCACTAAGTGCACAGAGGATTCCAGGCATGGACTGGGTGAGGTAAAGACAAACCTCAAAGCCACCAAGAAATTTCTCCTGTTCCTGAGAAAATTTTTACAATCTACCCATCTGATGAAGGGCTAATATCCAGAATCTACAAAGAACTTAAACAAATTTACAAGAAAAAAATCAAACAACCCCATCAAAAAGTGGGCAAAGGATATGAACAGACACTTCTCAAAAGACGACATTTGTGCAGGCAACAGACACATGAAAAAATGCTCATCATCACTGGCCATCAGAGAAATGCAAATCAAAATCACAATGAGATACCATCTCACACCAGTTAGAATGGCGATCATTAAAAAGCCAGGAAACAGCAGGTGCTGGAGAGGATGTGGAGAAACAGGAACACTTTTACACTGTTGGTGGAAGGGTAAACTAGTTCAACCATTGTGGAAGAGAGTGTGGCGATTCCTCAAGGATCTAGAACTAGAAATACCATTTGACCGATCCATCTCATTACTGGATATGTACCCACAGAATTATAAATCATGCTGCTATAAAGACACATGCACACGTATGTTTATTGCGGCACTATTCACAATAGCAAAGACTTGGAACCAACCCAAATGTCCATCAATGATAGACTGGATTATGAAAATGTGGCACATATACACCATGGAATAATACGCAGCCATAAAAGAAAGGATGAGTTCATGTCCTTTATAGGGACATGGATGAAGCTGGAAACCATCATTCTGAGCAAACTATCGCAAGGACTGAAACCCAAACACTGCATGTTCTCACTCATAGGTGGGAATTGAACAATGAGAACACTTGGATACAGGGTGGGGAACATCACACAGTGGGGCCTGTCATAGGGTAGGGATATAGGGGAGGGAGAGCATTAGGAGATGTACCTAATGTAAACGACGAGTTAATGGGTGCAGCACACCAACACGGCCTATGTATACCTATGTAACAAACCTGCACATTGTGCACATGTACCCTAGAACTTAAAGCATAATAAAAAACAAATAAAAAAGAAATTTCTCCCCTTCCCTGAATGAGCTGCCTTTCCCCTGCCCCCACCCCCGTGTAGGTCAGAAAATAAATTCAGAAATTATGCTATTCATGTTACTGTTTCTTTACACATATTTTTAAAATTTTGTTCTTATAAAGCTGTATTCATTTGTATAAATGTAGAAACTATTTTATTTAACAGTTTACCTTTTTTATTCCTTTTTATATTTAGACAAGCTGGATCTGATTATGTAAGAAGCACTCTTGGCTTTCCTGGGTGTAAGATTTGATATAAGGGTTAGAGAAAATTACTGATTCTAATGAGTATATTTTTATTTTCACACTGCCATGCAAAAGGGGAATGAAGGATGGAGTAATATTATGCAGACTATGAAGTTTTCTTGAAATCACACTTTAAGAAACATATATTAAAGTGCTTCTTTTTCCCAATGTGAGCAAAGCACTGATCTATATATAAAATGGAAAAATGATTAAATTTGTAATCAGAAGTCTGAGTAGATAAGTGGCTATTATGTAGAAACCTATATTAAAGTATATTAAAAATTATTTTAGAACTTCATCTTAGGCAATAGAATGGAAGAATTTTCCAAATAACCCTTCATTTTATATGTGTAAGGAAGTTGAGACCCAGAGCCTCAGCCGAGGCCCCATAATTAATTAGCGTGGCACTAGTTCTAATTTAAGGAGTTTTTGCTGTAGTCTGTCACAAATAATTGATCCATCATTAAGACAAAATACCCAAAAAGCTACTTAATATTACCTATGACTCACCAACAAAGGACTATATTTCTGTTGAACTAATGTATACATTCCGCAGTCCCACTTCTCTACATTCCTGGTTTGTTATCTAACAATTGCTAATTATTGCTTGCTATTCGATTATTGCTTAATGGCTTACCTGGAATTGACTAAGCCAATATTCTGCAAACCTAGGGAAAACTATGTATAAATGGTTAACTGAATAGTTCTGGTCCTTAGCTGTTAATTTAAGGACTCCTTGGCTAAACAATGAAAGGACCACTGAATAAGACATTTTCATTTGAGGGAAATATTCATCAGAAGTCTTCATTCAACCCTAACATTATGTGTGTTTTAGATCTGTGATCAGGATCACCAATCAAAACACCACTTCTCAGTGTTTGACTAAAACATTAGAATATAAATGGTCTTGTATATACATGGCAGAAGTCTGATTCGGTTTTTTAAAATGTGAACAATGAAAAAATGGTTAACAGTATAAAAATTACATTAACAATTATATTTTAAAGAAATACAAATTATATTTTGATGTTTCTATTTTGTCTGTGCAACACAACTAAAAATGGATTATGTTACAGAAAAACCTACATTGATTTTGTTTGCATGAGAAAGAAGTTATCTTTTTAAAAATTTGAATGTAACTTACATAAAGTGCTCAAATCTTAAATATATAGCTTGACAACTTTTTGCATGTTGATGTACTCATGTAACCACTTCCCAAATCAAGGTTCAGGACATTCCAGACCCCTTCCTTCAAGATTCCCTTGTGCCCTTATCCAGACAATACTCTCCACCCCACCACACTATTCTGACTTTGGTCACCATATGTATTGGTCCATTCTCATGCTGCTATGAGAAATACCTGAGACTGGCTAATTTATAAAGAAAAGAGGTTTAATTTGACTCACAGTTCCACATGGTTGGGAGTGCCTCAGGAAACTTACAATTTTGTTGGAAGGCACCTTTCACAGGGTGGCAGGAGGGACAGTGACTGCAAGCTGGGGAAATGTCAGATGCTTACAAAACCATTAGATCTTGTGAGACTCAACTATCATGAAAACAGCATGGGGGAAACCACCTCCATGATCCAATTACCTCCACCTGGGCCCACCCTTGACATGTGGGGATTTTGGGGATTACAATTCAAGGTGAGATTTGGATGAGGACATGGAGCCAAACCATATCACCATATTAGTCTTGTTTCTTTTGGAACCTCCTGTAAATAGAGTCTTACATCAGGTACTCTTTTGTGTCTCACTTATTTCACTGAACAGCAACTCTGTAAGATTCATGCATGTTGTTGTGTGTATCGATAATCAGTTCTTTCTCACTGCTGTGCAGGAATTGGTAGAACGAAGTGTATAAGTAGGTTTAGCATTAGTAATGAACACCAAATATTTTTCTAAATTAATAAAGAGTAAAAGTTCTAGTTATTTCACACCCTCACTCATTCTTAATACTTTTGGTCATTTTAGCCATTCTGATGAATAAGGAGTGACTTTAACTGGCATTTATCTGATAACTAATATTCTGAGGATCTTTTTATATATTTATTGGCTATTTTTCTATTCTCTTTTGGAAAGTGTTTAAATCTTTTACCCCCTTTTAAATGAATTTTTTTATTTAATATAAGTACTTCACTATATGTTCTCTATAAAGCCATTATTGGGTATATATGTATTGCAAATATTTTCTCTCAGTTTGTGCTTACCTTTCATTGTCTGAATATTTTAATGAACAAAAAGTCTTATTTTAATTAAAGTCAATAGTTTAATGGTTATTATATAGCTATGTTTTGTCATTTTCTTGGAGAACTTTGACTATTTAAGCTTTCAAATGTAAGTCTTTGCCCCATCTTCAAAGTAGTTTTGTACATGGTATAAAGGCCCATGTTCTTTAAAAAAATGCATAATAAAAATGACTCAATGCCATTACTGAGAAGATAGTTATGTCTCCCTTGAATTGCAATTGAGTGTTTGTCCTCAATCAGGTGCTCATGTTATTATATTGGTCTATCTTTGATCTACCTACTTTTTTTTTTTTTTTTTTTTTTTTTTTTGAGATGGAGTCTCCCTCTATCACCCAGGCTGGAGTACAGTGGAACCATCTTGGCTCACTGCAACCTCCACCTCCCTGGTTCAAGCAATTCTCCTGCCTCAGCTTCCCAAGTAGCTGGGATTACAGGTGCCCACTACCATTCCTGGCTAATTTTTGTACTTTTAGTAGAGACGGGGTTTCACCATGTTGGCCAGGTTGGTCTCAAACTCCTGACCTCAGGTGATCGGCCTAACTCGGCCTCCCAAAGTGCTGGGATTACAGGTGTAAGCCACCGCACCCAGCCTGAACTATGTATTCTTTTCATTGGTTTGACTCTCCTTGCGACAATATTACACTGTCTTAATTACTGTCTCTTTATAATAGGTCTTTGCATCTGTTAGTGTTGAGTTTTACAGCTTTGTTCTTCTTCAGTGTTACTGGACTCTTCTTCTTCCCTTGCATACATTTTACTCTTCACACACAGTTTAGAATCATCTTTTTGATTTCCACTAAAAAAAATGCAGAATTTTTAAATGATGTTGAATCTACAGACCAATTTAGGGAAGATTCACATGTTAAAATATTTTCTTCCTATCCAGGATATCATCTGTATCTCTGCTTATTAGGTCTTTAACCTCTGTCAGTAATGTTTTCTATGTAATTCTAAACTCTGATCTTTGATTTTTTTTTTTTACCCAGTGAAACTGTACTCTGGTAGCCTTTATTTCCTTGAGACTGCACTGATAGGGCTCTGTTTTCCTCGGTTGATATCATTTGGACCAATAGGTAAGCTCCAGCTCTTACCTTTTGGTCAGAAAATACCTGAGCAAGAAAGTCAGTAAATGTGGATACTCACCACATCTTATCTTATCTCAAGATTTATAACTCTGTATGATGGTCTCTCAGTGCCTGCAAATTATTGCTCTTTAAATTTAAAATATTTTTCCAGCTTGTATTGTGTTCCCAATGGGAGTTTAAATCTGTTTCCAGCTACTTCAAAACAACCAGAACCAACCCTAAAATTTTAAAAATAATTTTTACAAGAAAATTATATTTTAATATGTATTTTAATCAGTAGAACATTTTATCTACTTTTGCAATTTTTTGTTTTATTCTATAACTTTTTTTTCCCAAAAGACTGTAAGATATAATGGAATTGAGAGTAAGAACACATTTTTTTTATTTTTTTTTTTTTTATTTTTATTTTTGAAATGGGTCTCTTGTTTTGGCCAGGCTGGAGTGTGGTGGTATCATCTTGGCTCACTGCAACCTCCACCTCTTAGGCTCAAGTGATCCTCCGACCTCGGCCTCCTGAATAGCTGGTACTATAGGCAAATGCCACCATACCTGACTAATTTTTGAATGTTTTGGTAGAGATGGGGTTTCATCATGTTGCCCAAGTTGGTCTTGAACTCCTGAGCTCACAGAATTTATCCACTTCAGCCTCTCAAAGTGCTGGGATTACAGGCATGAGCCACCACGCCCAGCCAGAATCCAGTTTTTTAATGATAGTATAGAATATCTGTTTTCTGTGATATATAAGTGGCATTTTTAAAACTAGGTTTTCTTATGAAAGATTAATTCTACATGCTGAATACTTGATCCCAAACCACTGAAGTTCTTAATAAGATTGTTCGAGTTAGTCAGGGACCTAGCAGGAAAAAAGAAAAAATAATACATTCAACTTGGGTAATTAGAGGAGTGTTTAATGCAAGGGCTATTTACAAGTAGGTAGACATAGTATAGAGAAACTACAAGAATTCGTGCTATACTTTGGGACTAATAAATTACAGCACTAACACCACCCTTAGTAAAGAAGTGGCAAAAAAAAAAAAAAAAAAAAAAAAAAAAAAAAAAAATTAGCTATTTTAAGAGGAATTCCTGACAAGAACTGAAATCTTTAGTCAGGAGATTCATCCCACGAAAAGGATGCCAGAAAAGAAAAAACACATTCAGACCTCATTTTTCCTTTTCATTTATTCTCCTGCTGGAGCTTACCTTTTGGTCCAAATGAACAGGATGACAGAGGAAAGGGAATTTGTTGATGGAATTCATGTAAGTTCAGTCTTCCAGAACACACAGTAGGATGGAAATAATGTTTCTGGTTGGACAAACAAACTGTCTAGCACATCAATGACAGGGTTTGTTTCTCCCCAATAACCATTTCAAATTGGACTTATTTTCTCAGAAAAAGATAATAAATTCATAACACGCATGCATATATGCATGCATGTATACATCTAGCTATCTATTTGTTACACCTCAGTTAAGTAAATTCCTAAAATCAAGTGCAATTTGGGACTATATTAACTACCTATGGAAGTAAACAGTTTTGTAAATTTGAAAATGGAAATTGCTGTTTACCTTATCTTGTGTTTTCTAGCAGGTTCAAAAGCAAAGTTGTGAAGTAAGTCCTTTTCCTTCTTACTTTTGAACTCTTTCCACATTTTCTGTTTTATTAGACTATGAGAAATTTAAGGCCTTAGTGAATTGTAACTCCTCTATGGTACTCTACCCAACCCTTAAACATCTCAGGGAAAGACTTTCTATCCTGCAATGATATCAATTAAACTAGAGTGACTTTCACAATACAAGTAATATAAGAAGATGATTTCATAGGACAATAAATCCTCAAAGCCATAGTGATAATAATTTTATTGTAGAGGCACTGCGTTAAAAAAACGAATTACATAGTATCTTTTTGTTTACCTGAAGGGGAAGGTCCTAGTTTATGGTAGCCTTTTATACCTCTCTAACACTTTCTTATTCCCCTCCTCCCCCTTTAAAGAGAGAGCATTCTGTAAACTCAGAATTATCATGATTGTAATCCTGATAAACTGAAATCCATTAATTAACAAAGAAGAGGCTGGGCATGGTGGCTCACGCCTGTAATCCCAGCACTTTGGGAGGCTGAGGCAGGCGGATCACCTGAGGTCAGGAGGTCAAGACCAGCCTGACCAATCTGGAGAAACCCTGTCTCTACTAAAAAATACAAAATTAGCTGGGCATGGTGGCGCATACCTGTAATCCCAGCCACTCGTGGGGCTGAAGCAGAATTGCTTGAACCCAGGAGGTGGAGATTGTGTTGAGCCAAGATGTCACCATTGCACTCCAGCCTGGGCAACAAGAGCGAAACTCCATCTCAATTGATTGATTGATCAATCAATCAATCAGTAAAGGAGAGAGTAAGATCTCATCTCAAAAAAAGTTTTGCAATCCTTGCACTAATTTATTTACATTTACTCTCTATTAAGAGCAAATACTACCTGTTTAACACATATTGAAGTGATATTATTACATAAATTTAAATTTATTTCTTAAATTTATGTAATTTTTTTCTTATATAAATTTCTAAAAGTAAAAAATATTAAGTCCATAATAGCATAAGCAGGACATATGTAGGACAAACCTTATTCAGGTGGTAGTTCTTAAGGTTTAAGGAAAATGGACATGTCTTCTTTTTTGTTCTCTGTTGTATTTTCTATTCTTTTAACAATGTGTGACACAGAGTAGATCATCAATAAATATATGTTGTGTGATTGAATTTTTAATTGGAATTTAAGACAGACTAGTAAAAAGAAATGTCTTTGGAAAGACACCTTCAATCTATATCATGTAGGTCAATTCTAGTTTTGCCTACCCAAGAGGCTGAACCTACTGTTATAGAATGTGTTACTTGTCTTTCAAATTTTGTCTTTGCTATGGTTTGAATGTTCGTGTTCCCTTTTGGGAAGTAATTAAGTCATGTGGGCTCAGCTCTGATGAATGGATTAGTACCCTCAGAAAAGGGCTTGAGGAAACTAGCTAGGCCCTTTTTACCCCTTTGCTTTCTCCACCATGTGTATGATGGCAGCAGCGGGCCATATGGAGCTGCCATCATGCTGGCTGCAGCAGGGAGGTATGGGCAGTGGTGGCAGGAGTTGCTGCAGGAGCAGCAGTGACAGCAGTGGGATACCTATGTCCCACTTCCCCAAGGCAGCCAATTGTACCACCCACACCCTTGAACAGCCAGGCAGGACTCGCTCACAGACCCAGGGCCTCCACCGCGGCCTCAACCTTACTCCCCACTGCGTCCCGGAGCCTGCGAGCACCTGGCCAAAGGTGCAACCGGGACTCACAGGACTGGCCTCAGGAACATAGGGTTCATTTGTGTGGGGTTGGCTGAGGCCACTGCACCACCTGCACCTCGCCTGCCACCACTGCAAGGAAAATGCAAAGAGGAGGCATGGATGGGGCTGCATGCTCCATGGAGCCAGTGGGAGCCGGGGACAAGCAGGAGCCCTGCGCCTTCCAAGTTGGCAGGGCAGAAGTTCCCCAGGTACAGTTGCAACTGTCTAAGCCAGGGCTGCAACCTGGGCACCCCTGTGCTTTTGGAAGCCAGAAGCAGGCAGGAGGCCTGCCCTCCCACGTACAGTTGTGGCAGCCCAAGCCATAGCTGCAGACCTAGGCACCTCTGTACTCTTGGTAGCCTGGGAAGACTCCTCATCCCACCACAGGCTCAGAAGTGTCTGCTCCCACTGTCCGGCTTCTCCCAGCTGTCAGCGCCCACTCTGATCACAGAGCAAAGTTGAGGCCAAGCCTGGGTGCTACTGCAACCTAACCAGGTAAGTATACATTCGGGACAGTGCTAACACGCCGCCAGGCCCCTTCTGGACTTTGGACACCAACAAGCAAGAGAGGGAGGCCAAGCAGTGGCTGAGGGCAGCCTGACACTGGCCTGCAGGTACCTCTTAGCATGAACAATGTGGGTGCCATGAACAGGAGCAGGAGGTATTACAGACTCCTGTGCAGAAAGGGGTGAGTACCAATGAAGCACTACCTTCAAGCTAGGGAAGGCCTGAAGCCTGGGGGCCAGGTTGCTGGTCCCACAGATATGAGTGGGAACTTGTAGTGCATTTTGGGGGCCTGCCCATGACAGTCCATGGACCAATCAGCATGCATTTCATTCCCGCTGAGGTCCATAAAAGCCCCAGACCTCAGCCACGCTGGAAGAGATGAGGAGATGACCAACTGCAGAGAGGAGCTATGCTCTCTGCTGAGAGCAGAAGAAATGAGGGGATGACCAGCTGCATAGAGCAGCTACCCTCTCTCCTGAGAGCAGAAGAGATGGCAGAACAACCTGCTGTAAAGAGGTGACACCCTCTCTGTTGAGACAGAAGAGATGACAGAAAAACCAGCTGCAGGGAGGAGCTACCCTCTCTGCTAGGAGCTGAACACTTGTTGGGACCCCCTGGCTATGGAGAGGAGCTACTCACTGCAGATCTCCTCTGAGCTGTTCTATTGTTCAGTAAAGCTCCTCTTCATCTTGCTCACCTTCTACTTTTCTGTGTACCTCATTCTTCTTGTATGCAAGACAAGAACTAGGGAACTGCCAATGGCGGGGCTGAAAGAGCTATAACACAAACAGGACTGAAACACACCCCTTGCTCACAATGTTGCAGGTGACAAGAAGGAAAGAAGAACTGCAGCCCTTAAAGGCCCAGACCTAGGAGCTCCCCAAGCCAAGGCTCTGACACCCTCATTAGGGCTCTGAGGTTCTTGGCATCTCCAAGCATCTGGGTGCCTCTGCATTCCCCAGTGTCAGCCAAGGAAGCTTCTTATGTTGCACCTGGTCCAGCTGCAACTCCGCAGGGAGCCAGCACCCATGCCAGTTCCTGGAACTGCCTGCCCCACCGCAGCCAGCATGTCTGACTGTGCACAGTGGCTGGACCCCATACTTGCTCACACACCCCTTGCTGCTCTGTGCCTAGCTTGCCCTTGGCAGGTATGGTATCCAGGTCAGTAGTGTCAGCCAAGTGTAGCCTGCTGGGCTAAGTGAGTGGAATGAGCCCAGTAGGCCAGAGCAAAACTCAGAAAAAGGTGCTGCTGGCCACAGAAGTTTCTGGCTGGTGAACTGACACCCCAAGGATATCATGAGGACACAGAATTCAAGGTGCCACCTTGGAAGCAGAGGGAGCAGCTTTCACTCAGCACTGAAGCTACTGGCACCTTGATGTTAAGCTTCCCAGGCTCCAGAACTGTGAGAAGTAAATTTCTATTCCTTATAAATTACTCAGTCTCAAGTATTTTGTTATAACAGCACAAACAGACAATGACAGTCTCATTATACAGGTTAAGCATCCCTAATCCAAAAATAGAAAATCTGAAATACTCCAAAATCCAAAACTTTTTGAGCATTGATGTGATACCACATATAAAATATTCCACACCTTATCTCATGTGACAGGCCACAGAAAATGAAAGCACACAACACCAAATTTGTTCAGTGTACCCAAGGTTAAAAAGATCCACCCAGCCCACTTCTGCTAAGATATAACTTTTCCACTCGTGCCCAGATTCCCCCATGCAAGCACATCCACAAAGGGTAATAAAATGGGACATGTGCAAGTCAGATGCACCAACAAGAGGTTCCCCATGATGTGCCACATGGGGCCAAGACCTGTGTTCATTACTCACTGTGGGTGTTTGTTTCTTCTCTGTTCTGTGGTATACGGATATTGTTGAAAATGTCAAAAATAAAAAGCTTGCAGATATTCCTGTGTAACATTGGTAAGAAAAAGAGGAAGAATGTACGTTTATCTATAGCACAGAAAATTAAGTTATTGGAGAAACCGGACAGTGATTTAAATATAAGATGTATTTTAAGAGTGTGGTGTTGGAATGACCACCACATATGACTTAAAGCAACAGAAAGGTAAACAATTAAAATTCTGTGCTGAAAGTGATGAACAGAAGTTAATGAAAAACAGAAAATCACTGCCCAAATTTAAAACTGAAGATCTGAATCATGTGTTGAAAGAGTATATCCATCAGTGTTGCAGTGATCGCATGCAACTTAACGGTATGCTGATCATAAGACAAGCAAAGATCTATCATGATAAACTGAAAATTGAAGGAAACTGAATACTCAGCAGGCTGGGTGCAGACATTTATGAAAAGACACAGCATTACATTTTTTTAAGATTTGTGATGTTAAAGCATCTTCTGATCACAAAGTAGTAGAGAAATTCATTGATGAGTCTGCCAACACATGATGAAAATCTGATTCCAGAACAAATCTATAATGCTAATGAAACATCGTTTTGGTGTTATTGCCCTAGAAATGGATATTGAAAATGTTTTTAACATTGATAATGAGGCTCTAGTTCTTCACTCATTGACTGATCATGAAGAGTCAAAATGGGTCCAAATCAAGCTGAGTGTGATAATATTGATGATGAAGATGTTGATACTGCAGGAAAAGTGTCTATAGATGACATGGTGAAAATGGGCTAATTGAAGGAGTGGTACAGCATCATGCATTCATAACAGAACAAGAAATCATGTCTGTTTATAAATTTAGAAGAAAAGACTGCTTAGACAAAAAACATTGTTAATGTGGCAGATGACTCTAGAGGAAATATTTTAAAACATCATTCAGAAGAGTGCCTCCTCATTCTACTTAAAAAAAATTGTACAGTAACCTTTCAGTCAAAATACAGCATTGTAGGTAGAGACTAAAAGCCTACCATTGTTAGTTGTTGCTGTTGTTTAAGAGCTTATGTGGGTATTTTTGGTAGTTCTATTCCTTATAAATTATTCAGTCTCCATGTGCTGTTTATTTTGAACACATTATTTTTTCATTATAATAATGAGTGAATAAGTGTCAGAAAATGTGAATATTCTGCTGAGAATATAAATTCAGAGTCAGGAATGATGGCGATGCCAAACAGTCATGAATGGTTCACATGGGTGGCTGAGATAGTGACATTTTTGTTTTCTAATGGTTCAACGTACACAAACTGTGTTTCATCCACAATATTATTTAGAATATTGTATAAAATGGCCTTTAGGCCATGTGTAAAAGGTATAAATGAAACATAAATAAATGTTTAGACTTGGGTCCCAACTGCAAGATATCTCATTGTACACACACAAATATTCCAGTATTTGAAACACTTTTGGTCCCCAACATCTTGGATAAGGAATATTCAACCTGTATAACTAAAATTATATTAAAATACAATAGTCCTCCCTTATCCACACTTTCACTTTCTACACTTCAGTTACCCATGGTACAGTGTAGGAAGACATTTTGAGAGAGAAAGAGAAAGAAAAAAGGCACACTCACATAGTTTTTATCACGGTATATTGTTATAATTGTTCTATTTTATTAGTTATTGTTGTTAATCTCTTACCGCACCTAATTTACAAATTAAATTTAATCATAGGTACATATATATAGGAAAAAACAGTATACATAAAGTTTGCTACCATCCACAGTTTCAAGCATCCACTGGAGGGCTTGAAATGCATTCCCTGCAGACAAGAGGGGACTGTTGGCATAGCAATTTTAAAAATTTTTTATTAATTCATAATATGTGTATATTTTATAGGGCACATATGATATTGTTACATGCATAGAAACTGTAATGATCAAATCAGGGCATGTAGGGTATCCATCACCCTAAATATTTATCATTTCTATGTGTTGGGAACACTTCAAGTCCTCTCTTCTAGTTATTTTAAAACATAAAATACATTGATGTTAGCTATAGTCACCTTACTTTGCTATGGAACATTATAATTTATTCAATCTGTATAACTATATGTTTGTATCTATTAACCAACTTGCCTTAGTCTCTACCCCACCCCGACCCTGACACACCTTTCCCTGCCTCTGGTAACTATTATTCTACTCTACCTCAACGAGATAAACTTTTTTCGCTCCCACACATGAGTGAAAACATGCAATATTTGTCTTTCTGTGCCTGGCTTATCTCACTTAACAAAATGACCTCCTGCTCCATCCACATTGCTACAAATGACAAGATTTTATTTTTTTAGCAGTTGAATAGTAATCCATTGTGTATATATAGCACATGTTATTTATTCATTCATCTGTTAGGTAAGAAACTTAGGGAGATTCCATATTTTGGCTATTGTGAATAGTGCTGCAATAAACATGAGCGTGCAAGTATCCCTTCTATATACTGATTTCCTTTTTTATTGGATAAGTACCCAGGAATAGGGTTGCTGTATTGTATTGCAGTTCTACTTTTAGGTTTTTTTTTTTTTTTTTTTTTTGAGATATCTCCATACTATTTTCCATACATAACGGATGTTCTAATTCACATTTCCACCAACAGTATACAAGAGTTTCCTTTTTCTGCATCCTTGCCAGAATTTGTTCTTTCTAAAATCTCTTTAATAATAGCCATTTTAACTGGGAAAAGCCAATATCTCATTGTGGTTTTGATTTGCATTTGTCTGGTGACTGCTGAAGTTGAGTATTTTTTTCATATACCTGTGAACAATTTGTATATCTTCTTCTGAGAAATGTCTATGTCCTTTGCCCATTTTTTAATGGAATTATTGTCACTTGTCAGATAAATAATTTGCAAATATTCTCTCCTACTCAACAGATTGTCTCTTCACTCTGTTGATTATTTCCTTTGCTGTGCAGAAGCATTTTAGTTTAATTTACTCCTATTTTGTTTTTGTTTCCAGTACTTTTAAAATCTTAGCCATAGAACCTTTGCCTAGACCAATGTCATGTAGCATGTCCCCAATGTTTTCTTCAGTAGTTTTATAGTTTCAAGTCTTGTTTAGGTCTCTAGTCCCTTTTGAGTTGATTTTTGTGTATGGTACAAGATAAAGGTCTATTTTCATTTTTCTGCCTATAGATATCCACTTTTCCTAGCACCATTTATTGAAGAGAATATTGTTTCTCAAAAATATGCTCTTGCAGTTGCCTGTAAATATGGATTTATTTCTGGATTCTCTATTCTATTCCATTGGTCTGTGTTCCTATTTTTATACTAATATGCTATTTGGGCTACTATATCTTTGTAACATATTTTAAATTCGAGTAGTGTGATGCCTCCATCAAGCTTTGTTTTTTTGTTGTAGTTTTTTGTTTGTTTGTTTGTTTGTTTTGCTCAGCATTGCTTTGGCTATTCGAGCTCTTCAATTTCATACAAGTTTTAATTTTTTTGTATTTCTATGAAAAATGACCTTTATATTTTGATAGAGATTACACTGAATGTGTAGATTGCTTTGGGTTGTATTGTGACTTTAACAACGTGAATTCTTTCAATCCATGAGCATGGGAATTTTTTCATTTACTTGTGTCCTCATCAATTTCCTTCATCAGTGTTTTACAGTTTTCCTTTAGATCTTTCACCGCCTTAGACTTATTCCTAGGTATTTTTTGTAGCTATTATAAATGGGACTGCCCTCTTGATTTCTTTTTCAGCTATCTCATTATGACTTTATAGAAACACTATTCATTTTATATGTTGATTTTTGAATCCTGCAAATTTACTGAATTTTAAAAATCAGATCCAAGAGTTTTTTGATGGAATAGTTTTTTCTAAGTATAAGATTATGCCATCTCCAAAGTAGGACAATTCGACTTTCTCTTTTCCACTTTGATGCCTTTTGCTTTTTTCTCTTGCCTTGTTTCTCCAGCTAGGACTTACAGCACTATGTAGGAGTGGTGAAAGTGAGCATCCTTGTTTTGTTTCTATTCCTAGAGGAAAGACATTCAGCTTTTCCCAATTCGGTATAGCGTTGGCTGTGGGTTTGTCTTATATGGGCTCTATTATATTGACATGTATTACCTCTGTGCCCAGTTGGTTGAGTATTTTTATCATGAAGAAATGCTGGATTTTATCACATGCTTTTTCTGCATCTATTGGGATAATCATATGTATTTTGTCCTTCACTCTGTTGATGTGATGTATGTTTATTGATATGCATATGTTGAAATATCCTGGCATCTATGGAATAAATCTCACTTGATCATGGTGTATTAACTTTTTGATGGGATACTGGATTTCGTTTGCTAGTATTTGGTTGAAGATTTTTATATTCGTCAGGGATATTTGCCTGTAGTTTTCATTTTTTTGTGTGTGTGTCCTTGTTTGGTTTAGTGTCAGGGTAATGGTCTCATAGAATGAGTCAGGATGAATTCCTTTCTCTTTAGGTTTTGAAATAGTTTGAGGTGAACTGTTTATTTATTTATTTATTTATTTATTTATTTGTTTATTTTTAGAGACGGGATCTCATTCTGTCACCCATGCTGGGGTGTAGTAATATAATCACAGCTCACTGCAGCCTCAAACTCCTGGGCTCCAACAATCCTCCTGGCGCAGCCTACTGAGTAGCTAAGACTATAGGTGTGTGCCACTATGCCCAATAATTATTTTAATATTTTTGTAGAGATGGGATCTCACTGTGTTCCTTACATTGGTCTCCAGCTCCTGGGCTCATCTGATCCTCCACTTCAGCCTCCCAAAGCATTAGAATTATAAGCATGACCCAACACACCCAGCCATAAGAATATTATATAATGACCACGTATTTGTACAGTGCCCAAAGTTTCTCTTGTTATTGATTTCTAGTTTTATTCTATTGTGGTCTGAGAAGATACTTGATTAATTTTTAAAAATTTGTTGAGACTTGTTTTCTGTCCTAGAATATGATCTATCCTGAAGAATGTGCTATGTGCTGATGATAAGGATGTGTATTCTGAAGCTATAAGATAAAATGTTCTATAGATGTCTGCTAGGTCTACTTTGTCTATGTGTTGTTTAAATCCAATGAGTTTTTTCTTAAATTTTTTTTATCTAGGTGATCTAATGCTAAAAGTGGGATATCAAAGTCCCCAACTATTATTGTATTGGAGCTTATTTATCCCTTTATATCTAATAATGTTTGCTTTATTATCTGTGTGTTCTGGTGTTGAATGCGAAAGTGTTTAGAATTGTTATATTCTTCTGCTAAATTGATTTTTTATCATTACATTATGACATCCTTTGTCTCTTATCTACTGTTTTTCACTTAAACGCTGTTTGACATATTACTCATACTTGCTTTTGGTTTTTATTTGCATAAACCATCATTTTCCATCCCTTTCAGTCTCTAGGTGTCTTTACAAATGAGATGAGTTTCTTATAGGCAGCAAATAGCTGTATCACATTTTTTTAGCCATTTAGCCATTTTATATCTTTTTAGTGAAAAAATTAATCCATTTATATTCAAGATTATTGTTGGAATATGAGGACTTATTTCAGCCATTTTGTTCATTGTTTTCTGGTTCTTTTATATATCCTTTGTTCCTTTCATTCTGTTCTATTATCACTGTGACTTGGTGTTTTTCTGTAGTGGTAACATTTGAGACTTTTCTCTGCCTCATTTGTGTGTTTAGTCTGCTAGTGAATTTTATACTTTCACGTATCTTCATGATGGTACACATTGTAGGTAGATTTTGCTTCCAGGTGTAGAACTCTCTTCAACATTTTTTGTAGAGTTGGTCTAGTGAAAATTTCCTTCAGTTTCTGCTTGTCTGGGAAAAACTATTTTTCCTTCATTTATGAAGGATAACTTTGCTTGGTATATTATTTTTGGCTGAAAGTTTGTTTTTTTTCTTTTAGCACTTTGAATATCATCCTATTCTCTCCTGGTCTATAAGTTTTCTGCTGAGAAATCCACTGTTATTTGGACAGGGTTTCTTTATACGTGACGGAATGCTTTAACCTTGCTGTTTTTAAAATTCTCTTTGACTTTTGACATTTTTACTATAATATGCCATGGATAAAACCTTTTTTTGGTATCTATTTGGATATCGCTGAACTTCCTGTAGGTAGATGCCTAAATCTCTTGCTAGACTTGGGAAGTTTTCAGGTATTATTTTATTAAACATGCTTTCTATGATTTGGGGTTTCTCTTTACCTTTTGAAACTGTCTTCCAGTGCTGAAATTGTTTCTTCTGCTAGATCAGGCGGGTTTCAGTCTCTGAGAAGCATGTAATTTGAATCCCTTTGTTCTGGGGACAGCCTCCCACTGTGCTATACAGCCTACTCCCTGGGGTGCAGGACACTGTGTGTGCTAAACTGCTGCACACTCTGTTCCCTGTTCCTTTGCTAGGTCCAACTGGTGGTGCATTGCTGCAGCCACTCAGGTGAACATGAGAGAACACTAGTGGGGCTTCAGGCATGGGAAGATGCAGGGACGATTAGACTCTAGGGCAGGATGCAGTGTGGTAGCACCTGGGCTCTCAAAATGGCACCATGTTTTAGTTGCTTAGGATTTTGAGGTGGTGTGGGACTCAGAGTAAGCTCTCTGTCTGGATAAATGCCATTGTGCAGTCTTTCATCATCTCCCTATGCTAGTCTCAGGGCCTCTAATGGTAAAGGAGCTTACCTATGACTACGGTTGCAGGAGTACATGGTGGCAATGTGGACTGCTGAAGATCTCTCACTTACTCTGTTTCCCTGAAGTGGGAAGACTTTCAGCTCTCAGCCAATCCTGGCAGAGCTGGCTTCCTTGCCTCCCTTTTCTTCTGTGTCTCAGATATTTCCTGTCACTTCTCTGTTGAATCCTAGTGATCTTGATTTTTGTTGTTTGTGAAAAAAAAGTGAGTGGCAGATGTACTAGTCTGCCATCTTTAGGTCCCTTCCTATAGCAATTTTGAGGTTTGAGCTACTACTGAGGATGTTTTGATCCATTTTTTAATAGTTTTTAAAGTTTTTGCAAGTAATATCTTAACTGGTTTGCTATTTATTCATAGTAAAAAAAATATGAATTACTTTATATTTTAATGACCCTAAATTATTTTAATGAAGTGGATTTTTCCCAAGGTAAATTACTACATATTTTTCTTACATCTAAGCTTTTATTACTGAACCACAAAAATTAACAGGCTGTTGACTACAATACTTAATTTTATTTCTTATACTCATAAAATAGTATAAAAATTTACCACACTATATGCTTATTTTATTTGTAATTAGGAATCAAAACATTTAAACTAGAGAGAAATTCCTCTATAAATCCTTAAAGAGAAATGGGTTTTCAGGACTTTATACAAATTTAGTAAATTAATTTAAAAACTATTTAAAGGGAAAAAATATATAGCCTATATTTTTTAAAAAACCTTGTTAATATGTATGCTGTCAATGGAAGTATGGTTAAATGTCAAAAGTGATTTGAAGAAATAGGAAAAAAGGTATTATATCTGTTAAGGAGGAATTTCAGTAATCTATCCTGGATTTACAAGTGCAGAAGTACATATCCAAAGAAATTAAGTATAGTAATTATAAAGTTATACATTCTAAGGTAATTTTCTGAGTTTTATAACTTTTCTAGGTTGTTGGAGTAGAAAATAGAAATATAACTGTAACAATTAAATCAGTCAGGGTCCTGGTAAGAAACACATACGTACTCAAGTTTGGTCATGAAGGGGAATTTATAGAATGACTCTTCACAATGGTAAAAGCATGGTTTAGAAAAAGCCTCAAGGGATCATGCACCACTCTTGTGGAAATAACAACAGAGTACCAATACTAGTCATAGGTTTAAAGAGGCCAGGATGAGATACAGAAGAAGCCATATAGAGGAGGTTTCCTGATAGCAGGCCAGACAACAAGACATGATAAAGCATGGAGAAATATGAATGAATGGATATCTTGACATTATTCTCTTCCCTGCCTCCAATCTATGAGCTTGGTCCAATGGACTGAAACCAAGGCCTGTGGGAAAAGAAATCACAGATTTCTCCTGAGTTCAGCCTCCTGGGACACAGAACCAGGTAGAGAAAGAGCAGGTAACCGTAGAGACATGCAGAAGATATAAAGCATGTCACTGGAAACAAAACAAAAATGAATATCTCAAAAGAAGTACCCTCTCACAGGAGCAAATTTATTAAAAGTGTTCAAATAAAGTATAAAATATTAAGAGTTAAAATGAGGTCTTAACTTAGGTTTAATTTACTTTATCACATATCTCTGATGTGTCTCATAAGTTTTTAAATAATATCATGGAAAAATTTAATCAGAAATATGAAAATTACTTTAGAAAAAATTAATCTACTTAATGACTATGTAATAAGCCAACAGAGTTTAATATGTTGCTGCACGGTAACTGGCTTGGCATGATTGTCCAAGTTCTGTGGGATTCAATATGAGTGCTATGAAGTGGAATGAAAGGATATGGTGAAACAGAGTTTCTCAATTGATTTAATAGCCTTTGAAATTAGAAATAGATGTTCTCTGACAAATAGCTTAACCTCAGTTTTCAGTTGAAGTTTTATTGCAATGTAGCTTTTCGAACAAGTTCTGATACTAAAGAAAAGTGAACTTTATATATGTAGTTTTATCTCTTGCTAGTTATACCATATCCCTAACCCATTTCCTAATTTTAAAAAATCATATTCCAGAATAGTAGATACTGAAAAATAACTACAATTAAGATTCTTTAAATTTTGATTACATTTAGAACTTCTGTTTTTGCAGTATTTTTAAATCCTGTACATCAATCCAGCACCACAGTGCTGAATTCTTTCCTTATCAATGTGATAACTGATTATGTGTGGTTTATTATTAAAACAGTTTAAATGTATACCTATGTAGCACAAAGTGGTGATTTATAGATTAGATAATTATTTACATTAACTTTATATGTAATTACATATTGTATAGTTATATAAAAATAATTATATTATAATTACTCTTACTAGTTATAATTTTGGGTAATTAAAATTCACTTTGTGCTAAGTAAAAATACTGTCTACCTATGGAAATGTATTTTTTGTAGCAATTACTTTTAGTTGCCTACTCAATATTTATTCTTTTTTGCTGCTTACTAACAAAACCTCAATTTTGTTTGTGGTAAAAGTGTGTCCAACTATATAACCTAATTACTCTGGAGTTGATTTTAGTTTACAAATTCTTTCTTGTAAAACAAAAGTTGATGATTCCTTGGAACACTTTTGCTTTCCTAAAGAGGCACTGCTTTGTCCTCCTTCTTCCTGCCTGAAACAGATGTAAGCCTGAATATAAGCAACTATCATAGGATCATGAGTCAGCAAGACTGAGAAAGGCAACTGAATGCCTAAATGATAAAGCAGAAAGATTAAGAGCCCAGGCCACTGATTATATCGTGGAACCACAGTATCACACCCAGACTCTCAACCTCTGAAATTATGTCAGAAAAATTATTCCTATTTGTTAAGTTACAATTGTTAGGTTTTCTGCTATCATCAACTGAATGCAATTTTAACATTACCATATAGATGCATATAATCTATAGATTATATGCATTACATATAATGTATTTATATATAATGCAACTTTAACATTACCATATAGATGCATATAATCTACCATCCATAGATTATTCCATTATATATAACGCACATATTTTATATATTTATACATATTAAACTAGAGAGAAATTCCTCTGTAAATCCTTAAACACAAATGAGTTTTCAGGGCTTTATACAAATTTACAAATATATTCATATACAAATGTATATAAGTATATTTTATATGTAATATACATTTATATAAATACAAATATGTTATATATAAATACATATTTATGTTTATATTATTTATATGATATATATAATCTCCATGTTTATCATGCTTTCCAAACTTCAATGTGCATACAAAATACCTGAAAGTCTTGTTAAAAATGCAGATCATGACTTGGTATGTCTTTGGCAGGACCTGGAATTCTGCATTTCTAACAAGCTGCATCAGAGGTGTGTTAATTTATTGGCATTGTTATCTTACCATGTACCCAAGAAATATGGGCTCCAACTCCAAGGGAAAATCAGATGTCAGGACAAGTATGAATTAAAAATTTTAAATTTTAATCCACCTGTTAAAAATATAAAAAGAGGTTTTCTGCCCCTCCTGCTTTGTCAGAACAGTTACCTTAGAAAACTTAGCAAATTTAAGTACTTACTTCATATTTTCAAAATGTATATAAATATTTTTAGAAACTGAATCAGGCTTTTGTGGACCTTATGACCTAGGAATATCTTTCTCAGGGACCTGGTGCCACCTCTTTAAAATGTAACCATCAACGGAGACAGCCTTCCAAACTCCCAGTTCTGGGACAGTGGGAGCCTAACTTAAGTGAGCCCCTTGCTCCAAGTTGTAAAACTACCTCCTCCCCTGTAGTACAAATGTGAGAAGTTTGTTTTTTCTCTAGAAAAAAAAGCCAATTAGCTCATATAGACAGTCACACCAATTACCAGGTAAAGTTGGGGACTATATGTGACAAATGGTGATGTCAAGTTATCTTGAGTACTAGTTATTGCTTATCTTAAAAACATGTATAAAATTGGTTGTATCTGGTTGACTATATAAAGGGTGAGCTTCCTGTCTTTGCAATCTATTTGTAGATTGCCTATGATGAGTATCACATTCTATTTTAATACTTATTCAATAATAAAACTATTTCTTTACTACCTCTGTAATAGAGATTTGGGGTTGGCAGAAGATTTTGTTTTTAATACACATTTTCAACACTAGTAAAGAGATACAGTTGCTGAAAGTCAGGTCTTTGGAGTAAAAATAGTTCATTCCAAGTGTATTTAGGTGAGACACTAACAGCATCTGGTATAGTCCACCCATGTTCCATTTGAAATCCACTTCTGTTGCTGACTCTTTAGGGTGATGACTGATCACAATAAAAATAAATTACAGCAAGATGTTCAATAGAACTAAGAAAATATTCATCATCTTCCTCTTCTATCACCCATTCTAGATTTCTTCAACATAGGCCAATGCTTCAGCTGATTTTTGTGGCTTGTGTGGAGGAGCAAACTTTCAGTTCTGAGGCCCTAAATGACCTTGCTCTCTACAGGCAATGGTTGATGCAATTGTCCATTCACTATTATTACTAGGGTTGATGGAGCAGCAAAACGTATCCAACAGAATGGTTTAGATTTCTGATGTATTCTTTCCTGCCCCCATTATGCAGAAGTAACCTTATTTCTATCTATTATATGATAATCAGGCCCAATTACCCCTCCTAGTATAATAACTCTTTGCCTGGTGGTCTTGATATCAAGAATCTAAAACATCCAGATGACAACCACAGCAAAAGATTTGGTTAAAAAAATCAGCCAACGAACCAACCTCTTACTGTGTCCTCTGATAGAAGTCCTCCACCCCAAACACCTCCCCAAACTAGTAACTCTAATACAGCAGAGGCTAAAATTGTGGGAGAATAACACACATTCCCTCAAGAGAGCCAGTAGGGGTTATGATGGCAGAACCTACCGCTACTCCTACACCTTGGACTCAGTCTCACACATTTTAACTTTTGAGAAAATAACACCATATAATGGCCTTTGGTTTAAAGTATATACGGCAACTTGAAGGACAGCATCCCAAACCCCAGTCATTCAGGGTATCATCCCCAGGCTAAAACCAGACACTTACAAGGCCATTTCAAAATGTTTTCAGCCTGTCAGCTCTTGAGCTATCATATATATAGTATGACCAGTAGAATTGATGGTCATACACTTTGTTGTCCCTCTTCTGCCATAAAATGGTCCTCAGTATCAGTTGCAGTTCAACCCAATACCCAACAGTTTTTGAAAATTCTCAGTATTTCCCTTCCCTCAGTGTGTAATTGTCTGGGTCCATTCACACATCTGTGGGAGACCAGAATATTTCACCCCAAAAAATGAAAAATTGTTGGGCTGAAGACAATGGAGAAGCAAATTCAGGAAAGCTCTCTGCTTTCCCTCTAATTGCCTAAAAGCAGGACACGGATTTAGAGACACAGAAGGTATCCTGACCCCGTTCTACCAAGGAGAACAAAGGTTAACCACTGAAGATAATTTTAGACCCTTACCCCTGGAGATGATATCAGAAGAATATATGCTGACAAGCTTTATTAACTAACCTTTATCTGCTATTTATTTACCTTCCCACAAGCTGTTAAGAGACTCAAGGTCCTTTTCCTTTGTCTTGTCGTTTCTCTAATAATTAACTATTCTTTGTCAAAGATGCTATATAAGCTGGAATTCAAAGCCAACTCTTTGAGGACTACTCCTTACCTAGGTGTCTTCCATTATCTTTCATGGTGCCATCCAGGAAATATAGATGCTAATGAACATTTTTTTTTTTTTTTTGCTAATCTGTCTTTTGTCATAGGGATTCATTTTAACTAAGAATCTAAAAAAATTATTTTTCTTCCCCTACAGATACCTTTGGTGACCAGAAAGGAAACACTTATCAGACCTGCTGTGGTGTTACAGGGATTTTCCTCAATAGCACTCAGGATCTCTTCCAATTGGGAATGAAAAAGGAATTAGGTCTAGAAATTGAGCAATGGATCAGTGACTTCTCCATTGTAGCAGCTGACATCAGTCTTGCGTTCACCTTGATATTTGGGGACTATATAAGTCGAGAAGTATTCTTATTGGCTGCTTCTCCATCTTGTTCACAGAGTCACTGTAGTGTATTAGCCTTACTTCTAATTGTCAGCATGTGCATTCCTTTGTCAGAGGAAGTTTTCTAGCTGCTCTCTACCCACACAGACTGAAATACCAGGAAAATAACATTTTCCTTTCAATTCCCTCAAATATCCCTCTAACATGATTGATGGGAGTTTGTACATAAATGCTATTGCTCCCTCAGATTTTAGGTAAGTTTGAGGTGTGAGTCCAGCACTGTGTGTGAGACAACACTCCAGTTGACAACAGTAAAGTTCTTAGTTGACTTTCTTTCCTTCTTTGGCTCATTTATCTACTACCCTATAAGTGCTAACCAAAGACCACCTTTCAGTACACTAGTTGTACTCAAATTCTTGTTTCAGGGTGTACTTGGGGTGGGGAGAAATAAAATTAAGACAGGTGATGCCAAAAGTGAATCCTTGGATAAGATGATGGAATTGAATTACTCACCAGCTACCTGCCAACAGAGTCTCATTGCTAGTGGTAAATAGAATCAATCCCTGGGATGTTGTAGTGTCATTAAGACCTTCACCTGTGGTAAATTGGAATTACTTACAGGTAGAAAATGATGCATAGGCTTATATAATATCTCTGGCACTTGAGTGAGATGGAATATGATACCACAAGGAATGTGGAACCGCTTGGTTGATATTACTTGCTATTAAGGAATACAAAGAAGAACATAACTGTCTTTGGTCAGTTCTCACATCAGTGCACAGTAGAAAAGTCAGAAGGTATTTAAGGAGCGTTTACTTCCTGTATATCCACTGTGTGCCACTTCTTTCCTTCACAGTACTGGAAAAGCACTGAAGAATACTGGTGGATAACCACAGGGAAATGTAAAAGTTGTGATGATGCATTTGCCTTAGCCAACATAATTGGAAAGAAAATACCACATATCAATAAATATGGCTGGGATGTCGATTTTAATTCTATATCTGCTATTGTGAATATACAAAATATTTTCTGTTCAAATATTGACTCCATGTTGTACATTTGAAAATCTTTGTAGATTCTCTTTGCAATTGTCTACTCACGATTAACTCAGAAACTAGAAACAATGTTTAGCTTCCTCTGAATGATAGTTAGCACTTTGTACCCCAAAACTGCTGGAATTAACTTCTCTAAGGAATTTGGAGTTGTCTTCTCTAAGGAATATCTGCAAGTAACAGTGAGAACAACATTCTTGTAAAGTGACTTAATTTTGTCTCAGGGCCTCTTTATAACAAAAGTCCTAAACTCTCATTCAGGTCTTCAGCCTGGTGAAAACTAATGACTTGACAATTTGCAGTGGACGACTGAGGGTCTTGCCTCCTTTTAAAATTTATAACAGCACTTGAATCAGCAAAAATTAATATGGGAATCACATATACTCTTTCCTATAAAAATTATAAGTTTTTTATAAGTTTCAAAAGTGTGTTTTCTAAAATGGAGTATGATTCCCTCAAGAAAATCATGTTTTCATAGTATAAGTGTTAATTTTATTTTTAAAAAAAATATTATGTCAGTCTTCTTTCAATGGAACTAAAGTGTCCTGTTGATTCTTTCATAGATCCACCGTTTTCTGATCACCTCCTATACACAAGGCATAATTACTGGGGCTAGAAGTTTACAATATAGTGTAACAACAGAGAGTTAAAAATAGGCACAAGACTACACGAATGAAGATACTTGAGCTACCTGGACAAGCCAGGAAGTTAACACTGAGAAAATAAAACTAGAGTCTTTACTGAACAGGTCAATGAAAATAGGTCTGTGGTTTTTCAGACACTGAAAGTTGTTCAGTCTAGAGCATCGGGAGAACAAGAAATAAACCTGGAGAGGAAGGAAGACACTCTAGCTGTCAGGACATGATTTGGAGGATGATATACTATAGCATGGTGCCTGGGCTATTGGATGGTCTTCATTATTCTCTTGTCCTTGCTGAGGTCTCCTGTATGGCCTTTCCTGCCATGACTGGAGTCTGGGCATCAGCCTCTTACCAGCTTCTAGGACATGCAAGCTCTGTTCAGATATTGAGACCTAGGAGAAATGGCTTCTGTAATTTCCTGGGTTTGATCCCATTGACATTTCTACAATAGATGATTTTCTAATGCCCCAGTCTTCTGTTTGCACATCATTTGTGAATAAGGCCTGGTTTTTCTTCTACCTGTGCTATAATTTTACATTTCCTCAGATGAAACAGTAGACTTATAAATAACTCTATGCCATGTAATTACTAATAATATGCACAGTAGGGAGAACATTTAATCTCAACAGTTTCCAACCAAACCCTTACTAAGAAGGTATTGCCACTGTTAAGGAAAAGACCTTGTTAAGCAATTTGAGGTGGAAGGTATTATTCTACAGAAGCCGAGGCAATAAAAGAGAAAGCTCATCTACTCTGCAGGAGAGAAAGAGAGGGCAAAAATGAGAGCACGTTTTTTCCCTTCTGCTCTTGCAAACAAAAGAAAAGATAAAGGCCAGAAAAAGCAGCAAACAACAACAACAACAAAAAACAAACAAACAAACAAACAAAAAAACCAAGAGGAGGCAATAAAAAAGTGGACGGCTGAAGTCAATGTGAGGTAAAATGGTGAATTAGAAACCCTTAGTGGTATGCTTGGTTCTGCAAGTGTTCAAGAGCATACATAAATTAAGGTTTATTATTTTCCAGGTGCAGCATGATCATTCAGCAAAATTTCTGCTTCCTGCAAATATTGTATTATTGGTTTAGTTGGAGAGGGGAAGGTAAAGTAATACAATGCTTGGGTTAATGTCATGTGCACATAAAGGAATGACCAGAAAATATAAAACAACAGCATCAACTACTCCACCCAGGAATTTGCAAAGAGTATGCAATATTGGTTTGATTTTATCTTATGTATATTCCAAAGAATTCAGAGACACTGACATAAAGGTTGTACAGATTTATAACGAACACTTTGTAACTAGATTTCACTATGTGCTCCAGAAGTCAGAAAATATTTCACATTAAGTCTCATAGAAAATTAAAATTTAATATCTTCATTATTTTTGTTTATTTATTTATTGAGACAGGGTCTCACTCTGTCCTCCAGGCTGGAATGCAGTGGCACAATATCAGCTTACTCAAACCTCTGCCTCCTGGGTTCAAGCGATCCTGCCTCAGCCTCTTAAGTAGCTGGGACAATAAGCACACACCATCAAGCCTGGCTAATTTTTGTATTTTCTGTAGAGATGCAATTTCACCATGTTGTTCAGGTGTAAAATTTAATATCTTTTAAAATATAGCTGCTCCTCAACTTACAATGGGGTTATGTCCCAATAAACCCATAAATTGAAAATATTCTAAATAGAAAATGCATTTTATATATGTAACCTACCCAAGATCACAACTTAGCTTACCCTAGCCTACCTACCTACATAGAAAGCAAGGTTAATTAGATTATTTTGCCCAACTGTAAGCTAATGTCAGTGTCCTCAGCATGTTTGTAAAATAATCTAACATAAAGCCTATTTTGTAATAAAGTGTTGAATTTCTCCTGTACTTTACCGAATACCGTACTTTAAGTGAAAAACAATTGTGTAGATACTCGAAGTACAGTTTCTACTGAATGTGTATTGCTTTTGTATCATCAATTTGAGAACCTGAACCATCGTAAGTTGTGGACCATCTATATAATGAATTAAGTTCACTAGAATTTTGGAAATAAAAAATAGATGTTAAGTTTGCATTGTGCCTCTTGGATTGCTGTTAACAAAGAATTTTGGTTGTTACCTCGATTTAGTGAATATTTAGGTATCTGAACACTAACTAGTTCTAGTGCTAGAATTAACAACATTTGTTACCCACCCCTAGCATTGGTGCACTTTTTTTAAACATAATTTTATGTTACTTTGATATTTCTGTGAGTTGTATAGAAAAATAATATCATAAAAATGTTATAGTAGAATAGCAGTAAAGATTCCATAATAACTGCTGTGCTAGTATTTATTTTATACCATAAATTTGATGGGTCAAATATATTATCTTTTATATGTGACTAGAAACACTATTGGATCCTACTATAAAGTCCCCAAATTGAGGCGAGTTTTAAATAATTTTGAATCTGAGCACATTCACAGAAACTGAGCTTCTATCGACCAGGCGCGGTGGCTCACGCCTGTAATCCCAGCACTTTGAGGGGCTGAGGCAGGCGGATCACGAGGTCAGGAGATCAAAACCAACCTAGCTAACACAGTGAAACCCCGTCTCTACTAAAAATACAAAAAATTAGCCAGGTGTGGTGGCGGGCACCTGTAGGCCCAGCTACTCGGGAGGCTGAGGCAGGAGAATAGCGTGAATCCGGGAGGCGGAGCTTGCAGTGAGCTGAGATCGCGCCACTGCACTCTAGCCCGGGCGACAGAGCGAGACTCCATCTCAAGAAAAAAAAAAAAAAAAAGAAACTGAGCTTTTGTCACATTAATTATGTAACGTGTAAAAGGTTACTCTGAATTTATCTTATCTTTATTATATTTATTGCATATTAGTGCATATATAACACATTTACCATGCATACATTTTAAAGTACATATAATATAGATTTACACTTACTTTTATTAGTCATTTCCTTCATTTTAAGAATCCCTCTTGTTTTCTCAATATAGCCATGTTTTAAATTATTAAAACAGTTCATGAATGTCAATTTATGATTTAAGAAGTTTATTTAAAGTTTAAAAGACCATTCTGAGCTATCATAAACAGATAAACAGGAACCCAGAAATGCCTTTTTCCTTTTTATTGAGAGAGTGAGATAGGTTCTCACTTTGCTGCCCAGGCTGTAGTGCAGTGGCACTATCTTGGCTCACAGCTCACTGCAAACTCCACCTCCCAAGTAGCTGGGAGCCTCCCAAGTAGCTGGGATTACAGGCACATGCCACCACGCCAGCTAATTTTGGTATTTTTTTTGTGGAGATGGGGTTTCGCCGTGATGGCCAGGGTGGTCTCGAACTCCTGAGCTCAAGCAAGCAGCCTGCCTCAGTCTCTCGAAGTCCTGGGATTACATTACAGGCATGAGCCACTGTGCCTAGTCAACTTTTTCAAATATAGTTCATTAACTTAAAAAAAAAAAAAAAAAAGCGACAGAGTCTCACTCTGTCCCCCAGGCTGGAGTGCAGCAGTGCAATCTCAGCTGACTGCAACCTCTGCCTGCCAGGTTCAAGGAATTCTCCCACCTCAGACTCCGGAGTAGCTGGGATTATAGGCGTATACCACCATGTTCGGCTAATTTCTTATATTTTTGGTAAAGACAGGGTTTCACTGTGTTGGCCAGGCTGGTCTTGAGCTCCGGTCCTGAAGTGATCTGCCCACCTTGGCCTCACAAAGTGCTGGGATTACAGGCATGAACCGCCATACCAACCCAACATTTCTTAATCTGTGAAGTTAGCCTTATACTCCAAATTTCTGACATATTTAGTATAAAACCGAGTATGTTTCTTGACTAATTACTGTTTATCTATTTGATAAGTTCTTACACAATGCCTTTCAAGGAATATTCAGAAGATAGAAGACTAAATGACATTGACACAATTGGCTTTTCCTTATGACCAATATGAATATGAATCAGAAATACATCATATGTGATAGACAAATTGTCCCTTTTGATATTATTCTCTTTTGAATGCTTTAATATATACAGTAAATCAATTTGTTTCAACTTATTAAAAGAAAATTTTGATTAAAATTATATTTAATGATGCTGAAAGATTGCATTTTTTTCCTCTT
This sequence comes from Chlorocebus sabaeus, assembly GCF_047675955.1. Taxonomy (NCBI): domain Eukaryota; kingdom Metazoa; phylum Chordata; class Mammalia; order Primates; family Cercopithecidae; genus Chlorocebus; species Chlorocebus sabaeus. The sequence continues at coordinate 49,533,156 of NC_132924.1, read as the reverse complement.
GCTTTCTATGTATGATTATCAATGCGTATTCATAATTTCTGACTCTGTGTGTGTATAGCAGACTCACCTGACAGCAATAATTTAAGCATACTCTATGGTCTAAGAAGATTGTTGGTTCAGAGTTCTGAGCCAAGGAACCTGGGAGCGGCCAATCTAGAGGTTTACTCTCTCTATGAAGGACATCTGAACCCCTGGTCCATTTTGTGGACTGCAGGATATGCAAGGAATCAAGAGGCCTTTTGTTTTGAACTAGACATGGATGTTGCTAGGTAGAGGGTACGAAGTGAAAATTGCTATGTAAACTGCATGCTATGTAAACTGCATGCTATAAACAGTAGCGGTCTTCCTGTCTGGCCCACCACTCCTTGACTGCCCCATATGTAAGTCCTCAATAAACCCTATGTCTTTGTTTTTTGGGTCTGTGTCTCCTCTGTCCCCATGGACATAATGCCATCCCTATTGGAGTCAATAGGGATTAGTCAAAACCGTGTGATGTTTAATTCATACTTATATATGGTCTTCTATATTTATCAATTAAATACATTTATAAAGAAATTAAATATTTAAAACTTTCTTATTAATCACCAGTGGAAATAAAAAGTAAAAAAGAGCTATTAAAACACATTTTAAAGCTAAATATTAAGGTTACAATTTTTAATATAAAGATGCTGCTTTTAAATGTAAAATTCAATGAATTCATGCAAAAAGTTTTCAAAGCTTAATAAAACAAAAATTTAACAAAAGTTATGTTCACATTTGAAAGCACAGCATAGATTTAACAAAAATAACTGTCATAAATTTCTGAAAACTTTTCTAGGACTTTGAAACCTAACTCATCAGATAGGGCTTCAAAATACAGAGCTTTGTATATGAAGTAGAAATTTATCCTGTAGATGAAGGGAACATCTGGGCAGACTCAGAAGAAAACAGAATGCCACAATCAGCTTATAATACAAGCCAATTCAAATGGAAAGAGGCTATTCTCAAAAAAGAAAACCCATTTTGAGAATAAAGGAACATACTCAAAACCTACAATTTATTCTTAATGATGCTTCATTTTTCATTTGCTTTATAGCAGCCTTCTACCCCGGGGCAAAGACTGACAGACTATTCCTTAGGTCCTTAATTTTAGCTGTCCCCTTAACTATGACTCTGGGGCTGAAATACATAAACAGGGCAATAAATCAGAAGGAACAAAGAACCTTTAAGACTATAAGGCAGTGGAAGGAATGAAAGTATGTTGAACAATTCCCTTTACATGCATCCTTAATAATTGATAACAGATATCTAGTTTACTGAGTCCAGTTATACATTTTTTAGACAGATCTATCGTTTGTTGTTCCCTGTATCTTTAAGCAATACAGAGTGCTGTTTCACATTCTCTTCATGTTATACTCTAGTCAATTCACTTAAAATTAGAATAAACTGCATTTAGTTTTAGAAATATTCATACTTGCCATTTCCTCTGCACATTGAAAATATGTAATTTCGTTGGTTTGAAGTGTTGAGGTTCAAAAACTGAAACCACCTTTGCAAAAATTATAACAGAAAATTATGACAGTGAAAGAGGTCTGACCTAACTGACTTCATCTTGCTTCTAACCTCCAAGCTGTCCTTGTTCATTCCTGGGTGCAGGCCGAACTAACTTAGGGAGGGACTTAGTTTATAGTTAAACTTTGAAATGACAATAACAGCTTTTTCTCAAAACAAATCCCATTCCTGCCTGGGGACTAAACTGCCTTTGCAGGACTAATACATTAGCTACAAGATTAGAAGTTATGGTTTAGGAGTCATGCAGCTAAAGGCTGCAAGATTTTGAACCTTTCCAAATTGCTCTTGGGGGTAACATCACTATTGTTAAACCTAAGATCAGTGCTTAATATCTTTTGCAGACACTGCATTAGATGAATCAGCTGGCACCACTCAGATTGATAAGCTGCCTCAACTAGTCTTATGAACCCCACCCAGGAATCGACTTATCACAAGAGGACAGCATTGACTCCCTATGATTTCTTCAATGACCTGACCAATAAGCACTCTCAACTTTCCAACCCACTGCCCACCAAATTATCCTTAAAAACCCTGATCCCTGACTTTTTGGAAGACTGATTTGTGTTGGGTGATGTACTAGAGCCCCAGCAATGGAAAATGACTGGCTTGTGGACAGTAAAAAGAATTTACCCACAATGGTATAGGTTTGGAAAGGAAAGTTTTATTGAAAAAAAAAAAAAAAAAGGGAAGAAGAAAGAAAGAACACTGCAGAAGAGTGCAGCAGGGCATCTGAGCAAGAGAAGAATGAGTATGCCACAGTGGATTTTTACTTAGCAATATTTATGGACCTTAAAGTGGAATCTTAAGGGTAATTCAGACCATATCAGCAGCCATGTAGGTCATGATAAATGATTACACTTGTAGACATTTTGATGTCTCGATGATAGCAACAGGAGACAGATAAATTCCGAGGAAGACGAATAGGTCCCTGTTGAACCCTGACCTTCAAGCCAAAGACAGCCTGATGCCTGAAAACTGAGCTTCCAGTTCCACATTGAGTCTGTGACCAAAGAAAGAACTTTCTAGATGTCTTTTAGCCAATTGAATGGTGCTTTTTCCAGGCCTTCCCATGTACCAATCAGCATGCACTCCCCAATTCTAAGCCCATAAAAACCCTAGACTCAGCCTCACAGGTGACTATCTGCTTTTGGGCCCCTTCTCACACACAGGGGTACCCACTTCCAGTCCCTCTCATGTCAAGAGCTTTCCTGTCACTCAGTAAAATTCTTCTCAGCCTTGCTCACTCTCTACTCTCTGCATACCTCATTCCTCTTCATCATGGGGAAAGAACCTAGAACCCACTGAATGGCAGGTGTGAAAAGAGCTAATAGTGCTTAATTGCACTCCCACTAACCAAGCTACAGGAGTGAAAAAACTGCTGGGTGCCATATGCACCCATTCACTGAGCTGTGGGCAATGGGACCAAATGAGCTGTGACACACCCCCATTCAATGAGCTTGCAAGCGGCAGGACCGAAGGAACTGTGATATGCCCGCATTCCCTGAGCTGCAGGCAACAGGAACGAGAGTAAGCTGTAACACTTCTTGGGGACTCAGACCTCGGGACTCCCTGGGCAAGAGCTGTAACACCCCTTGGAGCTCTATGGCTGTTGGCATATCCAACTTTGGGGCACCATCACATTCCTCTCATCCAGATGCCAGTGCCCAAGGTAGAAGCTGGTTACAGCCTGCCCAGTCCAGCCACAGGCTGAACATGGATCCCACAGCAGGCATGAGATCTGGGCCATTGCATGAGCCAAGCTCAGCCTCCTGGGCTGAGTGGGTGGAGTGAGCCCAGTGGGCCTCAGTGAGGCTTCAGGCAGAGGTCACAGCAGCTGCAGAGATTTCTGGTTGGCAAAGCAGCACTGAAAAACATCCTGTAACAATTCTGGGTGCTCATCTGGGATTGACAGAAGAGTGAATAACAGTGGACCTCTTTCACTTTCATTCCAAGGCTTCTTCAGATTTTTTTTTTTCCAAAAACATATGAGGCATTGGGCCTCTGTTAACCAGTTAAGAGTGAATGGCATGTCTTCAGAGTACAGGCTTGCTAGGGAGGACTTTTTCAATCGCCCGTCACCCTTGGGTGTTGGGAACGTTGGCTTTGTTTCAATCCAGTTTTCCTTCATGGAGGTCTAGCCATTGCATGGAATTGGAAGGAACTCCTGGGGCAATTACCTGGCTGAGGCTATACTTTGATGTTACCCAAAAGACACCTGGACTGACTCCAGTCCCCAACATCCCATTAGAGTGTTGGCATTAGGACCTCCAATCTTTCCTATGGCATTATCCTTCTTTCTTTCATGGCTTTTATCTCTTCTTTATATATTAATTCAATGTTAACAGTGTTGTTGCAAAGCACAGAGATAATACAAGTGGGTAGAATGTGCATTTGGGTTAGTCATTAGGAGTGTAATTCAGAACAATGTGTTTTCTGTCTATTTTTAGAAGCAAGGAGGATGTAATGATTGAGAGTTTTCTTTCCCCTGTTGAAGAAACCCATTAGCATAGGGCAAGATGCTACTTTTCCCCAGGCACCTTCCCTCCCCTGCACTTAAGGTTTTTATGTTTTCCCACCACATTAGCAGTCAACATAGTCCTGTGAATACAGAGAGCTTTTCTATGTGAGGGATTAATTTTTTCCTCTTGGGAGACATCTTATTAGGCCAATTCCTGGGACTCACTTTCTGTCCCTTGTTTGAGGAGGATCTGGTTTTACAGCTTCACTTTAACATCACTCCAATATATTTTCCAAGCTTTGGTTTGGAGCCCTAGAAAGGAAATTAGATCTGAGGGACCCAGAGGCAGTCAACAGCAGAAGACTAGAGTGCAGTGCAGGTGAGCATGACTATTGCTGCCAACTAGTCCTTACCATTTAATGGGTGAAGAACTTGCTCACATCCATAGCACAGATGAGGTCTAGGGAACCCAAAGGTTACTGACAGCAGAAGGCTAGGGTACAGCATAGGTAAGGGCGACTACCCCTACTATCTATTCCCACTTCATGGGTGGAGGTCGCACTTGTATTCATGCATGACACCTATAGAAGCTACCAAGACTCAGGGAAGGAAAGGGTGGCACCTATAGAGGCTGTTAAGACTTGGAGAAGAAAAGGACACTTTTTTTTTCTGTATATACCCTGGGTTTTCACTAAAAGACAGAAAGGAGCTAAGAGATGCCTTTTACCCTCTCTTTCAAATGAGTAACAAACCATCTTCAGCCTGTATTCCTTTTGAGTGCATCCTGAAATCACTGGGACTCCTTTGACCCTCAGACTCTGGAGAAAAAAATACCTTATATTCCTTTGCACAAGGGCCTAGCTTGGTTATAAGTTGCAAAGGGCAATTCCAAACACCAGAGGTGCCTCCAACTTGGGAGTCAGCTAAAGCCTTTAACCCAATATTTTTCCTCACCTCTTAGCTGTAGTTTGGGAGACCTCATGTTTACCCAAGCCTTTTAAAACATGCCTGAAAGCCCAACGCCTCTGCTGAGCATGGATATCTTAGCTCGTATGGGAACCACCATCTTATGGCTCCAGGACAGACTCTTTGTCTCCTCCTAGTGGAGACCAATATTAAATCAGAAACTTGGGCAACTCAAGGGAAAATTGGCAGAGCCACAACTGCCATACCGATCTGGATCCACCTTAAGGACCCTACCTCCTTCCCTAATCAGAGACAATATCCCTAAAATCAGAAATTAGGAACGGGTTAGAAGCCACCATCAATACCTTGAGGATGCAGGGCTTCCTCAAACCCTGAAACAACCCTCGTAATACCCCAGTATTGAAAGTACATTAACCCAACAGAGAATGGAGATTGGTCCAGGACCTCTGCCTCGTTAATGAGCCTGTGGTTTGAATTCACTTGGTGGTTCCCAAACCCTATTCCCTGCTTACTCAAATACCTAAGGGAACTAATGGTTCACAGTCTATGACATAAAGGATATCTTTTTATGCGTACTGTTACACCCCAACTCCCAATATTAGTTTGCATTCAAGGATCCCTTCAATCAGACCACTCAACTAACCTGGGCAGTGTTACCTCAGGGATTGAGAGACAGCCCCCACTTGTTTGGGCAGGAGTTGTCAAAGTATCTCCGAGTTCGTTTATTCTCAGGTTGAAGTTTTACTATATGTAGATCACATTCTCCTTTGTGCCCCAGCTGAGGAAATCTCTCAGGAGGACAGTAAGGCTCTTAATTTTCTGGCTAACAGAGGATATAAGGTCTGAAAATCTAAGGCTCAGCTCTCTCAGACTTCAGTGAAGTACATAGGTCTAGTCTTGTTAGAGGGGACCATGGCAGTAACGGAATAAAGAATTAAGCCCATCTCCTCCTTTCCGCTCCTCGAAACCCTCAAGCAACTGAAGGGATTCTTGGGCATTACAGGACTCTGCAGATTATATATACGTGGCTATGGTGAAATAGCTCATCCCTTATATCACCTAATAAGGGAGACCCAGGCAGCTAAGACTCACTCCCTAATTTGGGAACAAGAGACTAAAAGGGCCTTTGACCAATTGAAACAAGCTTGAGGCTTGCTTGAGGTACCTGTCCTTAGTCTTCCCATAGCAAAGACTTTTAATCTTTATGTACCACAAAGAAAGGAAATGGCCCTGGAAGTTCTAACCTGGGTCTGAGGTCCAGCCCAGCAGCCCATAGGCTAAACAAGGAACTGGGTTTGGTAGCTAAAGGATGGCCAGCCTACCTCTGGGCAGTTGCAGCAGTAGCCTTGCTGATACCAAAGGCTACTAAGTTAACCACGGGGAATAACTTAACCATTTATACCCCCACATAATGTGGCAGGACTGCTGTCTTCTAAGGGGAGTCTCTGGCTAATGGACAACTGCCTCCTGAAATATCAAGCTCTGCTATTAGAGGGAACTGCAGTCGAGTTAAGAACCTGTCCATCCCCAACCCAGCCACCTTCCTCCCAAAGGAATCTGGGAAGCTTGAACATGACTGCAAACAGTAGTGCAAACCTATGTGGCCAAGGAGGACCTCAAAGAAACCCCCTTAGAGAACTCAGACTGGATTCCCTTTATGAACGGAAGTTCTTTTGTAGAACAAGGGATCCATAAAGCAGGGTATGCAACAGTCAGCCTGAGTGACACTACTGAGAGCATGCCTCTCCTCGGGTGCAAGTACTCAACTACCTGAGCTAATTGCCCTCCCAAGGGCACTTGAATTAAGCAAAGGGAAAGCAGTTAACATTTATGCTGAATCTAAGCATGTTTTCCTAGTCCTCCACGCCCATGCCACTATCTGGAAAGAGATAGATTTCCTCACAGCAAATGAGTCTTCCATTAAATACTATCAAAAAATTAACAGACTATTTTTCTCAGTTTTCCTCCCATAGGAAGTGCCAGTAACACATTTTAAAGGCCACCAACATGGGATGAAATATCTGAGGAAATAAGTTGGCAGACAAAGCAGCTAAATTGGCAGTGAGAGGGCCCCAGATTTATGATCCACTTGAGGTCCCTCTGATCTGGGAGGGCTCAGAGAAACAAAACATCAATATTATCCTGTGGAAATAGAATGGGCCACCTCTTGGGGATACAACTTTCAGTCCTCAGGATAACTACAGTCAGAAGATGGCAAACTTCATCTTCAGCTTCCAGCCAATGTAAAGTTCTTAAAATCATTCACAAACCTTCTACCTAGGTAAGGATAAAACATATCAATTGGCCTAGAGGTTGTTCTCACGTAAAAATCTGCTAAAAATAGTGAAATAGGTCATTAATGCTTGTGAGATTTGCCTTAAAAATAATCTCAATTGACAGCATCTCCCCCCTGAAAAACAAAGAATGGGAGGCTACCCAGGGGAAGACTGGCAGATGAATTTCACCCATATGCCAAAGATAAGGGACATCCAATACTTACTGGTATGGGTAGATACCTTCATTAACTGGGTAGAAGCATTTTTATGTCAAACAGAGAAAGCCTATGCAGTGATAAAAGTACTAATTAATGAGATAATTCACCACTTTGGGCTCCCTATGCACCTCCAGAGTGATAATGGTCCCTTGTTCAAGGTAGCTGTAAGCCAGGGGGTCTCAAAGGCACTAGGCATACAATACCATCTTCATTGTGCTTGGAGAACACAATCCTCAGGAATGGTAGAAAAGACAAATGATATTATCAAAAGGCACTTCAGAAAACTGTCTCTCAAGACACTCATCTCCCGTGGATTACTTTTCTTTCCAGAAATGTTCCTTTGAAGCTGGGTTTAATCCCTTTCAAAAAGATATATAGATGGCTTTTTCTCATCAATGATTTCTTACTAAACCAAGAAACCTCCGGTTTGATTAAACATGTAACTTCTTTGGCCCATTTCCAACAGGAACTAAAACAACTGTCGGAAGCCCAACCTCATGAACTAGGGCCCCTTCTATTCAACCCACAGGACTAAGTTCTGATCAAGGCACTTCCTTCCCTTTCTCTCTGTCTCTGCCCATATTGGGAGGTACCTCACACTGTACTTCTCTGTGCTCCTTCAGCAGTGAAAGTCACTGGAATAGATTCTTGGATTCATTATACTTGAGTAAAGACCTTGGAAAGTGACAGAATTTCCTCTGTTGACCCAGAGGAGCACCTGAAACACCAGTGTGAAGAAATTGGAGACCTCAAGCTAAAGATCACAAAACATAAGTGTCACTAACATTTTATGGATAGCCTCTTTATAGTCTCACCTATGCTCGTTGTTCTTGCCTTCATTCTATTCCTCACCATAAGGCATCTTTGCCAAAGATCCCTTAATCCTGAAAGCCTATGGGATTATCTATTCCCCTAAACAGCCATCTCTTTTCTAAAGTTTAGCTTCTCTGCCACCATTAAATACTTACTTTCACCAGGGTGAAACAGCTCTGATCAAAACATCATTTTCAGAATGATTAGTCTATTTTACTTCTTATTTCTGTTACCTTTGGCATTCAATTTTTTTCCTTTTAGTTCCTGATTAATACTCATATTTGATCCATGCATAGTTAACCTCCTTTTAAAATTTGTTTCTTCTTACCTAGAGACCATCAAACTCCAAATGGTCGTGGAAATGGAGCCTCGGATGATGGCTCTTTCTACTGGGGACCCTTAGGTAGACCTCTGAGAGACATCTGACTGCTGTTTTCCCAAAAACAACACCCCCTGTCAACATGAAGCAGTTAGACCTGTCACCATCCCTGTCATAATGTCAGTTAGATGTACCTCTTCAGAGGGGGGATTGAGAGTGACAGAAAACAGTCAAATTCCTAGCCAGACAGTGTCCTGTCCCCAGTGAAACCTGACCGTAGAGCCAAGGACAGTCTAAAGCCTGAGAACTGAGCTTCCAGTTCCAGGTGGAGTCCATAACCAGAGTGAGGACTTCCTTGACGCCTTTTAGCCAATTGAATACTGCTTCTTCCAGGCTCACCCATGAACCAATCGGCATGCACTCCCTCATAAAAACCTTGGACTCAGCCTCACAGGTGGCTACCCACTTTTGGTTCCTCTCTCAAAGGGCTACCCACTTCTGATTCCCTCTCATATAGAGAGCTTTTCTGTCACTCAATAAAATCCTCTGCCTTGCTCACTCTCCAGTGTCCACGTACTTCATTCTTCTTGGTCATGGGACAAGAACCCAGAATCCACTGAACAGTGGGTGTAACATACACTCCCACTTGCTGAGCAACAGGAGTGAAAAAACTGCTGAGAGTCACATGCCCCTATTCTCCAACCTGCAGTGGCAAATCCAAATGAGCTGTGACATGTCCCCCTTTACTGAGCTATGAGCAGTGGGACTGAATGTGCTGTGACATGCCCTTGTTTGCCGAGCTTCAGGAATGAGAGAGAACTGTAACACTTCTTGGGGTCTTGGACGTTGAGAGTTGCTGGGCAAGATCTGTAGCATTCCTCAGAGCTGTGCAGTTGCTGGCATCTTTGAGATTTAGTTGCCACTGCATTCCCCTCATCCAGATGCTGGTGCCCAAGGTGGAAGCTGGTTGTGGCATGACCATTCCAGCTGCAGGATTGAGTGTGGATTCCATGATGGGTGTGGGATCTGGAGCGGGGCACAAACCAAGTGCAGCCTACTAGGCTGAGAGGGCAGAGTGAGCCTGGTGGGTCCAAGTGAGGCCCCAGGCAGAGGTCACAGTGGCCACAGAGATTTCCAGCTGGCAAAAGCAGCACTGAAAGAATCCTGTAACCCTAATGTCAGTAAAGGTTACATTATGAGTCTCAACATACATGCATTCCAGAGATGAATAGAAATTCTGGTTACTTATAAATTATTGCAAAAGAAGCCTGGTACCAGCTGCTGGCTTTAGATAATAGGGAAGTCTAATTACTTCTAAATTTTTCAGATAAGGAGTTTTGAGTTTGGATGGTCTGCTTGATGGCCACTAGGTGATTTTTGCTCTCCTAAATTTGAGTAATAATAAAACTAATTTGGTCTTCAGTACAGCTGGCTCTGAATGAATTAAACTCATTCTCTATTGCAATTTTCTGGTCTTGATAAATCAGCTGTGTCTAGGCAGTGGGAAGCAGAACCTGCTGGGTGGTTACAAAACGAATACCCCAAAATATGATGTTTTGTCATGTTGAACTGAAGAAACCTCAAGGCCTCTCTGACCTCCCCCATTATTTAATCAATCTGCCTCATATCAGTGATTTTCAGTGAACCTCCAGGGGGCCAAAGGCCATGGCCCCCACAGAAGCAAAGCTTCATTCACTGTCTTTTCAAAAGAAATACATTGGTCCTGTAGCCAACAATACCTTGAATTTAAAGTTTCTCCTTAAATTTAAAACTTCTAAGACAAGCTTAATTTACCAACTCCAAAACATAGGTACTAAAACTTTTTAGCCTCTTGGATTGTTAGAGTCCAGATCTTAACTGGATGTTTTTCTTTCCCAATTTAAATGTTCTATAATTTGATAGCTGAACTATGTTTTACGTGTGATGAAATATTGACCATAATTTAAGACACCTTCAACCTAACAACTAGAAACATGATTATTAAGGTAAACAATTGTCACATCAGCATTTATTATAATTTTATTTCTGGTCATTTATTTAAAAGCACAATGAGGTCAGAAGGAAAGCTCGAGAATGGGGAGCTGGGTACAGTGGATTTTGGAGTGTGAAGGAAATAAAAATATTTTACCCCAAAAGATATTAATTTGGCATATTTTAAAGTGGCCCTTCAGACCTGTCGTCTGTGGGGGAAATTTGCATTTGTAAGAGACTTTACATTAATGCAGCCAGCCCTTCTCTTATCCAGATTAACTGAGAAAGATTAACTGACAGTCTGACACATTCAAAAGTCTGAAAAAAGACTTTTACCATGTATTCTCTCCAAGGGCTGCTGCATGTGAAGCCTCATCTATATAACACCACCACCTTTACTAGCTAAGCTTCTTCCCTCCCTCCCTCCCAAAATCTGTCTTGCCACTAAGACCTGATTTACCAGCATAACCTGTTTTGGGCCAGGTTCTGAACCCACATTCTTTCTGCAACCTCAAGATGATACATAAGCATTTGTACCACACTGGGGCTAAGGTCTTCATTTTGAAGCCTCCTATGTATACATATTACATACATTTATATGCCTTTTTTTTATTAATATGCCCTTTGCAAGTTGGTTTTTCAGCAAAACTTCAGAGGGCCAAGGGTGAAATTATGTTTACAAAAATTATAACTGAGGAAAAAATGACAGTGAAAGAGATCAGACCTAACCAACTCCATCTTGCTTCAAACCTTTAAGCTTTCCTTGTTTGTTCCTGGGCATAGGCTGAACTAACCTTGTAAATGAATTTAGATTATAATTTAACTCTGAAACAAAATAGCCCTTTCTTAAAACAAAACAAAACAAAACAAAACACAAAACACCTTCTTGTCTAAGGACCAGTCTGCCTTTGTCGGACTAACAAATTAGCTACAAGATTAGAAAGTAAGGTTCAGGGATCACGCAGCCTCCAGCTGCAACAGCCTGAACATCCCCAAATTGCCCCTAGGAATAGCATCACTATTGTAAACCCTAAGATCAGTGCTTGAGATATTTTGCAGGCCCTGCAACTTGATGGATCACCTGACACCACCCAGAAGGTCAATCTAGTTCAACGATCCCACCCAGGGACAGAAGACAGCAAGGAAAACTCACTTCAACCCCTATAATTCTATCTCCAACCCGACCAGTTGGCATGCCCCACTTCCTGAACCCCTACCAGCAAATTATCGTTAAAAACTGATTTCCTAGTGCTTGGGGAGACCAATTTGAGTAATAATAAAACTCTGGTCTCCCACACAGCCAGCTCTGCATGAATTACTCTTTCTCCATTGCAATTCCCCTGTCTTGATAAATCAGCTCTGTCTGGGCACTGGGCAAAGTGAACCTGTTGAGTGGCTACAAGGGTTCCCCTTGGGCCCTGCAGTTGGACAAATTGACCTAGTTATTTGTCATTTCTCATCAAAATGATTGTTAAGTAACATTTATAGAAAGCTATTATTTGAACTGGGCTTCTATACTATGCCCAATAGGCCAAACCAAAATGAAGTTACTTATGCCGAAGTTCCAAGCCACCAAGCCAAAACTAAGTTGTTTATCTGATCTTTCAAGAAATCAGGAGAGAGATTATAGCTGCAGGGGCCAGAGGAAAACTTTCCCTTCACTCTCTGAAGTTTCACTGAAAAATCAACTTAAAAAAGACAAATTGAAGAGGAAGCATACAGATTTGTTACCAATCATACAAGGGAGAACTACAATGTAATTACCCTACCCTGGAATGGTGTTCAGACATTTTCATATCATCCTGAGGTTACAGAAAGAATAAGGGCTTGTATTGTTGGCAAAACAGGTTAAGGAGTGATACAGCTTGGCTCTGTGTCCCCATCCAAATCTCATCCTGTAGCTTCCATTATTCCCGTGTGTTGTGGGAAGGACTTGGTGGGAGATAATTGAATTATGAGGATGGGTCTTTCCCATGCTATTCTCGTAATAGTGGATAAATCTCACGAGATCTGATGGTTTTAAAAATGGGAGCTTTCCTGCACAAGTTCTCTTTCTCTTTGCCTGCTGCCATCCATGTAAGATGTGACTTGCTCCTCCTTGCCTTCTGCCATTACTGTGAGGCCTCCCCAGCCATGTGGAAATGTAAGATGATTTAAAATCTTTTTCTTCACAGTCTCAGATATGTCTTTAACATCTGCATGAAAACTAACTAATACAGGTGGTAAAGCAGGTTATGAGAGGGGGAGAAGAGGAGGCCTGGCTAGCAAGGATAGTCTTGTTGTGTAAATGAAACCTACCCTCTGAGGATAGCAGCCCTCAGAGAGAATAGATAGTAAATGCTTTTAAAAACCTTTAAAGGTGTTGAACTCTCAGTTAATTTTCCCTAGATCCAGACAAGGAGAGGGCTCAGAGAAAACCTGGATTCACTAATGTAGATATTCTACAGATGAAAATCTCTTGTACAAAAGATAGCCCTTCAGAGTTATTTCAGTTTGCTGTCTCTCTAAACAGCCATCTCAAAATATGTCAAAGAAATCTATTTTGGGGTAAAATATTTTTATTTCCTTCATAGCAGAATCTCCAAACTGGTCAGTTTCAGCCAGCAAAAGGAAGTAACCCTTACAAGGAGAGCAACTTCAAAACACCAATTGTCTTTTTGTTCTGTTTCTGCTATCTTTAGCACTTTTCTGTCTTTAAAGCCAAATAATTGCTCAGCTCATCAGGATATTCATTTTATTTTATCAAATAATGTGTTGTCTGATTCTAAAATTGCAAATAAAAGCCAATTAGGATATTTAAACTAAGTTTGTTGTAATTTTGTCTTTTGACAGTATCCAGTTCCCAGAAGGAGACCTAAAGAACTGCTGAAAATTTATGAGACTTATTGAGGAGCACAGGAGAGGCACCATTGACCCCTTCACGGATCCCCTTTCTTCCTTATGGAGCGCTACATGTTGCAACTTCATTTTGGGTCAGACTCGACTTTGTTTGCATTGAGTGTCCCCCCTACCCAGATCTTTTTGACTTTTTAATCCAGGGTTAGATTGTGCTGTAAAAGAGTACCAATGTTGGGGTTTATGGTTGACAAGTCACTGACAAGAGTGAAAGTAACAACAGAAACAGGATTGGGTTCTATAGGGAGGGCTCAGGTGTTTGAGTAAAACAGAAACTAGCAGTAAATGGCAATTACCGCAGGAAGTGTGAACTTTGGCTTTTGAAAGTTTTCAGAAATTTGTTTTTTTCTTGCATACTTAGGTAGAGAATAATTATTAGCCATGTTGGTCAAGGCAATCTCAGAGCCAAAGACACAAACTTGACAGGTGGGCATGTTAGTGGCAGCAAATTTGTGCAGGTCTGGAGCAACCTCAGTTCTTGCCTTGTCAGAAGAAAGAATTCAACTGAAGGGGCATAAGGCAGAAAAAGAGTGAGGCAAGTTTCAGAGCAGGAGTGGAAGTTTATTAAAAAGTTTTAGAGCAGGAAAGAAAGGAAAGTACATTTGGAAGAGACCAACTGGGCAGTGTGAAGGCGATGTTAAAAGTTGCTTCTCCCTGGCACTGGCTGCCAATTATTTTTAGAGAGCTAGCGTGATAGCTCCTGAACCATCACCTGATGATTGCCTGACATTGCTGGTGGAGGTAGGGGTGGTGGTGGGTGGAGCTCTCTCCTGCCATGCTCATGCCTGACTAATTACCAGTAACAGGCATGGAATAGGCACTTAAGAGGTATTGGAGCAGTCACCACCAAAAATAAGACTCCCATGGTCATAAAAATGGGTTAGTTGATGTAGGTCACCCATTAGCTTCAAGAAAACTTTGTGCAATGAGGTACTCTGTGAAAGTATTAGAATACACAATGCTCTGCTGTTTTCATCTTAGGCTTTTATCTCTGCTCTGATTGACCCAAGGGCCAGAATAAAAACAAGATCCTTAATTCCTAAAGAACTGACCACTCCACTTTCCAGCTGTGCCTGCTTTTTATATGTATAAATATTAGGCACTGGTAACTGCAGATGCTTTTTCTAGAAGGCAAAATCTTTTTTAAGATAATTGAGAATTACATTGGCCATTATATAGAACCTCTCAGATGAACAGTACTATACTTTAAAAAGTGGATTTAAAAATGAGAAGTACCAAATTAGGCTTACCCAAGGATTCCTATTGATGTGTGGAAGCCTCTAGAAAGATTTCAGTAAAATTTTTATTGCATCTTTTAAAAGACTTGTTTACAAAAGGCAATTGAAAAGCTTAAGAGACTAATTGATTTAAAAAATTGAATCTGCCACCCTTTAGCCTAGTTACTATTCCTCCCTAAAGGCATAAAGAAAGCTAAATAAAAAGCAATTTTGGCCCTCCTGTAAAGAAGGTTTGCTTCCTTTTCAGAGTTATCCATTGGAGTCCAGGCATAGAAAATGCTTATTTGCCCTATTCATTAATGGAGCCCACCCTAAATAAACTGAGTAATCTAGTATCTAAGTTCTAGATTACTGAATCTAGAATTTAGAATTCTGTTTTAAAAGCAGAAGATTCTGTTTCTTAAAATAGAAACTGTTAGAGTAGGTAGCTAGGCAGACATGTGCAGGGCAAGAGAGGCCTTTCCCTGACAGGAATGTCAGGGGGCCATCAGGTGATCGCCCCTTCTTAACCAACCTAGAGGTCCTCCGCTCCCAGGAGTCACCATATTGATTCCGAACTTAGTGCAGAAACCGGATGGGCATAGCACACTGCATCCCAGAGCTCCTGGGTTCAAACCATCCTCCCGCCTTAGCCTCCCAAGTAGCTGGGATTACAGGCACACATCATCGTGCCCCACAGTTGCTTTTTTTTTTTTTTTTTGGAGATGGACTCTCACTCTGTCACCCAGGCTGGAGTGCAGTGGCACAATCTCGGCTCACTGCAACCCCCAAATCTCCACCTCCCAGGTTCAAGCAATTCTCCTGCTTCAGCCTCCCAATAGCTGGGATTACAGGCATGCACCACCACCCCCAGCTAATTTTTGTATTTTTAGTAGAGACGAGGTTTCACCATGTTGGTCAGGCTAGTCTCAAACTCCTGACCTTGTGATCCACCCGCCTCGGCCTCCCAAAGTGTTGGGATTAGAGGCGTGAGCCACTGCGCCCGGCCAACTCCTTTGGTTTTTTTTAAGTTTTATCATGAAATTACAGCAAGTTAGTCACATCTTCAGGCTCCACTTCTAATTCTAGTTATCTTGAGTGGATTTAGCACAATTCTTAAGAGCCCTAGAATTTTAAGAAAGAATAAGGAGCATTGGCTTCAACTTAAAGTCATCAGCTGCATTAGCTCCTAAGAGAGTAAGCCTATCCTCTGAAGCTGTAAAGCCAGGCACTGACTTCTCCTCTCTAGCTATGAAAGTCCTAGATGGCATCTATTTTTAATAAAAGACTGTTTAATCAACATTGAAAATATCTCGTTTAGTGTAGCCACCTTGATGAATGAACTTAACTAGATCTTCTAGATAACTAGATATAGCTTCTATATCAGGGCTTGCTGCTTAACCTTGTACTTTTATGCTACGGAAACAGCTTCTTTTCTTCAACATCATGAACCAACCCCTGCTATCTTGAAACATCTCATTTTCAGCTTCCTCACCTCTCTCAGCCTTCACAGAATGAAAGTTAGGGTATTGTTCTGGATTAAGCTTTGGCTTAAGGGAATGTTGTAGCAGGTTTCATCTTCTGTCTAGACTATTAAAACTTTCTTCACATCAGTAAATAAGGTTATGTAATTTTCTTTTTATGTATGTGTTTACTGGAGTGGCACTTTTAATTTTCTTTAAAAATGTCCTGTGCATTCACAGCTTAACTGTTTGGCACAAGAGGTCTAGCTTTTGGTCTATTCCAGCTTTCAACGTGGCTTTCTTACTAGGCTTAATCATTTCTAGCTTTTGATTTAAGGTAAGATATGTGCAACTCTTTCTTTCATTGAACATTAGAGGCCATCGTAGGGTTATGAATTGGCCTAATTTCAATATTACTGTGTCTTATGGAAGAGGGAGGCCTGAGAAAAGGAGGAGATGAGGGAACTGCCTGTTGTTGCAGGAGTTCGAACTGACAATATTTATGGATTAAATTTTCCATCTTATATTAGTGCAGTTTGTGGAACTCCAAAAGAACTACAATAGTAACATCAAAGATCACTGATTGCAGATCAACATAACAAATATAATTGTTTGAAATATTGCAAGAATTACCAAAATGTGACACAGAAACATGAAGCATATGTTGTTGGAAAAACTGTTGCTAATAGATTTGATTCAGGGTTACCACAAAGCTTCAATTTGTAAAAAACACAGTATTTGTAAAGTTCTGCAAAGTATGATAAAATGAGGTAGGCCCAAAAATCAATCTAACAAAACAACATATTTTGCATAGCATTTTCCAAACTTCTTCAATGGCTAGTTTTGTTGAAGAAGCAATTCAAGCATAATTGTTAAGAACAAGTAAATTAGGTTAATATAAATGGGAAAAAAAACTTATAAATGAAGTTGTCATATCTTTTTCAATAACTTGAACTCTTAACATTATGCTAATACATGTAATAGATATTCATGAAATACCCAAGTCATTTCTAAATTAAACTGAAATATTAATTGCTGAATCTAAGTTTAAAGTATACATTTTTTGCCATCTTGCTTTTATGTGATGTAGAGAAGCTAAATATGTTTCAGTTTGAAAACATGAAAATATTATTATAAGGAAAATACGGATTTTTATGGCTTTTAAAATTTGAAATATTGCTGGTTAACATTTTGTTTTTCAGATTTAAAGAAACTTTTTAAAAAGCTATCTATAGCTTACAGCAATTTGCTAAGGTATACCTTTGTGATCAAAAATCAAAATATTTACTTTTTCCTATCTAATCCCTCCAAAATCCAGAAACTATTCATGAGTATTCTTTTATGGCAATATATGTTCATAAATTCAATAAAAATATGCTTTCTTTATAAGAAAATATAATTGGTAATATTGACTGTATTTCCAAGCCTTGGACTGGGATGCCATATTTCAGAATATACATAGAATGAGTCTATAGGTACTGCAGGAAAAGTCTCAAGTATGCATTGGTTTGGCTTTCTAGCCTCAAGAGGTCTTTAGAAGTCCAACCTGATATTGCTTATCAAAAGTTTAGCAAAGCAAACTTGGACAAAAAGGGCTATGCTTTCAATTACTGTTCTTGGTGCACTTAAATAATTAGGCCAATTTTCATGAGACTAGACTTATTTTGCAAACAAAATTAGTCTAACTCTGATTATCTTTGGTGTAAGTGGGGGAGTCACTGTTAAGGGAAAAATTATATTGATGAAGAAAAACTATAGTGTACCTGTTATTATTAGACTGTAGCCCTGCTTATTGTTTTTGAGTTTTTGTTATCTACCTGTGGACTAGACTGGATCCTGAATTCTATTTTCCTCCAATATCTAGCTACATCCAATATCTGACTACATTTCCTCCAATATCTGGCTTCAACCCTACAAGAACTCGCTCTGTTCCTGAAGCCTTATAAATTGAAGTTGGACAACTTGATGTAAATTTCAAGGACAGATCTCGTGTTTGATGTGTGAGTTACACAGAGAATTTAAAAATAACCAGAGACATTCAACCTGCAAACCAGGATAAGAAGTTGATGACTTCATGTTGTGGAAAGCTTTTCCCAAGACATGCTGAGACCAAAACCCAAAACGATGGTGACTGAGAGCAGCATTGATGATTTAAGTTTCAATCACACTGTCAGTGAGAGTGTGACAAAAAGGGAGGAAGTTTTAAGCAAAATTTATGGAAAGTAGATTGGGTGCAGTGGCTCACACCTGTAACCCCAGCACTTTGGGAAGCTGAGCTGGGGGGACTGCTTGAGCCCAAGAGTTCAAAACCAGCCTAGGCAACATAGGGAGGCCTCGTCTCTACAAAAAATAAAAAATTAGCCAGGCATTATGGCTTTTATCTGTGGTCCCAGCTTATCAAGAGACTGAGGCAAGAGGATTGCTTAAGCCCAGGAGTTCGAGGCTGCAATGAGCTATGATCACACCACTGCATTTTAGTCTGGGCAACAGAAGGAGATCCTATCTCTATAAAAGTAAATAAATAAAATAGAATAAAATAAAATTACAGAAGGCCATTTGGTTTGGACTGAGCTTCTACACTAGTCTCTTATGCTGAAGTTCTACCAAGCCAAAACTAAGTTGTTCATCTGACCTTTCAAGAAAACAGGAGAGTGAGAGATAACAGCCAAATCCACAAACAAGCCAGTTTTAGCTGTGATAGGAAAGTCCTTCTACTTAAACTTTATAAGGAAAATAGATTTGAAATGACCAATGACTTTTGGTTCTGTTTCTGCTTTCCTCCTCCCCTTTCTGTCTATAAAGCCAACCTCTCTGCTCTTTCAACCATACTTACATACATATTAATGTTATAGTAATTGTATATAAGTAAACAATTAAACTGTATGGAAAAATAGTATATTCATCTGTTTTCACATTGCTACTGCTATACCTGAGACTGGATAATTTATTTAAAAAAGAGATTTAGGGCCGGGCACGGTGGCTCAAGCCTGTAATCCCAGCACTTTGGGAGGCCAAGACGGGCAGATCACGGGGTCAGGAGATCGAGACCATCCTGGCTAACATGGTGAAACCCCGTCTCTACTAAAAAATACGAAAAACTAGCAGGGCGAGGTGGCAGGTGCCTATAGTCCCAGCTACCCGGAGGCTGAGGCAGGAGAATGGTGTAAACCCGGGAGGCAGAGCTTGCAGTGAGCTGAGATCACACCACTGCACTCCAGTCTGGGTGACAGAGCGAGACTCCATCTCAAAAAAAAAAAAAAAAAAAAAAAAAAAAAGGGGTTTAATTGGCTCCCCAGTTCCACAGGCTGTATAGGAAGCACAGCACCTTCTGGGAAGGTCTCAAGAAACTTTCAGTCACAGCGAAAGGCAAGGGAGAGCCAGCACTTCGCATGGCCAGAGCAAGAGGAAGACAGAAAGCAGGGAGGTGCTATACACTTTTAAACAACCAGATCTCTATTATAAGAACAGCACTAGGGGGATGGTGCTAAACCATTAGGAGCCGCCCCCATGGTGCAATCACCTCCCACCAGGCCCCACTTCCAGCACTGGGGATTACATTTCAGTATGAGATTTGGGTGGGGATATAGATTCAAACCATATTAAGTAGCAATGCTTTTTTGTGATTATTATCTAACTCTATGTGAGTAAGGGAAATTAACACATTCACTCAAAAATTCACTTTTTTCTGTATTTTTTCCTTTTCCGAAAGCTTTTGATCACAGTATGTCAATCTATAAACTTTTTTCCTTTTTGTAATCAGATTCCACATCTTCAATCAACAATACCCATTCTGTTACCAGATGTGCTACATCTAAAGAGAATTGTTCAGCCTCTCTTAGAGTAGAAAAGAATTCATTTATTAATCTTTAACACTTTTGAAGCAATTTCACATAGAATACTCAGTGATGATGAGCATGGCAATATTCAGAAGAAACAAAATTTATTTAGGAATTGGTCTTGATTCTTCAGAATTCTATTTCATCTTGGTTAAAGTAAAATATCCTTTGTTTCTTTCATATATCAAAGAATAAATCCGAGCTTCACAAATAAAATGCTAACTCTATTAAAATGCAAGTGTTCTGCTAACACAGGGAGAGAGAAGGGACTAAACACTCTGACACCTTTCTCCCCCGACCCTAGATTTGCTGCTGCTGACTCCTTTTGTACTGTCCCCATTAGGGAGTCTAGAAGAGGCACTCTATAGAGATCAATATGCAGGGCACAGTGTCAGGGAGAAAGTGGGCATGTGCTAACCACCAGCACAGATAGGTTAAACAGCAGATTAGACACAACTTAGAAAGATAATTAGTGTCTGAAGAAATTGCCCAGCAGCACAGAGACAAGGATTTAGAAAATAGGAAAGATTAGTGAATTGACACAAAGATTGGGATGAACAAATATTTTATATTTCTAACGAGCATTCTAGAGGAAAGAATACAAATAATAGGGGTGGTGGGGCAATATTAAAGGAGATTAAAATAAAAGTAATGATTATTCAATAATAATGGTAAACACATACATAGTATTTACGATGTGCCATGGCACTGGACATTAACTAATTTAATCTTTATAACAAACCTATGAATAGGTATGGCATTAATCCACCGATACAGGAAACACAATAATTATAGAGCATGTAAATAATTGATATCCAGATACCTTGAAGTCAAACTACAGAAAATGAAACAAGGAAAAAATAGCTACAATAAAAGGTAGTAACAACACTGATAACAGAAATTTTCAACTGTAGACAATGGAGTAATCACTTGGATGTATAGGAATAAAGAGCCATTGACCTAGAATTAGGTATCCAGCAAAACTATTTTCAAATATGAAGGATTAATAGTAAGATTTTAAGATAAAACAAAATTATTATCATCAATAAACTTTAACTAAAGGAGCTTCGAAATGTGTATACTTAAGGAGGAAGATAAGTAATTCCAAAAAGTCAAGGGTCAGGAAAGAATGGTGAGAAAATTGGACAACACTTAACTAAATTTAAGCAAATATTGTCTGTATAAAGTAATAGTAATAATTTCTAATTTAGGGTATAAAATACTTTACAACAATAGCATGCAACTTAGAAGAGGGTTGAGTTAAACTGGTGAGTCCTATTTTTGAAATGAAGATAGCGATTTAATTTAGTTTCTTAGTTATGAGAATTTCAAGGGCAATAACCAAAAGTCAGTTAAAGAAAAAAGATGAACCGAGAATCAAACAAATGTAACATCTCTATCAATCCAAAATAAAGGAGAAAAAAATACCAAAAGAAAGAAAAGCAACACAAAACAAAATGTTGCAAATAAGTCAAAACATATTTTTAACCACAATAATTTAATTATTTTCAGTTGAAATATAGAATGCTCAGAGCAGACTAACCCAAAGTAAGGCGTGTTGGTGTGCTAAGCACACTGAACAGAAAGGCTTTGGAAGGACCTCAGAAGGAAGCTCTCTCTGACCTTCTCCCACCCTCCTCCCTCCTGTCTCCAGCCCATCTTCATTCACCTAAGCAATTCATAGAAACCAGAGTTCCTTTTCTTCAAAGTGAGTCATAGAAACTAGAACTCTTCTCCCCACACACAAACCATAAAACCCAGAAGTGTCACTCACACTTCTCATTTCTCCCTTGAAGATCCTCATTTCAGAGGAGTGCTGTCCAATACTTGGAAGAAATGCTACACAGAGAGCTTAAGAATCAGAACAGATAGGACTTGTGAGTTTCCCCCTTCAGTTACCATTAGATTATATCCTTTTATATTAGGTGAAACACTTATCCAGTTACATTCCTACGTGGCTGTTCATTTTTCATGGAACCTAAGTATAAAAAGAGACAGTTTTCCTTCGGTCTTTGGGTCTTCATTTCTGAAGCCTCTTGTGATTAAATAAAGTTATTATGATTTTCTCTCATTAACCTGTCTTCTGTTATAGGAATATTGGCTGTGACTTTTATGATTGGTGAGGATAGGTATTATATCTTTCCACCCTAGTATTTACAAAGGAATTTCAGGTTGAAATTGAATTTAAGTGGTACATATAAAACCTAAGATAGTTTGCAAGTACAGTAGAAAAAGATTAATTAGAAAAATATTTTATTTAAAAAACAGGATAGCTATAGCAATATCAATCAAAATAACTTGTAAGCAAAAGTATTATTAGGAATAAAGAGCTTTTATTTAGAAACAGCTTATATAATGTTAAATGCATGCCAATCATTGTTGTAGGCATACAAGCAGGCTTATAAGTATTAACTTATTTAATTCTCATTTCAATTTTATTAGGTAGGTATTGTTTCTATTTACCTTTCCATCTTTTCAAGCAAGGCAATGGATGAAGGAAGCTTAAGCAATTTGCTCAGTCACACAGTTAACAAGGAGAGAAGTCTGTATTCAATCCAGAAAGCAATCTGGCTCCAGGGTCCTTGAACTTAACCACTATGCAATGCTGTCTAAGAGGCTTAGTTAGCATACTATAAACTTGTATGCACCCAATTTAATGGCCTCAAGCATAGAAATAAAAATTTGATAAAACTACAGGGAAAAGTAGACAAATATAAAATAATAAAGACATGTTTCAATACATTTTAAATTAATAAAAGCTTAGGCAAGCAAAAAATTTGCAAGATAAAGAATTAAAGAATTCCTAACTAGAGGAATCCGACAAGAGAAAGAAAAGAGCATGCAAATTAGAAAGAAGTCAAATTATCTTTTTTTGCAGATATCACCTTATATTTTTAAAAAAACCCTAAAGACTCCGTTAAAAAAATATATACTATTAGAACTGTTAAACAAATTCAGTAATGTTGCAGCATACAAAAATTAACATAAAAATCAGTAGTACTTCTATACGCCAACAGTGAACAATCTGAAGCAGAAATTAAGATAGTCGTATTTACATTGCTATAAATAAAATACCTAGAAATAAACTTAACCAAAGAAGTGAAAGCTCTCTATATTGAAAACTATAAAACACTGATGAACAAAAACAAAGAGAACACCAAAAAAGGGGAAGGATATTCCATGGATTAGAAGAATCAATACTGTTAAAATGTCCATACTACCACAAACAATTTATAGATTCAATGCAATCCCCATCAAAATACCAATGGCATTCTTAAAACATAGAAAAAATAATCCTAAAATGTATATGGGACCATGATAGACCCAGAATAGCCAAAACTATTGGCAAACAGGTGTATGAAAATGTGATCAGCATCATCGAGCATCAGAGAAATGCAAATCAAAACTACAATGAGATATCAGCTCACCCTAGTTAAAAAGGCTTTTATCCAAAAGACAGTCGACAATGAATAAAGATGACAAGGTGGAGAAAAAGGAACCTTTGTATACTGTTGGTAG
Organism: Chlorocebus sabaeus; assembly: GCF_047675955.1. Classification (NCBI taxonomy): domain Eukaryota; kingdom Metazoa; phylum Chordata; class Mammalia; order Primates; family Cercopithecidae; genus Chlorocebus; species Chlorocebus sabaeus. The sequence goes on along the minus strand of NC_132924.1, from coordinate 49,509,693 downwards.
GAATGTAAATTAATACAACCACTATGGAGAACAGTTTAAGCAGAATAACCACTCCTATGTTTATTATTGCAACACTGTTCACAAGAGTCAAGATTAAGAAGCAACCTAAATCTCCATTAACAAATGAATGAATAAAGAAAATGTGGCACATGTACACAATGGAGTACTATTCAGTCTTAACGAATGAGATCCCATCATTTGCAACAACATGGATGGAACTGGATGTCATTATGTTAAGTGAAATACGCCAGGCACAGAAAGATAAACTTTGCATGTTCTCACTTATTTGTGGGAGCTAAAATTCAAAACAATTAAACATATGGAGACAGAGAGTAGAATGATGGTTACCAGAAACTGGGGAAGGTAATGGGGGAGGTGGGTAGGCAGGGATGGTTATGAGTACAAAAATGTAGTTAGATAGCATGAATAAGATCTAGTATTTGATAGCACAACAGAGTACAGTCAACAATTTATCATGCATTTAAAAATAACTAAAATAATATAACTGGATTGTTTATAACACAAAGAAAGGATACAAACTTGAGGTGATGGATACTGCATTTACACTGATGTGATTATTATACATTATATGCCTGTATAAAAGTCTCCCATGTACCCCATAAATATATACATCTACTATGTACTCACAAAAATTAAAAATAAAAACAAAAGAATTGAGTGACAATTTAAAGTTCTAATATAACAGAAATTACTATATTGTGCATCCTTTAACAAAACTTTATAAAAGGCAAGGATAATGTATTGGCTATGTACTGCTGATGAACAAATTACTGCAGAATGTAGTAGCTTAGAACAACACACATTTATTATCTCATAATTCCTCTGGGTCAGGAATTCAGGGTTGGTTTAACTGAGTGCCTCTGGCTCAAGATCTCTCATGAGGTTGCAGTAAGGGTGTTGGCTATGGTCTTATCTAAGACAAGCCCTGGGTATGATCCACTGCAAAGTTACCCATGTGGTTCTTGACCCAATTTTATTCTCTCAGGGCTGTTTTGACTGAGGGCCTCATTTGCCTGTCTGTTGGTTAGAGGGCTCCCTCAGTCCCTTGCCTTGTGGACCTTTTATAGGACAACTTCAAACTCACATCATGGCAACTGGATTTCCTTAGAGCAAGCAAGAGAAAAAGGGAGTGAAAGTGAGAAGGAGAGAGAGAGGAAGAAAGAGAGAGATGAAAGCTATAGTTATTCTATAACGTAATAGCAGCAGCAGCATTCACTACTTTTGTTTTATTGTATTTGTTAGAAGTGAGTCACTTCTAACAAGTCTAGTTCACTCTGTAGGGAAAGAGATTACATAAGGGTGTCAATACTGGAAAGGAGGGGTCATTTAGGACCCATCTTAGAGGTTGCCTAGCACAGGTGATTAACACAAAATACAGCAGGATTATAATAGAAGCAAAGAAGTCGTCAGTACAATTGTATTGATTTTGGCATATTTCTGAAATGGATGATTGAATTGTGGGTGTCTATTTTGTTATGCTTTATCAGTTTACAGATGTAGTACTCTTTTCTTTTGTATATATAAAATGTCACTTTTTTCAAAAAAAAAAAGTAATCATCATCTTCTAAAATAAAACAAACCTCTACCTATATGAGACTGACCTCTCAATAATTCCAGTTTTTACTGAAAATTAACCATTGCATTTCATCTGATTTGAGTTGTTGGGAAAGTTGCATCATTCCCTGTGCACCTCAAATTACCTATATGAACTGAACAGTGCATTTTAATTCTATCTTTAAAATAAAATGTTCATTAATTCAATTTGAACTCTCAAACTCAGTCCTTTAAAAGTTTCAGAATTTTTACATAAAAGGCACTCTACAAACTTCTAAGTAGGAAACATTATTTTATGGTATATTTGCTTCCACAAATTTAGGCAAATGTGAGCTTTTTGCTTAAATTATTCAATTCTAAACTCTCTGCCATTAATGTGACCTGTAAATATTTAAACTAATGCAAACAAAAGAACTTGGTTTTATAATTTTAATATGTAGTATGTCTCTCTCCCACCACCCCCTTGTCTGGTGTTATCAGAAATACAGTTTGATAACATGAATCAAGCTAATAACATTAGCTTATGACTGATTACCTATCCAGTTTGGCCTGATACAAAAATTCTGTGTAATTAATTTTAATCTTACAATAACACTGGTGGGACTGTAGACCATTTCCCTTAATTTAAATACGTAATTTCCAACTTTAATACATCTGCAATAATGAAATGTCAAAATCGTTTACTCTGAAAAGAGTATAACTACAAATACTACAACTAAAATTTTATATAAATAACATTAACTTTTTTATTAATTTTATTGCCCCTTTTGAATTAAGAAAAAGAATGCAATGATTCTTTAATTTTCAACTCATATTGTTCTTAATGTCTCTAAATGAGTATTTCCAAAAAGCTGCATTGTTTAAGGCTAATTGAAGATTCTGCAAAAGATACATTATGAAGCTCATTTAAGATAACTGTAAAAATTTTAAGCAGTACAAATACATATAAAGTAATACATAAAATCTACTTCAATCACCCCTTACCTACCAATCCTACTCCCCTGAGGTAACCAATCTTAAATGTTTGGTACCAGTCTTTTTAGACATTTTCTATAATATTAAAAACTTAATGTGTATTTACATATATGTGTAGGGGCCAAAGGCTCTTGGAAGATTCTCTGAAAAATCAACTCACAAAAGGCAGATTTATAGAAGAAAAGGCATACAAATTTATTTAACATATATACATGGGAGCTTTCAGAAGACTCAAAGATACAGAAGAAATTGTAAACGTTTATGTTTAGGTTATGGATAGCCATGTAGAAACATGATTGGACAAAAAGGGCAAGATGTAATGATAATGAGCTGAGTGGGGAAACTGGCTGTCTAGATTCTTCTGAGCATGCATTCCTTCCTTGGTGTGAGGAAGAGCTCTCTCTAGAATGGGGGTCTCATGATCTAGAGTCAAACAAGGTGTGTCAGATAATTTCTTTATGGCCAGTTTTTACACAGAAAGGCAAGAGAAAATTAGAGTAATATTATGAGGTTTTATGACTGGCTTTGGAGAAAGGGGGCTCTGGTTTCTGTGACCTGCCTTGGGGAAGAGGGATTCTAGTTTTCATGGCTATCCTCCAGGGAGAACAGGACTGAGAGACAGGGGAACAGGAAAAGATCAGAAAAAAACTGCTCTGAGGTTGCTGTGGAGGCCTTCATTTTAAGATACTCTTTTCTGAGCCCCATCATATGCAAACATATGCATTTTTAAATTGGAGTATACTATATTTATTGTCTGAAATATTTCTCTCATCTTTTCCTCTAACAAAGTCATTTTCATATAATATGAGATATAACTCTACATTAATGATTGCTTTATTGGCTATATAGAAATCTCATGACTTGGAGTATAATGATGTAACTATTTTCCTATCAATAGTCACTTAATATTTAATTATTTTATAATTGTTATAATTTATCACAATCATTCTATAATTTTATTTATTAATTTTTACACTTTAGTATTAAAAACCATGCTACAATAAATGTTTTTGGTGATAGAATTTTGCTCTAATTAAGCATTGTCTCTCTTAAATGGCTATTTCTAAATTTCCACTGATTGGTCTCCTTTTATAGCACTGCTCTTAAAGCGGAAATAATTCTAAGTTTGGTCCTCAACGAAAGGTTACACATCTTGATTTTAATTTGTATTTGTTAATCTAATTAAGTAAAAAATTATTGTTAAATACTAGCTGAAGTATTCAGGACAACTTCAACTCAAATAAGCAGCTTAAAAATAAGAAAAACGCTAGGAAGGTGAATGTTATGTGTTTTCACCATAAATACAACTATATGAAGTAATGCATTCACCAGCTAGATTTAACCATTTCACAATGTATGTATACTACAAATCATGTTGTACATGGCAAATACATATACTTTTATGTCAATGAAAAAATAAATTTGAGAAAAAAGAAAGTTGATCGTGTAGTTTATCTATTTCAGCACAAAAACTGTAATATGGGAGTTTAAGCATGTTTACTTTCTCTGACAGTTTGGTAGGTATAATAAAAAATGTACCCTGTTTTTTTAAAAAATGAGTATCAGTCATTTTAATTAATTGCAATGTGGCTTTTAAAAAGAGCTTGAGGCCTAATTAGTTAAAATCTTACATGTGTATTTTCAGCATGAGTTCTATTAGAAGCTAAAAACTGGTTACTCATTTATTTTTCAACCATGCTCATCATTTTAGTATTCCCTGATGGTGGGGAAACCTAACGTTCTTTTTCCAGCAAGTTGTCTTACTGCTGCTTACTAATAGATACTGGCAGAGCCTGTAATCTGCCTGCCCACAAAGGTTAGAAATGAATTTTGGTATTTTGGTGGAAACTCAATAGTTACCCACTTGGAAGACAATAATAGTGCTCAAAACAATGAGATATATAAATTTCCTCTTAATTGTCTGACAGTGGTTGGAAGGTAAGTCACCCAAGCAGTGCTGACAGGCACTACTCTGAGATCTCTGTTCTCTCATCTGAGAAGAAAAAAGCAAATTCCTTGGCACCCTCTTCCTTTCTAGTGCAAATCTAAGACTGGAAGCTTTTTTTGAGCATATTATGCATCAGGACTTGATCAGTAACTGGAAACTACCTTCTGTCCTCTCTAGTCCATTGCCCTCTTGAATCTAGAAAAATCCCACCCTTGCTCTACACACAGAGCAAGGCAGACAGCCCAGGGACGACCCTCAAAGTGAGCAAATTAGGTTCTGTTCTGGTAATACAAAATTCCGTTTCCTCTAGTTATTTTTTATGGAAATAAAAATAAAAGTATATTTTTCAAAATATTTGCCTATCATTTATGTAACTTTCTTTGTGAAAGTACCCACATGTTACACCAAACTCTATTGCTGCCTTGCGATATTTTCTTGGATTGAACCAGCCGGTCTCCTTCAAGTCTTCTGTGTAGGCCACTATTAGAAATGAGTGGTCAGAATATATTTGTCTGTAATGTTTAATTTATTCCATCTGTAATGCTGCAGCCGGGGTATTTTACGGCATTAAACTGGAAATGGCTTGACTCCTTGATATGGGGAGATAGATCTCAGGTCAAAACCCAAGAAATAATTGGCTATTTTCACAAGAAGAGGGTTGAAAAATAATATCCTCACCCTCCTACAGTCCTCAGAAAATATCAGCCAGCAGTGAGAATGCATCATCAGAGAATGCTGATGTAATAGGCAGACAGATTAGGGGGATGAAGTATCACGCAGTCACCATCTCTATTAACTAACATAGGAGGAAGCATCAAAGTTGTCCACAAAAAATAATTGACAGGTCTTGGTGCCTAAAGATACAACTTTGGGCCATGAAATAAGCAAGCTCTAACAATTTCCCTTCATTTAGTAATCAGAGCCCTCAGCTAAGAAAGGAACCTCTTAGCTCGGGTAGCATTAAAACAAAACAGTAAAGAAAGTACAGATGATTATCTTGAGATCTTAGAAGAAGAAACCAAACTAAACCCTAACAATATCACTTGACCATGTTAACAAGGATTATAACCAATTCGTTGGTGAGGAAGATTAAAGTTTGATAATAGAATCTACTTTATATACGTTGCATCTATACCTATTTGTCTGATCTATCATCACCTGTATATCATCTATCTATGAAATTAGAAAATAAATTTGGATAATTCTCACTATAATGTGTATGTTGGTTAAGTTTTATTATTGTTCTCAAGCTCATAGTGCCTCAAATCAAAGACTAGATATAGTCATGTACAGATATATAGTTGGGAGAAACCCACTTACTTCAGACAAAATTATGGTGTCAAGAAGAAGCATATTTAAGAAAACATTATTCCTTAAAAAGACTTTATTTTCTGTCAGGATGTGCTACATATTGACTTATTATTTCTCAGTGACAGTGGAAAAGGTATAATCTTAAAATATTTGAAAGTGCTGGCTATCCACAGTTTGACTTTTCCATGTTCAGTGTATACAGGAAGTAAAAAATGTTTTCTGCCCAACCTAATACTACTCAGAAAAATTTTAATCTCAAACGAATTCAGAAAGTCACCAAATCTTCGAAGAAAGGAGCATCTTTTACAAGTACAATGAGAATTTTTAACTGCTCTCAGACAAGAGGCTATAATTATTGGAGATTATCAGGTATAACTAAGACTCTAGGCTCACAGGAAAAACTGATGTTTGTTAATTATGAAGAATTTTATTTTTGAAAAATGTCATGTTTGCCTTAAATATTTAATACGTTCTCTTATCAAAATGAGTTACCTAGGAACTGAGGATCTAGCACCATCTGCAGGCAAAATAAGCTAATTTCACCTGGCAGTAGAAACAATTTTACAGAAGTTTAAAACAGGTTAAAATCCTTTCAACAATGATGTGTAAGTCTGTCCTTACAATAAAAAAATAAATTGGAATGCTTCCTGCTTTGTCTTCCCTTTCTTTTATTCTCTCAAAGCATCTGCGGTGGCCGTTGATAGAGTACTGTAGTCTCTGAACTGATATGCTTAAGGCTACAATACTCTTGCCAGGAAGGGCCCCATTTTGGTCAGTGAGGGAGGTACATCAGCTATGGCCCATGGTATTAGAGACCCACAAAAATGTTTCCTATCTTTTAAAATCAGTATTAAAAAACTTTTAGGTCAAATAAACCATTTTAATATATGATATTAACATATTCATCTTTAAATCAGCCCAGTTATAAAATATACTTTTTGATATTTTTAAATGGAAAGCGGGATCTGTGAAGACAAAAGTGCCTAGGGCCCACTGAGGTCAAAAGGGGTTTTTTTGGAGGCTGATTGCTAGAGTCTAAAGAACTACACAGGTGAATACGGAGGGTAATCAACGTAACCCCGGTAAACTACTTAGAACACAGGTTGGCACACATTCAACTCTCAATTTAGTCATTATATGCCAGTTGTCTTTAGCCTTCTTAGTCTGGTTCTTAATACTTTTATACCAGAGTTGATTTAAAGTTTATGTTTGCATATTTTATTTTGTTTTTAATCTCACATCTTGTTTAATTAGTGCTTTTTAAAGTTAATCAGTGAACAAAATTACCAATATATAGTAATCACTGGAAAACTCTAAAATCCAAACAGAGGAGTCTTCCTGTCATTTCTTCAGCTGGTATGACTGATTGATTTTTAGCAACAACAAAAAATAATAAAACGCATGTGTTAGGGATTTAGTTAACAACCAGTGTGAAAAATTATTTACAATTGTATTAGTCCATTTTCATACCACTCTAAAGAACTACCTGAGATGCTAATTTATAAAGAAAAGAGGTTTAATTGACTCACAGTTCCATATGGCTGGGAGGCCTCAGGAAACTTACAATCATGACGAAAGACGGAGGAAAAGCAAGCACGTTCTTCACAAGGCAGCAGGAGAGGGCAGGGTGGGGGGAAGTACCACACTTTTAAACCATTAGATCTCGTGAGAACTCACTCACTATCACGAGAACATCACGGGGGAAACCACCTTCATGATCCAAGCACCTCCTACCAAGTCCCTCCCTCAACACATGGGGATAATAATTTGAGATGAGATTTGGGTAGGGACGCACACAGAGCCACAGCATATCAATAATAATCTCATTTTAAATTTAAAATTACACAGTATTCTTATGACATAAATATTTTTATCCCTATTTTACAAATGAGGGAATTCATGTATAGAAGGTGGTAAAGCTCTCTGTGCAAGTCCACAACTGTGGTGAGGTAGAGCCAAGATTTGAGATTGAATTAAAGTCCAGGTGCACCCAACTCTGAAGCCTCAGAGCAATGTGTCCTGCTGCTCTCCTGCCTCCAGTTCTATTTCTACATGGTGTTCTTAGCAGACACCTCTCCACAGACAAATGTATATCCACAGCTAGAACAAAACGAACTAGTAATTCACAAATTCTTCTTGAAGTGCGTTTTTTTCAAAATATTTTTGTCCAATAAATTAATAAATACCTCATTTTAACAGTCATATTTTTATCAATCCATAATGTGGATTGAAAAGTGGAAACATCTTTAATAAATTATCAAGTGATCTTCAGTCATTAAACATTCTTGGCTTTTCCTAAAAATAGATGATATTATGTAGTTAATAGGACTTGGTGTCAGATATGCATTCAAATACAATCACGGCAAAGTGTAAGCAGCAGGGTATTTAAGAAACAATTGGAGTTCTCTAGGCTTTGGTGTTGTCATTTGTAAAATAGAGAGAAATCTTTTCTCTCAAAAACTTGAGTGTCTGAAAGATTAATATTAATTAAAATCCCTACCATCGTGCTCAATACATTTTGGTTTTCTTTCTTCTAATTATCCCCACTTAATTTATTTAATTGATAATCACATAATTGGTCTACTTCCACTCAGGAGAGCACTTCTGATTTTTATGGTGTGCTATTGAATAATTACAGAAATAAAGTGGATGCTGAGTGAAGAGGTTATCATACCTAGCAGTCTTTTGACAGAAATATTTGTCCACAATAGTTTTAGTTTACCTGCCTTCGATAAATAAAATAAAGCAAAAATTGAAAATCTTTGACAACCAAGCTCTGAGAACTTTCTGAATTTATAACTGTTGCCTGCCCAATTCAGAACATGAATGATATGGTTTGGCTGTGTCCCCACCCAAATCTCATCTTGAATTGTAGCTCCCATAATTCCTTTGTGTTGTGGGAGGGACCCAGTGGGAGATAACTGAATCATGGGGACGGTTTCCCCATATGGTTCTCATGGTAGTGAATAAATCTCAAGAGATCTGGTGGTTTTATAAGAGGAAACCGCTTTCACTTGGCTCTCATTCTCTTGTCTCCCACCACGTGAGACACCTTCTGTCATGATTGTGAGATCTACTCAGCCACGTGGAACTGAGTCCATTAAACCTCTTTCTTTTGTAAATTGCCCAGTCACAGGTGTGTCTTTATCAGCAGTGTGAAAATGAACTAATACGATGAACTTCCCCACAACTTAGTGAACAACCAATTCCATCTTCCATGACTTTGCTGGCCCTGATCTGGGCTGATTACCTAGGGATGGTCACTGGTTCACGCCCATCCAGTGCTACCAATTTCTCTGAGACTTTTCTCATTCAAGACTTTTGAACTAAATGACATGTTTTCTAGTCAATGGGTGGCAGTAATTGGAACAGAAAGATCATCACATTGATCTGGTGGCCACATGGAATCCTGAGGAAAATCAATAAAGAACAGCAATGGGCAAAGAGAATTAAAGATTTACAGGGAAGCCAACAAGAGACAATCCATGCAGCTCCAGAAGAGAAAAGAATGAGTCTTTTGATTGCTTCCTGGCTCCCATGAAACCCAGCCTCACTTCTTGTCTTGAATGCTGTATCATTTTAATCAACCACCATGTTTATTGAGTTGAATCAAAGAAAAAAAAATCTTAACCCGATGGCTCTCACCTGGAAAAGGGAAGGCAGTTTCCATTAAAGTGGGGCTGTTAGGAAAAAGATAGAAAATTAGGAAAACTGAGGGTAGTTTCCTACTCTTCATTGCCAGAGATAGGTAGCAATCCAACGTATCTTTCTGCTGCAAACTTGATCCGGCCATTACAAGAATGACCGTTTAAAGGAAACAGAGTGTCAAGGACGCTGCCCATAGTTTTCAACATCATCAAAGAGTTTAAGTGTTATGTGATAAGGTCCTTGTGAGGCAAATTGAAAACTGGAGGAAATAAACTTGACAAGAATTGTCAACAGGTCAGTTTGTGCAGCCTGTTTTCTGAAATTAAGGGCTGAGTTAGGTGAAAAATATAAGTCACCTGGGAATAAGTCGTCTTATTCAACATTAAATATTAGTGATTTTAGCACACTTGCTTTACTGCTGTTTACAAATATCTACTTCATCAGAGAAGGAAAATGTATTAAGACTTAAGCAATTTTTTTAAGAGATGGGGTCTACGTTGCCCAGGGTAGAATGCAGTAGCAATTCACAGTATTCACAGACTCAAGTGATCCTCTTGCCTCAGCCTCCCAAGTAGCTGAGATTACAGATACAGAAAACTGCAACCACCTGACTTATGCAATCTTTAGGAATTTTGCCAGACTTTTTTTTCTACAAACAAGAATTCAGTAGATATTTTCAGTATCTTTTGCAAATGGTGATTGAGGAAGCATCAGCGGCAGTGCTACCCAATATCCACTATATAAACATTGATTAACAAGCTCCACTTAGATTCCCTACTTTGCTTTCTGTGAACAAATAGCCATTCTCCTCTTTTTAAAAAAACAGAATAGTATAATGTTGTTTATTATTTACTTCTCATTTATAGTTAATAACATTTTAGATATGCAGTACAGTATATCTTCTTTCAGGTTTTCTGTATTGTATTTCTCCCCCTATTTAACATGTTGTTTAATATTTAGGCCACTGCAGCTCATTTTAGAAGTAACTGGCATGCATATTATAAGTCACAAAAAAATTATTAAGTGGCATAAAGGCAAAATACTATATTAATTTGATGAATATAAATATGCTTGGTTTAAACCCCAGCATGTAAGTCCATCAAAAATTACATAATTGTGATGGAGTTTTTATAAAATTGAAAAAATACATACAATATGTCTATATTGTCATTATGAGTTCCAAATATCCCCAAATAGTTTTAACCTGAAATTTTAAATTTTATCATGTATTTCATTTCAATGTTAGCAAGAATAAGCACAAAACAGTCAAACATATTAATTAAGCAAAGCCTATAGTCTGAATTCTTTATAAGAATTCAGCATGAATAAACACTATACTCTAGCCTGGGCAACATAGCAAGACCTTATTCCTAATAAATAAATAAATAAAATTATAAGATAAATATTGAAAGTTATGTATTTTCAATTACTTTTGCTTAATTTTTAAACACTCACTATTTTCAAAGTATTTTCCAAATAGACTGTGAATAAAATATGTTGAAATTAATTGTTGCAAAATATCATCAAGATATAAGCCAAAAATTAAATCTCTTGCCATAAATTTATCAAATTACTTGCTTTTCTAAACTGGCATTATATTCTAAACATTACTTTCATTTCCATGAGTCATTAGCTTTCATAAGGATGATTTTACATAAAATTTGTAAACCACAGCATTTCTTCATTATTAACCTATGCAGGTCCATTAAATCTATTATAAATGGATAGTGTATTGATTAATATTTTAATTTTATTGAGATTCTTGATGTAGATCTAAACAATGTTTATGAAAAATTTAATGTACATTCATGCGTCACTTAATGAAGGGTATATGTTCTGAGAAATGCATGATTAGGCAATTCTGTCTTTGTACTAACACCGTAGAATGTACTTACACAAACTTAGGTAGTATAGCCTACTACACATATGCTGTATGGTATAGCCTACTGCTCCTAGGCTACAAATCTTTACAACATGTTACTGTATTTGAATACTGTAGGTAATTGTAGCACAATGGTAAGTATTTGTAGATCTAAACATAGAAAAGGTACAGAAAAATATTGTAATATAGTCTCAGGGGACCACCATCATATATATATATATATATATATATATATATATATATATATATATATTCTGTGATTAGCTGAAACGTCATTCATTATGTGGTGCATGACTGCATTAGTTTAGGTATCTCAGAATAAGTCTTTAAGCAATTATAACTTTTAAACCATAAAAAGTTTACCTTGAAAATCAATTTAATAAGACTATTGATAAAATTGCTATTGATAAAATCGCTATGTGGTTGTGACATTGTGAAATATATATTTGGTCTTCATCCCATTCCTGATATATAGCTCCTAAAATCCTTATAATCTCCAAAGTGATAAGTGTCTTTTTGTATGCTAATGAGTTGACGGATGGCGGGGGACTCCTGGATAGCCCCGAGGACAGTCATAGGAAAGACGAAGACACCTTTAGGCATTTCAGCCCAGGGAGGGGAGAGAGGCTGAAGGTTAAGTCAATCACCAATGGACAATGATTCAATCACTCATGCCTATGTAATGAAGTCACCATAAAAGCCCAAGGACAAAGTTCAGATGAGCTTTCAGGTAGCTGAATACACAGAGGTTCCTGGAGGAGCCCAGAGAGGGCATGGAAGCTCTGCACCCCTTCCCACATGCTTTTCCCAACACATCTCTTCACCTGTGTCCTTTGTAATATCCTTTATAATAAAGCAGTAAATGTGTTTCACTGTGTTCTGTGAGCCATTCTAGCAAACTAATCAAACCTGAGAGGAGGAGATTGTGGGAACTCCAATTTATAGCTGGTAGTCAGAAGCACAGGTAAAACAACCTCGGGCATGTGACTGGCATCTGAAGGTGGGAAGTCTGAGGAATTGGGGACGGAGCCCTCAACCTGTGGCATCTGATGGTACTACAGGTAGATAGTGTCAGAATTGCATTGAATTAAGAGGACATCCAGCTGGTGTCTGCTGCAGAATTGGTTAATTATTGGGGAGAACTCTCCCACAAACTTCTTGCTGACCAGAGGTCACAGAAGCCTTCTGTGTTGATTGTTGTGTTATGACAGTATACTAGGAAGAAATTGAATTTGTTTTCTACTCATACAATTGTATCCTGAGCAAAGTTGTCAAACTGATAAAAAAAATGTATCTATTTTCATAGTATTTTAATTCCAATTACTAAATTTAAATAGCATTCACTTTTATCTACAATACTCCTATTTTCACAAAAACTGAAGAATATTAGTACAATACTCTCATTTTCACAAAAGCTGAAGAATTTAAGTATACACTAAGTGTTAACATTTATTTTACATTTGTATTTCTGAATTTCTGGTAATATAAAACATAGTGTAGTATATTATTGTTGATGAAAAGAATCTAACCGTGTAAAATATTTGAAGAGATTTATTCAGAGCAAAATATGAGTCATCATGGCCTGTGACATGGCCCCAGGAGATGCTGAGAACATGTGCCCAAGAAGGTCAGGCTACAGCTGGGTTTTATATACTTTAGGGAGACATAATAGGTGGATTCAAGAATTTTCTGATTGGCAATTGGTTGAAAGAGTTTATCTAAAGACCCGGAATCAACAGAAGGGGGTGTCTGGGTTAAAATAAGGGGTTGTGGAGACCAAGGGGTTCTTATTATGCAGATAAGGCTTCCAGGTAGGAGGCTTCAGAGAGATGAGATTGCAAATGTTTCTTATCAGGCTTAAAAAGCTATCAAACTCTTACTTTATTCTCTCCTGGATCAGGAAAAAAACCCGGAAAGGGGTGGGATTCTCTATAGAATGTAGATTTTCCCCAAAAGAGATAGCTTTGCAGGGACATTTCAAAATATGTCAAAAAAATATATATTTTAGGGTAAAATACTTTATTTCAGGGCCTGTTATCTGTCATGTTGGTATCCTATTGCTACAAAAAGTCTGCTTTGTTATTTTTAAGGTCTCTGTTTTGATGTTAACGCTGGCGGGTTGTGCCTGAATTCCAAAGGGATGAGGGTAGAACGAGGCACGTCTGACCATCCATTCCCATGACGTCCTGAACCAACGTTTCAGGTTTACTTTGGAATTCCATTACTTGAGAAGAGTTCTTTCCATTGGTTGGGAGGCTTTGAGTTTTATTTTTGGTTTATATTATGGGCTCCTAAGCAATCTATTAAAACTGCCTTTTAGTAAATACAAAATGATAAATTAAAAACTCTTTAATTCTGACATTGGATGTTAATACTTAAAGGGTCCTTAGCAAATGTAGCAATACTTTTATTCTGATCGTGTCTTACTTTATCTTACAGGTTAGATATGGCTTAGGAATGCTCAAACTTTCTACTTAAAAGAAAAGAAAAATGAGCCTTTGTAAATGTATATGATTTAAGATGGTCATGTTCAAATTAAAATAACATGTTTTCTGAAAGTCAAATGAAATGTTTGAGGCAAAATATGAGATAGCAGGAAAAAGGAAACTTTATAACCCCAGGTAACTTGCAATTATTTGCATCTCTGAGGCAAATCCTTTAATTATATGTGTATTCCCTGTTGTTGTTACCCACTTCCCCAACTGTTCATGTATTGTAATTTAACTTTGCTTTTATTAAGCATTCACATACATTTTTCTTGTGATATCTGTAGAAGGATTTGGTTTTGTGATCATCTCTCTTGATTCATATACCAAAATGGATCATGGTACAGAAAAAAATGGAAAGATGAAAGAGCAATCAGATGCAGACCTTTTAGCATGTCTGGTGTCTGTTTTCTCACTTTTGGGCCCAGGACACCACTGCCACTTTTTTGTAAGGCTGGGAATTACATTTTTCAGAATCCACTTATCTGTGTGGTTCTGTGTCAGAGTTTGCCAATGAGAAAAATTTGCTGGAGAGTAGGAAGATGGAAATGAAGAGGAAGTCGTTAGTCTTTTCAGAGGTGTTTGCAGCTTGATGCTTGGAAAGATGAAATTCACAGTGGCTTTCTAGCAAAAATTTGAGAATAATCCACTTTGCCTGAGACAGTTGGTGGTAGTTTTTAAAGATTCTCAAGTATTGTAGCAGTTCCAGGAAAGCCTCTGAGAAGAACCTGCTTGGAGCTTTGGGCTAACATCTTCATTATTACCCACTCTGATCAGCGGTGGCTTTCCTAATCTCTAGCTCCCAACCCTCATTCCCCATCCTTCAAATAGTCCTGTGAGCCCCTTGTTCTGAATTAAACATCATCTATCAGGATGATATCAAGTGGTTTCCATTAGGTTGACTGACTACTAATGATGCAGACATAGTCACAGTTAGGGCTGAGAATATACTCAGTTTATTAAATATTGTGAATGGATGGAATATCAGATACATCATCTCAGTATGTAAATATCCTATCCCACCTCAACATCAAATTTAGATTACCTGGATTTCTTCTTTGCTTTTCTCTAATGATTACAACTGAGATCATTATGTATTTTATTAGTTTCTTCAGTCTTTAAGATATTTTTTGAATGATGTTCAGATAAACTTCAAGTTATCCCCAACTTTTTCTGAACAAAACATTTCCATTCTTAAGATACAGGCTTGTAATTCATATACTTGATGTTACTCAATGGTGTCTTATCTGTAGTAGGAAGAAGGAAATTGTGTTTCAATGAATAGTATAAAATCATTTAACCCGTACTCATTATTTGTTGCCTCCTTCCCTCTGACATGATACATAAAGCTCTTTTGGTTCTGTTTGCCACTAGGCTCAATACTGTTTTCATAAAATTGAAATCTAATCACGATTATATTTAAGGTCCAAGCAGTCATAATCAAATGGAGCTTGCATACTAGGTGACTCCATCTTGGCAAAATGTTACACTTTAGAAACATCCATGCCCAATAAAATGAATTAATGTTTTAATATCCCTCAGGAAAAAACCACTGATACTCATAATGCATTGCCCATCCTTTTCCTTCTCCACCTCTTTCTATTCCTCTATTCGATGTAATTAGTTACAAACTCTTACATAATGCTTGTTATATCCCAGGCACTATTCTAGGTATTTCACATATATTAACATATTTCATCCTTACAATAAGCCTATGATTAGGTGCTACTATTAATGCCATACTGCAGATGAGAAAACTGAGACTCAAGGGATTAAACTTGACTGAAATCACAAAGCAAATTAAGTGGCAGGGTCAGAATGAGTGCACTGAGTCACAAGCAGGAGGTTGTGATGCTTCCCAAAGCCTTTTATCAACCCACC
Organism: Chlorocebus sabaeus; assembly: GCF_047675955.1. NCBI lineage: Eukaryota > Metazoa > Chordata > Mammalia > Primates > Cercopithecidae > Chlorocebus > Chlorocebus sabaeus. The sequence goes on along the minus strand of NC_132924.1, from coordinate 49,493,987 downwards.
CTCTTTAGCACCTTTTTCTTCCTTTGCTTATTTTCCCTTTCTCTGTGTTTCTTGTCTCTAGCCAGTAATTCTTTTTCATTGAAATTCTAGCAATCCAATCAGTAAGCTCCATTTCTTTTTTTAATCCACTATCTCAGGTTGCCTGAGGAAGAGCCAGGAGGTAGTTAGCCAGCCGGAACCCTCCTTTGGGGAAGGTAGGGAAGACGGGAGCAAAGGATGGAGTTGGAGGTTCTGTGGATATCCGTGGATGGTGGTTGCTTTTTTCCCCACTAAAGAGAAATTTATGTTTTAACCTATGTGTGGGAGCCAAAAAAATATCAAGAGCAAGTGAAAAAAAAAAAAAAAAAAAAATGACACCAACGATCAACAGAAGAAAGCCAGAATGAGATTGAAGTTAGAAGCTTGGGAGAGCAGGTTACAGTAGAACAGGACATATTGTGCTCATGCTTAGCCTTTTCTCCCCTTAGCCTTCCCCATGGCCTTCTGGCATTTTTTCCCCTTAGTGTGATTTCAAATGCATTCTCAGAAGCAACATTAATGGGGATAAAGATGATTTGCTATTGATCATATAAGGAAGGATTCAGATGGCAAATACATACATAAAATAGAATATAGAGCAGCCACTAGTTTAGTACTGTCAAAGTGGAGTTAAAAAGCTTTAGAGGTCCTAGGGTTTTCTGTGCCATAAAAATCTCACATCAAATCACATCAAATAATATGTATTTAGGCTGCCTTCAAACCCAAGGAAGCTGAAGCTTTTATTTTTATTTTTCTCAAACAATATTTAATCAAATTAGTACTCAATAACTTTTGCTTTCCAGTTTTCAGACCATAGCCCTGTTATGGTCTGGTTATTTTCATAATGGGAGCCAATCCTACAGGATGACACCAGTGCTCGGAGAAAACTATACATATATCCATATTGTCTCCAAGCAAGATTGATCCATATCGAGCTTCAAGAAGAAAATTTCTAATCAGTTGTCAAATTCTAGTATTCCAGCATACTTTTATATTCATGACACTGGGGCATTTTGAAGTACTAAATAGCATATAATGACTTTTTAAATTACAACTCCTACAGATTAGCTTTAAGATATTTTTGAGAGGTTTGCTGCATTTGTGTGTCTGTGTGTTTGTATGAGAGGGAGAGAGATTATTAGAGCTACTCTTGTGTGGATAGGAATTAGGACTGAAATAATATTTCGGCTGTTGATATTTGGAAATCTAAGATTAGAGACCAAACAAAATGCAGTTTAATCCTCTGTGAAGAAATAGGATTGCAGAAACTTTTTAAATATGTGTTTTATAGCAATGGCTCTACAAATAAGTGTCTTGAATCTATTTTGTGGAATATTTGCTGTCTCAACTACAGTGTCATGAAATACTGCATTACATTGGACAGTTATATCTATACATTGAAATTCCTTAAGAACACATCAAAGTTTTATATAATAACTCTACCATAACACAAAAATGATACCATTTTTAATTTTAGAGGCAAATAAATGCTTTTATTTTTTATTTTGGAAATAAGAGAAAATAAAACATTGATTAGTAGCAATTACTAAGTAGAAGAGATATGCAAATGTCAATGTCTAAAATTTATTTTCTCTTTAAACTTTGAAATACCTGTATTTTCTTCTCACATGTGACTCCGGAGTATTCAGTGCGGCAGGAACACACATTGGGAAATATGCATCTGCCCCCATAAAGACATTTTGGGTTGCAAATTGCTGCAATACACAAATTTTTGGAATGACCATCTTTTGACATGAAATGCTTGTGACATATTCTATCCTAGTGGTCTGAGGCTATATGGTGATTGGACACTAATGCAGTCGTAAGAATCTATTAATGAACCATCAATGAATGGATCTGTTCTATGCACTCCCATCTCTCAGAGCACACGTACACATCAAAAACAAAGCACCCAAAACTCAAACAACACTTTTGGAATTCTATAAAGATATTATTAAAAGAAACAAAAATTTCATTGACTACATTTTAAAATATTTGAAATATATCTTTTTTTTTCTAGAGGAGCTCAAGTCATTAACAGAAGATAGCATCTATAATTTGTTTTTTAACATTAAGCACAAATTTAAAAGAGACAATCCAGTACTGGGCAGTGTATGGAAAATTTGACAATTTTTATACTGTCATTGGAAGTTTAATGTGAAATAACTCGACTGAAAATTTCTGAAAGATACTCATACTGTCTATATCATACATTTCTTCCTTGAAGTCTTTCCCAAGGCAATTAAAAATACCTACATCTATCTCAATTATCTCAATATCTCAATCTAGTTATCATCTACCTGCAGAAAGAAAATACTTATAATACTTAATAATAACTTGTAAATAACTAAAAGGTTAAACATAAGGGGGGAGGTAAAAGGAATTTTTTTTTTTTTTTTTTTTTTGAGACGGAGTCTCACTCTGTCGCCCAGGCTGGAGTGCAGTGGCCGGATCTCAGCTCACTGCAAGCTCCACCTCCCGGGTTCACGCCATTCTCCTGCCTCAGCCTCCCGAGTAGCTGGAACTACAGGCGCCCGCCACCTCACCCGGCTAGTTTTTTGTATTTTTTTTTTAGTAGAGACGGGGTTTCACCGTGTTAGCCAGGATGGTCTTGATCTCCTGACCTTGTGATCCACCCGTCTCGGCCTCCCAAAGTGCTGGGATTACAGACTTGAGCCACCGCGCCCGGCCAGGAATTTTTGTAGTATTTAAATTATGGAACTTAATATATTGCTTAAATTTTGTTTTTAAACGACATAAATTCTTTCAAGTAATATTGAGTGAAAATGAGCATACCATAAAATTATATATAATAGTTATTTTTATAGGAGAAATACTGCTTCAATATCACATACTTGAAGCTTACACATTCAAGAATAATATGTCCTTTAACATAAATGCAACATTGACAGGGTATCTTTTCATCAGGGCTGCTGTATACAATTGGGCAGGTTGTATAATCCATGAGGGCTCCACAGCTAAGAAAACAGCATTCACATGATAGATATCATAGATTTGAATTTTTATTACAACAATTTTCCAACAGATGGTAGTAACATATTTTGTTTAAGAAATATCAATATATTAAGACAGTTTCTCAATAGTTTGAAATAAAGAATTTGAAGTAGGATGACTTTTAAATTCACATAAAAATGCTGCAGGATGCAGAAACACGGTGCACAGCTTCAGGCTGTGCTCAGACAATCTCAATCTGCAACCACTGAAGCATATTTCCTCATTAATGTGCTTTTAACATCTTCTCATCCTTCTCTCTTATGGTCCATATAGAGCTTACTCCAGAACAAGCAGCCCAAGTCAAGGTTGCTAACTCTTTTTTTCTAGCATTTTATCACATCTAAATTCCAATTTGGATTATCAATATTTGAGCACACATTTCTTTTGTAAATACCAGCACTTGATAGCACTTTGATATATTTTTCTAGGATAAGAAATGTATAAATTACAATAGCAATTACTAATAAAATAGGGTCTAAGAGTCACAAAAATTACATGCAAAATTTCTGGTGCATGGAAACAAGGGTGTGGTTCATAAGACATTGAAATGGAGGATATGTTATTTCTAGTAAAAAGGCATATCATAATAAAACTGTGTAATTTCAGTTTACAATACACTTGGCCATCAATTTTTTAATTATATAATTATTAACCATTTGGAAATATTTTGAGGAATTTCAAGTTTTTCCCATTAAGTTAATAATAGGTAATATTTTAACATGTTATTGCAAGTTTCCACAAAATATTTCAAAATTGCATAAAATTTGATCTTCCTCTATGTCTTAAGATTTCACCTATGTAGAAATTCATGACTAATATTGGATGGAAATATACTAAAACTCTAAAAAAGAAACTGAAAGTAATTCTGGATGGTGAAATTTAGAGTGATTTTTTTAAAAATTATTATTTATTAATTTATTTATTTTTGAGACAGAGTCTCTCTCTGTCGCCCAGGCTGGAGTGCAGTGGCACAATCTCAGCTCACTGCCAGCTCTGCCTCCTGGGTTCATGCCATTCTCCTGCCTCAGCCTCCAGAGTAGCTGGGACTACAGGCGCCCGCCAGCACGCCTGGCTAATTTTTTGTATTTTTAGTAGAGATGGGGTTTCACCGTGTTAGCCAGGATGGTCTCAATCTCCTGACCTCGTGATCTGCCTGCCTTGGCCTCCCAAAGTGTTGGGATTACAGGCGTGAGCCACCTCGCCTGGCCTAGAGTGATTAATTTTTAATACATTTCCATATTTTCTAAGGTATCCATGATAAATATGTATTTATCTTATAATATGAAATAATATTTAAACTTCTATGTATCAACGCCTTCTTTGACCCACCTGGGGAAACTTTATTGGTAACGCACAGATCACAATTTGAAATTATCTCTGTCACACAAACTATTAATATGTTATACTACACTTTCTTCTTTTAAATGGATATAAAATTTAGTAAGTTTTTGTTTTATTTCTAAAATCATTTTTTAAAAAGGATCAGCGTGTTGGAGTTTTTGTCCCGCTATGGATTTGTCCTATAGCTATACTTTAATTACTATAACAGATTCCAATTCAGAACATATAGTAGGAAAAGCATCCTGTGGGCTTACGTATTTGACACTGCACTCCTTCCCAGGAGGAAGGACAATGGCATATGCTGGGAGCAATGCATTCACCACCGTTTTTACATTTCTGCAAGCAGATAGCTGCCAATCGAAATATAAACAAGTTAAAATTTTAAATTACTAGTCAAATCCTATCCATAACCCACGAAACTTTTCATTAGAGGAAAAAAAAAGAAATAGTTACAGGTAAGTGATTAAAGAATTTTTTTCCCTAATATTTTATCAAGAACACTTTTGAATGTCACTACATATTCTTGGAAAATGTGACCTTAACAATTGCAAAATGTTCCACTGTTTGAATGTGTCGCAATTTAAGTTTTCTCCAATTGCTGGACATCTATGTTGCTTCTCATTTTTTCACTTTGATCAAAACACTCTAGTAGTGGCTAATTTAAAATAATTTATAGAAAGGAAAAAAATGAAACATTTGAATAAAGACAGCCACCCTCAGGAGCTACCGGTCGGAGTGGCACTGTTACCTCCTCTTGGAAAACTCAGAACTGGATGGGTTGACGTGGGGCCAAGAAGTCAGTAATTTTTTAAAACCTTTCCTTGACCCCGACTTCAGGACTTATTTATCTTGTTATTTATCTTGGCAAGTGCAGTAGAAAAACTGAAAAATACAATATATCCTCTTCTGCTAACCTGAAAGAATGAGTTCAGAAGAGTAAAAACTCTTTCTGTTTCAAAAAGGTATCTCCTAAAGCAGGAATAAATATGCAAAAATTTTAAAAAGACCAAGCAAGCAAAAGTGAAAAAAAAAATGCTCTTTGTTTTAAATTCTGTTTTACATTCCCATGAAAGACGAAAGTTTCAGCGTTTTAAGAATATTCCTCTTACGTGTGTTGCATCGTTTCCCACTCCAACCAGAAGGACAAGAGCAAGTGTTCGGTCCCACACATTTTCCTCCATTCATGCACATAGGATCACAGATGCCTTAAGGTAAAAGCATGAAAAGTCAGCCCTTAAATTCAATAGTTTTGTCTTTGCTTTACCTGTAGTTGACAAATATATTTAGTGATGTCTTACTTTTTTGGCATCTCCTACCAGTGTATCCTTCACGACAGATGCACACATTATTTCTCACGCAGTGGCCACCATTCTTACAGGGAGGGTGACAGAAAGCTAAAAGAACACATGGCAAAAATCTGTGAATATTACATATTCAATTATTACATATGATACATTGCATCATGTGCTTTTCATCAATGTGGCCATAAGGCAGAGAAATGTGCTATTAAAATAAAAGGTCACTCATTAAACCTGTCCTTTCTAAATCATGAAATGCAATGCTTATATCTATAAGCTGCTAGTGGGTTAGCACAATTTGAAATGTATTGGTTAAGTGTTCATAACAAATTGAGTCTTTCATATTACAATGAATATATTATAAACTTTAACTTATGTTTCACTATACAATAAAGCATGGAATGATCTAGACAAAACCCAGAAAATAAGGCAAAACTTAGCTCAAAATAAGAATGTGCCTGTTCTTGTGGAAAATAGACAAATCTCAATACTTTTCCACACACTTAGAAAGCATTTTTAAACTAACTTTTGAGTACTTACTGAGATTATGATGGCAGAGCTTTATATGTGACTTATTCCTGTGAATGCTTGCTAAAAGTCTTTTTAACAATAAATCCTTTGCTTTATTCAGAATATTTGTTAGATAATTTTGAATATATCTTACTAGTAGCTCCTATGTGTTTAATTCTGTTTTATGAAATGCAGAGGTTAATATGTATTAATTTTATGAGAGGGTTATGATTACTTCATGTTTCTTCCAGGTATGAAAATTAAATGCAGGCATTTCTTTTAAGTAATACACAGGAAAACCTGTCTAGAAAATTTAAAATTTAATTTCTTCCTAAATAATAAGTAAATAAATGTGAGTTTGTATTTTAAAAATAAATTTCAAATTAACTGGTATTAATAAGACTAGTGTGGACTGACTCCCAGTTTGAATTAATAGTTGCTTTCTTTATTTCCAAAAACTGTAAGAAAAATTCTACTGTTTTCAAATAGATTTTTGAATGGAAATAATATAGAACTTCATAGTAACAATATAACTGCAAGTTTTTAGCAAACAGTGTCCAGTATTTTAGGTTGAACCTTTTTTTGGCTCATGTTTGAGTCTACTGTTATTTCTCTGACATTTTATTGATACTTTTTATTGGTAGAGAAATGTTCTTACATTTTCCGCTCCCTATCCTTCATACAATTTAAGATTACTATTTATTAGAAAACGTATATTCTTTCTACTATGAAAACTCCATAGGAAGTGCCTGTGGTTAGGAATTTAAAAGTTAAAAAAGCTCCACAAATTCTTTATGATGGGTAATCTTGCTATAATTAATTATCCACAAAAACTTGAATGTAGAAATAAATTATTTATGCAAAAAAGCATATGTAATTAAAATAATATATACAAAGGACATACAATTTAAGCTTGGCCATGTCTACCCATAATCCCACATTAGGAAAAGGAGGTTTATGAGAAAATCCACCCTCCACATTTATTTATGAGATCTATAGGCCTCATTCTGTCACCAAACCCTAAAGTGGGCTAAGTAATTGGATTCACTCTCCATGTGAAATCTAAGAGGTGAAGCAAATTGGAAGGTGTATTTAAACATCTCTCCGGCCATACATCCTAAGCCTTGCTTACTAGTTTAGTAGTTTAACTGTTTTGTGATGTTTCTAGCTCAATTTCTATCTTCCTTTTTAAAAATTCTATAGTGCACACAGTATATGTTTTTCATATGACTTTATATTCCACCTAATTTTATTCAATCACTTTCAATGTGTGTGCCATCTTCCCTTCCCACCATTTAGGCTCACAAGAAGATGAGATCTAATAAGAATTACATGTCATAGCAACTGTCTAGATCATACTTGAAAGCCAGGAAGTCTGAGGCATGGAGCCTTTAAGTAAATTTCCATACCAGCAAGAAAGTTGTGGAGGCAAGCTAATTGTAAAACCTACTCTCTTCACACAATGATAATCTGTTTTGTGGCCCTTAAATCATGGAATATGTTCAACAGATAATTTTTAATTCAGTTTAATAATTGAGAGATTTCTTCTTTTATCCACTTATACAACTGGCATATACATTTTAGACAAATTTTCTTACTATATCTTACATCTACTTCAAGTAGCATGAAAGATGTAAAATTTTCATTTCCTTCCTTACATTCTCCATTCAAAACTACATATATGACTCTTTAGCATGGATTTAGCCATAGTCTTCTAGTTTTCAAGATTTCCCTTAACTTAATCTTCACTTATTTCTGTTTCTCCAACTGCTTCTTCAAAAGAATATGAATTACAGGAACTCATTGGCTATGCCTGTATATCCTGTGTTAGCATGATGGCTTCTTTTCTGCTTTATTTCCATCCTAAGAATCCTAGCCAAGATCCAAAATAAAATAAATAGAATTGCAAATCAAAGTGCATTGTGGCAAGAAGAATCTGAATTTTAGGAATTAAATTATGGAAATACTCTGACATGTTCTATAGTAAAAATCTACTCTACATTTTTTATAAATGCAAAAATATGAAGATGCAGAAAATACACATTACATATTATTGGTTGACATTAATTCATACCCTCAAAACATCCCCATTATTCTGAAAATAACCTGTAACATTAACTATATGAGGGAAAGTGTTAAAATAATAAGTCGTGAAAGAGAAAAACAATGCATTTTTTATGTCTCTGTATCTTTTTGCATAGTGCTGTGCATAGGTGATTCTTCATAAATGTTTAATGAAACTAAGGTGAAAAGACATTATGGGATAATAGTAGACAGTAGATTGATCATAAATCAAACATTTTTGCTGTATCACAGAAATGACACAAATTCATTATAATAGACTTCAAGAGAACTTTGCTTATTTGTTTCACACCTTGGTCCTACAAAACTGCACAGAGAGGTGCCAAGGTATGAGCTTCAATATATTAAGTAAATATAACCGTTTTACATAATAACTTTGATATATTTTTGTAAGCTAGTAATTTGGTGGGCATACTTGAAACATTACAAGAATTCTGGGGGACCAGCACTTTGGGAGGCCGAGACGGGCGGATCACGAGGTCAGGAGATCAAGACCATCCTGGCTAACACAGTGAAACCCCGTCTCTACTAAAAAATAAAAAAAAAAAACTAGCCGGGCGAGGTGGTGGGCGCCTGTAGTCCCAGCTACTCGGGAGGCTGAGGCAGGAGAATGGCGTAAATCCGGGAGGCGGAGCTTGCAGTGAGCCGAGATCTGGCCACTGCACTCCAGCCTGGGCCACAGAGCGAGACCCTGCCTCAAAAAAAAAAAGAATTCTGGGGGAAAATTGCATCTTTCCCTTTAAAACTTGTCTCATGTTTACTCAGAGCTCTGTTGATGTCTAACTTTCCATTTGCCCTTTTTACATACAAAGAAAGATTAATTACCATTCTGACACTGTTCACCAAAGAATCCATTTGGACAGAGGCAAGTATTTGGCTTATTACACGAACCACCATTGAGGCAAACAGGGTCACACAAAGCTAATAAACAGCAGGAGGAAAAGAGACCATAAAAGTTTTATTATTTAAAAAATGAAAGCTGCACAGAAGTACAAAATGGTGCATAATGAAATATTTTATTTTTACTGCAAGTAAAACCCATAATGTATAATTAATTAGACTTTGCCAAAGATAAGAGGAATTAAATTACTGGATAATCGCTTTGAAAGTATGTTCATTAAGTTTACAAATAACACTAAGCTTAGAAAAGCTAGAAAGTGAGCTGGAATTTAAAGTGGCAGTGTTTGTCCAAGATGATAGTGCTCCTGCTCTATCAAGAATGTAGAGGCTATGATTAGAATTCAGAATGCCATCAGTAAGCTAGAAGAAAGGATTGCAAGTTAAGAGAAGACAATTCAACAGTGTTAACAGGATGGTTTGTAATCTGCTCAAATACATGTAGCCATGCACACCTCTTTATCGCCTTCCCAATTAAAATGGGGACATGGCACTCAAGTCCTAGCACACTCAAAAACATTCTTTGTTTTTGCTTCTTTATTTTTGTTTCGCTTTGAAAGACATGCCCAATTTTATTTTTCACCCTAGATCCTACCCATTCACCAACATCTACTATAAATACTATTTTCTTCCTCACTCCACTTGCCAAAATTAATTTCTTCCTTCTCTGCTTCTAAGGAACTGTGTTGCAATGACATTACTTACCATAACTCAACTTGTATCATAATTGTATCCCATATCTCTGTCACTAACAATATGTGACTTGAAATCAGGGCAAAAATCAAATGGATCCTTGTTTCCATTTGCATCATACTTCACAGATAATTGGCCAGCTATAAACATTGAATTACACTTTCATTGAGAAAAAGTCATTAGATTATAATGAATTAGATCAAACATAGGTAATTGCAAACATTGATGCCAAAGAAACAAACTTAGGCTGGGCGCAGTGGCTCACGCCTGTAATCCCAGTACTTTGGGAGGCTGAGGGGGGCGAATCACAAGGTCAGGAGTTTGAGACCAGCCTGACCAAGATGGTGAAACCCCATCTCTACTAAAAATACGAAAATTAGCTGGGCGTGGTGGCACACTCCTGTAATACCAGCTACTCGGGAGGTTGAGGCAGAAGAATCGCTTGAACCTGAGAGGCAGAAGTTACAGTGAGCCAAGATCACACCACTGCACTCCAGCCTGGGTGACAGAGCAAGACTCTGTCTCAGAAAAAAAAAAAAAAAAAAAGTCTGATACTGTGATAAATAAATAGAATAACATGAAGGGTATGCACTTAATTCAGAATTGTTTAGATATTTAATGAAATAGGATGTTTGTGTTGTGATGAAAAACTTAAAAAGACCTAGAAGGTTCAACACGTTTCTCTTCACCACAAGGTAGGTGAATGAGGGAAATATAAAAGCAAAACCAGTATTGGTTGGATAAGATAACAGTAAAGCTGTAAGACACCATATGGTTCAACACAAAAACAAAGGGAAAGAAGATGAAAGAGTTTTAAAAATCTGTCTGAAATAACAACTTCATTCCTGTCTTGTCAGGTCAGTTTTACGTTTCTTAGGTGCACGTCTTCAGGACACTGGCATATTTTAACTTTTAATTGACATGTTCATTGAAAATATTTCCCATTTTACCTGTACTACAGGTGGGTCCATACCAGCCAGGTTTGCACTGGCAAATATCTGGTGTAAGACACTGGCCTCCATTTTCACAGTGCCTGTTACAAACCACTGAGATCATAGAATAAAAGAAAAGAAAGATTAGACTTGGAGTAGTCATATTGTTGATTTTTATCTAGCTAGCTCATAACTGCCAATCACATCTGCTAATTAATAAGATCACAGAGAAAGATAAAATATAATTTATATTTGGGTTTAAAATGCTTTCTGATTCTCACATTCAGTTATTTTATTTTATTTCATTTTTGGTTAATAGAGATGGAAAAAAATAGAAAACCATTGAGCTAAGTGGTAAACAAGACTTGGCTATTTGGGAAAAGTATTAGTTATTGATGAAAGCAGTCATAGGCATAAATTTAAAAAGAAATTTACATACAATTTAACATATTTGAATTCCTGTTTTCTCAAAGAAAGGTCATGAAGAGCATCAGAGTGACGTTACTTCCCAAAACAAACTTCTTTGTCTTAGTAATGGCCACTGTGGTTGATCCCAGTGCTATGCAGGACGGTAACTGTTGTCATCAATCATCAATGTGTGTTCTTTACTTAGAGTTTGGGTTCATTTCATGTAGCATTAAGGCCACCAACTATTCAAAGAAGCAGTTTCATTATATCAGACAGCAGGAGAGTTTTGCTTACTTGTTTCACACCTTGGTCCTACAAAACCATAAGGACAAGTGCAGAGATTCCCAGCCAAGCATGTGCCACCATGTTGACAAGGTGGGTTACAATGTTCTGCAGAAACAGATTATGTTATTAAGTCAGTTCTTAATTTTTAAAAAGTCAGTTTATATTTATAAAGCACTGTCATAATAAAATCTTGTTGTAATAGCAATTTATAATACATTAAGTTCTCTTGTACTACAAAATTTAGTTCTGTGGGACCGGCCATATTAATTCACACTGGAAACACTTACAAATCAGCAGCATGCTTTGATTAATAAAACTTTTTGTTAACTGGAAGGAAATACAGGACCTTAGCCCTCTTCTGAAAAGTGAGATTTGAACTTACGTATTCCTGCCTTACAAATAGAGCTTTCCTATAGTTCTATAGTTATTTTCGTATGCTATTTATATTGACTGTTTCTGTTATTTCACCCTAAATTTACTTTAATTTGTTAATTTGTAGCTTGCCTTGCCATAAAAACATTTAACATGGCTCTCAGTTTCTTCATAATTATATGCACCATCTACCAAACTATCTTTTCACATATTATTTTAAAATAAACAACTTATTTCTTTAAAGTATCATCCACTTTAGGAATGCTATTTCATACATTTTCCACTTAAGATTTAAACCAAAGCAATGCAATTATATGACTGTAGATGTATTTTTAAAAAATCACTTTTTAGATTTCTTCTTACTACTTTACATTTTCTAGTTATTTGGCATTTAACACTTTCTTTGAACCATATTTGGTAGGTCATTCGATAGCTGTCTTTTGCTTGAAGCTAAAATATTTGTAGATATACAGTACCTTATAACTAAACCTCAAATCATTTCAGAGGATAATTTTACCAATCACAAATAAGCTATTGCTCCTTCAATCTCTGATTTAAGAAATTTAATTCTTTAGAATCTTTGAATAAATTATGTTTAATAAGTATTTTAAAATGTAGAGTCCTATACCAGCTTTGATAAGAATATTTTAGTATATACACAGTAAAACTGAATTGTCTTGTAAAACGATTTTTCAAGAAAATTATGCTATATTTTAGGCTTACATTTAATTTTTAATTTGAATTATCACCTTCATCACAGGTTGCTCCACGATGTCCTGGAAGACACTGACAAATGTTAGGCTTAATACATTTTCCATGATTTTTGCAATCAGGGTCACAAAGAGCTGTATAAAATAAAGCCCAGGTTTTAGACATATCAATTACCAAATAAAATGTATCATGCAAACTAATGAATGATGTTACCTACCAGTTTGGCAGTTAGAACCAATGTAACCAGGTTTACATTTGCAGATGTTTGGGGCAACACACTCCCTACTTTTTCCACATGGATATCTACAAATGGCTAAAAAAAATCAAAGAAAAAAGGTTGATTACTAAAACAGAACATACATATTGCCACAGACTTAGTTATAATAGAAGCAAAAGTCTCTGAAATTTGAATAGTTAACTAATAGCCCCTCTAGATAATACTGAGAACACAAAAACACAAGAACTCTCTTGCTTAAGTTTAGTCTCAAACAAGCCAAAACACAAAGCAAAACAATAACACAAGACAGCTTTTATGTTGTCAAAGCCAAAAAGTTGATTTTCATCAGAGAAAGCAATGTTAATAATCGTGAGAAGATAGAAACAATGCCTTTAAAATTAAAGTGATATATGACTTGCTGTAATCTCAAAAGAGCTGGAAAGATTACAGAGAAACCTACTTCATGCAAATAAGCAAATATACCAGAATTAGAATTTGAAGTGCTAAATGCCCACTGTGAGCTGAAAAGAACACAGACCACAGTGTTAATCAGATCTATATTGACATCTTTTATCTGCTTAGCTGGTTAATGCTAGGAAATTCAGTGGGCACTCCAAAGCTCTCTTTCCTCATCTATGTAATGGGAAAAATAATGCCCAGTATGTGGGTTCATGTGGATTACATGACACAGTTGATACAAAATGTTTCCACAGACCCTGGAACACCGAAAGTACTCCAATATATTTGTAATATATATTATATGGTTGTAATACTCTATAATATTAACATGATTTAAATAAATAACTCAGATAACCCACCTTTGTTCTTTCAAAATGTGGTAAGAATACAGTATAAATGATTAATAAATAAAATAAATGGAAACAAATGAACAAAGCGGAATAAATAGAAATTAGTAAATAGAAAAGCATATCTTTGTAATAACTTAAACTTGAATTAGATACTTTTCTTTGTATCTTCTGAAGAGTTTCATACTACCTCTGCAAGTGACACCGTCTCCATAATACCCAAAGGGGCAGCGTCCACATTTGAAGTGACCATCTGAGCTTGGCACACAGGAAACACCAACAAAACAAGGCGAGTCAGCACAAGGTGATATTTTGTTTGATCCAAACTTTTCTGGCAAAATAGTGATTGCTTTTGTAATAGACGACACAAACTCATCTTCAGACTGTGCGTAATCTTGGGAAGACCTGCTAATTTGAGAATTATACCCTCCCATCTCTGTTTGGATGTTGTTCTGGGTGTCATCCTTTGCTTTGCCATGGGTGCTGTTTGGGTTCATGCTTAAAGAGCTGCTTTTCTTCATAGAAACTTCCAACTCACCCAGACTGAGATTTGTACTGAGACTACGATCCACATGCTCAAAATCTGATATCTGATGGGAAATGGCGTTTACTGAATTATCCATTTGGGCTGTAATTAATTTTAGTGATGAGCGGGAGATGTTGTTAGTCATGCTCAATAACTTTTTGACAGTAGCGGGAGTGGGAGTAAATCTTGTACCAATTAGTGAATATTCTGTTGATGGTGGCTGAAAATTTATACCTACACAACCAAAAAATAAAAAATATTAGTCAATAGCATTTATAAATAGTCTTCGCTACATGAAATATTTTACATTGATTCATTCATTCCTTCATTTAGTATCTACACCCTTGAACACTGTAGTAGGAGCTGTGTACTAATAAGAAATCATGACACTGTTTCTGCCTTCAAGAAGCTTATAATCTTTTGGAGTACACAGAATAACCCAGAATGTTAAATAGTATAAAAGTCAAAGTACGATAATTTATTTTATTAAGATTTTGAAATGGCTAACAAACACCTGTTGATCACCTCATACACATGAGCCTCAAAACAAAGGAAAGCACAGCCCCTATCCCTGAGCAATTTAGAATATTGTCAAGGATACAGACATGTGAGCCATTCACTATGAAACAATCATTGAGAACTACTACAAGAGTGACAAAAATAAAATGAAACCTACAGAAACACAGAATAGTGAGTAATTTTACCTGTAAATAAGACAGGAGCTAAATGTATAAGTAAAAATTGGAAAATTATATAAATGCTATTGTATATGAGAGGCAAAAAACCACGGTTCTAATAATGTTCCCAATGTCATCAAATGAGATTTTATGCCCCCATCTTTCTTGATTGCTCAACTAGAAATTAAAACATTTTTACATGCCTTTTTTTTAGGGGGGGTAGTGTTATTGTTTATTTCTCCCTGCCAAAATACTTCATTTCCTTATAACACATTTTTACTTATTTGGCATCGAAAAATCTAATGAGTTTTAGAGTAAGGACACATTTTAAGCAGTGATTAGGTATGTTTTTCTAGTTATACTTTCTACTGCAAATTTAGGGTTTAATTTTGCACTGTTTTCATGCAAAGCAATTCTCAAAGGTGTTAAAATATAAAAACAGAGAAAGCCAAGCCAAATCAAATCAAAACCAGAAAAAGATAGAAGAAAATGAACCAAAAAACAACAAAAATAATCCTTAACATAGTTGGCAACAAGTGCAATAAAAGATTTTTTTAAAATGTGAGGACTTCCTGAAACATAAAAAGTATGTGGGTTCAGACTAATAGAAACAAGAGTGCACCAAATATAGCCCCAAAAATAAATAAGGGCAATAAGGTAAGCACAATTAAGTGTTAAAAAAAAAAAAAAAATACAGAAAAGGTCCTGGACTAGCACTCCCCAGAAGACCTGCTTTAGATGATCTGGGCCAAGTCAGTGTCCCCTTCCCTCAGCCTCTGTACACAGAAGGGACTCCTTCCAGAACCAAATTGCTTTACGTGAACCTTCTCCATAGGTGAGTTTTTATTATCTGTTTATTGTGAGAGTTGGACAAAGAAGCAGAGAAGAAATGAAACTCCAGATTGCAAAAATTACCACTGAAGAAAGTAAGAAAAGAGCATATGCTAGCCAATGCCTGTTAGTAAAGTACATTTTTTTTTGAAATGTAATGATTTGATGTTCCTATGAAGGTATATATCAGAGATAGAAAAAAAATTACAGAATACAAGAATCATGAGAAGATATTGGCCTTACAGATATTAAAACATAGTATAAAGCCACACTAATCAAAGCAATGTATTATTGGTATAGAAAAAGACTATTAGAAAATAACATAATAGAAAACTCAGAAATATATCTCAACATATAAGGGATTTTAAATAAAAATATGATATTTAAATTCAATGTGGCTTATTTTATATATGGTACTACATAATTGCTATTCACCTGGAAGAAAGAAAAGCATTGGACCTCTACTTCATATCATAAAGTAACAAGTTTCAAAGGAATTAAAAACTAAATGTAAAATATAAAATAATAAACACTCTAAAAGATAATTTAAGTTATAATTCACAATTATAACTTAAACTTTGAGAGATCCTTAATATATTTGTGACATTATATAAAAAATTTAAATGAAATACCAGCAAATCAAAAGTAGCAGTACATTTACGGAAAAACATATCAGGATTAGACTTGTATCTATTTAAAAAGCTATAAATAAAATATTTAAAAATATATTTACTTGATTACATAAAATTTAATGCTTTCATAAAAAACAGAACACAGATAAAGGCAAACCACAGAGATAAACACAATAATTTCAAGTACAGATTATGTATGGGATCTGAATATACAAGGTGGCCAGAATATATAAAGTAACCCTACAAATCAATAAAAAAGGAGAGCAAAAGGATAGCAATTAGCAGAAAGACAAATCTAAACGATTATTTGAAAAAATTAATCCCAATTAAATAGATCATGTTTGGCAACTTCTGTCTAGGAAAAATCAAAAACCGTAACAGTGGAAAAATATAACTAAACAACTTTGGAGATGAGGAAAATGAAAAAGCTACATATAAGAAGACAATTTTAATTACACAAGAATATTACATGTAATTGTATACAATAATTTGAAATCTAAATGTGACAAATGATTTTCTGGCAAAATACAAATGATTAAATTGACTAAAGAGGAGGTACAAACATTTATGGAAGTAGGAAAACAATCTAAACTTACTACCCAAAATGATGCGAGGACAGATAATCTAATGAAAAAATTTTACCAAATAATTAAGGAAACAGTGTTTTCAAAACTGCTGCAATGTACAAAAAAAGATGAAAAGTTTTATAAACACTTTATTAAAGTGGCATACTCATATAGTCAATATATTTGTGACATTATATAAAAAATTCAAATGAAATATTAGCAAATCAAAAGTAGCAGTACATTTATGGGAAAATATATCAGGATTAGACTTGTATCTATTAACATAATTATATGATATAATTGCATAAAGACAATATGGAAAACATATAATGATGTTGAAATATAATACGTATTAATTATTGGTTTTAAATATTGTGAGAAAATTGGTCTAAGGAAACTTTGTTAACTGCAATTATAGCAAGTAATAAATGATGCTGAAAAAGCATTTGATAACATTTAAAACCCACTCCTGATTTAAAACTAGGAATTCTGGAAAAGCAACTAATAAAAGGAAAATTCATTAACTGGATAAAGGGTATCAAGCAGAAACTACAGTGATATCATAGTCAATAGTGAAACCAGAGAAGAATTCCCATACCATTAACAAAGCCCTCCCTTCCCTACAGGCTTTGTACTAGAAGTACACTACACTGCAATGAGAGTGTAAGTTTGAGACCCTGGTCTCTTCAGTTAGATTGCTCTGGCTCAACTCTCTTCTGTAGTTTAAAACTCCATAATCTGAACACATTACTTAACCCTTCTATGTTTCTGTTTAGTCATCTGTAAAATAGAAGTAATAACAGTTACTGTAAATAGCTATTATGAGGATTTAATGAGGTAAGATATAAAAAATATCTGCCTAGTGCTGGCATATTATAAGTATAAATTAAATCTCACTATTGAGACTAGAAAGTAAATAAGAATAGCAGACAAAACTCCCTATTTGAAAAAAACAATTATTGTCTGTCAATAAAATCAAGAAAGAGAATCCACTATAAACCACAGTGTACATCAGAGTATTCAGTAACGTGCCAACACAGGAATAATATGAAAATCAAGACACATTTCCTAGGTTCCAGGAATCAAAAATATCTTGAGAGATAGTCCATTCACAATAACATTTGATAATATGGAATGCAAAGGAGTAAACAAAGTCAGTGTGAAATGTACAAGAACTTTATGAAGACAATCACAGAATGATTGAACCAAATGAGGGCTATTAAGAAAGCACTATGACACAGGTAAGGCCTTGTGAAACAGTGAACTTCTTATCACTTTTAGGGTTTGAGCAGATACTGGATGACCAATTTCCAGGGATTTATAAAATATAAGTTTGAAATAGTCACTTCCAACCATTAGCTTCTCCGAAATCACTTTAAATGATGCTTTGTCCATTAGAGGACATAAATGCATTTTTTTCTAAAATATAACCCAGATGATTGAATAGATTAGCAAGAGAAAGAATAAATTTTAAACCGCATTATATAACCTTTAGGTGATCTTTCTAAAAATAAAAATACCTGAGGAATAAATATGTTGGTCTTTTAGAAAACAAACAAGAGGAATTACTTGTCATTAGATTTTAACTATGACCATTACTTACTAAGGGCATTTCTGTTTGTTGGCTTAACATGCCTCTTTCTCCCTTGGGCATCTTTATCATCCTCTTCCTTATTTATACTTTTATCAGATCTTGTGAGAACCACAGTGTGTGTAGTAAATTTATTTAAAAACTGTGTTTCAACTGTAAATGAGAACAAGAAAAACAGATGAGACTTAAACTATTATACAACCAAAGCACCACAAATAAGAACATACAATACGAATGCCACTTGGATGGAAATCTGCAAATTAGATTAAATAAGTAGCTTAAATGTCATCTCTTCTGCCCACTTTTCTGGTATGTACTGAATTGTGTCCCCCCAAAATTCATATGTTAAATCCCTACTCCTAAATGTGAATGTGTTTGGAGACAGAGTCTTTAAGGCGGTAAAAGATTAAATGAGATCATAAGAGTGGCACCCTAATCCTGGTGTCCTTACAAAAAGAGGAAGAGATACCACACATGCAGGAAAGACCTGGTAAGAATGTAGCCAGTCTGCAAACCAGAGATATCTCACCACAAATCAACCCTACTCGCACCTTAATCTTGAACTTTCAACATTCAGAAATGTGAGAAAATAAATTTCTGTTGTTTAAGCCCCCCAGTCTGTTATGGCAGCCCAAGCTAATGTACTTTCCTTCAGTTGCATTCACCCACCCAATCAATTTTGCCCGTTTGGGTTCTCCAACGGAACTTTGTCCTTCACGCTATTGATTCTTATGTGCCCCACTAGTTAGCAATAACCTCAAGAATCACTGTGCTTTATTCATGTTGATATTCATTGACTCTGGTGCCTATCATAAAACTAAGAAAACACAACCAACAACCAAAAATCCTTTTGTATTAATAAGCCCCTTCCTACAATACACAAATGACGCTGACAATGTTAAGAAATATATTTAGCCACTCATGTGTAAGGGGATTTGGTTCAACTTGTTTTTCTCTTAAATGCCACTGAATGAAGTTTTTATTGAAGAAATGGGCCTGTCTGGGAAAGAATACTGCTAGATCACTTATTAGAGTGGAAGGTGTGAATATTAGGGATGGGATATTCAGGAGTAAATGTGAGAAGCAGAAGTAGAGAATTCCCCTTACCATCCTATACTGTGTTGCTCATATCTGTGGGGCTAGGCAGGCTCAGCCCAATTTGAAGCACAAGATGCTGCTGCTTCCTTAGTACATAATGTCATCAAAGAGGGTCCCATTCACTTAATTAAACCCAAGGTATGGATCTTCAACACTGTCTTCTGTAATTTAGTTTTTTATCTTTTAATCTTTTAAAATGTCGATGCTCACCAATTTTTTTTTGTCCACTTTCCTCTAAATCTAAGGGTTTTCCCTGAACAATTCTATGACATAGCTGATGATTCTAAGAATTATATTTTCAAGTTAATCCTCCTCTCTGAGCTCACATGGATATTCCATAGTAACCCTAGTTTCTGTGCATCCAAACTGAATTCATTATAATTCCCCTCCAAAACAACTTGTTCTTCCAATACATTGCTTGCGTGTCTTAGTCAGCTTGAGCTGCCATAAGAAAATACCACAGACTGGAAGGCTTAAACAACAGAAATTATCTTGCCATTCTGGAGGTTCAATGATCCAAGATCAAAGTGATCAGACTGGCTGGTTGAGTTTTTCGTAAAGGCTCTCTTCCTGGCTTGAAGACTGCTGCTTTCTTGATCTGTCCATATATCACAAGCTCTCTGGTGTCTCTTCATATAAGGATACTAATTCTATGGGATCAGGGCTCCACCCTTATAACCGCATTTAACCTTAATTACTTCCTTTCTCCAAATATAGCCACACCTGGAGTTCAACACATAAATTTTGGGGGGACGCAGTTTCATCCATAGCAATGCAAATGCAAATTGTACGCACCCATTCACTAAAATCAAACACTTAAAACTTAATGAATCTCTTTCTCTCATCATACTAATCCCAGTCACTGACCAAGTACAATCCACTTGCTTCTTTAGTATCCCTGTCATCATTACCTCATCTTAGGTTAGTATATCTTCATCTTTTTCCTATATATTTGAAATATTTTCTTAACTCTTCTTCCCACCTTCAGATTTACACAGTTCCTTATCCACAAGTGGTCCATCCTACACACTACTTCTTAAACTATCTCACATGTAAACTGTATCGTGTTTCTCTCCTACTTCAAAATTTTAAGGGAGTCTCCATGGTTTTTATGTGGTCTTGCTACTGCTTACCTCTCTAGCTCTAACTCTTGTAGCAGCCCCCCTTTCTTCCTATATTCCAGGCACACTGAACTATTCACAATGGTTGCCCAAAGAGTGCTATGATGTCACCTGCTTCTGTCCCTTTGCTCCTGCTGTTGCTTTTGCCTGGGATGCCTTTCTCTCTCTTGATCTATCAGATTCAGTTCTCATGTGTCTAGTATAGTCTAGTCACTTCCTTTTTAAAAAGTTTTTCACTATTTCTCCAGGTAGATGAGATTCCCTTTGTAGTATTCCTACTAGCCCTTTGGTGATTTCTATCAAAAGACACAGAACACTTTATTGTACTGTGTAATTACTAGTCATATTCCCTGCTGTTACACTTTACTCATTAGGTCAGAGGACATGTCTTACATATTTTTGCATCCTTTGTATCTAGTTCAATGCATGACACTTAATGCATTTACACTGAATAAATACATGAGTCAAAAACAGAAACTATGCTATTAAAAAATAATTAAATGCAGCAAAAAAAAATCTCATAGCAGAAAATAAGAACTTTTACCATGGCATATTTTTCCATCCCCATAAAATCCTTTTGGACATGAACCACAGTGATAGGAACCAAAGGTATTCAGGCATTCTACTCCTTCAAAGCAAGGCTTGGAGTCACACTCATCAACATCTTCCTGGCAATTTTTGCCTGTACAAAATACAGGTCAAGAGCTCAAATTATTTAATTTGAAAAACATTGTATGTCCAATTGGCTTATTATATAACTTCTACTTTTCATATCTGTCCTTCTAACCCCAAAAGAGCTGCTATGCATTATGAGGATAGAAGTATGCTTTTTAAAAACTTATTGTATATTCAAATATAAAGTCACTAATTATATTCAATTTAATATTAAACAAGACCTTTCAAGTACATATAATTTTTTTTGTAAATAAGATGAGTTAAGATTTCTATTAATATTTGAGGCAAAAAGTTTCATATTACAGCAATAATTTGAATTTTGTTTAAAAAGTCAGTAATTTTTAAAAGTTATTTAGGATGGTTGTTCAGCTTAAGGCCAAATTGTTTAGTCTAGTTATGAAAATTGTTTATGTTAGGAAAGTCAGTCTGTCCTTAGTAAAAGTTTTTGAGTTGATGTGGTACTCTGAAATGCTTAACAATTCATCTGAATGAATAAATTCAGTCATATATGGATGGTAGCACTTATTATACTAAAATTTATGAAGCAATCAACTTTTGAATTCTTTCAAATATAGTCTACAGTGGAGTAGAAAAGAGATCTATATTCATAGTTCCAAATGATAAAATTTTTGTTTTAAAATGCTGAAGAGGTGAGGCGTGGCGGCTCACACCTGTAATCCCAGCACTTTGGGAGGCTGAGATAGGCAGATCACGAGGTCAGGAGATCGAGACCATCCAGGCCTACATGGTGAAATCCCATCTCTACTAAAAATACAAAAAAAATTAGTCAGGCATGGTGGCGGGCGCCTGTAGTCCCAGCTACTCAGGAGGCTGAGGCAGGAGAATGGCGTGAACCCAGGAGGCAGAACTTGCAGTAAGTTGAGACCATGCCATTGCACTCCAGCCTGGGTGACAGAGCAAGACTCCACCTCAAAAAAAAAAAAAAAAAAAAGTGCTGAAGAAAATTAGAAGACACATAAATATTCTGCTCAGTTCTATTGTATTGTTAAAATAGGTGTCTTCAAGAAAAATACCAGTTCATTAACTATATATTTACTTACTTAATATTTACATCTATTAAATGTAAAGAAAGTATTCATATGAGTTTTTAAGAAGCCATGGGAAATTAAAAGTTGGCAGTTATATATTTCTGTAATCACGCATTTTAGGACAATTAATGAGTTAGTAAATATGCTAACATTTCATTTGATTTCAACTTTTTACCATGATATTTCTAAGTCAATGAATTATCAGTAAAATCTCTCTTAAGTGGTAACTTTTGTATTTTCTCTGGCATAACTCTGTTATTTTTCCATATTATATCTTAATAGTAATACATTTTAATACACTTCTCACTACCAAATATAGGTAGGAATGTTTAGAAACCTGCAGAACAGGTTCCTACATTGCTATAACAGTTATAAAAATTAGCAAAATTATAATAGTGTATGGAATTGACAATTTACAAGAACAAGGGATATGGATAGTAATTATATTTGTAATAACTTTTATTAAAATTGTAAAGATGTGTACTAAAATCTTTAGGACCACACATTTGCTTGAGTGATCTGTAGATGTGTGTTTCAGTGAGTTTTTCTAATTTGTTATGAGGAGCAAAATCTTACCTTTGAGCTCAGGTGGACAATCACAGGAATAATTGTGAAAACCACTAATACAGCTGCCAAGACCACAAGGGTTGGATTGGCACCCACTAATGTTGACTTCGCAAAGGCTACCATGGAAGCCAGGCAAGCAGACACACAGGTACACTCCACTCCCTGGAGGAAAGTTCCTATCAGACACACATGATCCACCATTCAAGCAATCACAAGACTTCACAGTCACCTACAAAAGAAAAAAAAAAGGAAATGTCTTATTTTTCAATAAAATTATCTTCAGTTTATGCCGCAGAAATCATGACAGGCATGTGTGTTTATGTACAAGTATGACCAAATCACTTATATTTGATACACACACACACACACAAATGTAATATAAAATTGTATTAAAAATAGTTTAATAAAGCAATTACGCCCACTCCCAGGTGCAAAACCACCATATAATACTAAGGATAACTTGTCTTAAAAAAAAAAAGTTACAAGATGATCAATTTCTGTCATGCAAGTAGAACGACGTAAAAAAAATCATTAAAGTGGATGGCAGTTAATCACCTGGTTTATTCACAAACGTAGAGAGCAAATGATCTCCTGAATTACTGGGTTAATATGGCATAGAATGCAGCTGCTCTTCACAATATTACTTCAGTGTAAAAGTGTGTTCCAAGTTTCAAACGAACAATGGACACATAAAGGGTTTGTAAGTATTAAGTGCTCATGACTGACATAATCAAAAGAAAAGCCAATAAAGAAAGGAATTATAGTTGCCAATTAGTTATCTCAACTAGTATTTATAATCTTGATTTCTAATTCAACATCTCAGGCCCTTTCACTTGATGGAAGAGGGTATAATTATCAATCTTAGATTAATCACACATCTTTCATGAAGGTGGAGTTTCTCCTTGTTACAGGGAAGTGCAAAATAAAACAGTAAAGGAATTATTAATTTATATCTGTGCTTCTGGGCTTGAGACTCTCTAAGGTTTTAAATTCTTACAAAGAATAGTCAAAAGTTTTGGCAGTTTAATTTTCCATACAATGTTTAATAACTTTGTTGCTATTTACAACTAGGAATATGGCTTATATTTTAAATTCAAATAAAGTTGTTAAAATTGCAAAAGAATCCAGTGACACTTATGTAATTATAAAGATTACCTCAATTGTGACTCTAGTTTCAGCATCGCAGTCATCATTAAGGCGTAGAGTAAATTGTTGGGGAGTTAGTAACTCTGTTTTCCACATAAAAAGCCCTGCAGGGGAAACACTTGCTCCTTCAGGACCAGAGTCCAACGTAAAGTGGATGTCAGAACCTTCCGGATCGAAGGCCATGAACTGATACTCAAAGTTTTCACCATAAAATGTCTGTAATTTGTCTTGCAATACTTGAATCACCGGGGGCTGGTTGTCTGTAATAGAGGAAACACTTAACTTTATACCCGTGAGAAAAAGGAATGAAGTGTACTTCTGAGAACTCCCACAGAGATATGAATTTTGATAAAGACTGAACTATGTTAAAAGGTCTATTAGCTGTTTTCATTTTTTTTTTTTTTTTTTAACATTCTGAGTAAGTTCAATTCCATTCTTAGATATCTGAAAGTAATTGACAGGTGCAAGACCTCAGGCATTATTATGAAAGTATGAAAACACTTTGGATATAGCACAGAATATATAAATACACATGCACTGTCTACACTGGATGCTGTGCCTCTTCTGTCTTAACTTACTTCTTGGTGTTGACTGCCTCACTACTCTCTCTCTCTCTGGCTGCGGATCCTTTGCACTCTGTCTCTTTCAGCCTCACTTTCTCCCTCTACTCCCTTTCTCTATTCCTCCCTCATTGTCCATGACTGCTCCGTTTCTTTGGCTCCTCTGAACGTTTCTCGCTGTACTTGCCTCCCCAACTATAATACACGGAAGCCATTAGTCACACTCATCTTCTGCTCCTTAGATATTCTTCCAGTGGCTGAGTGCACACACTAAAAAGAAGCTATTTCAGGATGGGCATGGTGGCTCACACCTGTAATCCCAGCACTTTGGGAGGCCAAGGCGGGTGGATCACCTGAAATCAGGAGTTCCAGACTAGACTGACCAACATGGTGAAACCCTGCCTCTACTAAAAGTAAAAATTAGCAGGCATGGTGGTGGGTACCTGTAATCCCAGCCACTCCAGAGGCGAGGCAGAATAATTGCTTGAACCCGGGACATGGAGGTTGCAGTGAGCTGAGATTGTGCTGCTGTGCTCCAGCCTGGGAGACAGAATGAGATTCTGTCTCAAAAAAAATAAAAAGTGGCTATTTTAGAGGACAGGTGGAATTCCCTTTACACTCATGAAACAACTGAAAACCTCTTTTTATATTGTGTTATATTAAAAAAAAAGTCTACCTTTTCAGTCCACTGGCTTAACAGTTGGAACAAATAGCCCCATTACATTCTATTGTGCACAAACACCCCGCTTGCATCCACAAAGCACTAATGCCCCGAGATTGTAGCTCTGGTTCCTGTTCTGCCCCTGCATATCCTTACACAAGCAGCCTAATTTATTGATTTTAATTTCCTCATCCTCAGTATGAGAGATTTAAAAGACATGATATTTTTATGGCCCTTTATGACTTTGAACACTATGAGACTATAATGAATCAATCAGTCAAACAATAGCCATTGAACAAACAGAGGCACCAGTTCAGAAGTTGTATTGTATTTTTCATCTCTTGTACTATATTTTTCCTCAAATTTCCATTGTCTTTCCACAGCATTCCATGAGTCTTAAACCTAAACAGTGAATCATCTAGTAAATGTAATGAAACACAGTAATGAAATACGCACATACAATTATAATGATATTACAAAGCATAGTATAAATATGAAGTTGTACGACTCCCTTAAATAAAATTACATGGGGCCAGGAAATAATTGTGTCCTATTGTCTCTAATAATGTCTGATCTCCCCATGAGGAAAGAGAACTTGGACACCTACGTGGAACCAACATAACTCTATTTATGAAAGTGAGGAAGTTATATGGTACGTGACTACAGTTTGGGGTATTATTTGAAACAAAGTATCTCAAAATTATCTGTACCCAATATTATACTCATCACATCACACAACAGTAGTGCTGGAAGGCACTTTATAGATTACTGAGTCCAGATACCTTGTTTAACAGGTGCTGAATCCATGGCCTTTGAGCTTAAATGGTTAATAACATCACAAAACTGAACAGAGGTAAAGCGAAGCATAGGAAATTGTGTGTAACTGAGTTAATAATTCCCATTTCTTCCATTAATAAATCACATATGCTTTCCTAATCAAATATTAAAATAAATATCCTATATCCTCAAAGTAAATTTTGCAGTTAGGAGAGATGCTAAATTAAACACAGGTCATTCATTTTAAACACATTTATGTAACTTCTGGCTGAAAACCACTTCTAAAATGTCTCATATAGGAAATATTTTGATTAATAAAGAATAACTTACTTTCTAAAATTGACCAAGTAAATCTTGAAATTTTGGGTCTACAAATCAAACAAGCACTGGTTGGATTTTTGTCTCCTTCAACATAGCAGAGTCCATCAATAATGCAAACATTTTCCTAATGGAAAATTTTTAAAAAAGAAAACATCAATAAAGTACACCTTTAGTTAGCATGTAGAAAAAAACTGTACAAGGAAGGATGGCAGTACATGTACCGATGATTCCAAAGAAAGCACATACATCTATGTTGATACTTCATAATCATAAGTGAATATAAGAAAACAAATTACCTGAATATGTAAATGTCTATAAAACTGATCAATTTGGAGGTAATAAAAGTATATATAACTTTTACCTTTACAAAGTTATGGCTTATAATTTATAAATAACATGGGAGAAAATCTCTCTTTTGGTATTTTTCACTGCTGAACTCATTCTGGGAGTACTTTATTCATAAAGAAATAAAAGCAACTTCTTTTTTTTTCCTCCACAATTTATAAAATCACATGAGATTATAGTTATCTTCCATTTCCCTAGCAGCCCACTATGGTCTGTGAACACAGTCAACTAGACCGGATCCTTGGCATAATTATCCACACTTGATAATGGATATCATTATACCAAACATGTGAAAGAGATGCTGATAAGCACAGAAAGAACATTAAATGTAGCAAGCATTTTTGAGGAGAAGACTAAATTTTATTCAGGACATATAAACTTAGCTCATTTTACGAAATCTCCTTTCATATCACTTGGAAAATTGCACAAAAGTTAGAGCAAAATAGCTCCAGGAGGAGAAAACAATCTTGAATAATAATATTTTCAAAGTACTTATAGATATACGGAAATGAAATATTTGGGAAAAAATAAAAATCAAACAATTTCTCAAAACCAGAGATTTGGTCTGATGACTAATCTCAAGAAAATAAATTTTAAACTTAGAAAAAATAATACTTTAAAATTTTCATGTACATAAATATTATTTGGATGCACCTCAGCTTTGAAGAGTCAAGTGATATTTTACCCATGGAGTATGTTGAGTCAGCAGTTCACATGTGAGACAGCCCTTCTGATAAATACGGTAGGCTGGACATAGATTGAAAAGAAGTTGTGATTGCAACTCAGCTCAGGCTGCGCTGCTGTTCTGTAATCCATCAAGTGGCAGGTATTTACATGCTCCAATAAACTTAATTGCCAGGAAATACTCCCCATAAAAATATTAACTTTATACATTTTACAAATTTTTACCAAATGTACGTCATTTGATGCAAAGAAGACTAGGTAACAACATGAGATCTCTTACTGGAAAGTCATTATTACTACTGAAAAAACAATGTAGGTACGAGTGAAGTAGTAAATAATTTAGTCTGGATTTCCTCTTACAATTTTTTAGAAGTAATCTGACATTTCAAAATGTTAAAGGCAGGAACCTCTTCCTAGCAGGCAGAGTAACAATTTCAGTTACCCTTATATAAACTTGAGGAAGGCTTTTCTCTATTAGTTTTTCTGGTGTGAAAGTGAAAAAACTACAATTAAGGTGCCCAAGAGCATAGGAAAAAAAATACCTATGATGTAAATGTGAAAATAAATGAAAAAAATACATACCTTTATACTACATGAGTCATTTTTATAGAGACCACAAATTTGACAAGCACCATCATATATGACCATTATTTTGTGATTACTGAATTTATAACCATCATTAGATACCTGTAACATAATAGTTCCATATTGAGATGATTTGTTCTAAGTGTTCTAAATTCATTATGAAATGTTATATATAAGTATTTACTTTGTTTTTGAAGATGAATATGTCTTTTTTATTTTTTACCTTCAACTGCCACTTCCCAATTGGTTTCCCACCCACCAGATCCATGGTATCAAACTGCTGAACATCACTGGGCAGCTGACAATCAACAGCTCTGCTATTTTGGAAAACAGTCTGTGTATAGATGGGTTCTCCAGGCATCCATTCACTGCTATTATACTGAAGACATAGTGAGAAAGCAATTAACTTCTGTTAAATTATGGAAATAGTTTGTTAGTAAATTACATATAGTCAAAACATAAATTTAAGATATATGCCTAGTATAATGTAATATATAACAGGGAAACTAAAGTCATATTGAGAGTGAGTTTTGTTCAGAATAATGGAAAACATATATATGATAATATGATGCAAATTGCTCCCAATGAATTACGCATTTCTTGGCAGTTCAAATCAAAGAAGTTACCAATATTGGTCATCTACAATGGATCACTATGTAATGACTTTTGTAGCAAGAGGAAACACTTGATACATAGATGACACACAGTGGATTGATTTTCTGCCCAGAAATTCCTTCATTTCTCCTGCAAAAGCTTCCATCACCTCATCTACTTGAAACTGTCCTTTCTGCCCCCTACACAGCTCCCAGGGTCTCTCATATTCCTATATGACCAATCTCCCTGACTATGTCTGACTGGTGCAGGAGCAGACCTAAGCTAGGCCAATATTTCAACTACTCATGATATTTTAACTTTGTGCCAACGGAGATGTCATGTCAGTTGGCCTCTGATGGCTTGAGTTGCAGGACACAAAACTATGGAGTGGTTGGTGGCCATTTTTTTACTATGGGGAGAAAGCCAGTCTATAGTGAAATGGGAAAATGAAGCCCACAAACAAAAGCCGAATTGAGACACACACACACACACACACACACACAAATGCACACATACTGAGTCTTCATGGTGTTCAAGTCCCAAGTTCAAGATTTTTCTTGAGAATTCAGCTACTTTCTTGTTCTTGATTCGCTAAGAAATATACCATCTTCATAAGAAATATTTTTGCTCGTTAGTTTGTTAGTAATTTGAAACTAAATAAACTCTATCTAGTTCACCCTACTTAATAACTCAGTGACATATCATGCTTAAGCTACACTTTTAGTATTATTTTTCAGTATTGAAAATGCATTGGTGCCAAAAGAGGAGAAGCCAGAATAATGTTCCAGGTACTGGTAACTGCGTGGGAAACCAAAAGCTGTATTTTGCTGTCAAAATTTAGATTTAGATTTTTCTTTGAAATTTATTATTGTAAAATGTTTTCAACCACTCAGAATTTGTCATAGAGCATGCTGATGCTTCAATATTGTGGGTCAGCAGGAAAAGGAAAGGAAAACATGATCACTCTAATCTGCCGCTAATAGAAATTACACTTTTGAAGATTTGATGATTGAAAGAGTGAGTTGCAAATCTTCATATTTAAGGGAATGTGCAGAGTCTAGCCTAGCAGATCTATCAGTGGTTTCCCTCTTGTAGAGAAAGAACGGCAATGATTTCTCAGAGTAGTCATGATTATTTACACTTAGATGAATGTAGGGTCTTGGTTTCTTGTGTGGAAAGAAGACTGCAGCCAATGACTGGCAATATAGAGATTATTTCCAACTTTCTGTTTCGAGGGGCCTACCCAAAATGAGGAATATACAGAGTTCTATTTCCTTTTCATTCATCAACATTTTGTGAGTATATATCATGTGCTGAAAGTATCTCAGTGCAAAAAGATCACAAAGAAAATGACAGACAACATATAATTTTATGACTGCATTAAAAGAGACTCAAATAGGACATCATACAAATGGAGTTATTAAGTCTAACTAACCAGCAGAGTCAAAGAAGCCTTCAAAAAAGCAAATACTTCTCTTCCTGAAAATAAAAAAGGAGACTGCTATTTGGACACTGGGAGCAGAGGTGGAGACAGTTCAATTCACATGAATGGAGTGAATAGTGTATGATAAAGACAGGGATGTACGGAGTAGCATAAACAAGAAGTTCAAGCCTACAAATGTCAACAAGAGCTAAATCATAATGTGCCATTCATTTCTTGGATAACATCTTGTATTTAATGCTATAAATTAGCAACTTTAAAATAGGATTTTGTAGAGTCTTGACTGCTTTAGGAGAGGAAGTGAAAGAAATGCTTAAGTGGTTGAATCTCTAGCTAAAAACTTGCCTAAAACTACTAATACAAAAGTAGAAAAAAGCATGTAAAACATGTTACATTTTATATACAAAAAAAGAGTTATCTATCCATTTTTTGTACCAAAGACATATAGTAAGGATTTACCAGAAAATAATAACAGTAGAAACATACTTTAATTAAAAGAAGGAGTGATGGAAAGCAAGTGACAGGGATGACAAGAAAGTAACAATTCTATGTGTATGCCTTTGTATAGCTTCAACTCTTGGAACTATGATAGTATTTCATATTCCCTCCAAATAATTAAATAACTAAAATGAACCAGAGTGTGGAAGAAACTCAAAATGGAAGACAAATATTTCTAAAACCTAATTGTATTATAAATAAAACAGATAACCACTCTAAACAGAGTGGAAAATAGTTAACCTAACTCACTTTGGAAACTAGTATTTGCCTTTATATCGTGACCTTGTTTCATGAATTTGTTTTTCACGGAGGAAGGGGTTAGAATTTCTGAAAATGACTTACGTATACACTTAGATTGAGAAACCGGGTAAATATATTGTGGATGATGAGAGCCAGTTTTCACTCGTAAAGAAAATAATTACAAATAAAGAAAGGAGAAGGCTAGAATGAACCTTTTGGCACTGCATTGAAATCAGGAGTATCAATAT
This sequence comes from Chlorocebus sabaeus, assembly GCF_047675955.1. Taxonomy (NCBI): domain Eukaryota; kingdom Metazoa; phylum Chordata; class Mammalia; order Primates; family Cercopithecidae; genus Chlorocebus; species Chlorocebus sabaeus. Next base: position 49,462,969 of record NC_132924.1, on the reverse strand, counting down.
CAACTCATAGAGATGATAGACAAATAGATAAACAGACAGATAAGTAGTTACGTGTATGTATAAGTGTCCATACACAGATTTTCTAACTGTATCCTTTAAAAGGGCCAAGAAGCAATAACTACCCTGTAACAAGAAGCACACCTTGCACCCAAGTCTTGGATTTTAAATGACCCTCTTTGATAAATGGAACTACAGTCTTCAGAGAAATGGTTGATTCTAGAGTTGGGGTAGAAAAAATATGAGTCTGGAATATCATATGATGCCAGAACGTGATAAATTGTTCAAAAAATTATGGGAGCAAGTTAAAAGGACATGAGAATCAATCTGTAATAGCTCCCAATGGTCAAAGCTGGAATAATTTGAACAGTCAAATAAAGAATGACAGCATTGAGTTGTAATTCATGAAATACGTTTCCATTAGTCTATACTGGCATGAGTAAATAAATGAATAAATAAGTTGGAAACAAGGAACAGCTCTTCTTTTCAGTAGAATTCCAAATAATATGTGTAGAAGAAATGATGGAAATAGAAAATCACCAGTGGTAAATACCACAGTAATAATTGCTACAAGTAAAAATTACAGTTGGATACTAAAATTAGGAAAAAGAAAGTTTGAGGAGCTATCCTATATTTCCATAATCTAAAAGTGTTTCCCCACAACACGTTTATTAGTTACAATGGGAAAAACAGGAAGCTTACAGTTAAGACACATGGCAAAAAACCCCTTAAGTAAGTGATCAAAATTTACATTGCCCGTGATTAGATACATCACATCATGAAAGGATGCACTAAGAATTGTACAACATGGCATGACTTCAGTCTAACCATAAAAAAGGAACATTCCACAAAAGAAATAGCCAGTGCTCTTTGAAAAAACCAAGTATGCAAAAGATGAAGAAAGATGGAGCACAGTCACAATATTCAAAAGAACCAAGTGTGCAAAAGATAAAGAAAGATGGAGCACTGTCACAATGTGAAAGAGACTGAAGAAACATAACAAAAAGCAATATAAAATCTTAGATTGGATCCTGAATCAGAAAAAGGACCATTATTAGTGGGACAACTGGCATAACTGAACAAGGTCTGTAAATTCATTAATACTATTGTGTCGAGGTGAACTTTCTGGTTTGAACAATTGTTTTATGGATATGGTTTATATATAAGATATTAACTTTAGGAGAAACTGGGTGAAGAATTATTGGAGACTGCATTATTTTTACAATTTTTCTGTGAGTCTTAAGTTATTCCAAAATAAACGTTTTTTAAAATCACTTCATAAAATGGGAAGTCATTAAGGATTTTGCATGATCTGATTTCCAAAATGCTAGATTTTCAAGAGGAATCCAATCTTCGAAGGGAATTGAAATTTGAACTGAAAAAGTGAGCAGGAATCGATTCATGTTGACTGAATATGTAACAGGGAAGCTGGGAGAAGACATTAGCTTAGTGGCAGCGCAAGCACATTCCATACAAAGTGAATGCAAGGCTTTGAGCAGGGCCCATGTTGGTAGAGTTGGGGATCCTAAAATAGTGGCACATTAAACAGGCTAGACTGGAGGTATGAATGAAAGGTTAGAAAAGCCTTTAAAACCCAGCACTGGGCAAGACTGGGGCTAGGAGAGACAGACTTAACTTCAGCATCATGTAAAATAAGCAGATATGCATTCTAATTTTAGTTTGGGCAAGTGAACATCTTTCCGTAGTTCTTGAGTCGCTTTGGCTCTGTGTCTCCATCCAAATCTCATCTCGAATTGTAATCCCTAAGGATCGAGGGAGGGACACGGTGGGAGTTGACTGGATCATGAGGGCAGTTTCTCCCATGCTGCTCTCGTGAGAGTAAGGAAATTCTCATGAGATCTTGATGGTTTAAAAGTGGCAGCTTCCCTCTTAACTCCCTCTCACCTGCCGCCTTGTGAAGAAGGTGCCTGCCTCTGCCTTCTGCCATGATTTTATGTTTCCTAGGGTCTTTCCAGCCATGTGGAACTGTGAGCCAATTAAACCTGTTTTCTTTATAAATTACCCAGTCTCAGGTAGTATCTTTATAGCACTGTGAAAATGGACTAATACAGTTCTGTATAGTGTGTTAGAGGATTCCAGATTTTACTCTGTATTATCAGAAGTTTGGAGGAAGTGGGAGGTAGTATGAGAGTAAATCACAACAAACAATGCATCTGAAGGTAAGTACGAAATGTGCTTTCCAAGAGAATATAAATCTACAAAATTCTTTCCTGGCAAATCACTTAATCTTCATGTGATGTCATATGATTTATTTTGCCAAGACTAATATAATGTCTAGTCATTTAAGTGGTATTAAAATTACTGACATCTACCTTTCTATTTTGTCTTATTACTTCATTGGGATTAAAATATTTCATGGCTTATTTAGAAAGGCTCTACCCATAAAATCCTGAAGTTAGCATACTTGTGGTTAATTACTTGATAAAGACACATACAAACCTATTATCTCCTGTAAATTCTCAAACTCAGAGTCATATTTGGCTTCATCAATTTAGAGAAAAAGTAAGAAGAATGCTATAATATGTTTTGCTGTCTTAAGTTTTCAGCTTATCCACATATACTTCTGAAATTCATAGAATTATCCTTAAAATAAAATTTCCATTTGAACAAAGACAAGGAAGACCATTTAAATAATCATCAAAAATAAGGTATAATTTGATATACTAATGTTCATACTGATCATGTCTGTTTCTGTGGCCTTCAGAAAGATAAATACTAATTTTTTAGAGGTGGGTATTTTCTGTCTAAAATCCATACTAAGGAAAATATAAAGAATAAATGCAATTAGTCCTCATTTTTTGGTTTGTAAAAGGGAAACGTTCATATCCAGTTTATGCAAGACGTCTTGGCTAAAAACAATGTCTGTTCTTTATGTTTTTACATGTCAAGAAATACAGAGGCTTACATAAATCAAGCCTGATATTCTTTTAGCTTTTTAATATCAGTGAAAATAGTGAGCTGATACTTCAATAAAATGTTTATATTTTAATAAAGTTAACAAAGAAGCGTCAACATTATGTAACTTAAATCATTTTCCTGTTAAGCTCTCTAGATGTAACATCATTTGGATTTTTGTTGCTAATTGATAGACCAAATTAATCCAAGATAATATTAATCTGAGTATCTCATACACTCTATTGTTTCTCAACTCTATAATTAACATACCTGTAGCTTAGTAACTTCACATTTAATTGAAGGTAATTCTTTGAAGCCTTTGCCAAAAACTCTCACCATCATACAATTAGATTTTCGAACATCACAGAATCCAGCATTCCCAAGCTCTGTAATTTCAGGAGCTTTGTCTTTGGAAAAAAATATAACAAATACTACATAATTTCTTTAATTTCAGAAAAAAAAATATTTCCAAGCCCCAAATTAAAAGCATATGGAAAATAATGTTTTAAAGTATACCTAAAATGCTACTTACAACACTAATTAAGACATTAAATATTAAGAGTAATCTGGTATTAGAAGAGGTATCTACCATCAAACCAATAATAATATTACAGACACTACCAGTCCTAAAAACACAGGTTTCACTAATGTTTAATATTATTTTATATCAATTAAGGACAAATATTAAGAAATTATCACTATAATAAAGTACATTTTGGTTTTGCCATTTTGGCTTGTGCCACATAGCTGTGTTATAGAAAAAAATACTTCCGTAATAAAATATAGTAGTTAGTAATGCAATGTATTAAAATTTCAAAATGTCATCTGTTTCAGCAACATCTGGTTGTCAAAACGGATAAACGCAGTGCGTAAAAGTTATTAAACCCTTTGCCTATGTACTGGGAAAACCTAAGTGAATGCAACTCTACTAGCGGTAGAGTAGAAACTCATGTGTATTCAGAACACTAAAAATCTTGATGAAATTTTTTTTTAAAGCTTGGGTTACTTCAGTCCATACTTTCACAAATTCAACAAACGTTTAGTAATTTTTATCTATCTGTTATTATTCTAGGTACTGGGGATGTACTAATGAACAAAACAAAAGTTTCTGCCTTCATGTAATTTACATTCTAGATGGAGATGGGAGGATAAAAAAAACTAATAAAAAGATAAATATAAATTATATTACATAATTGTTTTCAGGAATATAGAAAAATAATTATATTAACTATATTAGGGGAGATTAAGACCATGAAATTATGTAAGAAAAACAAGTCTGTTTTGAATGACCACAGAGGATTTTTTGATAATATGACATTTGAACAGAGAAGTAAAGAACGTAAATCATAAAGATCTGTGGTGGGAGAATCCTCCGGTGAGAGGGAGCAGTGAGTGCAAAGACCCTGAGGTGGGAGCAGGCCTGGCTCCTCTGAGGAGCAGCAAAGCTGCCAGTGTGGCTGAAGAGCCGTGAGCTGGGGGAGGAATGCTAGATGAATTCAGTGAGAGAGGAACCTCAGACCACCTAAGGTCTTCTATGCCATGGGAGGGATTGTGGACTTTACTGTGAAGGAGATGGAGAGCCATTCGCACTATATAAACACAGGAGCACCATGGTCTCACTCACATTTCAGTGGGGTCACTTTAGTTGCTGCTGTACAGAAAATTAGTTTTGGGAGAATCCATGATAATCCGAGGGGGAAATAATGGTGGCTTGGACTATGGTTGTAGCAGGGAAAGAAATGAAATGCTTTGAAGCTGGAGCTGGATTTGCTGCTAATGAATTAAACTTGAGGCATGAAGGAAAAAGACAGGCAAAAATGACTGCACGTTTTTAATGTGAACAGATAGGAATGAAGTTTGCATTTACTAAGAAGGAAAAGGCTGTAGGTGGAAATGAACAAGATGGTAATAATGGGAGGGAAATCAGGAGTTACTGGTTTATTTATTAAAGGAAACAAAGCTTTTTACAGTTTCTTTGTCTAAAATATTAAGATAAAATAATTTGTACTGTATAGATAGATGTGTTAGAGAAAAATAGTTTTAGGCAAATTAGTATAATTCGCAAAACAATATAAACACAGTGCTTTAAAAATACTAAATTTGAGTTCTGGGAAAATAATGATTCTCTATAAGGTAGAGGGCCCAGTTGTGTGTAAAGGCCCTGAGGTTAAATGAACTTGGCATTTTCAAGGGACAGCTTAGAGACCAAAGGGGCTGGAGTGGAATGACAGGGTGACAGTAGTAGGGAATGAGTTTAGAGAGACACTGAGTGCCAGATCACACTGTGCCTTCTAGGCTGTTATAAGTTACTTTAGCTTTTACTCCAAATAAGATGAGATGCTGTTGGAAAATTAGTAGTGTATTAATTAATGTGATTTGGAGGTTTTCTCTATAAAATCTGAATGAACACTGTTAGGATACTGAGGGTAAAATAAAGATCAAATACATTTTTATAATGAAATATCATATGCAGTATCAAACTTTGAGAGTATTTACTTACCATAGGAATCACTGCAATCATAGGAAGTAAAGCTTGGGGAACATGCACACCCCCATTCCATACACTGCCCATTGCCGCTGCATAAATTGGGACATTTTAATACTAAGAGAATGTCTTCAATTGATGTTCCATACTCTTCTGTTTTATATTTCCCCTCCTCCACAATCCTCTTTTCACATTCATTTTCTAAAAGGGCCACACCTGCTTCTGCCCAGCTAAGATCATCTTTTAACAGAACATCCTTCACACACATATCTATAACACTGTCTATTCTCTTGCCAAGAAAAGCAAGACAGAGCCTTCCTATGCTGGAGTTGGCTAGAGTCTGCTGACAGAGGGTCAAGGTGCTGTACTCGGTGAGGCCAGAGGGTGTGGGCCAAGAGGGGACAAACTCTTGCTGTACATCCTCAGCGTGGTCCTCTGGGAAAAAATAAGTAAGTTCCTCTAGATCCGTTTCGCTGAGACTCGGGAAAGCAAACAAAGGAAGGAACTCATAAAAGTTTTGCCGTTTCCGTCTGTTTTGTCGATTGTGCCTCATTTCTTGGCTGGGGCTTTCCTGGCCTTGTGTATATTTCTTAGTGTCCAAATATTTTAGTGCATCTTCTTTCTCATTTCCAGGATGTTTTTGTACATTTAAGCCTAGTTTAGTCAGGTTTATGTGGTTGTTTTCTTGTGGAAAGAAATTTAGATTATATTCTTCTTGAGATGTATGCTTGTTTATCTCTCTGAAAAGAGTGTCTGAATTAATATATTCAGAAGTGACATCTAGTTCTGGTATCAAAGAAGGTAAGCTGACATGACTGAGATCTTTGCAGCCCGAGACAATTTCTGATTGAGAAACACTGCCCAGATCATTGGAAGATGGATATGCTGCAGAGTCCACTGAACAGCTACAATAGGATGGCTTTCCAGGTGACGTCAAAGAAATTGGCAGTGTGTCAAACATGCTTTTTCCTGGTAAAATCCTTCCAGATGGAAAATAGGAAAGAATAGTAATTTCTACATAGACATTTTTTCCTAATATGTGTTGCAAAAAAGCAGAGTGTTGAGCCACCACCCGTTTTAAGTCTAATGTTAATACAATCGCAAGTGGAAAAATAGTGTCTTACCTCCATTCGTTAATAAAAGCAACATGATTGTTAAAATTTTGATCAATTTGGATCCCATTTTTGTCATGGAAATCATTCTCTGGATTTTCATCAAAGGTTCCACAAAGTCCCAGAGTGTTTCTGTAATCTACACCAGGGGCTCTGATTGTTAGACTCATGCCCCATTCACCAACATCAGCACGGATGAAAGCCCCAGAAGCAAACCAGATCTGAAAAACAGAAATAAACAATACGGAAATAAAAGATGTTAAAGCAATATTCAATCTGGATTAAGAAAAATCTATTATTTAAAAAATAAGAAATAGTTATTCCCTCAATATAAAAAGAGAATAAAATACTGATTTTCTTGACTACAACTTTCCTCTTAACATTCTAAGCCAAAATAGGAGTTTTTGCATATTGCTGACCTGAAATTTGAGGACCATACGGATCTTTTTATTGAAATATATTGCTTGCAACTTCTTTCTTTAAATAATTTAAACTAAAATGAGATAATTTATATAATTAATACATTACAGATATTGAGGAAGATGTTTACCAAGTAATGTTTCTGATAATTATTTAATACAGAATTAGATTGACAAGTAATTTACACAGATGAATATAATTTTAGAGGAGTACATGTTCCTACAGCTAATTAGCATTCTCTAGCCACCAGTAGACAAACAGATTCAGAAGCTAAATTATAACTAGAAGGTAGCTTGAGGAGTTGGCAATCTGAGTAAGGAGAGTTTGCTGAATGACCCTAGTAGCCTGTGAAATCTAACTGTGAACCACTTCTCCCATCACAGGAATATCACCTCTTCCAGACCGGCCACTTTGATGTACTGTATGCGTGGAGAAGCTATCTCTTCTAAAATCACTGAAGATACACCACTGTGTTTGCTCTTCTGGTTGTTTTTCCCCTTTTAATTTTCTTAAAATTTAAAAATAGCTCTTTTTTCTCTTTTTACAAAAATGGTCTGTGCTAGTTACATTAAATTATTTAAAAAACAAACAAATTTTACATTCCAAACCAACTTAAGGTAGCTAATATTAAGATTTTGGTGCAAATTCTTCAAAAGCCTCTTTTATATTTTGGGCATATCTTTGCCTGTCAATAAAGCCACTCACCTACTCCATCATTTTCATGACTACAAAGTGTTCTACTATATGACATCACTATATTTAGAGTTTTAGTTAAACCTGTTTATTGATCACTACTTAACCATAACTTTTTCCTCTTATAAGGAAAGATACAATAAACATCGCTGGGGGTATGCACATCCTTAACTATTTTTTTACAATAAATTTCCAGAAGTAAAATTTCTTGGCAAAATAGCACACATAGGTGCAGGTTATACATGATATATATGTTCCCTGGAAAGACTGTTACTAAATGTACTATCTCTACTCTTCTTGATATTGTATGAGAGATGTTCAATCTTTATTTATTTATTCATCTATTTGACTACTAATAAGGTTAAAGTTTTTGTATTTTTATTGGTTTTTGTACTTTTGAACATATCAGTTTTATTTCTTTTGTGAAAAGGTTTTTTATATTATTTGCTCATTTTAATCAGAATGCTGATTATACATTAGTGATACATGAGTGTCTTCTATCTGACCTATGTTTTATATGTAGCAAATATTTTCCCAAATTTTGATTTGCATTTTGGTTTTCAGTGATGGAATTCAAATATATAATGTATTTTCAAAAATGATTTTTCACTTCATTAAATATTATACAAACATAAACTTAAATTTTTAATACTTTTATTTAAATTTAAATTTCACTGACTTGGAATTACTTGTTTGAAAGATGAGTAGAATGTGGCTATGACCTGAAAATACAAATAGTTTACTCACAGATATGAAGTATAATCTTTAAAAAAAATTAGCTTGCCAGGAGTAAAGGAAAAAGAATTAAAAATATTAGTGAATATATAATCTTAGGTTTGTTTCCTGACTTCATATTCTATTACACTTATCTACCAGCCCATTCCTTAGGTAGTACCACACAATATTCATTTCAAAAACTGGTTAATTATTCCTAAATATTCATTCTTAATTATGTCTGTCATCTCTGTCTAATATACTACTTATTACACATTGTCAAAAATAATTTTATTAAATAATCCACCAAGTTGTCATACTAAAATCTTAAATATGACAGTTTAAATTTTACATGGTTTTAACTATGTTGTGTGTATTTGTGTGTGGTAAGTGAAAAAACAAAGTATTCCCTCTAAGATGATGGTTAATATAAATGCTATTTTGTTAAACAAACTAATGTTGAAAAATGATAGCTCCTAATTTAATAGAGATGTTTATCTGACAGGAGAGAAAGGAAAAATACTTTTAATGTTAAAGAATCATACATACTGTGACTTTTCTTCCTAAGTAAGATTCACTTATCTTGATATTCCTGGTTGCATCTTGGCTTTTTACAAACAAATATGGTTGTGATTCACGTAGCTGACCACTGCACATATCAAAAGTAACTATATCACCTCCTTCATGGGCAACAAATCCACAATTACATGACACTGGATAGTGAAGACTTCCGCAGTCCCACTGACGTACATGGACTTCAAAATCACGTGACATACTCTTATAAAGCACAAATGTTCCAGTCTTGAAATTATCATATACCCTATCATTAACAAAAGGCAATTGCATTAAAAAATCGTGTAAAATATCACAGTAGTATGTTATTGATTTGCAGTAGCTTTATGTATCATGAGCATTTTGTTGTGTGCACTGAAGGAAACAAAGTAGCTATAAACGCCTCAATCTCTCCCACTACTCCTTTCTTCCCTTTCACCACTCCAGTCAAGCTGCTCTCCTTGAGCAGGGCAGGCTGGCTCAATGGTCTTCTCCCCATATGTGTACCCACGTGGCTATCTCCCTTATCTTTGAGTACTTGTTAAATGTCACCCTCACCAAATGGCTTTTCATAACCACTCTATTGTAATATAAATTGCAACACCTCTTTTCAGCCTTCCCTTTCCACCCAATTTAGTTTTCTTCACAGCAAATATCTTCCTCAGACACACTTTGTATTTTACTTATTAAATGTGTTTCTATCTCTCTTCACCTTTGCAAAGGCCAGCTCCATGAGGATAGAGAATGTTCATTTTATTCAATACTCCCAGTCCTTAGAACTTGGCTTTTCACCTACTTGTTGCATAATTAATCTTGTTGAATTGTCAGAATAAATTCATCACTACTACGCTTTCTTGATGTTTTTCCACTAAAATGTCTAAGCCTTTACTTATAGCCAAAAGGATTCTTGCCTGTGAGATCAGTTCCTTCAGGTTCTTAACACCTGTTGACACCATTGGAGTACAATTTTTTTATAGAACAGTTTCTACATATTGAATAATTTTACTGACAATGATCATATTACACTTTTTTAGGCAAACCACAAACCATCTTGCATCATGAAAAAAATGTTGATGCAACACCAAGACATTCTTATCATTTTCCTTACAGGCATCTCAGAATCATGAATCTCCCAGAAGAATATAACTGAGTTTAAATCTTTCTATGCAGCTATTAATAACAAAATAGTTTAGATTACTTTTTGGTCTTTTGCCCATTTTACTTTAAATTCCAGAGGCAAATATCCAGGTATCTGTAATAGTTATAATAGTTTTTTCCTGAATATTCTTGTCAAGGCTTAGGAGTAATTAGTTTTAAAAATAATTCTAGTATGTTTAATCATTTTGCCTAAACTTAAACATCGTTTTAATATCATATGGAAATGTTCTAAACATCTTTAGAGCAAATAATTTAATCATTATTAAAAATTTAAAAAGCATTTAGCAAAAAAGATTCTCTGCATTTGTAATAATATTTACTTTTACAAGTTCAGCCTTGCAAATAATGGATGTTTTTTTACTAAGAATTAGATTTTAAGGCAAAAAAACTACATAAACTAGTATCTTGAAACAAGTCAGTAATGCCTTTCTGTATAATTTCAGTGACTAGAACTAAAACATTATAAAACAATATGCTGTTTAAAATAAAACAACAAAATCAAAGCAAACAAAACTACTAAAAGAAGAAACTTTCAGGAAATTACCTGCCGTCAAATGTAATTATATGTGGGTCAGTAAATGAATAGCAGTAAGCAGTTGGGACATCCTTTACTTTGATCTTAAAAGCAAAGATATTTTTGGTAAATATTACCATTAATTATATTTAGTGATACATAAAAAATTGCTTAGCAATCTCAACAAATTTTAAGTATTGTTTTTATCAAAATTATTAAAACTGAATCATTTAAAAACTAATTTACCAAAAAATGTTTTACATAAAAAGTGTATAAGACATAATGATAAAATGCACATTTCTTCTTAAAGCTTCAATTGCAATAATAGTTTTGTAATTTGCAAACCTGGATGCTGTCTGGAATGTAGTTGTTCCACAGGAAATCCTCATTAACTATTGGTTGCACTACAATGTTTGTAACTCTATCTCCATCTCGAGAAAAATCTGTGACAGCAGTGTAGTACACAAAAGTGTGGCTACAGGTTCCATTAGCACAGGAAGATGTCTGGTGAAGGTCCACATGACAGGAAGACAGTGCCAAATTTAAGCCTAGGTGCTCTCTACCTATATAATGAAAAAATAGGTTTAAAAATTTCCAAGAGAATATACTAACCAAAGCATGTAATAAATTAATTAACATGAAACACTGAATTGAAAGATTATTTTCAAATTATTTTCTTTCTTAAAGCATATTCCAAATTTTGTCTAAATTAAGCCAAAGCTATTGAACCTACCTGATTTTTACAAAGAATTAATCAACTATAATGTATACATATGTACACATAAATACATATTACGATTTTCAATTAGGTTATAAACCTGTATGCAACTGAAGGAAATTCAAAAAGAATAAATAACATTTATTCTTTTACATATTACATATATTACAATATTATATATACTAATATGATTTTCTCTGTCTAAGATTTGCACCTTGGGCCCAGATACTTCTGCAATATTTCTTAGCATTATGTGTTCATGTTCCATCCATTGTTGAATAGTAGCAATGGCTTTTAATTATTGATAAAGGGCTTATCATCTCAAAAAATAGAAAAATCAAAACAAATGAAGATGATCTCATAATGATAACAAGCTGTCTTCTTTCACCTCCCAAATGTCCCAATATATTCACAAGCTTGAGATGCTCCCTCACTTCGATAATAAAGAGTAAAAGATAATTTGGAAAGGAAATTGTAGCAAAAAAAGAGAAAAGAACTGCAGGAATTTGTATAACTAAACAAAAAGAACAGATTTGCCCCCCAAAATTGGCCAAAGAGGAATTATACTATCATATCCAATTAATGATTCCAAAGTCCTCCTAAGAATCAAAAAGGAAAAAAGTTGTTAAAAAATGTTCTATCTTCTTTTCTTCCACACAGATTTTTAAGGTATGAAATTACGTTAATCAGATATAAGCACACTGAACTATTTTTTAGAAATATATACTTTCCCCCTGCACATAAAAAATAACAGAAACATTCAAACTCTTAACCAACTCTCTAAGGTGAATACGGAATATTTCTAGCTTAGATATAGCCCATAACATCAATTCCCCAAGTCAACACATAAGGGGTTGTTCTCTTTAAGCCTGTGAATAGCAGCATATAGTCTGTTTAGAAATACACTCAGACACCAACTGGTTCCCTGTGAAAGTAAAGATTTAATGCTACTGTACTTAAAGAGGACAAAATGAGGAGTATCCAGAATGAAATCCTGAATTTTTTCTTCAGAAAACAAAAGCCATTTTTAACTCTCAGAGAAAAAGAACATGCACGCAAACTTCTAAAATGTAGAAATATATTTAGGCTATTATTATATTATTTTAGCAATGCATGCCTTGTCGAAAGAATTGAAAGCATGAAAATATATTTTAAAGTATACCTGTAACTGAAGGAAATCTTTGACTGACATGATTTTGGAAAACATCAATTAACATCGTCCTCTTTCTGTTCTCGCCATAAACTGTAGTAATATTTGCATAATATGCTTTTCAGAGCTAACTTGAAGTAGAATTGTGTCAAATAGTCCGAGAGAGAGGGTATAATTTAATATGTCTGGGCTGTAATTAAAAATATAGTGTTGCTCGTGGTGCTTCTGAAACCTGAGTGAGTAGGTGGATATTATCTGAGCCTCTTTACTGTCAACAATCCTAAGATGATCTCTCTTAATTCCTCTATCTCTTTAGCCATCTCTTTTCTTGAGTGCATCATTCCAAATGATTCTCTCTCTCCCTCCTGGTTTTTTTTAATCCTCTTGTTTCTCTGATTTAATTATTTATAATATAGACATGAAGGTCTATAGATACCTTGTGTTTGGTATATTTACTAAAGACAATGTATGTTCTATGGTGAAAATGTATGTGGTATGCTGATGAAATTGTAATATCTCTTAGAGGTTACATTTTAATTTATGTATCTCCAACTTGCTTTGATCTCTACATCAGAGGCTCAGTGGGAAAAAGAACATAATCAAGCCAATCATGGCTATGCATGGTTTGTCCTCGCATATTCTATCTTGTTATGTGGGAGGATTTCCTCACTCTACCCATCGACACATATGTAGCCATGTATCACAACATCCATATAATTAGTAATTGAAATAGAAGAATTTTAAGACACGAGATCCCAAACATAAATGTACATTAGGGAGAGAAGCTTGAAGGATGCATTATGAGATCTATATTTCATAAGCTTGAACTTTTAACGTAACTTATCAAATGTCCCTCATTGGGGATTATTTGAAAAATCTTAAAGAGCAGTTTTCCCTCGATTTCTGTAAACTAAGCAAAGAGAAGAATAAACAGGAGACAGAACAAAATAGGAGAAAAAAAGAGGAGCGAGAGGAGAAAGATGATAATGAGAGGAGATTATTCATGATTCTTTTTCTTTTTTTTTTTAAATGTATGTTTTCAGCCAAGAAGAAGAAATGCGAATTGCTTTGGCAATCATCAATTTAGCCCAGTATTAGTAATATGATTGGGCTAAAATATGAGGTCAACATGCAACATGATTTACTATATGAGTACACTCCAGTGACTTTTCCTACAGGAAAAAAAGCATTATTGTTTGCAATCTAATAATAAGATTAAATAAAGTTAGTATATTACCTTGATCAATAGTTTGCAGTTTTAATGAGATTTTGCATTCTTGATCAAGCTGACTAAATTCAGAACAAATAATAGGAATTGTGCTTTCTATCCTCAGGTAGTAGTCTTTTCCATCCTCTGATATAGTGCTCAATTCAGGCTGTAGCTGGTATGAGAAAATATGTAGAAAGATTATGTTAAAATATAATTTATTTCTAAGGCACAATTTTGAAAGGGCATTTTTCTCAACAGCACATATTTTGCTAAATGAGCTGGTAATAACTTAAGCCCTGCAATGTTTTAACTAAGCAAGACCATTAAAATCAAACCTACGAAAATACAAGCAGCACACACAAGAGTACATGGAGCTGCTGCACTACTCTGAGTTTGACTCACTTTGGTTCCCCAGCACATTTGGCAAATCATATCCAAGCCTGCTTCAATGATTCTGGTTCTGTGGTGAGCACTGGAAAGTGAAGATGAAAGAAATATTTCTGTTTTCTTCCATTTTATTGCTAATGTTTACTGACACACCAACAGAAGACTCTGTTTTTCCTTAAGGATTAATACTCAGTATCTCAATTAGAAACTTAAGTACTTTTAATACATAAATCAAATTATTGTTGTCACTTGAAATATCTCAACACTTAGCCTATTTCTCAGCATCTGATTTCCAGAGTTGGACTTCCTGAGAACTGCTGCAACCCAGGATTGGCCCTATTCTCATTCACAGGCTAATCCTTTTTTGAGGCAGGAATATTTTTGTGCAGTCTCGAGTCTTGGCTAGCTCTCAAAACAGATGTTTCTTAGTACTGAATATGCTCCCTGTTAGCCTAATCAGAAACGGTACAAGAGTGGGGGTGCTGACCTTTGACCCCTGACACTGTCTGCTGAATGCTAACCAATGTAAACTAAAATGTTCCTGTATTCCCAAGGCTTGACCTCTGCTTCCCCTCACACTGTAGTTATGCAATTCTGACAATGTGGTCCACTCTTCTCACTTCTTTTCCTGGTTCCTACTGTGTGTACATGGACTTTATTCATAAACAGGGTTTATCCTCGTCCTAAGTCCAATTGTCACAATTTTATCATTTATCTCATCTTGTCGTTGAACTAGAAATGAATCTAGGTCAAACTCGAGTCCTGTGTGTGAGACCTTCCAGGTTCACAGTGCTTGCCTGCCTTTTGATATTGCCCCCACATCTTCCACTGCTTATTAATTCCCTGTCACCTCTGCTCATCTGTTAGAATAGCTCTTCAGTTCTTGGGTCTGGTGCTACCAGCAACAACCAAATCTCCTTCTCTGTCTAGTTAGCTCAATCTTTGCAGTCCATAAAACTCATAGCTCTGGGTCAGTTCTACTCCAGTCAGAGACTCTGCTACTTGGCCTGGGATCTGTCTTCCAAAATGCATGATAACTAAATATCAGTAGGCTAACTTTAGTTACGTGATGGAATGAATTAGAAGACTAGACCTTTTGCTTTACTCTAATTTGAGATATTTCTTTAAAAATTGAAAGTACATCTCAACTTTAGTTAACAGGACCCCTCAAACTTTGTTGTCCATTAGAATTATTCGGGCTTTTCTTCAAATACAGGGACTCATGGGTCTCAACATTCTGATTCAGTCTGTGATGAGGTACAGAAACCAGCATGGACAGATTACAGTTTGGGAAACACAGTTCCAGAGGAATAATCTTTCTGATGCATCCCCACTGCTACGTACCTTAATGCCTGCAAAAAATTCTTGGCTTTCTATGGCTATACTTTGTACATGTGGATTCTCCAAGAAAAAGACAGAAACGCTACAGAATATCTAGGGATATAATGAAAAAATAATCACTTAGCAATTCAATTTTGGAGAAAACATGTGTAAATTATCATTTTTAAATTCTAATTTTAATTCTTTGTAGATAGTATATAGAGATAATAAAAGAATTAAATAATTTGAAAGCTTACTTGATATTTGAGAAAAATCCCATCATTACAAAATATTACTTATTCAAACCTCAACAAAAAGTATAGCAGGCTTTTTATTTAGGATTTTTAAAAAGTACTTAAGGGCGGGCACAGTGGCTTATGTCTGTAATCCCAGCACTTTGGGAGACCGAGGAGTGCAGATCACGAGGTCAAGAGATCAAGACCATCTGACCAACATAATGAAACCTCATCTCTACTAAAAATACAAAAATTAGCCGGGCATTGTGGCACACGCCTGTAGTCCCAGATACTCAGGAGGCTGAGGCAGGAGAATCGCTTGAACCTGGGAGGCAGAGGTTGCAGTGAATCAAGATCACGCCACTGCACTCCAGTCTGGTGACAGAGCGAGACTCCATCTCAATAAAAAAGAAAAGTACTTAAAAAGTGATATTATCATTTAAAAAATTAAAACTTTTTTCTAGAATAAATGTATATAATTTTAAAACCTGAGAGAGACATATATGTATAAGGATTAATCAATAATAATCAGCAAATTACTAAAATGATATATTCATATACAGTAACTAAGATCACTGACTCATCCAGTTGACACTAGAATTAGCACAACTGCAAGGAAAAAACAAACAAAAAATGTTAGTGCTTTATGCTCTGGGGACAAAATCTATTTTTAGGATATGATGTTTAAAATTGTGTTTGAAAATCAGTATATTTATGAAAATAAAATCCAATTGTTTTTTTAACATACCCTGTCTCCAAGTCTGAGATTTATGCCATCAAGTTCTAAAAGAGAGCATGCCTGAACTGTGGTCTCTTGTTTCAGCTCCTCTTTGACTTCTTGAGAAGAAAGCCTAGACCAAGCTATGTGAAATCCCACTGAGTTGTTTGTAGGGGGAACATCAAAAGAACACCTACAGAAAAGCCTGGACTCAATCAACGCCACCAGAACCTCTGGCCTTCCTGCAAGTGGAGGTGGCAATGAGACAGTCAGCTGACCTGGGGAGAAAATGCATAACTTGTAACTGGGAATCTTAGACAATGGAGACTGGCTTATGGAAAAAGCACTCAAAGACTGTAACTCTGGGATTTATCTTAAGAAAAAGCAAACTAAATTTAGAAAAATGATTATTTCTAACAATCAACAAAGTAATATATTCATATTTTGACCTATAATCACACAAATATTGATAGCCAAGCAACTTAGGAGCTCAAGCATATATTAATGCAGGCTGAATATCTGCCTTTGAAAAGGCTAGCTCTTGAAAAGAAATTTGTGTTATTTGAAGCAATTATCTTTTCTAAAAGATAGAACAAACAAACTTAAGGTTCAGTACATTATAATTCCTTGTTATAATGAGAAATAGTCACAAGAATGTACAATAAAATGACTTTCTCTTTTATAGTTTTCTCTTATAACTCAACTCATCATTGCTCTGGGCTGAAAGAGTTGTTCATTGCAGAGGTGATTATACTATCTTAGTGAAATATCTTAATCCTTTCATTTTTCTGAGGTTAAAGAAATTTGAAGTTTCCTCTAGGAACTCACAGGAAGATTTTATATAGTTTTCAACTCTGGGCATTTGCAAAATCAAATCTGCGGATCTGAAAGTTTTCTGGATATGTTTTTTGTTTAGTTTTGTTCTGTTTTAGAAAGGAGAAAAATATCTGAGTGGTAAATTTGTAAAAGAAGATTTTAAAATGTTCTAAAATGTATAATTTTTCTATTTTATAAATATGCTAATTTTAGGACAATCACAAAATAATCTTTCAGCCTTGCCATGTAGATTTTGGAAAATTCTGGAAAGACCTTAAAATCTTTTCTGTGGAGAAAATGTACTTTTAGATATTTTACAGTGTTATTTTGTTATAGTCCCAATGACAAATGAATTATTTTCAAATTTATCTAGTAAATGAATATTTTACTAAACATTTTAAACATTAGACCAAAGCAGTATATTCAAACTTGAAGGAGATAACAAATTACTTTTGAAAATATATTTGATCTTTAAATATCTTATAGCTAAGTAAAAAGTTATCCTTAAATATACTAGGAAAAGGACATTTATTTTAAAACAGGGAAAAGCTATGTATGGAAATAATGATTATTAAGAATAAGAGAAGACAAATGACTGAAAAAAATAATTCATGACAATTAAAATGTTTGAATCAACACTTTAAATAGAGAACTATCTGGGCAGATTGATCATTGCTTTCAACAGTATAGATCAAAGAAAATTTGTTATATTTAAAGGAAAAGGTTTAGAAACAACAAATAAATTATTTCTGCTTAGAAAATAAAAATTAGTATTCCTTTGTCAATTCTAATATTAGTATGTATTAAATATATTAATACATTTTCCATTTTATCATGAAGCTTTATCTATTGACTTTTGACTCAATACTTTTATTTAGTGTTACTTCCTCAAACTGTGTACAATTTATATAGCAGAGTTTTTTTAATTAATTGCATAAATGTTCTAAAGAGTATAAGTAGGTGAAATTTATTATTTATTCAAGAGGAAAATGTGATTTTGCTATAATACATATATATTGTAAAGAGAATTTACATCTATTATGCAGAGTAGTCAAATAATTACATTTTATATTTAATGCTGCTATTATGAATATTGTTTTATTACTTTATGAACTCAAATCACAGGGCTTAATTAAACTGACCTCCACATACAATAATAGGTTGTCAAAATATACAGAAAAAAGGGATTAGAAAAACCATTTGGAATAGGGCATGAAATAGAGTATAAAAAATCAATTCAGAGTGATAAATTTTGAGGATTATTATAAAACTCTTTTTAAAATACCAAGCATAATAATTTCTAAGCCTGATATTTGAACATCATATGATCTATCCTGATTTATTTTATGTATTTATGGCTTGTTCCACCATATAAAACACCTCTGTTAATTAAATTAATTATATATCAACAGTCTCTCATGCACTTCAAATATCATATTTAGCTAACAGAAAATATGATAAGGCTAATAATCCCATAAAAGGTTAATATTTCAATAAATAATTTCAATTGCTGCCCATAATGTAGGTAGATGACATACATTTTATCACTTAGATAATGTACTTAATTTATTTTAAGGCATATTATAGTAAGAGGATTTTTTAATACTTGAAAAACCTTTAAAACATTTAAAAAATAGAAAATAAAAGATATATATTGAAAGGAAGAGAAAAATTTTGATCACTATTAACATCATTGATGTTTATCTTTCAAGATTTATTTGACACAAATACAATCGTTCCCTTAAAAAAAAAAAAAGGTACTATTGTATTGTATAATGTACTTATATATTTTAATGGTGTTTGCAAAATATTTTGTCAGTGTTTATGTATCAGAAATATTGAATCAATCAGCCAATCAGCAGTTACTGGATGTTTGCAGGTTTTTAAAAACATTATTAGACAAATTCTGTTACAAATATTGTGCTCGCACACTTCCCTAAATAGTTCTCTAAGACATATTTTTGAAAGTAGAATTATTAGGTACAAACACATATGGAGTTTTAAGAATGCTGATATGAACTGCCAAATTTTCTTATGAAAGATTCTACTAATACACACACATTTGTCTAACTCTCTGTACCTCTGCCAACTCGAGGACTACTTCTTAAAGGTACAATAAAGTTATTTTTATTTTTGATAGCTACCAGACTTTGGTTATGTCAAATATCAGTATAATTCAACATCCAAAGCTGCAGAATATAATTATCTGTTGAAATAGTCTAGTTTCTAAAAACATTATTAAAAAGCAAAATATGATACTTACGAACACAATCACCTCCTATTTCAGTTTCATCAGAGCCACATGGGTGTAATAGTGCATCAGAAATAGCTGCCAAAGGTTAAGGTTTGTATAATTATTCAGCTGGGCCTGAAGATATAAATCTACATATATCCAAGATGACAATTTATTGGAGGATGTTTCAATACAGACTAAGATTTTCGTAATTCTTCTCCTATTTCATAACACATTTTTTCCTTTTAAGGGTGAGATCAAATGGAAAGATAAGGAATCATATCTCAAAACAATCAAAGCTTTAATATCTTATTTTCTAAGTATGAATCTGCATTTTTAAATAATGGAACACTGACAATATCAAATGCTGGCGAAGATGTGGAGCAGCATGTGCTGGTGAGAATGCAAAATGGTACAGCTATTTTGGAGAACAGTTTAGTGGTTTCTTACAAAACTAAACATATTTTTACCATACGCCACAGAAATCATGCTCCTCTATGTTTACCCAAAGGAGCTGAAAACTTATTTCCATACAAAAACCTGCATATGAAAGTTTATAGCAACTTTATTCATAATTGCCCAAACTTGGAAGCAACCATGATGTTCTTCAGTAGGTAGATGGATATGCTGTTGTACATCTAGACAGCATGGACTATTATTCAGCCTTACAAAGAATTGAGCTATCAAGCCACAAAAAGACAGGTAGGAAACTTAAATGAATATTAAGTGAAAGAAGCTAATCTGAAAAGGCTATCTACTAAGTGATTCCAACTATTTAAAATCCAGGAAAAGACCACACTATGGAGACAGTAAAAAGAGATGTGGTTGTCTGGGGTTGAGCAGAGGGAGGGATGAACAGGCAGAGCATAGGGAATTTTTAGGGTAGTGAAACTAGTCTGTAGGTCACTATAATAGTGGATGCATGTTATGAGAAATTTGTCCAAACCCATAGAATTTTTGTTTGTTTGTTTGTTTTTTGTTTTTGAGGCGGAGTCTCGCTCTGTCACCCAGGCTGAAGTGCAGTGGCGCCATCTCGGCTCACTGCAAGCTCTGCCTCCCGGGTTCACACCATTCTCCTGCCTCAGCCTCCCGAGTAGCTGGGACTACAGGCGCCCGCCACCACGCCCGGCTAATTTTTTTTTTTTTTTTTTTTTTTTTGGTATTTTTAGTAGAGACGAGGTTTCACCTTGTTAGCTAGGATGGTCTCAATCTCCTGACCTCGTGATCCACCCGCCTCGGCCTCCCAAAGTGCTGGGATTACAGGCATGAGCCACCACGCCCAGCCCAGACCCGCAGAATTTACAACACCAAGAGTGAATCTTAATGTAAACTATAGACTAGGTGATAATGGTGTGTCAATGTAGGTCATCAATTATAACAAATGTAGCACTCTGGTGGGGGACGTGGACAATGGGGATGGAGGACTATGCATGTGGGGGATTTACAGGGTATATGTGAAATCTAAAATCTAAAATTTACAGGGTATATGTGAAACACACTATAATCTCCAGAAACGTATACTACAGTTGGTTTCATGCCAGTTCCTTGGTAATTGATCCCCTATACTCGTTTACAGGATTACACCACCAATGAGCCAAGGACAGAGGTGGTAATACTTACAACCCAATGTGCTGAATACAGTTAATTGATACAAGAGCAACTATTTAAACAAAGGTAGACTCATCAGATTGCTTCTTGAAAGAATTTAGTATTTAAACTAAAAGACAAGAAGTTGGAAGCAGAGTCAAGTTAATGACGGAGCTCTATATGAATGTCTAGACTACTATTGTGGCTAATATCTGGAAGCTGACCTATTTCTCACACTTTCTGAGACTTTCCTACATAACTCTTCTTCAGATCCAATGACATATCCTAAAACCCTTAGATGTGGTTATCTTTTATGTTATTTTCAGTTGTTTTCTTGTTATGTGCAAGCCAAACAGATTTGAAATAACCTTAACTATTAGACATGTACATGTATATATGAAAGAACGCAGTATTCCTATAAAACATGGGGCCAAAATACACTATTCTTGCTCAAGGACTTCCAAGAACTGTGCCCCATCTGTGTTTGGGGGGTTTATCATCTTTTCTTCTTTCTTCTATTTGCTTTTCCCAGATTGCTTTCACAGAATACAGCCAGCACCCTGGCAAAAATATTTAGTATTAGGATTAGACAATTAAGAATCTCTAGAAACATTAGCAAGGAAGAAAATAAACCATTTTGCTTAAAACCTTCTGTTTCTTCCTGATTCAACCATACACCAATAATTAAACTATAATAAAGTAGTAGTTGTCAAGAAAGGAAGCAAACAAGTGGAAATCTAGTTTCAACGCATGTAAAATGTGCAACATTTGATATCCTGTGCACAGTAGTGGAACATTGTTGGGCTGCACAACTAACTTGGGTTAGCACAATGAACATTGTAAAGAAAAGAGATGCCTGACCTGTGTCATGAAGCAGTAAAGATTTGTAAGAGGTCCAAGCAGAGGGAGGAACAAGTATAAGATATGGAGAAGAGGACAGAGCAGAAAACTGCAATGATGAGACATCAATAACAGGTTGTAGAATCTCCTCGTTGAGCATGCAAGCGTCCTGAGATCAACCTAGCTTTACTAGTCACTACCTGTGATGTTGGGCAAGTGCCTGTTTTCTCTGAGCAATTCTTTTTGTCCATAGAATAGGGATATTTATTGCATGCATCCTATTCTGACACAATGGTCTCATCTACATCCTTCCAACATGCTAGAAAAACTCTTTCCTAGGGGTCTTTGCTCTTGCTGTACTCTGACATGATGGCTACGTGGCTTGCTTAACTTTGGGACTTTCCTTCTCTCTTTTTTAATAGCGTTATTGAGGTATAATTGATTGAACGTATTTAAAGTGTAATTAATGACAAGTTTTGACATATGAATACACCCACTAAAATCTAACAGTAATCAAGATAACATCACCTCCAGAAGCTTCTCTGTCCTTTTCTAATCCTTCTTGCCTGCCACTCCTCCACATTCGTAGACAGCAACTTATCTGCTCTGTTATACAGTTTAGATTATATTTTCAAGAACTTTATATAAATATAATTGTACACTATGGACTTTATGTCTAGAAAATTTCATTCCTCATATATGTTTGAGATTCATCTATGTTTTTGGCTTATCAATAGTTTCTTCTTTTTTTCTTACAGTGAAGCCATCCTACAAATACAGTTCTTTCCCTTTTATTGAAAAAGTAGTATTTCATTGTACAGGCTTATCATAATTTGATTATCCAGTAACCCGTTGATAGATATTTGTGTTTTTCCCCAGGTTTTTCACTATTTTGAATACAGCTGCTTTGAACATTCATGTAGAAAACCTTTTAAAAACATTTGCATTCATTACTCTTGGCAAATATATAAGAATGGAATGGCTGTGTCACATGGAAGTATATGTTTACTCTTTAAGAAACTGCCAAATTATTTCCTAATGTTTGAATGTACCATTTTACACTCCCAGTAGCAGAATACAACAATTCTGGTTGCTCCGTGACCTTGCCATCTGTAGTATGGTCAATCTTTTTAAATTTTATACATAATGGTATCTCATTGTGGATATAAATCCATTTAACTATTGACTAATGATGTTAAGCATATTTTTATGTGCCCATTTTCCATTATTATGTCTTCTTTGGAGAAGTGTCTGCTCAAATCTTATTACAAAATTGTTTTCTTATTATTGGGTTTTGAGAGTTACTCATATATTTTGGATCCAATTCTTCATCAGATATATGAATTGCAAATATTTTTTCCCAAGCTATGGCTTCTCTCTTCATTTTCCTTCAGTGTCTTTCAATGAGCAGAAGAGTAGAAATTCACAATTTTGATCAAGTCCAATTTATATTTTCTAATGGATCACAATTTTAGTATTATATTTTTAAAATATTTGTCTAATCTAAGATCACAAATATTTTCACCTGAAAGTGAAAGTATTCTCTCAAGCTTTGTATTTTTAGCTTTTATAATTGAGATTTGAGTCTTTGATGATTGTGAGGTGGGTTTTTCTTTTTACTGTATTTTGATGATATGAATCAAAGTTATTTTTGCATATGAATATTCAATTTGCTAAAAACACAACTCTTTTTTCTATAGAATTGGATCTATTCTTGTGTTTAAGATCAGTTTACTGTGTGTGTCGGTGTTTTCCTGGGCTCTCTATTCTTTTCCATTGACTTATTTATCTATCCTCATGCAATTACCACATTGTCTACATTATTGTAACTTTAGGGTAAGTTTGAAGTCAGATAATATAAGTTGTCCAACTGTTTTCTTTATCAAAATAGTTTTAGGTATTATAGGTTCTTCGTATTTCTATATGAGTTTTAGAACGAGTTTGTAAATTTCTACATGAAAGTTTGTTGTGATATTCGTTAGGACAATTTTGGAACTGTAGTCAACTGGAGGAGAAGTGACATCTTAATATCATGTCTTTTGATCCACAAACAAGGTTTATCTGTCCATTTTCTTAGGTTTATATAATTTTTCTCAACAAAGTTTTGCAGTTTCACTGTAAAGGTCTTACACATCCTTTGCCATACTTATTACTGAGTGTCTTATATTTTTGGTACTATAATTGGTATTTTTAGATAAAATTTCTGATTGTTAATTGCTAGTATGAAAAAATACAAATCATTTTTAAACGATGATCTTTTTCTCATTCAACATTGCTAAACCCACTTAATAGCTCCAGTAGCTATTTTATAGATTCTATCAGGTTTGCAAAATAGGTGATCAGGTCATCTGCATTTATTATTCATGAGGGATATTGTTATATAGTTTTCTTTTAATGTCTATGTCTAGTTACAGTGTTAGAGTAATGCTGTCCCGACGGAAGTTTAGAAAAGAGTTTGTGTAAAATTGGTATTAATTCTACATTAAATGTTTGGAAAAATTCCCAACTGAAGGCATCTGGGCATGTGGTTTTCATTGTGAGATAGATTTTTAACTAGAAATATAATTCCTTTAATAGGTATAGAGCCACTGAAGTTATCTGTTTACTTTTGAGTGAACATTGGTTGACTGTGTATTTTATTTTATTTTTATATAATTAGAAGTTATAAGTGCAAGTTTTGTTATATGAATATGTGTAGTCTGTATAATTTAAGAAATTTGTCTATGTCATCGGTTTTCAACTGTATTGGCATAGAGTTGTTTATAATAACTATTTTTTATTACATACAGAATCTGTGGTTGTATCACTGCTCATATTCCTGATATTGGTAATGTCTGTCTTTTTTTTTCTTTTTTACTGATCGGACTGGCTAGAGAATTATTCATTTTATTGAATCTCTGAAATAACCAGTTTTTTATTCTATTGAATTTTCTCTGTTGTTTTTATATATTCTATTGCATTTATTTTTACTCTGTTTCCTTTCATCTGCTTACTCTCAGTCTCTTTTGTGCTTCTTTTTCTAATCAGTTAATGTACAAACTAGGGTCTTCAATTTGTGACTTTTCTTGTTGTTCAATATAGACACTTAGTGGGTTTTAATTTTAATGAACTTCAATTTTTTGTGATATTCTAATTTTCTTAATTTAGGGCCCAGAATATGGTTTTTCATGGTAATATTTTCCTATGTACTTGAACATCTATGCTGCTATTTTGTGAAGTCTTTTCTGCATGTCATTTAGATCAAACTGGTTGAAAGAGTGTTATGGTCTCCTCCATTTTTGCTGTTTTAGTGTCTACATGCTTGATCAATTATTGACAGATGACGTGTTGATCTCCAGTAATAATCGCAAATTTGTTTATTTCTCCTTGCAGGTCTCTCAGTTTTGTTTATGTATTTTGAATTTGTTATTAGGTGTTTCATCATTTGGAACTGTCATATTCTTTTACTGAACTGAACATTTTATTATTAGGAAATGACCTTTGTTTTTCCTAGGAATATGTTTTGCTTTTGAGTCTACCATGTTTAATATTAATATACCCACTCTACATTTCTTGTGATTAATGTTACCTACGTATATCTTCTTCTATCCTTATACTTTTGAACTCATTTTCCTTACTTTTTAAATGAGTTTTCTAGGCAGCCTATAGTTGGGTCTTGCTTTTTTGCTCAATTTGGCAATTTCTGCTTTTCAGTTGGGGTGTTTATATCATATATATTATATATATTTATATATATTACTTTTGTACCAACCTAATATATATATAAATCATATATAAATATATATAGCAACATGGTGGACTTAAACCTTACAATATCCACAATTATTTAACAATGTTGTGAGGTTTAAGTCCACCATGTTACTATCCGTGTTCTATTTATTCTATTAGTGCTTTGTTCCATTTTTTATTTTTATCTGCATTGAAAAATATGGAATATATTTCATGATTCCATTTTATACCCCTTGTTGGCTAATTAGTTATAATGTTTTGTTTTACTTTAGTGGAAGCTTTAGGGGATATTGTAGACATCTTTAATTTCTCATAATCTACACAGGATAACTTTAATTGATATGATGCCACTTCACATGTAGTATAAGGACCTAACTACCTTGCTAAGTGGAAAAACAAAAAATATAACAAAGATGTATATTTTCATAGAGTCTTCTAAATAAATAATATTTCAAATATATAACCTTTTTAGAATGGCTTTGATTACAATCAATTGTAATTAGTATTTTTTCTTATTTGACTTCTAGAAGGCTCTAGGGATAGATATATTGTGTGTATATACATACATATGAATTCTGTGAGGATCAAAACGTCTTCATGAGACTATGATATTAAAGTGAAATTTTACTCTCTACTATTTGCTGTTTTGGTGATTTTAAAATTAAATATATTGACTCCTAGCTAGATAGGGCCTATTGGTCGTAGACAGCAATACATCCAAGTAAAAAGTGACATTTAATAGACTGCCTTCGAAGATAGAGATGATCCTGGGAATTCTTCTAAAGTAGTTACGATAAGAAGGCTTTTTCCAAATAAGCTCCTTAAAGGGGAGTAAATTTCAGTTAGCAGAAGCTCTCTTTCACCTTTTGAACTTTCTCTTTTATCCTGTCTAAATGCAGATAAAGAAGCTAAAACTTGAGCTTCATTCTGTCACCATGAAGGAAAAGATTAGTGACTTTCAGAGACCTCAGCCTGACATTGTGAAGTGGCCAAATCGCCATCAGCAGAGAACACCTGCTCCAGATATTTGTTCAGCAAGAAAAAGAAACTCTTAAGTAGATTAAGTGACTGTCATTTTTGTTTGCTATCTATGCAGTCTAATTTGAGTTCTAAATGATATTCCAAGGCAAGCTTCTATCAGCAAATCAGGAAGAATAATTCATGCATATGTCTGGTTAACAGACATTAAGAGTAAAAAATAACAATTGTCTCCCAGAATTCCTTCTCCCTAAATGCTTAGAGGACTTGAATGTGGAGATTATAAGGTACTTTTGAGTGTTCTGGGTTAGGAAATTGAGTGGATGGTAGTGACATTAACAAAACAGAAAATATTTTAAATTTGGAAGGGATATCATAAAATACAAATGTTTAATATTACGTTTTTAAATTCAGTGTAAAAAATATTTCTGATGAAGTGATTATTTGTATTTTATGGTATTGCCTAGTGTGAAAATTTTGTTTTCTTTTTTAATAGTTGTCAATGTTTCTTAAACTAATATAGATAAATCAATGGTTTTTACATGAAACACAGAATTTTCCACAAATATTTGGTAATGCTATAGGAAGATTTATAAAAATTAAATATTTTTTATGACAAGAGTGCCAAAAAAATTCTTAAGGTTTTTCAAAAACTCTTATCTTGGCCACCCAATGAGATTGATGCATCTCTCTGGATTTTGTCCTTCCTAATGAATGGCACTAGCTGTACTAAACTGAGCAGATGCTGCCCTTTCTTAGTAAACAGACTGCCAGTTTTAGCTGGACAGCAGCTGTGTACGGAATGTGAAGGTTTACCAGCTCACTCCCTCAGGATAATTCTCCATAGGCTTCTCAATCACACAGAACAAAATGCAGAGCTCCCTAAATGATCAGGCCTTGCTGCCCTTTCAAACACCCGTCTTGTTATGCTCTCCCTCACTCGTTGAGATCTAATATTTCTGTCCGGTTTTCACTCTTCTGAGTACAACATACTCTTATTGCCTTAGGGCCTGTCGCTTGCTGCAGCCGCTGTTTGAGCTGTTCTTCCCCTTGCTTTCTGTCTGACCAAGGACAGTTTAACCTCCAGCTCTTAGCATCAATGCCCTTTTGTTAGACGTTTCGCTGGTCGACTCTTCATTATGTATTTCATCCTCTCTCACCTTCAGTATTCTCTTCTACAGCAATTTTTAATCTTTTCATTCATCGGTTGCAATTTATAATTGCATGAATACTCTGTGCCAGGAGGGCAAGGACCACATTTGTTTTGGTCACCCCTCTATACTAAGGAGATGCTGTGTTGGTTAGAAAATAATAATGACTCCAGCAGTACATATGTGTGAAATAATTAGTGTGTTATTATTATACTTGTGGAATACCGCCAATAAATGCCTATTTGAATTAATACATTCTATAAGTTATTTCGATCTTATTATAATAATAAACAATAATTTTGCCTTATTTCTTTTTTAAAGATAGAACTACTGCCTTGCAATTAATAATAAAGTAAATCTAAACAATTTAATTTTCTATAAATGTAGTATGTATTTCAGAACAGTGAAATAAAATTATATGTTGAGAACATTATCTTTCTTAGTTTCTATTATCATGTAAAGTAGACAATAATGCATTATTTGCTTAGAGATTATGGCCAATAACGATATATTTACATGAACTTTAGAGGTCATTTGGAAATAAAACAGTAGTTAAAAACAGAATGTGAAATTGGAGTATGTGTCATTGTTTTTAAGAAAAAAGACTGCATTACAAACTCATCAAAATATTAAATTTTTTATTTTAATATTTTCAACTCAAAGAAATAATTAACCATAGGAGAAAACTTATTGTATTATTATTTTTGCTGACATTAAAGGACAGATTTCTGAGAATAAGAATGCTAGAAACTTAAAGGAATCAGTTTTTCTAATAATACTGGTTTCAATTCCAAACCTATGATGAGCAAAATAATTTTTGAGATTGGATATTTTATATATATATGTGTATATATATGTGTTTATATAAATATTTATGTATATATATGTGTATATATACACACACACATTTATAAATATATTGGGTTATTTAAACCTAAAACTATGTTTCCTTTTAACTACTATAATAACCAACTAAGTGATTTTACTTGTTATGCTATAATTGTGTTATTTGGGGTTGGCTAGCTTGGGGAGTCTAACAACCTCAGTAGTAAAATGTTCATGCGTGTTACCCATATAATCATCATTGTTGCTGAATCAAGTGTTCATCTGCTTTGACAACACTGTCTACAAGAGTGTCTCCCAGAACTTTCAGTGTTCTTTCTATATATGACTGAACCCAGGTAACTAAATTGGGGTTCGTTTTACTCCTATAACTGGTTATATATGAGCACACTCACCTATCTATAGAATAAATCCCTCATTTATCAGCTTCACCATTGTCTAAACAGTCCAAGTAAAAATTGCCACCCTGTAGTTTCTTTCTGTTTAGAGCTTTTTGTATCTTAGGAATTGGGCCACTAGTTCCATTAAACATTGCTAGTGAATATGCATTTGTTGAATCCCTATTATGTTCAGGACACTAGGACATGAGACCCTGATGTAAAGGACACTTTGTTTTCAAAGAGTTCATAGTCATAGTGGAGCACAGAGAAAAAGAAAAAAATTTATTAGGTCCAACTATCTATGGTGAGCTCTAGAATGGTGTGTTATGGGAGCTCTCAGCCAGGACTCTCATCCCACAACATCCTTAGTCAACACCACTAGTGTCAGGCTTATGAGTCTGAGATGTAGTGTATATCTATATGTCATGTCCCTTCTTAGATAACAGCCCAAAACAGAATTCTTGATTTCTCTCTCTTCCCAACCTGATGTGTTTGTACCCTAGTCTCTCCCTCTTTAGTTGCTCAAGCAAAACCGTAGATTTTGTCGTTGATTTCTCTCTTTGCACCTTTCTCATATCCATTGCATGAGCTCTGTTTCCAAAGACATCTTAGCTTAATATCCTCTTTTCTTTGCCACTAGTCCGAGTCATTTCCACTCCTCTCTCCTTTAAGCCACTACCATCTCTCTATTGAATTAATGCAACAGTCTCTGGAGTCTTGCTGCAGGGATAATGACCTTTCAAATACACTCCTTAGATCATATTATTCATCTCTTTAAAAATCTTATAGGATTTTTAAAGACTGAAGCTAAGTTCTTACCAGGAACTTCAGACCCTACAGATGCTGACCTTTTCTTACTTCTCTAACCTCATCCCCCAAGATTTATTCATTTTCTCTGTTCCCACCACATTGTTTCTCCTTCAGCTCCTTGAACTGCCTTCTTCATACAGATTTAAGGACATCTGCATTGTCTATTCTTCTGCTGGAGCTCTTTTTCCCCACATATTTTCATGACTGCCTCATTCTCCACATTCACTGCTCAACTCAAATTTGTCACTTATTCAAAGAGAACTCCTCAGGTGCCCTTTGTAAGACAGTATCCTTGTGCCAGTTCATTCCTATTGTATTGACCAATTTTCTTTAATTTGTGGTATATTAATTTCTCAAATATTAGCATCTTAGTTTTGAATGATTTTAGATTCACATAAAGGTTGCAAAAATAATAGAGAATTTGCACTTATCCATCTTCCACAAATGTTAACATATTACAAAGCCATGATATATTTGTCAAAACTAGGAAATTTACCTTAGGACTGCACTCTCAAATAAACTGAAGGCTGTAGTCAGATTTTACCAATCTGAATTTTTCAATTTTCCCAATCAGGATATCCCATTGCATTATTCATCATTTTCTAATCTGTGACTGTTTTCTATTCTTTCCTGGTTCTTCATAATTTTGACGTTTTTGAAAAGTACTATTCAGGTATTTTGTTAGTGTGTTATTTATTTGGGTTTATATAAACTTTCTCATGATTGGACTAGGATTATGCTTTTGGGGGAAGAGTACTACAAAACAGAAGTGCTCTTATTATTACACGTTATCAGGAGACATGTGACATCAACATGTGTTATCACTAGTAAAATTAACTGCAATCACTTGATTAATGTAATGTCTGCCAGGTTTCTCCACTGTAAAACTGGTAGATTTTTTTTTCCCTTGTCATACCCAATTATTTGGAAACAACTCAAATGCAGCCAACAAGCAAAATGAGGGAAGTTATTCAAAATCTTTTAGGTGAAGTAGTAGCAACAAATATTTGTAATTCTTTAAAGAAGCTTTGTTTCCTTGCTTCTATTTAATTATCTACTCATATATTTATATAGTAAGGACTTAGGGATATTTACTTTAATCTTTCAATAATATTCTGTTTCTTCTTAGATATTGTCTGAAGCATTCCACTAGAATGCAAGTTTCATGAAGGCAGAGATCTCATTTATCTTGCTCATCACTGTAACTCTTGAAGCCTTAAATAATTTCTGGCACAGGATAAACATTCAATAAATATTGGTGAATGAAAGATGCAATAATATAAAATGTATATTTTTATGATAACTTTTACTCACCCTTCTTCATCCTTTAATTAAAAGAGGAATGGACTTGAGGAAACCAAAGAATTTTTAACACACTCGATCATTATGTCCAGGGGAAAAAATGTGAGATGTCTGCTTTGATGCTTTCACATCAAATGTTTGGGGGTACTCTGCAATCTTGGCAAAGAATCCTAAAGAAATCTGACCAACGTAAACAGAAATTTAGCTTCAATCTAACAATAATGATAGAACGAATCTTACTGAGATTTGCACTGACTCCGTGCAACCTATCCAGAGAATAGTACAAATGGCAGGGTTCCATGAGTAACAGTCATGTGAATTACTGATGTTTTCTTACCTTCCGCACAATAGCCCATACATCCCTGAGTTGGCTGTAGTAAGTATACAAAAAAGTTCCCACAGTTTCTTACAGACACTGGGATTTGAAAGAGACAGCAGTCTTTTGTAGTGCTAAACAAAAACTGCCATGTTGCACAAGCTGTCAATTGCTTGATCTCCCCAGGAGATGGCAGTGTTTCTGAATCGCTCAGAGACAGCCAGATGGGGGCCTGAGTTCCACAGTGGTTCATCTTTTGCAGCACAGAAAACAAAAGTTGAAAATTCAATTTATTTTCATCCATTGTAGATATATCAACTTTGCATTTTCTTCTAAACAACCCTTAAAATATTATTAATCATAAAAAAATTATAACTTGCACCTGTTCTATACAATAAAAAGTAGTTTTAAGGAATACTAAATTTAAGGGTAGAAATCTCATAGTTAATATACTCA
The DNA here is from genome assembly GCF_047675955.1 of Chlorocebus sabaeus. Taxonomy (NCBI): domain Eukaryota; kingdom Metazoa; phylum Chordata; class Mammalia; order Primates; family Cercopithecidae; genus Chlorocebus; species Chlorocebus sabaeus. Next base: position 49,431,228 of record NC_132924.1, on the reverse strand, counting down.
TTCACAAATTCATTGTAAATATTAATAAATTTATTCCATGCATTACACTTATATTGTAAACAAGGGAAATTAAATCTCAGATACCTTACTAAAATAGCTGATAAATTCTAAAATAAGACAAGTCAATCTAAAGTTATCTTAACACATAACACAAAGATAAACTGATCTTGGAAATCTCTTGCAAAATTGCTTGAAATAGTATGTACAAGAAGTTAATGCATAGTTCAGGAGGCAATAAAATCAACGAGAAGGAAGGTATTACTCAAAATCTGGTGATGGAAAATTGTTTAGTAATTTAGAAATAATAAAGTTTGGCAGGGCACAGTGGCTCACGCCTGTAATCCCAGCACTTTGGGAGGCCGAGGTGGGCAGACTGCCTGAGGTCAGGAGATAGTGACCATCCTGGCTAACATGGTGAAACCCCGTCTCTACCAAAAATACAAAAAAATTAGCCGGGTGTGGTGAAGTGCACCTGTAACCCCAGCTACTCGGGAGGCTGAGGCAGGGGAATTGCTTAAACCAGGGAGATGGAGTCTACAGTGAGCCAAGATCGCATCACTGCACTCCGGCCTGGGTGACAGAGCGAGACTCCATCTCAAAATAAATAAATAAATAAATAATAATGTTTCAACCTCACTTGAAGTCATCAAAATCATTTTTCAGATGAAAAATAGAATTAAATAGCAAAATAACCCAGGAAAAATAAGAAGAAACTATGCACGACTCAGGAAGAACCAGGACCCTTACTAAATGCATGATCTTGGACAAGGCACTCAACATCCTTCTCTTTTATATTAGGTGGAAGTACTACCCCCCTCAAAGTATCATAGTGAGGTATGGATAAAGTAATGTATATAATACAACTTCTACATAGCAATGGCTCAAAAATCATTAGCCAGGTTATAATTCTTATTATTATTTCTATGCTTAAAAGCAAAGGAAAAACATAAAGGAAATATTGATATATATGAATGAATTATAATTTTAAAAATATAAGATTAAAGTTAAATAATAAAATTATATGTAAGTAGTACTATATTTTGTTACATTTATTTATAATCATACTATATTTGCTATTTTATTTTAAACTTGTAATATTATCCATTTAAAACTCTAAGACTACAAATGGACAAAATGTACAAACAGGTAATTCACAAAAGAAACACAAATGCCTAATACATACATGAGAATATTCAGTATTGCAAAAGGTATTTTCATGTGATGCTATTGGAACTAAAAATTATCACTATGTTTTAAATGAACAATTATATGTATCAAAAGCCTCAAAAAGACTTTAACCATTACTAATCTAACTTATAAAAATCAATCTTACTAAAGACACTAAAATTAAAATAATTACATATACATTTGCTACTTGCAGAATTACTTATTATAGCAAAATCCTGAACATCCACACATATGGTGATGGTTTAAATAAATGTGATACATGTATGACATAATATTATTTTCAAAAATTGTAAAAATGAATTTATAATAACAGGAAAATGATAATGCTATAACTGTAACTGAAAAAGAATAGCATGTCTTTCAATTGAACATATAACATGAACATTACAAAACCAATAGCAAAATGTTAATAACAGTAGTTATAACTGTGTGGATAGATTATGAAGAAATGTTGTTCCACTCCTGTTCTTTATTTCCTAAGCTTTATGTAATGCACATTCATTATTTAAAACATTACAAATAGTAATTTATGTAAGTCGACATGTATTAACCAGAAGAGAAAAAAAAATCATTGAGCTTCCGGTTGAATGCTTTAAAGTCTTAGCACAAAAAGGGAATGAGAGGGTGGGGATAGAGAGCACTTCCTAGTGGAGCACAGCCTGCTCAGTTTAACTGATCTCCGGGAAAACAGTCAGGGAAACTGGTTCACCTTTACATTTGTGGGAGGTTCTAGAAACAATTGTAGCTAAATCAGCCTTAAGAGAAAAACACAAATATTTTTAAATGTGGTGAAGTTCCTCCAATTTTCTCAAACTTTACTTTTAAATTCCAATTGTTTTTTAGTTCCTTACAAATGAAGTGTCACAAAAGCAACTAATGAGCAAATAAACCAAAAAGGGATAATGAGACTTAGCCACAATGCCACACTTTAAAATTAAACATTGTTAAAATTTCAGTGTCTTTCCAGAGATCTTTTTACATTAGTGCTTAAAAAGGAAAATGATTCCTGCTTCTGCAGTATTTATAAAATGTGAATAACAATAAGGATAGCAAGCCTTTTGCTAAGACATAATCTTATGTGATGCGATCTCTCTCCAGGGGCCAATAGTAGCTGCGTGACCTCTAAGTTAAAAGAAAGTCAAGTTTAAGAATGAAATCACACCCAATAAGTGTATAATTATATAGGGTAAAATTGTGAGTGATGATGAACCCTTTAGTAATTTGGGAAGCATTACACAGACATCTGTCTTCAATAATATCATGCCTTTATTAGCTACCTATCACAACTGAACACCTATTTATGCAGAATTCACTTGGGAAACCAGTTAGCTGAGAAAGACTGTGATAAGGGAAAAGATCAGGTACATGGCTTTGGTCATGTGACTCATGCTTAGTGTCTGTGTCCACATCTTTATAATGAGGTAACACTAGCTACCTCAAAGCATCACTGAGAGAACTAGTGAGTTTACATATACAATAATGTCCACAAGTGCAGGGAATTTATAAGTTGCAAAATAAATGTCAGATTAAAATCCTTCTTCCACTTCGATCATATAAGTTACGATGCTGAGTTAATGGGCTTAGTGTTTTGACAGATTTAGAATTAGTCTCATTCTTTAGATGATGTGGATAAAAATGTGGTCGCAATAATAAGAGTTGAACTGAAAGGATAACTGGTCAGAGTATGATAAGTAGAAATAATGTCTATTTCATGACAGTATCATCAGATGAATGGGGACTACAAATGAATTAGAGGAACTTGCATTTGAAAATCATGCTAAGGATAAGTAAAATTGTCAACAGAGATTCAGAATGGCTTGGATAAGTAATACAAGTTAGCTGAGGGATTACCCAAGAAATCACACTTTATGTTTCTTCTTCTGCTTATTTTTTGAAGCATTTTGGAAGAAAATGTATTTGTCAAATGAAATAAGAATGAAAGAAGTCACCTGGGCTAGACAAGTCAATGCTACGCAATGATATACAGGACAATGCTATGATCAGAATCACATCATGTTGTAAAAAGAGTAAAGTTTATGAAAAGTTAAGTTGCAAATAAAACACATCCGATGTGAGTTCATGTATAAAACCTTTTTAATTTTGTCCATTTAAACCTGATGTGTGTGAAAGACATATGCTTACATGTTCACAACTATAAAGGAAAAAAGGGTATGTTGGCTGCACAAATTTTGGGTTTGAGGAGGGAGCTTAAGTGAGATAAGGCCATATGCCTCCAGAGTACTGAATGTGCTACAGGTACACTGTCTTCCAACTGTGGTCAGGAAATACCTGGAGATTTCACTGCCAGACTGAGTTCTTCTTAGTCTTAGAATAGGAGGTGCCGAGCCTGTAAGTTTTACTCCATCAGTTAAGAAAGGCAGTGAGAGGCAACAACTGACAAAACTGAAGCACTTTAGATAAACAGTATTTTACTGTTTGCAGGTAATACACCTGAGCCCTAGAGAACAACTGCCTGTATTCAAAACTCAGCTTTTTGACCTGCTAGCTGTGACTGTAGGAGCACTATGCCTAAGAATATATGTTTTCTGCACTGTTTGATGGAAATAATGATGATACATTGTATCCTAGAGTTGTAAACTCATACAAGATAATGTCGGTAAAAGTGTTTCTGGACTGCATGGAACATAACATTAACTATTACTATTATTATTAGACTAGGTAATGTGGGAATAGTCTTTCAGATTAACTCAGTCTTATACAAAATTAAAACAATATTTTAGCATGACAAATAGGCTGGCTGTAAGAAGATACAAATCTCATATGAAAAACACACCAGGAAAATCATATGTAGTACTTAGGGAGTTGACATACCTCAACACATTTGGTTGGCATCTCAGCAGGTCTGTCAAAGATGAGAAATCTATACCATCCGGGGGAGAGGGAATGGTCACATATTAGGTCTTGAACAGCTGACTGCTGGAGGTGCCACGAGTCAAAATGGATACTTCTATAAGGACTCTGAAGAAACTGATGTCCCCCAGGAGAGCACTCCTGAGCTAGTAGGGAAAGACAGGTGTTTTTATGTAATGCATTTTGTTTGTTGACACAGTTCAGTCCTCAATTAAAATTGATTCCCATAACAAAAAATAAAGCAAATTAACTCACTATTGCACATAAAGATGCTCTGAAATGTCAGGATCTGTTAGTAAGTCATAAGTGACTTAACTAATTTGCATGTTTCATAAATGCAATAAACAAATCAACAAAACTCTTTAGAATGTACTTTTGGAAGATGTAAGCTTTAAAACCTTTATTTTCATTTAATTCAAACAACTAATAGAGTTGCTTCCTCTTGAGTTAAGATGTCAAGTCACAGGACCTACAAGGATTTCTCTTGGGCCTGGTACTCTGGATTTGAATATCACTATTGTTTCTCTACAACCAGTTTCTCCCAAAGTAGCCACATGCCTCAAAAATTCTATTTCTGCCAAATGCTAGAATGCAACAAACTGAACTAATCTTTCAATGCTAACTCAGTATGTGTCAAGTGCTTTCAAACTAAAGTTTCCTGCATTCTTGAATGCAGAAAAACATTAAAAATTTTTAAAGTTGTTTTCCAAAATTTTGGAAGTACCTTTTTGCCTACTAAGCACAGAAAAACGAATGAGATGGAGGGGAGCAGGTTTGAAGGGGAAACAAGAAAAGCCCATGGCGAAAGGGAGAATTCTTCAGTCTTTTTTAGGAAACCTTTTATCTGAGTAGTCTTTGGCCTGGAATATACTTATTTCATGAAATCCACAGAGGCCAAACAAAAAGCTCCACTTTCCAGCACTAAAAGTGGAGAGAAGAGCAGGCAGTGAAACAGTTATCCTAAAATGCAGCTCTTGTTTGAGGCTCCTGTGTTACAAAATTGCTGAAATAATAAGCACCACAAGGAACTGTCTGTATTTGGATACTAGAGTATCTTGTTGGCACAGTTGATAGAAAATCTTCAAGTACTACATATATTATATTTATTGATGGAAAACACTGTAATAAAGATGGCATCTATGAAATTAGAAAGGTGAAAGAAACAATTCAGTCACTACTAAAAATACCTCATTGTGGAAAAAGCTTATCTAACTAAAAAAATTATCAAATACTTATTATATAATTTTAAATTACAGAAGTGTTTATAAATCAAAATCAGTTTCTCAACTTTAATAAGGAGAACAAAACATCAGAGATACTAATTTACAAGTGGATCTCACAAGTGTAGTCTATGAAAAATAAGTCATTATAATTAGAATTATGTTTCTGCTTTTTATTTTGTTTGTAGTTATGGCAATTAAACGATATAAAGATACTATTTTCCAAAAGATCTCTCTACATAATTTTTTTTTAGTACAAGATATTGGAAGTCAACACAAAGGGCTCCTCTTTCTTTTGTCTATAAATCCCCCATAGTTGTTAATTTCCCAAAAGGCTCCAATGTCAGCACGAAATAAGTATTTTATAAAATACTTATTTTATAAAATAAAAGATAGAAGTCAAGGGATGTGCTATCATTTCATCTAATCTTGAAATATCTCTAATACCCTTCAAAACAAGGACATTGCACCTGGTTACAATCTTTTAAAAAAGAGATTTTAAAAGAGATCCCTAGTAAGGTGTTCATAAACTATTAAAATGTTTTCTCTGATCTCTTTTCTACAATAGAATTTTGTCTTGGGAAAAAATCAATAACTCCATCTTTATTTTGTGTAGTATTCCTCCTTACTCAGCACCTTTGTAGTTCTTGCATTTCTTCTGATTTAGCTGCTTTGTTTCCTAATACAAAGCCGAAAATATAAGATGTATAAAAGAAATCACTGCTTGACATCAACAACACTAGAGAATTGTGTAATATTTAACTCAAATTTTTATTTATTTACTTTTACTCAATATTTATCTTATACGATAATTTTAAATTCATATATTTTGTATCTATTATATCATAACTTTTTTCTAAAAATCTACTTATTTACACTGTTCAAGGACTATATAGAAAGTTTAGAAATCTTATTAGCAGTAATCAAGCCACATTTTCAAAGCTTTATTCCAACCTTAGCTCTAGAATGCATGATATAGTTGAGTGAGGATTATATTGATGGCTTGGGCTCTCATTTGAGGATCTGAGGACTCTGCTCAACAAATACTAAAAGAACAGCTCTACAAGCCCATCTCATTCATCAGTCAAGTTCATGGCATGATATACAGAGCTTTCTGGCAAACTGACAATATAACTTTTCCTCTAAAAAAAAAGTAGATATAAAATATACATTAAATTTATACTTCTATTCATCCTGACTACTTCCTGATATGATTTAAGAAAGTTGGGTAATATATAATAGAATTTACAGTACTTGAATTTCAAGTATTTTGGAAGAATGTGTCAAGTTATAAATAATAGAGCCATAGTGATAGCATATGCAAATGATTTCCTTTTTATGTTTCTACATACGAGGCAACCTGTATTAGATTATTTTCCAGTTTAATGTAATGACCAAGACTAGAATTCTACAAAATTCAGAACTGGTTGATACACAATATATTAAGAAGCCAAATAAATCATTTTATTTTTAAGAGATAAACATGCGTAACTCTTGGTGACAGGTACTTCATAATAACTGAATTTGTAGTTATAAAATCTTCTGTATATTATCCTACAGGAATTCCTACAGGAATTTCAAGTATTTTGAAAATTTCAAGTCTTCAAAATCTTATAACTTCTTCAAAGATTTGAGAAAAGGAAAGGCCATTTTTGATGCCCAAACATAATGAGAAATAAAAAATAATTTAGTTTCTGACATTCAAAATAGAATTTTCTTGGAAAATCATTCCCACGTTTTAGAAGAATCCAATGTCTGCTGGATGCAGTAGCTCACATCTGTAATTCCAGCACTTTGGGAGGTCAAGAGGCCAAGGCAAGTGGATCACCAAAACCCCAGGAATTGGAAACCAGCCTGACCAACATGGAGAAAGCCATCTCTACTAAAAATATATGTATATATATTTTGTGTATATATAGAGTATGTGTATATATACACACTATATATATAGTATATATATACATAGACTATATATATACACTATATAATATATTTATTATATATATTATATTGTATATATGATATATATACACACTATATATAGTGTGTGTATATATACACACAAAATATATATAAATACAAAAATGCAAAATTAGCCAGGCATAGTGGTGCATGCCTGTAATTCCAGCTACTCGGGAGGCTGAGGCAGGAGAATCACTTGAATCCAGGAGGTGGAGGTTGCAGTTAGCCAAGATCACGCCACTGCACTCCAGCCTGGGCAACAAGAGTGAAACTCTGTCTCAAAAAAAAAAAAAGAATCAATGTCATAAAAATGGCCGTACTACCCTAAACAATCTAGAGTCAAGACTATTTCTATGAAACTACCAATGTTATTTTTTTACAAAATTAGAAAAAAGCTATTCTAAAATTCATATAGAGCCAAAAAAAGTGTCCCAATAGCAAAAGCAATCTTCAGCAAAAAGAATAAAGCCTGAGGCATTGCATTACCCGACTTCATACAATATTATAAGGCTACAGTAACCAAACATCATAGCAGTCATCAAAAACGGACACATAGACCAATGGAACAGAATAGAGAACCCACAAATAAAACCACACACCTACAGCCATCTGATCTTTGACAAAGTCAACAAAAATAAGCAATGGAAAAAGCACTCCGTATTCAATAAATGGTCCTTGGATAACTGGCTAGCCATAGGAAGAATAATGAAACTTTTCACCATATGCAAAAATTAACTTAAGATGGATTAAAGATTTAAATATAAGACCTCAAACTGTAAAAAGTCCTAGAAAAAAACCCTAGGAAATACTTTTCGGCACATGGGCCTTGGCAAAGAACTTATGACAAAGTCCTCAAAAGCAACTGCAAAAAAAAAAAAAAAAAAAAAAAACCCTAAAATTAACAAGTTGGACCTCATTAAAGAGTTTCCCCACTATCAATAGAGTAAACAGACAACCTACAGAATGGGAAAATATATTCACAAACTATTCATCTGAAAAAGGTCTAATATCCAGAATCTATAAGGATTTTAAATAATTCAACAAGCAAAAAACTACCCCATGGAAAAGTGGGCAAAAGACATGAAAAGATGCTTCTCCAAAGATGCCATACAAATGGCCAACAAACATATGAAAAAATGCTCAACATCACTAATCATCAAAGAAACGCAAATCAAAACCACAATGAGATATTATCTTATATCAGTCAGAATTACTACTATTAAAAAGTCAATAAACAACAGATGTCAGTGAGGCTGTGGGGAAAGGGAACATTTATACACTGTTGGTGGGAATATAAATCAAATCAGTCACTATGAAAAGCTGTCAAAAAATGAAAAAGAACTAATCTCGAAGAACTGAAAAAAGAACTATCATTCAACCCAGCAATCCCATTTTGGGTATACACCCACGGAAAATAAATTATTCTACCAAAAAGAAGACACATGTACTGGTATGTTCATCCCAGCACATTCACAGTAGCAAAGACATGGAATCAGCCATGGTGCCCATCAACAGTGAACTGGATAAAGAAAATGTAGTATACCTGAAACTGGTCCAATTGTCCCACAGAACTGATGTTTATGGTTTCTTTTGAATAAACATAGAAATTGACCCTGCCAGTCTTAAAACTTCAGAAAGTTACAACTGTCTTATCTGAGTTCCTTTCTCAGGAAACCAACCATCAAGCCTCCCAGATGGTATCAAGGAACTGAAACTTACCAGATTACCACATCTGGAAAATGACATTCCAGACCCCTACCCATCGTGATTGCTTAACTGACCATCAACTTCCTGTTGACCAACTCATCTCCCTTATTCCTCCCTAATTCCTGTATTCCTACATGTAGCTATAGTTCTTCTCTGCTATATAAACCCAATTTTAATCAGTCAGAGAGATGGATTTGAGACTGATCTTCCATCTCCTCAGTTGGAGCACCCTATTAAAGCCCTCTTCCCTAGCAATACTCATTGTCTCAGTGATTGGCTTTTTGTGCAGGAATATGCCTATAACATAGGAGAAAAAGATATGATTGGCTTTTTTCTGAACTCCTGGTATTTCAGTAATACATACACAACATGCAACACTATGCAGCCATAAAAAAGACTAAAATCATGTCCTTGGCAGCAACATGGATGCAAATGGAGGCCATTATCCTAAACAAACTAATGCAGAAACAGAAAACCAAATACTGCATGTTCTCACTTATAAGGACAAGCTAAACACTGGGTACCCACAGACATAAAGATGGGAAAAATAGACACTAGCGACTACTGAAGGGGGAAGGAAAGAAGAGGGTAAGGATTGAAAAACTACCTATTGGGTACCATGCTCACTATCTGGGTGACAATATCATTTGTACCTCAAACCTCAGCATCATGCGATGTACCTTTGTAACAAACCTGCACATGTACTCCTTGAATCTAAAGTAAAAGTTGAGATTTTTTTTAAAAAATAGAATTTTAGGTTCTTCAGCAACGCAGATGGTTAAAAAGCAAGAGAAAATAGAGAGTGGCTAGTTTGCTAAATCACTTTACATTGGCCTTCTTTACATATCAAAAGACAAACTGAGGGCCTCTTCTGAATACAATTAGATTGAAAGCAAAAGGACAGAAAATAATATATCCTGCAAGTAGCAACCAAAAGAAAGGTGATGTGGTTGTACTACTATCAAACAAAGAACTTAAAACATAAAAGTCTTACCAGAGATGAGGGACACTTTATAATGATAAAAGAGTCAATCCATGAGGAAGATAAAGCAATTGTAACATAATTGAACCTAATAACAGAGCACTGAAATATGTGAAGCAAAATCCAGCAGAAACTAAGGGAAAAAAATACATATTTTAACAATAACAATTGGAGTCTTTAATATCCCACTTTCAATATCAATTTTAAAAACAGGTAGCATAATAAATAAATAAAAATCAGAACAACAATATAAACCAACTTGACCTAGCAGACATCTATAAACACTATTCCTAAAAATATTAGAATATAATTTTTCCCCAAGTACACATGGAATATTCACCAAAATAGACAATCTGCCAGACCATAAAACAAACCTTTATAAATTTAAACAGAAAGCTGGGCATGGTGGTACAGTCCTATAAACCCAGCTACTTGGGAGGTAGAGGTGGGAGAATTGCTTCAGTCCAGGAGTTCAAATCCAGCCTAGGCAACATAGTAAGAGCCTACTTTTAAAAACAAAATAACATAAAATTAAAACATAATTCAAAAAGATGAAATTCATACAAAGTATGTTCTCTAATCACAATGGAATGAAATTAGAACTCAATAACAATGAAATTTAAGAAACTTTACAAATACGTGGAAATTAAACAACCAAAATAATCACTGAGTTAAAGAATAAAAGAAAAAGAAAACTAAAAAATACTTGGAGAAATTTTAAAATGAAGATACAACATACCAAAATGTATGGAATGCTGCTACAGTAATGCATAGAAGAACATGTATAGACAGGAATACACCTGTAGTATAGGAGAAAAAGATATGAACATAACAAGTTAACCTTGCACCTTAAGACACTGGAAAAATAAGAGTATACTAAACCTAAAGGAAGGAGAAGGAAGGAAATTTTAAAGTCTGAAAGGAAAATTGATGAAACTGAGTATAGAAAAATAATAGAGAAAAATCAGTGAAACCAAAAGCTAGTTCTTTGAAAGAATCAACAAAACTGACAAACCTGTAACTAGATTTATTGAGAAAAAAAAGAGAGAAAGATTCAAATTACTACAAGCAGGAATGAAATAGGGGACACCACTGCAAACCTTATTAAGGAATACTATGACTGTTATACACCAATAATTAGATAACTTAGATGAGATTGGCAAATTCCTAAAAAGACACAAACTACAAAAAGAACTCAAGAAGAAAAATAAAATCCAAATAGATTTATAACAAGTAAAAAGATCAAAACAGTCAAAACACTACCCACAAAGAAAAGACTTGGCCCAGGTGGCATAATGCTAAATTCTACCAAACATTTCAAAAATAATTACTCCCGATTCATCTGAAACACTTTCAAAAAAAAAAATAGAAGAAGATGGAACACTTTCCACTTCATTGTATGAGCCCAGTATCATAGCCTGTTATTATGGTTACCCTGACACCAAAGCCAGAAAAATATATAACAAGAAAAGATGACTACAAACCAACATATCTCTGGAAAATGGATGAAAAAATCTTCAGCAAACTGAATCCAGAAACATAAAATACACAAACATAAAAATTATGACCAAGTGAGATTTATTCCAGGAACACAAGGTTGGTTTAATATCTAAAATTGAATCACTATAATATACCAGATAGTATAGAAGTTAAAATCCACATGTTCATCTCAATAGATACAGAAAAAGCATTTTAAAAAAATTCAACACCTCTTCACAATAAAAACACTCAACAAACTAGGAATAGAAGGAAGTTTCTTCAACTTGATAAAGGATACATACAAAACGCCCACAACTTACGTTTCATGTGATGAAGAAAGACTGGGTGCTTTCCTGTAAAATCAGGAACAAGACAAGGATATCTACTCTTACCATATCAATTCCACATTGTACTTTAGAATAGCTAATTCTACCCAGGGGGTTAGCCAAGATAAATAAATAAAAGATATCCAGATTGGAAAGGAATAAGTAATACTATCTCCATATAGAAAACTCTAAGGAATCAACTTAAAATACTACAGTATAGTATTCCCTCAATATCCACAGGGGATTATTTCTAGGACCCATAGAATGGGAGAAAACAACTGCAAATCACATATCCAATAAGAGAATTATATCTGGAATATGCAAATAACTTACACAACTCAATAAGAAAAAGGTCAACTACCCATTTTTTTAAATGGCAAAGGATCTGAGTAAGTATTTCTCTGAAGAGGATAAGCTAAATGTCTAATAAGGACATTAAAATGCTTGATACCATTAGCCATTAGGAAAATGACGATCAAACTACAATGAAATACCACTTTACAACCATGAGGATGGGTAGAATCCAAATGTCAGTTAATAAAAAGTATTGATGGAAACATGAAGAAATTAGAAACTTCATACACTGTTGCAGAAACACAAAACAGCACAGCCACTTTGGAAAACATCCTGGCTGTTCCTTAAGCAGTTAATCACAGAATTACCCTATGACCCGGTATTTCCACTCCTAGGCATATATCTCAGAGAAATGAAAACATACATCCAAACGAAACTTGTACTTTGGTGTTTATAGCAGCATTATTTATAACAGCCAAAATGTGGAAACAACCCAAATGTTCATCTTCTAATTCATCAACTAATGAATGTACATACCAAATGTAGTATATCCACACAATGGAACAATATTCTATCTTAAAAAGAAATGAAGTACTGGTACATGCTACAGGATGAATGAACGTTGAAAACGTTGTGCTAGGTGACGTAGGCAAGTCACAAAAGACAACCTATTATATGATTCAGTTTGTATAAAATATCCAGAATAGGCAAATGCAATGAGACAGAAAGTAGATTAGTAATTCCTTATAGCTGGGGAGGAAGGGAGGGTGATAGAAGGTACGGGGCATGATAACCAAGGGTACAGTATTTCTTCTTGAATTTATAAAAATGTTCTAAAATTGACTGTGGTCATGGTTGCATATACCTGTAAATATACTCTGAATATACACATATCTGTGAAAATGAAAAACCATAGAGTCACACACTTTAAGTGAGTGATTTGTATGGTATATGAACATCTTAATAAAGCTATTTGAAAAAGGAAGTCTCAATAAATGTATTTTCCATTCACCTCGTCTTCTAGTTTTACTCTATTAAACATAAAGAACTTATAAATGTTACCAATGTTATGAACTTAAAACCTGGTAATGAGTAATATTTGTCTTCAGTAGAGAGATTACAAAGCTATTATATAGGGGCAGAAAGGGGTTATGTGCTGTATAGTAAACATGAAATCATTTTCCTTTATAAACATCAGTCATTTTTTTCCTGGAAATATTCATCTAACTGTAATGAATAGAAATACGTTTTTACAAGTATTTTTTAAAGTTATTCATAAAGATTTAGTAAATCTGTAAGCAAACTGAAGAAGGACCAGAAAAAATATCATTGCAGAAAATAATACATTTGATTTTAGCATTTTATTTTTAAGTTTTGCATGGGATAGTGTTTGTATTACCCTTTTCCAAAGCAAACTTACATCGGCAAAATGGGTTAAGGTTAAAAAAAAAAAAGAAGATAAGACAAAATTATAGCCTTGACTGTTACAAATGTACGTAATGTTTTTTTCAAACTGCAGATAGCTGAACACAGATCAGACTTATTTCTGAAAAACGTAAGGAAACTTGCAATATAAGAACAAGTCACCTTCGTTAATATTCCTATCTGTACGAACACAAAAAACAAGCAGGAAGGGCTAATGAAAGTTTTGGTTTAACTTCACTGTATTTTAAACTAAGTGTTCTTGGTCACGGATTAAAGAAGTGGGAGGGGAGTATTCGCTCCACAGAGATGTCTTCTGCAGTGGCAAAACTGATTCTAACATATATATATACAAAAACCATAATACAGTGTAATACGGATATACCAAACTTAACTTGGTGATTTATTGTAGGGATAAAATGTTCACCAATGCATTATTTCCGAGGGTCGGGTTGGAGGTGGAATTCGCACAGTTTGGAATTCAACTCCGTTTTGAGAATTCAGGTCCACTTGCGGCTAGGATACCTGGCAGATCCGGCCAAAGTTTCTTACAGTAAATTAAAAGTCAAAGAGCAGGATATCAGCAGGAAACAACCAAAAACAGAACCGAGCGTCGTAGAGTAAGAGGAGGCAACAACTGCATGTGCGCAAAAGAAAACTGAAGAGTAATAGGCTAGAAATTGACCACTTCAAGGATAGCGGAGGGACAGAGCGGAGGCGGGTGAGGAACAAACATCGCATGCGGTCTTAAAACGCACAGGGACGCTCCCCATGACAGCGGAGAAGTCTGGCCCAGTCCTTCCACCGCCCAGGCGGCGCCCCTGCGCGCCCACCGCCGCGAGCCCTACCTCGCCGACCTTCCCCCGGGGCCAGGAGCAACAGCGCGGTCGCCAGCACCCAGGCTCCGCCAGGCATCGCTGTTTCCGCGGGTGGGGTGACGGGCGTCGCAGAGCCCGGGCCGCGGGTGACGGGAGGATGGGGCCACCGCAGCCCCTCAGGCTTCCTTTCTTGGATTTTCTCAGTCTGTTCCTGCTTGGAACAGGGAAGCTCCGCGTCCTGGTTCTGGGGCGCAGCCAGTCCTTTCGTGGGTAGAGCCTTCGCGCAGTCCCTCTGCGACTCCTCCCTTCCCATTTTGGCGGCCGGCGGACCTGAAAGCCACGCCCAACCTGTCCCCATAGCCCAGCGTGTCCTGGCAGTGGCTCTGCCGCCTTGGATGTCACGGTGCAGTCGCACAGCCAGGAGTCAAACTACCAGGATGTAGCTCTCGGCGTGCTGCGTCTTGCTGTTCTAACAGAGACTGTATGAAAACTTGGTAATCCTAGAAACTGCTCAGATGGACCTCCCATAAAAGAAACTTCACAAGGTTCCGTTGGAAGAGGCAGTTTCCCATGTTTGTATCTTCAGACAGATTCCTAACTGCGTAATTGACGCTGCTGGTTTGCACCCGAAGGCGAAGGCTCTGAAGATGCTCCTGTCACCTTAGATCTCAGTGATGAACGACACTAGGAGGGAGTAGACACTAACGTTGCAACAGTAGATGCCCTTTCTTCTGCCTCTGTGACAGGTTTTCAGAAGTAGAAAGGACTGCGTTTAGACACTAGCCAAACCGTGAGGTTTGTCACCCGTATTTGCCAGTGATTCCCAGAGTTCTTACAGTTGTCCAGTGATGACCCAGGACCCTTTAGCACGTGGCCACACGGCTCCCAAGGTTGACCTGGGAGTTATTAGATCAGAGGACTCTAATGTCTTCCCCCAACCCTCGTTTTTATCTTTTGTTTTGTTTTGTTTTGTTTTGTTTTGTTGGAGACAGGGTCTCACTCTGTCACCCAGGCTGGAGTGCAGTCGCACAATCACAGCTCGCTGGAGCTTTGAACTTCCCCCTCAGTCTCCCAAAATGCTGGGATTACAGGCGTGAGCCACCCTGCCAGGTCTAAGGTTTTCAGAAGTGTTGTTGCCTCTGCAGAGGAACAGGGTCCTTTTTTCAACAGATTCTACATCTTTTTATGTCTGGAAATGAAACCTCACTCTCTTAGTATTTCCCTGACTGTCTCATTCCTTGAGTCTCCCATCCATCACCTTGCACTTGGTTCTCACAGAGCCTTTACCTGAGAGGAAAGGGGACACTGGTCAGAAGAGGGTAGTTTGGGGGTCCAAGTGGGCACCAAGTTTCCATCCACAAATTTGTAGGCTCAAGGTTGGCCTAGGCATGGTGGTGGAAACAGGAGGTGTCCGAATGCATAAAGAAGTTATTTTTTTAATTATATATAATTCTTTATTTTTAATTTGAAAGGTGAATTAACATTTAAAATTTTAAAACTTATCATCTCCATAGTAAAAATATTAACCATATTGGAAAATAATTTCTTTTTGGTACACAACATTTGTGTATAGCCCTCTTTCAAATGGAGAAAGGGCACCCAATTTTCTGGATTAAAAATAAAATTTACTTTTTGGTGGAGGGTAGGCAGGTGATTTTTATCTTAAGGCCTAAATATGGAAGGGCAATATAATGTAGGCACAATGAAAACCCAGAGATTTGTTAGTGTACAGTATGTCTTTTGTTTCCGCTTATAAAATTCTAATAAAACAGAGATAAGAAATTAAATGTCAGTTTTCTCAATCTATATGTGAAATCACCAGGAACAAAGTAATTTGATAGGAATCAAATCATAGCAGGTCTTCTGTGAATTTATTTTCTAGCAGTATCTATATAAATGTAGTAAACTTTTATACTTTCTTGGAGAACAACATTACTTATCTGACTTCCATCAAAATACAATTTCAGGTATTGTGTTTCTTATTTTTTTCTTCGGTTTTTGATTGTTTATGAGTTTATGAGTTTACAATAGACTTGGACCAAAACACAAATTCCCTCCATGAGAGTTAAGATGGAAAAAAATAAAAGCAACTTAAGAATTTTTTTCAAGTCTCAGTAGAAAATGTATCTAACCTGGCCTGGATCTGCAGGAATGTATTGATTAAATGTTAGTTATATCATGCCCGTAATCCCAGCACTTTGGGAGGCCGAGGTGGGTGGATCACCTGAGGTCAGGAGTTTAAGACCAGCCTGGCCAACATGGTGAAACCCTATCTGTACTAAAAATACAAAAAATTAGACAGGCATGGTGGCATTTGCCTGTGGTCCCATCTACTTGGGAGACTGAGGCAGGAAAATCGTTTGAGCCCAGGAGGTGGAGGTTGCAGTGAGCCAAAATAGCTCCTCTGTATTCTAGCCCGGGCGACAGAGCAAGACTCCATCTCAAAAAGAAAAAAAAAAAATACTTATAGAACTGTATGAAAAACAAAAAGTAATAAAAATGATGTTTTAATCTATGTCTCATGAAGTTAATCAAAAATTGGTATAAGATTCTTTTTTATATTTTTATATTTTTTAAAATTAAAGACAACGGATACATGGTACCCCAATTATAGAGACTGACAGCACTTGTAAAATGCAGTAAATATCACTGAGACAAATAATAAGAATGTCAGAGGGAAGATGAAATGAAGCCAAGTGCTAATAAGTACAATATAGCTTAAATTAAAAGAAAAGATTAACAGGAGAAAAATTTCAAATGATAATTTTCTAGGAAAAGGAAATAACTCAGTTCTTGTCAGGTTAATTTACAAAATGATGGGCTTCAGTGAAAAAAAAAAAAAATTCAGGGGGCAGAAAAGCCCAGTGATTAAGTTCACAAATCCTAAGTTAAAAATACCTGGGCTGTAATTCTAGATCCGCTACTTATTTAACAGAAGTGTAGGCTTGAACAGCACACTCAACACCTCTTAACCTCATTTTTTTCTGTCCTATATAAATGACAATAATAGTACCCCATAGAGTTGAAGAATCAAAAGTGTATGTGCATGCCTTTGTCTGGGTGTGAGGGTGGAAGAGGGTCTGGAGAAAGAGCACTCAGAATAGTGTTTGATCCACAGTAGCTATTATGATTGAATGTAACAGTTTACTATTATTAGAACAGGGGTAAAATTCTACATAATTATACTTTTTCATATCTTATAATGTAAAGGTGCATCATTTCTTGGCACTACTCTATTACAGTGTCTGCATAGTTTGGAGTAAACTTCCTGGAAAATACATATTTATGTAACATATGAATTCCTCATCCCATGTTTTACTAAATGAGTGAGCCCGTTTCCAGAAATGTAAAATTGGTAGGATTGCTTCCGGGGTTCGCTTGAGCTGAACACAAGTACACTCAGAAGCAGAGACTAAAACATACAGCAGGTCCTTGGTCATTATGTTTAACGTCACTTTGTTACAACATTGATGGAAAAAATCAATTTCTAGCAGGGGCCAGTGTCGAGGTGGAATTGGCACATTCTTTCCATGTCTGTGTGGGTCTTTTCTGGGTACTCCCGTCTGCCTCCACTTCTCAATGCTGTCTGTATTGGGTGAACTGGCGTGTCGTGTCTACATAGGCCGTGTCTGAGTGATTGCGGTTGCCTGTGTGAGTGCGCCCTGTAGTGGGATGGCTTCCTGTAGAGAGCTGATTTACACCTCATGCCCTGAGCTGCTGGGATAGGATCTGGCCACTTGTGACGCTGAACTGGAGTAAGGAGGTAAATAATTATCTTGTTTTCATTAATCTTGACTCAATATATGTACAGTTTATTTCGAGGTTTAATATTTGAAGTATTTTGGTCTTTTTTTAGAAGTTGGCGATGTTTTTGTAACCAGAAATATGGTATGGTAATTTAACTCATGTTGATATCAATTCGTCTGTAGTAAAACTGGTTTCATTGTATGTTCTTTCACTTTACATCGCAGTTTTCAATAACCTGTGGACAACGTTGAGGACTCAACTGTATGTGGCTGTAAATGTGGACAAGTAATGCAAACTGATCAGCTGAGGGAGGAAAAAGATGAAAGTGGATGACCAAAATGAAGGTGAGGTGAGAAACAACATGTGAAAATAATAGAGAAACAGAGAAAAGCACCCATACACACGCACACACACACACAAAGAGACAGAGACAGAGACAGAGAGACAGAAAGAGAGATATGCTAATTCCTGATGACTTTCCATTCAACAGCTCCAGAATCTTTTGAGGACTGCCTATGTTTCCTGTCTTGGAGTTCCCTGAAATACTACCAATACACTGCCTATAAATTAAGGTTAAGTGACTTTGAATTTGTTTTGCTGTTGTTGTTTACAACCAAAAAATATTGTCTAAAACTGTTTGAAAATATAAACTGTATAAATTATTAAATATTTGGTTGTGCTTATGCATTTGCCAGAAGAAATAGAAAAATGCACTTGAGATTTGTATTGAAACATTACAGTGGTTTGTTTAGGAGGAAATGGACTCGTCATTTGACCATGATAGAAGCTATCCAATCAAAAAGTTTCAGGGAAGAGTATGGTGTGTTCATTGCAGAGTGAAAGAAAATCAGCAGTTAAGCTGATTTTGTTATGATAAGCTCAATACGTTTCACAAGAAGATGATTCAGTGATAGAAAGTCTGGAATACCATTGGCTTTTCTTTCCAAGTAGCCATGACTACCTATAAATGATTAATAATTTCATTGTAGACAGTTATAGAGATTGTAACTGGAAATAGCTACAAAAAGACAAAGATTCAGTGGTACTGAAGCCCAGTAATATTTGCCAAATGTGCCCCATCTCTAATTCTCATTCATAGGCTGAACTTCCTCTCTTATAGCTTCTTTCCTTTTTCTGCATTTAAAATTTCCTTCTTTTTAAAAGTGTTGAAAATGAATAAGAAAAAGCTGAATGGGAATGAAGAGCGAACCAATTTTGTTTCATTAAACATAGTAATAAAGAAAAACAGTTGATAGTTGAAAAAAGGATGCCCTAAAATCTGCATTATAGAAATGTTTTACCTGAAAAATGATCTGCTTCATACAGATCAAGAATTAGGGGAAAACATGTAATTTTTAAAGGAAAGGAATTAAAGCAAATCACTTATTTAGTTGTCCCTAGAAAGCCCCTTTAAACCTGGTTCCTCTTTTAGTCTTCCCTGTTTGGGAAAATGGCACTATTGAGTATCGCTCATCACCAGCTAGGAAAAAGACATGAGGCTCCTCCCTTCTCTCTCATTCATGACTCCTCCTTTGTATTCAATCCATGAATAAGGAGTCCAAAGAAATCTCAGACTCACCTGTTGCTCTGTCTCTTCTCTGCTACTCTGCTGGTCAAGCCTCCCCCATAACTTACATGGATCACTGCAGAAAATACTATATTTTTTCTCTGAACTTCACTCAGGCCCCATCCAATCTACATCTCTGCCATATAATACTGGGATAAGCTTTCAAGTTGTAAATCACACCATGTCCCTGCCCTAAAACCTTTCACTGGCCTCCCAAAGATAATGGGTAAAAATACCAGAAGACTATGCAACACCTAGCCCCTGCCTACCTGTTCAAACTCAAATGCACTGCTTTTCTCCCCCTCCCACTCTCCCTCCTGAGCTCTCACATGTGCTATACTTCAACTCACTAGCCTTGTGAACATTCCTAAAAGTTCCTAAAAGAAGGCAACCATTGACCCTGGCAGGATTGATTGTTTATCCTACAGGTCTCAGCTGAATTTCATCTCCCAAACACCCTGTTTAAATTGGCTGCTTACGCCAGGTCATTCTCTAGCGTTACACTATTTGTTTCCATTTCAGAACTTAAACTAAATATTTAATCTGTATCTTTGCTTATTATCTGTTTTTTGTTGTTGTTGTTTTTACTAGAATATAAGGTCCATACAGATAGTGGTCATGGTTCTTTTATTCACCTTGCAGCATCCCTGACATGAACGAATCTAAGATTAGTATTTTTAAGGATAGAGTTCTAACAACATCTACATTAAAAGAAGAAATGAAACTCTGACTCTAATTTTACTGTACTTTAAATTAAAAATCAATTCAACAGAAACACCCCAATTGACTTGGTTAAAAAATAAGTATTCAGGCTACATTTACTATCTTAGATGGTGGTTCTCAGTCCTTCAAACACTATGTTAGATTCTGATTGCTATTTTGACTAATTACCACAAATTTTGTAGCTTCAAACAACACAATTTTTCACTTGTTTATTTTATCATATTACCTTATATGTCTGGAAGTCAGAAATATGAAATAGGTTTCTTCTTTATTTTCTTGATTATTTGTCATTATTTTCTGTTTTATTATTTCCTACTTTTATTTTTTCTCAGCATTGAGGTGTAATTGATGAATAAAAATTGTTTATATTTATGTTGTTTATTTGACTAATATCTCCCCATTTGTACAACATGACATTTCTATAAACATGTACATTGTGAAATGACTACAGAATCAAATTAATTAACATATCCATCACCTCACATAGTGAACCTTTGTGTGGGGTGGGAACACTTAAGATCCGCTTTCTTAGCAAATTGTAAGTATACAATATAGTATGTTAGTATATTATAGTATATTAACTATAGTCACCATGCTCCCCAGAATTTATTCATCCTGTGTAACTGAAGCTTTGTACCCTTTGACCAACAGTTCCGCATTTCCTCCACCCCAACAACCCCTAGCAACGATTATTCTACACTCTGCTTCTGAGTTTAACTGATGTTTTTAGATTCTACATATAAATGAGATCATGCAATGCATTTTTTTCTCTGCCTGGCTTATTTCACTTAGCATAATGTCTTCTGGGTTCGTTCATGTTGTCACGAATAATAGGATTTCCTTCTTTGTTAAGGCTGAATAATATTTCACTGTGTGTGTATATATATGTATATGTAAATATATATGTATATACACATATTTTTTAAATTTATTCTTCTGTTGATAGTGAATAAATTTATTTTATTTATTATTTAATAATTAATTAATTTAATTTTTTAATTTATTATTAAACCAAACTAATAACTAAACTATTAACTAATAAATTAATTAATACACTATTCTGAATAATGCTGCAATTAACAGGGGAGTACAAATATCTCTTTAAGATACTGATTTCATTTCTTTTGGTTATATACCCAGTAGTGAGATTGCTGGATCATGTGGTATTTCTATTTTTAATTTTTTGAGGAACTTCCATGCTGTTTTTTATAATGACTGCACCAATTTAAATTCCAATCAATAGTATACAAGGGCTTTCTTTTCTCTGCATTCTTGCCAACACGTTTTACGTTTTGTCTTTTTGATGACAGTCTTTCTAACTGATGTGAGGGCAAATCTTATTGTGAATTGGATTTGCCTTTCCCTCATGATTACGGATGTTGGGCATTTTTTCATATATATATTGGCCATTTGGATGTCATCGTTTGAGAAATGTCTATCCAGATCCTTTGTCCATTTTTTTAATTGGGTTATTTCTTGTATTGCTATTGAATTCCTTGTTTAATGTATTTTAGATATTAACCCCTTATCAGATGAGTGCTTGCAAATATTTTCTCTTATTTTTTAGGTTGATTCTTTGCTGACTGTTTCCTTTGCTGTACAGAAGCCTTTTAGTTCAATGTGATCTCATTTGTCTGTTTTTGCTTTTTATGCCTTTGCAAAAATGAGCAAATTACTTCTTGAAGTCATAGGCAAAAAATTGTTGCTCAGACCCAGTGAAATAAGCCAGACACAAAAAGAAAAATACTGCATGATCTCACTTATGTGTCATATCTTAAAAAAATAAAGAGACAGAGAATAAAACAGTTGTTATTAGAGGCAGAGGAGAGGGGAGCATAAGGAGATGTGCAGATCAAAGAATACAAAGTTGCAGATGTGTAGGATGAACAAGTGTATGGATCTAATGTACAACATAAGTACTGTTGTTAATAATACTGATGGCTTCAGGATTTTTGTTAAAAGAGCAGATTTTAAGTGTCGTTGCCAAATAAAATAAAATAAAATAAAATAAAATAAAATAAAATAAAATAAAATAAAAATAAAAAGCTAACCTTCGGCCGGGCATGGTGGCTCATGTCTGTAATCCCAGCACTTTGGGAGGCTGAGGTGGGCGGATCATGAGGTCAGGAGATCAAAACCACCTTAGCTAACATGGTGAAACCCTGTCTTTACTAAAAATACAAAAATTAGCTGGGCATGGTGGCAGGCACCTGTAATCCCAGCTACTTGGGAGGCTGAGGCAGGAGAATCACTTGAACCTGGGAGGCAGAGGTTGCAGGAAGCGGAGACTGTACCACTGCACTCCAGCCTGGGAGACAGAGTGAGACTCTGTCTCAAAAAAAAGTAACCTTCTGAGATGATGAATGTGTTAAATTGCTTAATTATAGTAACCATTTCACTATGTATATGCATATATAAACATCGTGTTGTACACCTTAAATATATACAATAAGAAACTTTTCCTCTATGTTTTCTTCTATTAGTTTAAGGTCTTAAATCTTTAATTCATTTTGAGTTGATTTTGTGCATAGTGTGAGATAAGGGTCCAATTTCATTCTTCTTCATGTGGATATTCAGTTTTCCCAACATCATTTATTAAGGCACTATACCTTCTCGTTGTGTTTTCTTGAGACCTTTGTCAAAGATGCAGTGACTGTAAATGGTGAATTTATTTCTGGGCAGTCTATTCTGTTCCAACGGTCTATATGTCTGTTTCTATGCTAATAGCATACTGTTTTGAATACCAAAGCTTTATAATGTATTTTGAAAGTAAGCAGTGTGATGCTTCCAGTTTTGTTCTTCTTGCTCAAGATTCCTTTGGCTATTGGGAGTTTTTTGCGGTTCCATATAAAGTTTAGAATTGCTTTTTTCCTATTTCTGTGAAAAATACCATTGGAATTTTGATAGGGATTGCACTGAATCTATAGATTGCTTTGGATATAATGAATATTTTTTAAATATTAATTTTTCTAATTCATGAACATGGTATATCTTCACATTTATTTCTGTCTTCTTTAATTTCTTTCATCAATATTTTATAGTTCTAAGCATACAAGTATTTCACATCCTTGATTACATTTATTTCTAAGTATTTTTTTTTTATGCTATTGTAAATGGGATTTTTAAAAATTTTTTCATACTTTGTTGGTGAATAGAAACACAACTGATTTTTGTATGCTAATTTTATATCTTGCAATTTTATGGAATTCATTTATTAGTTCTAACAGTTTAGTAGAAGCTTTGGGTTTTTTATATAAAATGTGTCATCTGCAAACAGATAATTTTACTTCTTCCTTTTTTATTTGGATGCATTTTATTTCTTTTTCTTAATTGTTTTGGCTACCAATACAATATTGAATATAAATAATTGAAATCAGTTTCACTGGGCTAAAATCAAGATGTTAACATGCTTGCATTTCTTCTGAAGGCTCCAGGGAACAAATTCCTTTCTTTGTCTTTTCTAGCTTCTAGAGGCCTC
Organism: Chlorocebus sabaeus; assembly: GCF_047675955.1. Lineage (NCBI taxonomy): Eukaryota > Metazoa > Chordata > Mammalia > Primates > Cercopithecidae > Chlorocebus > Chlorocebus sabaeus. The sequence continues at coordinate 49,407,444 of NC_132924.1, read as the reverse complement.
CTGCTTTCCTTGGTTCATAGCCCCTTCCTTCATCTTTAAAATTAGCTACATAGTGTTTTCTCTCCTCCCTGACCTCTGTTTTATTCCTTAAACCACTCTTGGACTCTGATCCTCCTTTCTCTCTCTTACAAGGAAACTTGGGTTTATACTGCGCTTATTTGGATAACCCAGGATAATCTTCCCATCTCACGTCGTTGGCAAAGTTCCTTTACCATGTAAAATAATGTATTCACAAACTCCTGGGATTTACACCTTGACATATTGGGGGCTAGGAGGTTGTTATTTGGTCTACCACAGCTGGGATTTCAAAACCGCAGCTATCTACCACAAACACATTAAGGTACTAGTATTTAGCTAGACCAAAAATAGAAACATAAGTTTTATTTATCAGGAAAAAAAAAATAATAGAAACCTTTAAGGCATTGTTTTCACATCAGCAAAATAAGAGAATTGTACTATATTATTGCAATAGGCTCTTATTACTATAAAATTGGAGTATTTGAATGTGGAAAAATAAACCCGATGATACCAAATGTTTTGCAGAAGACTAAAAAATTACTTTTCAGATGTTTTGTTTTTGACATTTTTATTTAATAAAAGCGATTTTTAAATGGCTATCTTAAAGAAATTAACTTATTTCAACTTAATATTTTCCACATTGTGATTTTAAAATGAGATTGGAATACTAAAGTTCCTTTGAATGTTGATGGAAAAGATGTATATTTTGCTTTCAACAGCCATGTCTATATATACTAGAAAGTAACACAGTTTGCATCTGAAGTATATATTAGAAAATGCCTTTGAAATCAAAGTTTCTGGCTAGTAAGTGTCACGGCTTTATCTGAATGTTATTTACTCTTCTACAAGCCTTAAATAAAACATTGCAGCAAGTGGTAAAGCTATGTGACATTTCTGTTTTGTTTATATGATTTATGTAATCATCACTTTCTAAATCACAAAGCGTTTTGAATCTCATAATTATAACTTGTAATATAATGGATAGTTTGCAACTAAAAATGGATAGTTATAGTTCCAAAACAATCTCATAAATATGAGCATGTTTAATTTTGTCCTGCTGACCCAAAAACCCACCCTAATTCAATTTGAAAAGAGTCAGACATTTTAGAATATACAATCTCATCTTTTAAAAGTTCTGTTGAGATGTAGTTTACATAAAATAAAATTTACCTGTTTTTGGTGTATTACTCAATGAATTTTAGTATACTTACAGAGCTGACCACACATTACCACAATTTAATTTTAGAACATTTTTGGCTGGGCCTGGTGGCTCACGCCTGTAATTCTAGCACTTTGGGAGACAGAGGTGGGCAGATTGCTTGAGCCCAAGAGTTCGAGATCAGCCTGGGCAACATGACAAAACTCTGCTTCTACAAAAAATACAAAAATTAACCAGGCATGGTGCCATGTGCCTGTAGTCCCAGCTACTTGGGAGGCTGAGGTTGCAGCGAGCCCAAATTGTGCCACTGCACTCCAGCCCAGGCAACAAAGTAAGAGCCTGTCTCAAAAGAAAAAAAAAAAAAAGGAACATTTTCAGCACTAAAAATAAACCTCATGCCAACTTGTAATTACTCTCCATTCCAACCTCCAATCCTAGGCAACAAATAATCTTTCTCTATATATTGGCCCTTTTTTTGGACATTCCTTTTAGATGGAATTATACATGTTCTTTTGTGTCTGACTTCGTTCACTTTTTGAGTTTGTCTATGATTTATTAGTGCTTTATTCCTTTTTATTGGTAAGTAATATTTTGCTGTATGGTTAGATCACATTTTGTTTATTCATTCATTAGTCAATGAAAATGTTGGGTTCTTTCTACTTTTTGGTCATTATGAATAATGCTGACATGAATGTAAGTCTGTGTGTGAACCTATATGTTTATTATTTTGGGTAGATTTCTAGAAGTGAAGTGGCAGTGTCATATGAAAAATCTTTGCTTAATTGTTTAAGAAACTTCCAGCCAGGTGTGGTGGCTCATGCCTGTTATCCCATCACTTTGGGAGGCCTAGGCAGGCGGATCACTTGAGGTCAGGAGCTTGAGACCATCTGGCCAACATGGTAAAACCCCGTCTCTACCAAAAGTACAAAAATTAGCCAGGCATGATGGCACATGCCTGTAGTTCCAGCTACTTGGGGGGCTGAGGCAGGAGAATCGCTTGAACCCAAGTGATGGAGGTTGCAGTGAGCCCGGATCACACCACTGCACTCCAGCCTGAGTGACAGAGCAAGACTCCATCTCAAAAAAACAAAAACAAAAACAAACTCCCATACTGTACTCCAAACAAACTTGTTTTAATACGGAAAAAATTTTTGCATATCATACATTTGTTCTCAGCTTGTAAGTATTCTTTTCCAAAATAAAATTCTTCAGAAATTGTTTTATTAAAACATTAGGTAGTTTTTTTTCCCCATGATTTAATTTTGAAACTGTGTTAGCCACATGTTATATTAAGTTTTTTTGTTTTTTGTTTTTTGTTCTTTTTAAGACGGAGTCTCTTTCTGTTGCCCACGCTGGAGTACAGTGGCATGATATCTAGGCTCACTGTAAGCTCCGCCTCCCAGGTTCATGCTATTCTCCTGCCTCAGCCTCCCAAGTCGCTGGGACTACAGGCGCCCACCACCACGCCCAGCTAATTTTTTTGTATTTTTAGTAGAGACGGGGTTTCACCATATTAGCCAGGATGGTCTCGATCTCCTGACCTCGTGATCCGCCTGCCTCAGCCTCCCAAAGTGCTGGGATTATAGGCGTGAGCCACTGCGCCCAGCCTATATTGTTTTTTTTTAAAACTGATTACCTCAAAAATATCAACGCACTCCATTTGATGTTTTTGTTTTCTTTGGTTTTTTTAATTGTTTGATTGATACATAATAGATGTATATATTTGGAGTACATATGCTATTTTGACATGTCATATAATGTATAATAAATCAGGGTAATTAGGGTAACCATTACCTCAAATATATGTCTCTCTTTTTGCTGGGAATATACTGGTGTTATTCTCTACTAGCTATTTTGAGTAGGTTATTGTTAACTATAATCACTCTATTTAATTTGTCAAACACTAGATACACTCTTCTATCTGCCTGCGTGGTTCTTTTTCTTTTTTCTTTTTTTTTTCCAGACAGAATCTCCCTCTGTCACCCAGGTTGGAGTGAAGTGGCACAAACTCAGCTCACTGCAGCCTCTGCCTCCCAGGTTCAAGCAATTATCCTGTCTCAGTCTCCTGAGTAGCTGGGATTACACTGTCTGCCTGCATTTTTGTATCCATTAATCAACCCCTCTTTATTCACTCCCCCCCCCAACCTTTCTCAGCCTCTGGTAACCAGCAAAATATCCTCTATCTTCATGAGATCCACTTTCTTAGCTCTTAGGTATTAGTGAGAAAATACAATAGTTGTCTTTATGTTATTTCATTTGACATAATGACCTCCAGTTCTATCCATGTTGCTACAACTGACAAGATTTTATTCTTTTTTCTGGCTGAATAGTACTCCATCATGTATATGTACCACATTTTCTTTATCTATTCATCCAGTGATGGGTACTTTAGGTCGATTCTAAATATTGGCTATTGTGAATTTTTGGCTACAATAAACATGAGAGTAAAAATATCTCTTCAATATATAAATTTCCTTTCTTTGGCATGTATATCCAGTAGTGGGCTTGCTGAATCATATGGAAGTTCTACTTTTAGCTTTCTGAGGAATTTGTATCCTGTTTCCCATAGTGATTGTACTAATTTACATTTCCACCAACAGTATATGAGTTCTCCTTTTATCTCCATTCTTACCAGTATTTCTTATTTTTTGTCTCTTTGATAATAGCCATTTTTACTGGGGTGAGATGATATCTCATTTTTTTAAATTTATATTTCTCTGATGATTAGCATTGTTGAGCCTTTTTTCATATTCCTGTGGGCCATCTGTATGTCTTGAGAATGTCTACTCATGGTTTTTCTTTCTCATTTTTCAATCAGACTTTGGTATTTTTTTGATGTTGAGTTCCTTATATTTTCTGGTTATTAACCTTTTGTCAGATGGATAGTTTGCAAATATTTTCTCTCATTCTGTAGGTTTTCTCTTCACTTTGTTGTTTCCTTTGCTATGCAGAAGATTTTTAGCTTGATGCAATCAAGCATTTTTTCTATTTTTCTATTTTTCCCTAGCTTGCCTGGGCTTTTGAGGTCTTAGTTCTATTTTTCTCTTTCCTTAGCTTGCCTGGACTTTTGAGGTCTTACTTAAAAAATATTTACCCAGAGCATTGTCCTTGAGTATTGTATCAATGTTTTCTGCTAGTAGTTTTATAGTTTCAAGTCTTAGATTTAAGTATTTAATCCATTTTTATTTCATTTTTGTGTATGGTAGGAGATAAGGGTCTAGTTTCATTCTTCTGCATACGGCTATTCAGTTTTCCCAACACCATTTATCGAAGAGATTATCCTCTCCCCAATGTATACTCGTGGCACCTTTGTCAAAAATGAGTGGAATGTAATGTAAATGTATGGATATTTTTCTGGGTTCTCCATTCTGTTTCATTGGTTTATGTATCTGTTTTAATGCCAGTATCATGCTGTTTTGGTTACTATAGCTTTGTAGTATCTTTTGAAGTCAGGTAGTGTGATGCCTCCCACTTTGTTCTTTATGTTCACGATTGCTTTGGCTATCTGGGGTCTTCTGTGGTTCCATTTGATATTACATGAAATAAAGTTAAGTAAATATCTTAAAGATTTCTGTTGGTGTAAAATTTGAATGACGTATTTTGAAGTTAATCTCTAAAATATTCTAAAACTCTTACCATAAATATTCCACCTGAATATCTTGCCAAAATTGCTGAAATTTCTATTTTTCTACACGAATGATTTGCCTATTAGCAACTCTTTCAGACTTCTCATACTGCTTATAACACTAAACGGAAAACCAAAGGCTTTATTGTATTTAATTAAATTCCTGGATTTCCTAATATTTAATGCATATATGTGAATTCTCATGAGTTGGAAAAAAATTACTGGACTGGCAAACCTGAATTCAAGATTGGGATCTAGTACTTTAAAAACTAGATAACTTTAGGCAAGTTATTTAACAACTCATAAAATTTACTTCTTGATTAGTAAAGTAAGGCTCATAACCAGTTAACACCAAAATAGAGAAGTGTTCAAGATTATCTAATCAATGGCCATACTCACCTCTGTAACAATATTTTGAATCTAATATTGTGAATCTGCTGACCCTACGTGATGCACAGGAAGGGATTTGGCATTAAAATTCTACCCAATGAAAGGCTTTAAGACAGCTACTGATTCTCTGAACCCAATATGTCCTCACATTTGGAGGATTTGAAATCTCAACATGAAAAGTCACCTTCCAGGACCCCATTGACCCCAGGACACAATGTGAGGAAGTTCAGTGCAGTGGTTACAGTCATGAGTCTTGAAATCAGATTGTTTTGTTTTGACAGCTGGCTCTGTCACTTTTCACCCAGGTAACTCTGGACAAGATACTTGATTTACGTTTGACTTCTTTATTTATGTGTAAAGTAGTTAATAACAGTACTTGTCTAATAAATGTATGTTGTGGATTAAACCAAACAGTACACATGAAGTTGTAGCGTGTACAGCATGAGGAACTTGGCTTGACAGCCAGTCGAATACATGGCTGAAGCTTTTGTTATTATCTATCATGTACCTATCAATGAAAACCCATTAACTCAGTATGTATTTTCATTGTAGCCTGAAGAAAATGAAATTATAAGAAATTTTCACGAAACTTAGAGATGGCATATGGCCTTTACAAATTCTCTCTCTCACTCTCTCTTCTCTCTCTCACTCTCGCTGTCATTCTCTGTTTTTTTCTCTCTCTGTCTCTCTCTGTCTCCTGTTTTCTCCTACTCACCTCTTATAATTTAGCCAATACATCACCTTTAGCAAACTATCCTGAACACAAAGCCTAGGTAAGAGCCCCCATTCTATCATATGCTCTCATGCCTCCCTACCTTGTTACATTGATGCCCAGGTGTAAATGTGACATTAAGCATGATATGAAAGCTATTAATATCTGAAAAATGAAAATATACTGGTACCTATGATTGGTGTGGTATAAAAATTAAATACAATTATAAATATATACAACATATATTTATGTATAATATTTAGCATAATGCCTGTCAAATACTGAATGGTTGACAGAGATACTTTCTGTGTGTCTCTGTATTATTTACAAGCACAGTGACTGAAACATCCTGTTTAGTGTTTGTGACAGAGCAAGTATACCAACTAGAATATGAGATCTAAATGGTCATAATCACCATGCTAGTCGTCATTTAGCCCTAGCAAGTCTAAATACTTAGTGCCCAACAGAGCCAGAACCATTGATCTATGAGTATTGCCCAACTTTTTCTCTATGTTTGGCAAACTTTTTCTCCAAAGGACCAGATAGTAAATATTTTAAGCTCTGTAGACACTATAGTCTCTGTTGGGACTATTTTACTCTGTCATTGTACAGGAAACACAGTCATAGCCAATACATAAACGACTGGGTATGGCTGTTACAACAAAACTATTCTCAAAAACAGACAGCAGTCAATTTGACCATAGTTTGCAGATCCTGCATGGATCCCTAAAAGATTACATGTATTGTTATCTACTTGCCTTCCATAGCAAATTTTCTTCCTTAATTTCCAAATATATGACTTTTTTAATTGAAACTCATTTCAAACCTACCTTAACATTGCATTTTCTAATCTGCCTAATAAAAATAGAAAAAAATCTGTATCTGAATCCAAGTTACCTATTTTAGAGCTGAAAAAGTCATCCAGATTAATTTTAAGATTGGGAATAATCTATGTAAAGAAAAGTGTATGTATCAAAGGCTTTGCCAGCTCTGCAGAAACAAGTGTGAAAAATGGCTGGAGGATAGGATGGATATTTAGATGTCCTCAGAGGCAAGTTGGGAGACAAATGTGTGGCAATGGTTTGGTGCAAGGCAGCTGGGAGAGGTGGGGACTATGGCACGAAGAATGCATTGGCCATGTAAAGGGAACAGCTGCTACCACCTGCTGATTGTTGTACTGACAGAATTTGGGTTTATTTTTCCAGATAATCTTTTTTTAATAAAAGCCAAAACATTTTTTTCTTTTTGAATTTTAATGTTTCATATTTGCGAAAAACTCCAATTGTGAATTAGTTCAAAACAAAGAAAAAAGAAATGTTCAGACCTAAGAAGCAACTCTAGGGAGCAGCTGCCAATTAGCAACCTCTGCTCAAGATCAAAGTCTTCATGTTATTGATAAGAGATGAAAGAACACAAATTGTCATTTATTTCTGCTGTTGTTATCGTTGTTTTCTATTTCAATAGGTTTTTGAGTAACAGGTGGTGTTCGGTTACATGAATAAATTATCTAGTGGTGATTTCTGAGATGCTGGTGCACCCATCACCTGAGGAGTGTACACTGTACCCAAAGTGTAGTGTTTTTTATCTCATTCCCTCCCACCCTTTCCCCCAAGTCCCCAAAATCCATTGTATCATTCTTATACCATTATGTCCTCATAGCTTAGCTCCCACTTATGAGTGAGAACATGCAATGTTTGGTTTTCCATTCCTGAGTTACTTCACTTAGAATAATGGTCTCCCAATAAATTGTCATTTCTTGAGTAAGGCTGCGATTTGATCTCTGACCCCACTGTCGAAATGCACTGTCACTAGCACATCGTCTTTGATTTTGGAAGAAAACTGGGCTAATTATGTAGCAATTATGGGTGCTGACTTTGCGTTGGGCAGACCTCATCTGGAAATGTGAGCTCTGGACCCTGTTATGTCTCAGCTTCCTCACTTGTAACAAAAGAGAAATGAATGCAAACCTCATAGGGCAGTGGTAAGGATTAAATGGAATAGTGAAGGAAAAGCATTTAGCCCAGTTCCTAGCATAAGGTAATCACCTGATAAATAGAGCTACTGTTAAATTTTAGTTTGGAATTAAATGTTGATATGAGGTAGGGAGAAAAATGCAGGTCTAATTAGCTTCAGTGGGTAAGTGTGACTATGCACATACATGTATTTTGTCTTTCTAAGTCTATAGAATAAATATCTCCAAAAATTTTTACATAAATCAGAACCATTTCTAAAATTTTTTAGCTTGCAATCAAGAAAAAATAACAATATGAGTTTCTGTAGAAGTGTCCAAGGACAAGATTGTAGCTCTCCATGTGAAATCAAATCATATAGGAGTGCCTCTCTGCCAGGTAAGCATGAAACATTCTGTATCTCAGTTTCACCTTTAATACTCTGACACAACCTGGATGAGGAAGAAACTATAACTCAAAATAAGCAAAGAGACAAACATAATTTACTATAAAATGAAACCAAACAAAATTGTCATGTTGAGGAAACATGCAGGTTCTTATAAATTGTCATGTTGAACAACAGCTTTAATGATAGACTTCAAATAAAGTGAAGCCTTTGAAAAGACCTCTTTCTTCTCCTTTAACTACCAAAGAAAATTCCTAGTCTTGCACTAGGGAACTGAGTTTCCTGTTCATTATATTTTCAGAACCAGAAATTGTTTCTATTGAATAATAGTTTCAACTCTAGGCTGTCATGAAAAAGCATATGTCACTAACACACTATAATAAAAAGATTTTGTAGATGATAGAGGATATTATCTGAATTAAATGAAGAAAGGTTTCAAAAGAATATAAATTATTATGTTCAGGTTTCATTTCTCAAAATCAAATGTATAACACACTATTTAGAGGCAGGATATGAACAAGAAGATTCCTGGCAGTACTAGCAGAAAAAAAAATCTTTTTACTAGTTCTCTTTAAACCTCAATTCCAAACAGTGATCAGCTCTTATAAATCAGTATGACCTATTTCTAATGATAATCTCTAAAAGCAATAGAGTAGGTGCCAAATTGGACACACAAATTTTTACCCCCTTAATTGCATTAAAATTTAAAATAAATTGAAATTTTTTATATTTTATTTAAATACTTATGCAGGCCATGATTTGTTCAGTACTGTAACTGAGACAGAGATGATAATGCATGAGTCACTTAAAACTAGTGAGAAAGCTATGTTAGTCAAAGTTCTTGCAGGAAACAAACACTGTGATACTATAAGTAGAAAGGGATTTAATAGAATGATTGGATGATCATGAAGTTATTGCAAAGGCTAAGAAACGTAATGTAATGTGGGTCCCAGGCATTTCAGAGCACAAAGATCTGACCTGATATGAGAGCTACTACCTCTGCCCTTGTCAGGAATGTGACTTACACAGTTCTCAGTGGCTGCAACATTGGTGAATGGAAAATGGAACGGAATCTGGCCACCACCCTTACTAATAGACATATATGAGACTGAAGAAGGGGCACTGGAATGGAGCACTGCTACACAAAACCGACTTTTCTATAGTCTTTTCTGTGTGGAGACATAAAAGCAGCAAGAAGATGAACATGGCTTCACATGTGCCTCTCAAATTCCACATGAGTAAGTCAAATGGTAGGAATCCAGTTTGCACCTGGAATACTACCTAGACCAGGTAGTAAATGCAAAGCATTTCATTGTTTCAGCTGCTGTGGTACAAGAAAGGAGAATAACAGGAAGTGGGAATGAAAGTTGAATACCATCTGACAATATCCAAGACAAAGTTAAGGAGCCAGCTAATCCCAAGAACAAAATATTAGCCATACCCAATAATCCTTCAATTGCCCCCAACTTATTTCATTTGTCTCTTTGTTCGTTCTGATAATTAATCCTTTTTTTTTCCTCAGCAATGTTCTCTGTGTCCTCAGTAACCCCATATTATAATAGAGGTCATTTACCCTCAAGCTCTTCATTGAATCCTTACTCTACCCTCTTGTCTTGTCTCTGTATGGCCACACTGCTTATGAGGAAAGCGCTCCGTGTTGCAGTTCTAAGGAAAGCATTCATTAGTCCAAGTTTGAAAAGTTACAGTGTCAGCATTCTCTTGAATTTTCAATGTCTCTCTTATTCCATTTTTCCTTTAAAATATCCTGATTCCCAATTCTGATGATAATGAGATCTAAACACACTTTTTACCCCCTCTCATTACTGACCTTCTGCCTACTTACATTTGTTGAGGACTTCAGCATCTGGACCATAGGTTTCTGTTCTTGAATCTGAAATCTCTCTGAGTTATTTACATAGATTGTGAATGACATTTCTTATATTGCTGAATTCATCATCTTTTCATTCTCCAACTTTAGTGACTCACCACCACTCTATTTCAACACATTCCAATATCAAATTTCTTCTTGATGAGTTGACATTTTAATCAATACATAATATCTTTCTTTGTAGTTTGTAACATATTTTTGTTTTACAACCATTTTGTCTGATAGTGATGCGGCTCCATTGTCTGGGGAAACACTCAAGGCCCTTGGTTTCACACCAAGAAAATTAGCAATATGAACACACGTGGAGTGGATTAATGAGCAGAAAGTTTAATAGGCAAGAAAGAAGAGAACAGTTCCCCTGTACAGAGGGAGGAGGGCTCCAAATGGAATAACCCTGCCTGCCAGCAGAAAGCTGGTGGTTATATTGGGAGGCTCGAGAAGCTGGTGTCTGATTTGCATAGGGCCCAGGGAATTGATTTGCCCAAGTGTGTCATTCACATAGCCAGCAAAAAAACTGACCCTCCCACTCTAACCTTTTAATATGTAAATGTGGCTACCTGGCTGGTCGCCATGATACCCATACACGTGGCCTCTACTTGGCTGGCCACCATGTTGTCCGCACCCTTGACAACAAAGAAAAAGTACGGAACCACCACATTGGATGGACTTGGCTCTTAGCCACGTGCATTTACCTGTTTTTCCAGGCTGCTTTCTGTTAGAAAAGAAATGTTTTGGGGACTGATATTTTTATTAAAAGAAAAAACCTTACCGAGGACTCTTTTTACCCTGTCTAGCTGCCTAAAATAATTTCTTAGTATTCCTGTAATAATAGTATACCCACTCCAGATCTCTTTTGGTTACTAATTGGCATGAAACATCTTTTTAACATACTTTCACTTTCAACCTATTTGTTTCTTTAAATGTAAAAATGAGTCACGTATAGATAGCATATAATTACTTCCATTTTAAAATTCACTCCATCAATCTCTGCTTTTAATAACAGAGTTTAATCTTTTTACATTTTAAAGTAATTACTGATAAGGAGAAACTTAATTCTGATATTTTGCTATTTGTTTTCCATTTATTTAATATGCTAAATTCCCCCATTACCACCTACTTGTATTTAACCGTTTTTTTTTTTTTCTTTTTTCAGCATACTGTTGTGACTTTCCTGTTAATTTTTTATATATTTTGAAATTATTTTCTTAGTGACTACCCTGGAAATTACAATTAAATTCCTAAACTTATAAAAATCTATTCTTAATTAATACCAACTAAGTTTCAATAGTACACAAAATTCTGCCTCTATACAGTCCATTTCTCCTCTTTTGTGTAGTTGTTACAATTACACTTTTATAGATTGTCTGCCAATTTGCAAATGTATAATTATTATTTTATGCATTTTAAAACATGCAAAAAGAAGGGAGTTACAAACCAAAATTACAAAACATTATCTTTGGTATTTATCTATATAGTTACCTTTACTAGTGTTTTTTATTTCTTTGTGTTGCTTTTTTACTGTCTGGTATTCTTCCATTTCCACTGAAAGGACTCCCTTTAGTGTTTTTTATAGGGTAAGTCTACTACTGACATACTCCAACTTTTGTTTATTTGGCAATGACTGAATTTTCCATCATTTTTGAAAGGTATTTTGCCGGATGTAGGATTATTGGTTAATTTTTTTTTTCTTTCAGCACTTTGAATAAGTATTCCATTGCCACTGCCTATGGCCTCCATAATTTCTGCTGAAAAATTGGCTATTAACTTTATTGAGGATCCCTTGTACATGATGAATTGCTTCTGTCTTGCTGCTTTCAAGATTGTTTACCTGTGTCTTTGGGCAATTTAATTACAATATGTTGTAGTTTAGATCGCTGTGTTCATCCTTCTTGGAGTTGATTGAGCCTCTTGGATGTATAGATTTGTATCTTTCATCAAATTTGGAAAGTTTGGCTAATATTTTTTCAAATATAATTTTTGCCTCTTTCTCTCTCCTCTCTTTCTGATACTCCCATCATTTTTATGTTGGTGCATTCAATGGTATCCCAAAGTATCTTAGGCTCAACAGTTTTTCTTCATTTTTTATCTATTTCTAATACTATATAATTTTAATTTGCCTATCTTCAAGTCTACTGATTATTTGTTCTGCCTACTGACATCTGTAATTCAAACTCTGTAGTGAATTTTTTTATTTCAGTTATTTTATTTTCATCCCAGAATGTCTCTTTGGTCCTTCTTCAGAAATTTTGGTCTCCTTATTAATATTCTCATTTTCTTCATAAATTATTTTTTCAATTTTTTTATTATAATTTAAGTTCTAGGGTACATGTGCACAACATGCAGATTTGTTACATATGCTGTGTTGGATTGTTGCACCCATCAACTAGTCATTTACATTAGGTATTTCTCCTAATGCTATCCCTTTCCCAGCCCCCCAGCCCTCCAGCCCCCAACAGGTCCTGGTGTGTGATGTTCACCGCCCTGTGTCCAAGCGTCCTCATTGTTCAATTTCCACCTATGAGTGAGAACATGTAGTGTTTTGTCTTCTGTCCTTGTGATAATTTGCTCAGCATGATGGTTTCCAGCTTCATCCATGTCCCTGCAAAGGACATGAACTCATTCTTTTTTATGACTGCATAGTATTTCATGGCGTATATGTGCCACATTTTCTTAATCCGGTGTATCATTGATGGACACGTGGGTTGGTTTCAAGTCTTTGCTATTGTGAATAGTGCCGCAATAAACATATGTGTGCATGTGTCTTTATAGTAGCATGATTTATAATCCTTTGGGTACACACCCAGTAATGGGATCGCTGAGTCAAATGGTATTTCTAGTTCTAGATCCTTGAGGAATCACCACACTGTCTTCCACAATGGTTGAACTAATTTACACTCCCACCAACAATGTAAAAGTGTTCCTATTTTTCCACACCAGCATCTGTTGTTTCCTAACTTTTTAATTATTGCCATTCTAATTGGTGTGAGATGGTATCTCATTGTGGTTTTGATTTGCATTTCTCTGATGACCAGTGATGAGGAGCATTTTTTCATGTGTCTGTTGCCTGCATAAATGTCTTCTTTTGAGAAGCGTCTGTTCATATCCTTTACCCACTTTTTAATGGAGTTGTTTGTTTCTTGTAAATTTGTTTGAGTTCTTTGTAGATTCTGGATAGTAGCCCTTTGTGAGATGGATAGATTGCAAAGATTTTCTCCCATTCTGTAGGTCACTTGTTCCCTCTGATGGTAGTTTCTTTTGCCATGCAGAAGCTCTTTGGTTTAATTAGATCCTGTGTGTCTATTCTGGCTTTTGTTACCATTGCTTTTGGTATTTTAGTCATGAAGTCCTTGCCCATGCCTATGTCCTGAATGGTATTGCCTAGGTTTTCTTCTAGGGTTTTTGTGGTTTTAGGTCTAACATTTAAGTCTTTCATCTATCTTAAATTAATTTTTGTGTAAGGTGTAAGGAAGGAATTCAGTTTCAGCTTTATACATATGGCTGGTCAGTTTACCCAGTACCATTTATTAAACAGGGAATCCTTTCCCCACTTCTTGTTTTTGTCAGGTTTGTCAAAGATCAGATGATTGTACATGTGTGGTGTTATTTCTGAGGCCTCTGTTTTGTTCCATTGGTCTATATATCTGTTTTGGTACCAGTACCATGCTGTTTTGGTTATTGTAGCCTTGTAGTATAGTTTTTTTATTTAGTTTTTGGTTTTTGTTTTTTGAGATGGAGTCTTGCTCTGTCACCCAGGCTGGAGTGCAGTGGTGTGATCGTGGCTCACTGCAAGCTCCGCCTCCCAGGTTGACGCCGTTCTCCTGCCTCAGCCTCCCGAGTAGCTGGGACCACAGGCACTTGCCACCATGCCCAGCTAATTTTTTGTATTTTTAGTAGAGATGGGGTTTCACCATGTTAGCCAGGGTGGTCTCAATCTCCTGATCTTGTGATCTGCCCGCCTCGGCCTCCCAAAGTGGCCCCTCCCCCAGCCAGGCTGCAGCCTCGCAGTTTGATCTCAGACTGCTGCGCTAACAATAAGCAAGGCTCTGTGGGTATGGGACTTGGTAAGACAGGCATGGGAGAGAAAATCCTGGTCTGCTGCTTGCTGAGAACACGGTAAAAGTGCAGCATTTGGGTAGAAGTGTCCCGTTTTTCCAGGTACAGTCTGTCATGGCTTCCCTTGGCTAGGAAAGGGACATCCATTTGTGATTCTCAGGTGAGGTGACACTCTGCCCTGCTTTGGCTCACCCTCTGTGGGCTGCACCCACTATCCAACCAGTCCCAGTGAGATGAACCAGGTAATGCAGTTGGAAATGCAGAAATCACCTGTCTTCTATGTTGAATATGCTGGGAGTTGCAGACCAGAGCAGTTCCTATTTGGCCACCTTGGAACAGAACCCTGATTTCTTTATATATGGTTTTCTTTAGCAATTTTAGCATATTTAAGACAGTTTATTTAAAGTTGTTGTCAAGTAAGTCCAATGTCTGTGCTTCATCAGGGATAGAAATCAGGTTCTTTCTAATTTCTCCAATTAGTGGGCCATATATTCTTCTTTGTCTTCTTTATAAATTTTTGTGGAAAACTAGATATTTTGAATATTACAATGTGTTAATTATAGAAATCAGTTTCTTTCTATTCCTCATGTTGGATATGTAGTTTTCTGAGAGCTGTGATTATTCATCTAGTGACTTTTCTGTACTGTTTTTGTACAGTTTATATTCTTTGTTATGTATGGTTTCAGGAATCTCTGTTCCTTTTGCCTGTGGTTAGCTAGTGTTAAGACATTTTCCTGAAATCCTGGAATTAAAAAAAAAAAAAAAAAAGAAGAAGAAGGAGGACAAAACTAGATAAAAGAAAGAAAAAAAAATGAAGCGAAAAAATTCTTCCAGGCTTTATAGATTGGCTCTGTGTTGGGACAATGCTTCAATGATTGGCCAGGCCTTCACAATGCTTCCTTATCTTTTACTTCTTGCTTGCTCTGAGACTAAATTTCAGCCAGAGGTGAAGGTCTTCTCGGGTCTCTTCTGAGTATCCTTTTTCCCTGGGAACGTATGTGGCTTTACAAACTCCACAGTATACTGCCACTTTCCAATGCCCTAATTTTCTCCAAATAACTCTTTCCACATTTTTCCCCCAGGCTTTTAGAGTCTCTATTATTTGTGTCAACTGAACTCTCTCACCCCAGATGGCATGAAGTTTTTTCATTTGATTTATAATGTTTTTGAGGAATGTACTCTGTTCAGCCATTTTTCTGCCCTAATAAGAGAGTTCTGAGTTGCACAAAACAAAGGTGAGTACCTTGAGTTTGTTCTCCAGGAAGCTACATGACAGGTCAAAACTACCAAACAAAGCAATAATATTTATGTTTAAGAACAAGTTGTATTATTCTGCCCTTTCCAGAACCAGGAACCAGGGTCTTTTATTGAGAATGCAGGCTGCTGGCTTCAAAACGGCCATTGAGTCGGGGTAGGTGGGAGGCAAGGGCAAGTAAAAATAATGCAAAGCTTTTGTGCTATTTTTAAGTTGGCTTTTTCTAGAATCAGCATTTGCTAGGTTGCTGTAAAACAAGAAACCATATGTTTTAATACACTTTTTTAAAGAGTTCTGCGACACAGTTTTAATACTTAAGAAGTGCAACTCAGTTTCCTTAGTTTCTCCTAATTTTCCTTTACCTAAACTTTGTCTTTATATTATCATATGTTCCATTCACTCTCAAATGTATCTATTATTCATACCCACCAGCTCATACGTATGTGTCTCCTCCAGTCCTGACCTTTTTCTTGAGCTTCATATTCATACCATCAATAAATGAACCCAAAATGACCAAGATTCAACTCATGGCATACCACCTGTAATCTACACACCTGGCCATTATCTGGGCTGTGTCTAAGCTTTAGCCTCCACTCCTAATACTTCCTGCTTTACACATCTGCATCATGAAATCTAAACTTTACTCTTGTCTCAATACATTTGTTTTTATTTCATCATGCTGAAATTTTATCTGTTTATCTCATCCAATATACTATAAGCCATTCATATGTGATTACCCAGTACCTAACTCAATATTCAACATTGATAATAAATATTGATGAACTGTATTAACTACTGAAAATTGTAATACTCCAGTCATATCCATAGGTGGCAGTAAGTTCCTAAAATTATGAGGAAAGTGGTCTGTGTCTAGACATAATTAATCACAGAAGTTAAAATGTTAAAATGACCTGCTCTAATTTATATTTTGGTCTTTTCATGCATAGTAACTGCATAAGCTTTCACTTTTCAGAAATATTAAGCAAGGAGAAGAGAATACAATCCATTAAACTAGGAAATCTTTGAAATGTTTTTCTACCTTAATTTCTCAGTTTTCAGACTCACCTACAACACTTCCTCACTCTTTTCAGCCTTCTCATTTTAGTATAAACTCAGTGCCAATTTTATCTGGAAGAAACTGATATGAAGAGTTTTCAATCAACATTTAAAGCAAAATACAAGTTCAGTTTAAATAATTTGAATTTCTATTTTTCCCAATTCTTTGTATATTCTATAAGAAGTGTACAAAGCAATATGGAATTTTAAAAGATGACCTTGTTTTGATAATCTACAAGTTATTTTAATGTAAACACAGCAGTTTCCTCAGGAATCCATTTTGCTACAATATTACAAGTATGCCTATATAGATGTACCCTGTAAGTAACAACTAGTTTATAAAATGAAATGTCATATCACCAAATCTGAGACTGTATTTTTCCACTTATCAAATAACAATATGGCATCCATATTCCATCTGGGTTTACTAATTTATCAAGGCCTACTGAGAATTTCTATTTCTGAAAAAATCTTCCTATAGACTTTAAAACTAATATTCTTTGGATCTCAAAATTATTTTCCATAGAGTGGGCTTTGTTATCCACTCACAGATACACTCTGAGATTAGTGTATCTGTTGAAGATGATTTTCCTCATAAAAGATTTTATGTATAGGTTCTGGATGTGGTTTCTATATATTTGGTAGTTCCTGAGCAAATCTGTGAAGTTGGTTTAATATATTTTTGGTATCTTAGCTCTTTATGTTGACAAGGGAAACTCTGTCTACCCCATATGTGTTATAGTGCTTTTCCTTAAGTATGCCTTAATTAATTTCTAAGAAGTTATTTATTATACCGCTAATGTATCATATCATAATAAAGAAAATTTAAAATTAATAACAAAAATGAACACAAGATTTCTACCTCTCTTATTTCCCATGTGTATTAGTCTGTTTTCACACTGCTATAAAAAACTACCTGAAACTGGGTAATTTATAAAGAAAAAAAGGGCTTGGTACAGTGACTCATGCCTGTAATCCCAACACTTTGAGAGGCCGAGGCAGGTGGATCACCTGGGGTTAGGAGTTCAAGATCAGCCTGGCCAACATAAACCCCATCTCTACCAAAAATACAAAAAATTAGCGGGGCACAGTGGCAGGCACCTATAATCTCAGCTACTTGGGAGGCTGAGGCAGGAGAATTGCTTGGACCAGGGAGGTGGAGGTTGCAGTAAGCTGAGATCGCATCATTGCACTGCAGCCTAGGCAACAGGAGGGAAACTCCATCTCAAAAAAAAAAAAAAAGAAAAAAAGTTTAATTGACTCACAGATTCACATGGCTGGGGAGGCCTCAGGAAACTAACAATCATGGTGGAAGGTGAAAGGAAAGCAAGGCATGTCTTACATGGTGGCGAGAGAGAGAGAGTGAAGGCGGGAACTACCAAACACTTTTGGCACTCACTATCACGAGAACAGCAAGGGGAAAACTGCCTCCACGATCCAATAACCTCCCACCAGGTCCCTCCCTTGACATGTGGAGATTACAATTCAAGATGAGATTTGGGGGGGGGGACACAGAGCTAAACCATATCACCAGGTAGCCAATTATTGACGCATGATATAATTTGCCTTCTATTCTCAGATGCTGATGTGCCAAGGAAGGTGATCATACCTCCCAAAACACTCTCCTGTCACCTTAGGCCTCAGGGAAGAAAGATAGGAGAAGGAAGTAAATATTTATGTTGCAACAATAGGATCTCTTTTCCTCTGCCTCTATGACAGGTTTCAGAAATGGAAGACAGAGACGGACACCTTAAAAAACACATGTGGTTAATAATCGTCTATATACGGGTGACTGCAAAAGCTTGTTCAGTGCTAACCACTACCCTGAGTCAAGACCTATAAATCCAAATGCTCACTGGATAGCTGCCCCGTAAACCTCAGGAAACCAATGTGCTCCATCAGGACTTCTACACCATTCACACACCCACTTCAACATTTCTCTTCATGATTTCCTATTTGAGAGATCATTCCTTTATTTCCACTGAAACAGGAGCCTGGGAGATATCTTCGGCCCTCTCTACTTCACCCCTGTAGCCATTCAGCTTTTAAAACGTGTCCTTTTCCCTAATATCACTCCATTCTATTCACTTGTTTGCCTTCTCTGGCAATACATTATCGTATATCACTATTGCATCTCACCAGGTTGATGAGGATACTAGCTCACCTTCTTCTCTTCATTTGTGCTCTCACACCTCTTTAAGCTCTTTCAGTGGCTCCACAGATAACCTACAGGAGTCTACAGCATTGGCTACTCTTTAACCTTATTTCTCTTTAAGTCTCCTACTCCAGTACACAATAAACAGCTTGAGATTATGAACACTGACCAATCCCTCCTTCATTTCCTCACAGTATTGGATCTCTGGTCTCAAGTATTTTTCTTCTTCACCTTTACCTGGCTTTCTCCTACCTAAGCTTAAGTCTCAGCTATAACATCTTGTTCTCCTCAGAATTTTCTTGACCCACTAAGAAGGATTCTCACAGCATCTGTCCTTAACATTCTCACAGCTCTTTTACCCACTGAATTAAAAATCTCCCTTTCCCTGTCTAATCCCCAAGCTGCGAGGTCTGTGAAGATGACTGTTTCTGAGTCAACGTTATCCCCAGGGTTGGCTGAGTGCCTGAGACACCACTGATACTCAACACAAACTTGCCTGATTTAATTGAATCTAGCAAAACTATGAATTTTACTGATGTGGAATGATAGGTCCGTGTCCTCAGTGGACAAAATTATTCAGCAGATTCAAAAGGGAGCTAGAAATAAAGTCCAGGCCAGAGCTCCAGCAGTCAGAGCTGCCTGTGGGGCACCAGCTGCGAGACCTGGCTTCAGATGCATGAGGGCGCCAAACTGCTTGCTAAAAAGCGGAAATGCTTTGTCCTCTCAGTTAAATTGTTCCCTTCAAATACTTACTAAACAAAGAGAAAATCTAGTTAATACATATGATCTTTCCAAATTGGCTCTAATTGCCTCTAGGCACTGTTAGGCATAGAAAATTTTCTATAGTTAAATGCATTTTCAAGAGTCTGGTTGTTTCAAGTCACGGTGTAGTCTATTCCAGACTACATTTTCTCAGCATTGCACTATTTCAGTATACCACCTGGTCATGTAAAACTTCAATTATGGTTTCAGTAGCAGTGGAAAAATTAATTATATTAAAATACCTAGATGATCTAATTCTGAAGGGTTCAGTTAGAGCTTAAGTATACATGAATATATGAAGAAGGGTTGAAGTAAATATGAAGGTATGATATTTTGTGGGAATAAAGCAACATTTTAAAGTCACTTTCCTATAATAATCTATAAAATTTGTGCTAATTAAATCTTAATAAATTTGCTATGGTGTGGGTGGGGAGTACTGAACATGCTAGATGGTTAAATATATCAAAAGTATGAAAGAAATATTTCAAAATAATGGAGGGCAGCTATTCCCATGAGCTTACAAATTATATTATAAAGCAATAATTACTTTAAAATTAGGTGTAAATAACCTTAAATACATAGGGGAATTTGGAAAGCAAGAAATAAAACTTCTCAAATAATTGGAAACATGAATTATCTCATAAACTATATCGGGATAAATGGCTAAACATTTGAGAAGAAAATAATGCTGAATTTCTAATTTATTTCTTACACAAAACAGAGCAAGATCAAAACCTCAAATATAAAAAAGTAAAATAACAAAAATAACACAGAGAAATTTTTTTTAATTCTTAAATTTGGAAGATGTTTCCAAGTCAAAAATTAAGCCTGAGCCAGGCATGGTTGGTCACACATATCCCAAAACTTTGGGAGGCTGAGATGGGAGGCTTGCTTGAGGCCAGGAGTTCCAAGACCAGCCTAGGCAACACAGTGAAACCTCATCTCTTCAAAAAGCAAAACAAAACAAAAAATTAGCCAGGTGTGACGGTGCACACCTGTAGTTCCAGCTATTTAGGAGGGTGAGGTAGGAGGATGGCTTGAGCCTGGGAAGTTGGGGCTGCAGTGAGCTGAGATTGTGCCACTGCACTTCAACCTGCACATCAAAGTGAGATCCTGTCTAAAAAATAAAGAAATAAAATACACCAACATGGCACAAGTATACATATGTAACAAACCTGCACGTTATGCACATGTACCCTAGAACTTAAAGTATAATAAAAAATAAATAATAAATAAAATAAAATAAGAAATAAAATAAAGTCCAAAGTTCAAAAGAAAATATTGTCACTGCAAAATTTGGAAACATTTATATATCAAACAATATCATAAATAATATTACAAAGGTCACAAAGAAAAAACAAAGAAACAAATGCTTTCAAAATGTCTATTCCCCAAAATTTACCTATGAATTTAAAGCTAATCTAATAAAAATACTAGTAAGTTCAACTGAGGATGTATTTATAGTTTTTTTTGTTTGTTATTTTTGTGTGTGTTGTGTATTGCTTTGAAGCCAATCAATATTGAGGTAAATATGAAGTTACTTTAATAGATTGCTTATTGCAATTCATGGCATATAGAAACTGTTTCTAATGTTTTAGTTGTCTCCACCTGGTCATGTAAAATTTCAATTATGGTTTAAACAGTAGTGGGTTTATTAAATTAAATAAATTTAATAATGAAATTTATTAATTAAACTAAAATACAATATTTACATCATTCTAATAAGTTCCAGGAATTAATATTATATATAGTTAAAAATTAGATTAAAACTATCTATATTTTGGAAAGTATTTTAGGAATTAAAATAATATAAAATTTCAAATGCACCATCAAGTAACACATTTAACTAAAAGACATGAATCAGAATTATTTTAAAGAGAAACACATCAGATGTCCTGTTCTACCTGTGGATGTTCAGGGGTTTGTTGCTTTAAACATAAACCAAACCTGCACATCTCCCTGTATCCCTGAGCCCTCACAACTCACCCCTCCTACTGCCTTGGGGTTTTGAGGATGCAGGGGATGCCCTGACCCTCTAGGGCCACTGCCCTGGGCTGCATACGAATAGTAGGCTCTAAGAGGTCACCTGCAAAAAGCTGGATTTCAGACTCTAACTCAGCCATTTTTACTTATTGTGATCATTTGATTTTCTTAGATCATTGAGCTTTCTCTCATTTGACAGTTTCCAAGCAACTCTCTTGAGCTATTTTTTCAATTTTGATGAAGGAAATGGTGTTTTCCAATAGTTTCTCCAAGTCTTTGGCCGTCATTCTGTAGAAGTCAATGTTTAGATATTTGCATATACCTCGGGGTGTTTCTATTTCTAAGCAGTTAATTCCCGTCTCTATTGATTTTCTGCAAAGTTGCATTTTGTGTTCTTGATGTGGTTCAAGCAGTGTCTGGTGTTTTAGCTAAAGCTTTTGAATCTAGCTTTCAAACTGTGCATTATCACACTGTGTTTACTCTGCTTAGAGAATTTTGACTTGAACTACAAGTGCTTCCTACATTTGATTTTATTCACATAACCTTTTAAATATTCTTTTTTTTCTCTCAAGTTTATTTTAAAGGAAACATTTAACAGTATTGATGAGTTTCTTCATATTAACTTGAGACTGATACTCTTGCTCTTCATTTTATGACTTACTGTTTTAGTCTGGTTCCTTTTGTCTCATTCATATAATCTTCTCTTCACACTTTGGCACAGTTTAGACAGAGGTTTTAAGTAGCTCTATTTATCATTTACAACCTGTTCTCTTATGTGCTAAAGTTTGCAAGCATTTCTTTCTGCTCCTTCAGTTCTTACACTCTTTCTTGTTATTCACATGCAGGGAACAAGCACCTTTATAGGCTTTCCTAAAACTGTTCATTTTCATCAAAGTTATTAGTTATACCCCTCTGACGTTCTACATACAAGCTTCGGAGATGCCTATATTGTTGGCCTCAATCATGGGACTGGTGGAATTTTGACGCCTCCTTGAGTGACTATATCTGTCCTTGAAAATGAGCCATCATCACTCTATTAAATGACATTTTAGAGACCTTTCCTGCCTGTTCTTTGTCAAGGTCTACTGTATCTTCCAGTGAAAATGTGGACCTGTTCATGTCTTTATTAAGTGCTGACAAACACAAAATTTCAAAAGTTCAGAGGACTGGTCTCCACTGCAGGTGACTTGAGGGCTTCAAAGGCATGTATATTCAGTCTAATCTTTAAGCTAACATGGCTGTATTCTGCAACATGGGCAGAAAATCTTTTAGCTAGCTTGTATTCCCTCAATGTACATCAGCAATATACTATAAAAACAACCAAATTTGCACATACCAAGATTTCCAAGGGAAGATTAATCCAGACAACATCATCAGAACACTGCAGATGCTCCACGACTAGCCAGAAGGACATTGTTATGGTGACGGTAGGTCCTCCATGGCTCTGTGTGGGCACTGCAGTTCTGCCTCTGACCAACAACTGGTGAACTATAACTGCCTGTCTGGAATATTGTGAGTGTTCTACCTCAACCCAAGCCAAGTACCTGGCACCAGTGCCGACCATCAGTGGAGTTGAAATTAAAAAGAAGCTTGTGGTATAAACTAGTGCTCATGAATTTTGGTCCAGTTACTGCCAAAATAGAAAGGGTTATTATTTGTATAGTACATTGTGTGGATGGAAAGAGCTGAATACAGCTAGAACAGATTGAACAGATTAGCCCATGAGCTGTGACCAGAGGCTACACTGATCCAACAGAACCCAAGGGATCCAATCAACGATGTCACAGCCCATGCTCTATACATGAGCTTTTCAAGGTATAATTGTAGGGCAGCCTGCAGTAGTAGATTCATGTGCCCATGTCCCTGGGTAAGGCTCTTTTTTCTCTGGATTTGAAAGTTCCTTCTACAAGATGTAGATGGCTTATCCATCCCGTTTACTAAGATCATAGCAATTTCCCTCCTCTGGGAGGAATCACCTTCCTTCCTTTGTGTTTTGTCAGACACTGAGGAATTAAAGGCTTCAGCAAAAGTATTACCTTGCTTGGGTTTCAATTGTAAGAATTTGGGAGAAATCAGCCAGCCCTGAAATGTCTTCACATTTCATGGATTTCCAGTGTTGCAGCGTGTCTCAGTATAATCCAGCAGTTCAGAGTGCGGGAGATTCTTATGTGTGACCCAGTGACTCAAGCTCCTTCCATCATTTGAATCTATCATCTTCAGCAATGGCTGTGTAAATCTCAGAGTGACCTGGGGATAGTTTCCAAATCACCTAGCCATCTTCAGATTTGGGGCTGCCTTTGGGGAGGGAGCAATCTTATTTTCTTTCTTTCAGTCGCAGTCCCCAATTCCCTTTGGCCATCACTTGAGACTTTGCTATAAACAACTCCATTCATTTTTTTTTTTTTTTGCCATGAACAACTCCATTCTGCTTTTTTCTTGAAAAACAAAAACAAACAAACAAACAAACAAAAAACAGGCTCTTCGTTTTTCTTCTTTTGTTTTTCCTCTTTTTTCCTTTTTTTGTAATTGGTTTTATATTTTAAAGCCATAACTATTTTTAAAAATTAAAAAACAAAAACATTGTTCAGGCCAAGGAAACAGGACTATAAGACAACTGCCAGTCAGCAACTTCTGCTGAAGAGGATCTAGATGAGGGAATGGTGGATCAGAAATCTTCATGACTTCAGTAAGTCTGGCATAGGTTCTGTGACCTCAGTGTCCACATGATAGTTCAATAATACAATGATTCTGATTTGAGATGTCTCATCTGATTGTGTGGAAATTCAGAGCTTAGACTTTATGGCTGGGAGGACCTTTCCAGAGTCCTAGTTGTGGGTCCCATTGTGTCTCTGCTCCCTTATTTCTAACATAAGGGTATAAATATGTATGTCCTACGGTTATGGTGAGGGTGAAATGGGATTGCGAATGAAAACCACTATCCCCATTCCTGCATGTAGTAATCACTTGATAAACTGAGCTATTACTAAATTTTAGATAGGAATGAAAATTTAAATGTGAGCTAGTGCGAAAGAAAGTACAGGCCTAATCAACTTCATTGGATAAGCATGACTAGGCACTACATGCTTTTCTCCATGGGCCTAAAGAAGAAACCTCTCCAGTTTTATGACATGAATCTGAAATGTGTGCTTCGGCATTATTTTGCAATAAATACAAATAAACAAACAAGCCCATGGATTTATACAGATCTTTCAAAAGAACGGTGGGATAAGACTGTAGTTCACCACATTGTTAACACTGAGCATCCAAGTGCGCAAAGTCATACAGGAGAGTGTCTTTGTCAGTTGACAAGTGAAACATTACACATTTTGGTTTACCCAAAAAGTTTGATGTTTGCCTCATGTAGAAGAGGAAGAAACTGCAGTTCAAAATGAGAAAACAAATGAATGTAATATACTACAAGAGTAAACAAAACAATGTACACATTAAGGAAACAAGGACTTTTTACATATGATCTCATGTTAAGCAGGATTTTAATGGCTTTCAATAGAATTAAGCTTTTCAGTGGCTAAATTATCAAAGACCAAAGTTGTTTTTCACTAAAGGTATCATATGGTAACATGATATCCAAATTTTATCTGGGTTTCCTAATTTTGAAGGTTTACTGAAAGTACCTATTTTTTGCCAAAATCTTCTCACATGGTTTAAAAGTAATTTTTTCAAAATTATTATTTACCAAACAAAATTTGTTGTCACCCTGATAACAGATAAGCTTTATGAATTACTGTGTCACAGGCAGAGCATTTCTCCTTATAAAAAGCTGTATGTACAGATTCTTGTACTGGACTCTACATTTGGTGACCCGTGAGCAAAATTGTAAAGTTTGGTTAAATATTATTTTTGGTAACTTATCTACTTCCCTTGACAACAAAACCTCCCTCTCTGGCTAGCCCTGAAGGATTTATCATCCATTCCAAATGGCTTTTCCTAAAGTATTCATCAATTAGTTTCTCATAAGACATAAATTATCTCCTCTAAAGTATTTGTCATAATACAGAAAGTCTTGAAAAATAATAACCGCTGTGAATGCAGGCCTCATTTCAATGCACTTTTCTTCTCTCTGGGATCTTTGTCCTTCAAATCCAGTTTGCCTACTTGTACTATTATGCCTCAAACAGCTATTGATTTTGTTTTTTATTGTTGTTCTGAGAAGAAATTGTAGTTTAATATAAGCTATTTCATATAGCCAAAGAGAAAAGTCAAGAGCATTCTTAATAACAGACTTTCAAAATACATAGAAAGATAGAGATTTATATATCTAGCTAAATAAATAGCTATTGATATAGGTATAGATAGATACATACATTTATTTTTGCAGGAATGAAGAAAGAAGTGACCTAGTATCAGCAGCCCATTATCTAATCTCCTATTCCTTTTAATGAAGGCACAACATGATTATGATCCAGGTGCTCTTTTTGATGTTGATTGTTGAAAACGCAGTATTACTATGCCCTGCTGAGCCATGCTTTTGTTTGTACTGGGAACCCGTACCAATTCATTTGTTCAAAGAGAAATGCAATGTTTTGCCAGCTGTTATGATTCATGTCCATAATCCCAGCTACTCAGGAGGCTGAGGTGGGAGGATAGTTTGAGCCTAGGAGTTCATGATCACCTGTGAGATATAACAAGACTCCATCTCAAAAAATAATAAAAAAGCAATATTTTGAATCAGGTATTTATATACAATCTAAATAAATGTGATATGCAGTAGAATTGCCCCAGTCCATGCCTGAGGACCAGTCATCTCTCATGTACCCAAGGTCTGTTCTCACCATCAGAAGGTGAGAGGGAAGGTACCCTACAGGGGCGTATCTACCCCAGAGTAGTTATCCCAAAACTTATTCTCTGTTTCCCATTGATTCAAAACCACCACAGTCATTGGTAGTAGGGACCTAATTTCTATTGGCAAATATACTTAATCATCTTTGTAGTTCTAGAAGTAGACCTTTGTATAACCAGTGACAAGCAGTCACATTGTTGCTTTTCTTTTCTTTCCATTACAGCTGTATTCCATAAAGAATGTAAATGCTTTTTGTTCTAAGCCCCCAAAGCAAAGTGATTAAAAGTATAAAAGTATAAGAAATCCACAAAATTTACAGAATAGGCAGTCAAGTAGAAAACAAAGAGTTTACTTAAAGTAAATACCAAAAGATAATAATGAAGTTTGATGATAATAACTAAGTGGTGATCATCATCCTTTTCTCCTTTATGAAGACAGAGGGCAAAAATCAATTTGTCTGCTAAAATTTCATATATGTTATTTGTGTGCTCAAGTCAAGTTTTTTGTACTTGCCATAATATCTAAATTATAACTATATACTGGATACTTATTATGTTTCACAAATTATCAAGTTAAGTGTTTATTCAGTCAATAAATAATTGAGTTTACTGGAGTTGTAAGATTCTAGCCACACCAACATCAACACAATACACTACATGAATTTGAGAAATTGTGTTTGCTTACAATTACTTCATAAATTCCCCCTAACTCTTCTCACACTTGAATGAGTAACTAGGCTCTGCAATAACATTACACCAATATTAAAAATAACAGCAACAGCAGGAGCAGAAGCAACAACAAATGAACTGCTACCCTATCCTTTTCCCTCTCTGAACACTAACTTAAGACTAGAGGTAAAAGTTACCATCCTTGCCTTGATCCTGATCTTAGGGGGACGCTTTCAATATTTTGCCATCATGTTATCTGTAGGGTTTTCGTAGAGGTTCATAATCAAGTTGAGGACATTTTCTTCTATTCATAGTTTGCTATGAGTTTTAGCAGAAATAGATTTTGAATTTTGCAAATGCTTTTACTCAGTCTATTGAGATGATCATTTACTTTTGTTTCTTTTTTAATTAGTAAATATTTGAGTCATATTGATTTATTTTGTAATTTAAAAATTTTTGCTATCATGGCATAAGCCCCACTTGGTCATAATATTCTATCCCTTTGTTATATTCCTGGTTTTAATTTGATAAAATTATTTTAATAATTTTTGCATCTGTACTCATGAGGGATATTTATGGTGAAGAAGAAGCAGGGCCAGCACTGGGCTTCAGATGCTGGGGGCTGAACAGAAAACTGAGGTGTTAGAGATTTATGACTTGGTATTCATGGCTCATAGTTCAGGACCTTTTCAATGTTGCTACAGGATGTACAAACAAAGACAGTGTAGAATTGGCCCAAGGACCTTACTTTGCCAAACCCTGTTCTGCAATAAAAATCAAATACATTTAAAATTTATCTAAATTGAATAGATTAAACAATGCACATTAATCTTCAAACAACTTATTAACATAAGCAATTTTTAAAGTCATATATGTTCTTTTACATTTGTCCTTCATGAAGATGGGCCCTTTCTTGAAAACAAATACTAAACACTTGGAGAACTTAAATTTCTTTTTCTTTTTCAAATTCATTTTATATATATTGTACATCCTTCTGGAAATATAAACCTAGCACACAACACGTTTAGTAAATATTGTTGAATGAAGAAATGGATTTTTATGCATTATTTGAGATGGCAGAAAGACAAAAGACATAAATCTAAATACCTAAGTGGGTATGCAAAACATGAAGAGCACCATCAAGCACTACAAACCAGTAAAAAGGACACAAAATCTTATTATTTACAAAAACTAACCAGTTCAAAACTCAAAACAGATTAAGGACAACAAGATGATAGACAAAATTTTATCGAAATGGTTTTTAAATAGTGGTTTTCTTTTCATGCTGTAGATAGTTGTACATAGGAGAGACCCAGATCTCAAAAGTAATGATGCTTGGAAGATAAGAACAAGCCACATTTATTTAATATCCCTATCTGTAAGAACACAAGAGCTGGAAGGATGGGCTAATGAATGTTGTTTGGTTTTCATTAAAAAAAAAATTACACTGTATTTCGGACTTTGTTATTGATTAATGACAAATTCATTGCTATAGATTTTATAAGCTGGAAGGCTAGTTTCTAGAGAGGGATCTCTTTTACAGTAGCAAAAAGATGCATGAATAGTATCCCACCTACAACACTATTGACTTACAGGGATTAAAATGTCCAATTAACAATTTCAACAGAACAAGTGCAGTTTGAAACCGAACTCATTTCGAGTAATGAGAAAACACGTGAGATATTCTAGGAAGTAACTATCGCAGTCATTGACTCCATTATTAGCTGCATTCACTATAAGATGTTTGCCAATATCACATCTCAAAGATAAAATTTCTTTTTTTTTTTTTCTTTGAGACAGAGTCTCCCTCTGTCACCAGGCTGGAGTGCAGTGGGCTCACTGCAACCTCTGCCTCCCAGGTCCAAGCAATTCTCCTGCCTCAGAATCATGAGTAGCTGGGACTACAGGCGCGCCCCACCATGCCTAGCTAATTTTTGTATTTTCAGTAGAGATGGGGTTTCACCATGTTGGTCAGGATGGTCTGGATCTCTTGACCTCATGAACCGCCTGCCTTGGCCTCCCAAAGTGCTGGGATTACAAGCGTGAGCCACCACGCCCAGCCAAATTAAACTTCTTATATTGCTGGAGTTAATGACTTGTAAATAATGTGTCTCAACTGAAGTTATCTTTCAGCTTAATTAAATGAGGATTCAAGCTAAAGATTTTAATGCCCTTGTGATCCTTCCTAAACATAGTATTCAGTAACCAAAAATTTATTCTCACTTCCCATCGTATATCTATTCAATTAAACATGTAGAAGTTATTCTGTTACCTTTGTAGGAGCTTAGAACCTGGCGACACTCTTTGCCTTAATTAGAAATATACCAGGGCTATTTATGTTAAGGCTAAAAAGAAGGGGACAAGTGGTCTATAGTAAAAAATGAAGTGTTTTTCTTTTTAAATTTTGGTTAAGTTTAAAAAAAAATTTTGTCTAACTGTAATAAATGCATCTCTACTATATTGTATGGATATATTTTTAAAATATATTTAAGAAAACATGGTAGGTCTTCATGTAGAAAAAACTGAAGTATCTTTTTGGCTCAAATTGTGCTCATATTTGTGCAAAATATTTTAGCTAATTATAATAGATACATATTTTGTATATAATATGCATCAATTTTTAGAAGTTGTTTTGTGAAGACATGGCATTTCTATCAGAAAAAAAGAAATCCACTCAATACTCTTGAGTGATTTTCCATGATACGACTTCATAACTTGGGTCTAATATTCTTTTTAAAATGGTATGATGGGTGGGAGGGTAGCACTCCATTTTTACAAATTAAATGAACCATAATAAAATAGATTAAGATTAACTGGATAATTAAAAAGGTAATATCACATCCTAAACAGTTAAGCATTGCACTTAATTTTTTTTTAAGTTGCAGATATACAGACAGATTAAGTTTTTGCAAAACATAATATGTGGAAAATGAGAGCAAACCACTTTTCATTTAATATTCCAGTCAGTGTAAAATACTGAACAGTAAGTACAAATGCCTAAGGAACACATGTGTGTGTGTGTGTGTGCATGCGTGTGTGTGTGTGTGAACTGAATTGTATATTAAACTATGTTTTCTTTGACTAGACTGAAGGAGTTGAGAAGGGGTTTCTCTATGGAGATAAAAGTAGCAATCCCCTTTAAGTAGCAAAAGGGATTGTAAAAGAGTCAGTGTCTGATTATCCTTTCTACTAGTTAGAATTCCCTTGCTGCTTGGAAGCCTAACAGGGTCCATTAGAAGTTTCTGATAGCAGACTGAAGGAACCGTAAGACACCAATAATCAGCAGAAAAGAAAAAAAGAAAAAAAAAAAAGGACCAAGGAGAGGACTAAGGACCAAGGAGAGGACTACACAGCTGTCTGCATGCAAAGGAAAACTAAAGACCAGTGGAGAAAAGTGACCATTGCAAAAGCAGGAATAGGGCAGGGCAGCCATCGGCCAGGGTCAATCATCAGATCTAGACATAAAGATGGACAGGGACCTTCTACACAACATCTGAGAGTCCCAGCCTCCCACTTCCACC
Organism: Chlorocebus sabaeus; assembly: GCF_047675955.1. NCBI lineage: Eukaryota > Metazoa > Chordata > Mammalia > Primates > Cercopithecidae > Chlorocebus > Chlorocebus sabaeus. The sequence continues at coordinate 49,377,046 of NC_132924.1, read as the reverse complement.
CCAGGCAGCGCCCCTCTCCCCACAGCTCCTACCCTCCAATCCCACCAGCCTTTGCCTCAAAGCCAGAGGCATCTGCACCAGCGCCCAGGCTCCTCCAGTCACCACTGCTGCCCTGGTGAGAGTCAAAGAGGTCACAGTGCCAGGGCTGCCAGGACAAGGAGGATGGGCCACTAAAGCCCTCTCAATCTGTTTCCCTGACGTTTCATCTTGTTCCTGCTACCCTGTGGCTAATAACTCTTTAGCTCAGCCGGCCCTTCCCATGGACAGCGACATAGCCTTTGTGCTGCCCCTTCCTGACTCCTCCCTCTCGCCTCCCTCCCTCCCCAAGCCTCAGCAGCCCACGCACCCTGTCCCTCCTGCAGTTGATTCCAGCATTAGGTACGACTGGCCGTGCACAACCAGAGAGAACACTCACAGGATGTACCCTGGCACCTCTGAGCTCAGAAAATAACAAGTGTTTGGAGAAGAGCTGGTGAGTTGGTTGTTACAGAAACTGCAGAGGTGGGCTCCCCATAGATGAAGGCTGACAGGGATCAGTTGGAAGGGACAGTGCCCCCATTATCCCTGCCCACACATCCTTAACTGTCTTATCTCCAGTGTTTGATTGTTCATGAAAATGATCGTGATTCTCAGAAGGTGCTCCTGCTACCTTTGGTCTCAGTGAGAAAGGTGGGAGGGAGAAGACATTAATGTTGCAATAGCTGCTTCCTTCTGTGTCTGCAGCATTCACAGGATTTTAGAAATGAAAGGAGCAACTTGACTCTATCCAACTTGTGTAATCAGTCACCACTTATATGATGATGTTTCCAGAGCTCTCAGTTCAAACTTCTCTCCTAATTTCATACTCATAGATTGGAATGCTTATTGAACAACTGCCTCCTAGTCTCTCAGACCACAATATGTCCAACCCTGGGCATATGTTCAACCCTGCACCATTCGCACACCTGTTTGAAAAACTTCCCTTCATAATTTTCTATTGCAGGAATAAATCCCTCATTGCTCTTAAACTGGAAGCCTTCAGGTCATCCTTGCCTCTTTTCATTGCAGCTCTCACTGCCTGGCAAACCCCAAAACCTCTGTGCTCCCTTAATATCATTCAATTCCATTCATTTTCTTCCGTTCTGATACTGCATGGTTAGGCCACCATAGCATCTCATCTAGTTTACAAACAGTCTAAATTCTCTTCTTGCTTTTGTCCACATTCCTGTTGACAAGCTACTAATTCATCCTCATTCCCCTTTGCACAAGCCCCATGTCCAAAAACTACAAGACTCTTCAGAGTGGACCTATCTCCATTTTTGTCATTTTTTCCCACAAGAATATACCACTTTTCCCACACTCAACAACTTTCAGTTCTCTAATCTGGCCAAGCTCTTCTTCATATCTTTTATATAGTGCTTCCCGGGCCAAAAGGCTTTCTGTTCCATACCTTTTACCTCACTATCACCTACTCAGGCTTAACTCTCAGTTGAGATATTAGTTTCTCCACTCTGTTCTTGACCCACCAACAAGGACTCCCATAGCACCAAATACCTAACATTTTCAGCTCTTACCTCTAACGACTGCATGAAAATTCCCCATTTCCCAAGGTCTTTATTCCACTGAATAATGAGAGGTTCTTGAAGATAAAGATTATGTTTAGTCAAGATGTTATTCCCAGGGAATGGCTCAGTAACTGAGACACTGATGACCCTAAAAAAAAAAAAAAAATTGGTCTGATAAAATTTAATCTGATAAAACTCTGAATTGTGTTGATAAGGAATATAAGGGTGTGAGTGGATACAGTTAGTCAGTAGGTTGTGGTGGAGTTAGAAATAAGGCCCATGATTGGTCTTAGGAGACAGAGTTGCTTCTGCAACCCCCTATGCTGAGAGAACAAGCTTAAAAACTCAGCCACTTTGTTCTCCAATTTTTCTCTCAAATGTTTAAAACAAACAAGAGTTGGTGGTGATGAATATGTTTATGAAATAGATTTTGGTCATGGTTTCACAGATGTATACATACTTCCAAATTAATCAAGTCATATACATTTTTTAAAAATCCAGCTTTTTGCATGCTAATCGAAACTCATACATCAACAAAATGGCGTTGAAAAAGGAGAAAACCTAAGTTGATATACAGTTATTGCCAAATGGGTCTATCAACTAAAAAATAATAATTAAACAAGTTCTCAAGAATTTGTCTATTGTTTTTCAACTCACACTACAATCTATTGCAGATTAATCTTGCTTAGCAGCACACAACTCAGTGGTATTATGTCTACACTATAGAATATCAGATGCTAAAAAGGTGCTATAGACCATTCACCTTAATCCATTCACTTGACAGATTAGAGAACTGTGATTCATTCATACTCCTTTCTGTAACTGCAATGTATTGCACTGTGAGATCAAATGTATCAGATGTCCTCATACTGTTGTTTTTTTGTTTATCCTATTTCCTCTTCCTAAGATACCTTTCCCAGGATTCTTTACTGACAAGACCCTTTAACGAATCAACAGAAATAAATCCAGTGTTGAAGAAGTTATAAATTCCATGCCAAAAGAAGTGGTCTCCACAGAGTCACATTCATTGCTCTCTATGCCCCCTCATTGTTGGACCCGTTAATCTTCATTCATGCTTGCACGGTGATTGCCAAGCTGTATTTTAATAAACTTTAACGTGACTCTCTCCAACATAAAAAATGAGTTACTTCTTGCAAATATATAAAAGTAATACTGACAGCTTGTGTTCAAAAAGAAATGATGTTGAACAGACAGCCCTAGAGCGATAAAGCAAATATGGCACGTTTATAAGGATTAATCTCAGTTGTACTCTGCTAAGTGAAACTAGACAAACTTAAATGGCTACATGCTGTTTGATTCTATTCCTGTGTCATTGTTGCAATGGCAATACTATCTGGTCAGAGAACAGAGGATTAGTTGCCAGGAGCTGGGAGTAGGGGATATGTTGAGTCCAAATGGGCAAAGAGGGACATTTTGGGGTAATATATGTATATCTTATTTGCAGAGTTAAGTACACACTGTTTATGTTTATGAACACTCTCAGAACTGTATACCAAGAGGATATATTTACTGTATGGAAATTATTGTATGTTAAAAAGAAAAAATAAAAATAAATAGACAGCAGCCACATTGATGATTCTTACCCATAAACCAGAATCTTATTTCTGTTTAAACTATCCAGCTCTGCAAGGGTGAGGGCATTGGAGAAATTTGCTACCAATACTCTTTCTTTTGACTATGTTGCTGTAACAGAGAGATCTCTGTGCACTCAAATAGGCATTGTATAATTCTGCTGTATTTCTTTTTATGTATGTAGGTAATAATCTATGATATGGAAAGGTTTAAGTAAAAAAACTAACTCACGAATAACCTTATTCTTAAATCTCAGACTATAAAAAATATATCCCAAATCTCTAGAGACATAAATCAAAAAAATGGTAAATTCTGAGATAACGCATAACTCTAAAATTTGAGACACTCACAGAATTAGGTAAAATTAGAGAGCAGCAACTGAAATGTCAATATGTTATTTACCATCTGAAATAGCAAAGTGAGAAATGTAGTACCATGCTTTTATTTCTAATGAGTCCACAAAAGATCAGAAATAGGGGGAGGGCACTAAAATTAAAAGAAATATATTGTTACTATAATAAAATAATATAAAAACGTGAATATTGTGTAATATATTTGTGTGTTTGTATGCATGTGTGTGTTTGACATAGGAGTTTGTGGAACACAGAATAGTGCTTGGTTTTTGTGGACATAGTGCTTTAGTATTTTCTAAGTACTGAGGACTCTATTTAGTGACCAGGCTTTGTCAGGGCGTGGGGCTCTGCTCTTCTTGTCTTGGTCATCATGGATGTGTATACCCCCTAAGTCTAGGTAGAAATGCAATATCACCTTTGAGTAAGGTATCCAGTGCCCCACTTGCTGCTACTTTATAGTCATATGGGGCACTGGATACATTACTAAAAGGTGATATTATTGTGTTTCTGTCTAGACTTACCCTACATTCACTCTTTAAAACACTCTGACCCTATATCTGTCTTTTTCTTCCTCTGTAATTCTAAAGGAATCTGCTTCAGGTATGTCCATGTGTCTTTGTGTTTGTGCCAGGTGACAGGAAAAGGGGGATTTACTGTTCTCGTTATCTTTCTCCCAAAAATATTTTTATTTGCCCTCCAATTTTTCTGTCTCATCCAGGATTTAAAATTTCCAAAGTAAAGAGCTAGCATATACTAAAAAAAAGTCTGTTCTCATTCTTTTAATAGTCATTTTATCAGGGATTATACAAACAGCCTAAAGAAAGGCAAGATAGGGAGAAAAGAAAACAAGAATAGATCAGATTATCAAAATATTGTGTTTTTAAAATTATGATAAAATGTCTAAAAACAAGCCTAAAAATAAATGTATGGTACATGAAGAAAATTCTAACGAATATAGAAAAGCCTTAATCAATATAATTTATTTATAATATAAATTACAATATATATATTTGAATATTATAATATTCAATATTATATTATATTACAATACATATTTGAGTATTTCAACAAATATATAAACATATATACATTTCAACAATATATAAATATATTATATATTATGTGTCATAATACATAATATTATGACACATAATATATAAGTATATGTATTATATTATATAAAATATATATGCAAATGTGTATTATAAATATAAATGCATGTACAAAAAGTAAATAAGAAAAAGAAGAATGAAGACAGACTATATGACATATAAGACATAATAACATGACCAAATATTCAAATTTTGGGAGATTTAGAAAGAGAAGAGATGATTAAAGGCATAGAAAAATCTCTTTATCAAAATAGAAAAACATGCTCCTGAATAAACATTGAGTCAATGGAGAAATTAAAATGGAAATCAAAAGTATTTTGAACAAATGAAAATGAAAACATGACATACTAAATTCTGTGGAATACAACAAAAGTAGTATTAAAAGAAAAGTTTATGGCAATAAATGCCTACATCAAAAGAGTGGAAAGATTTTAAATAAACAACCTAACAATGCAAGAACAAATCACACCTAAAATTAGTTTAAGAAGATAAATAATAAAGATAAGAGGAGAACTAAATGGAATAGAGACTGAACAAATTTACCAAGAAGTATATTTTTTAAAAATTGACTTTTGGAAAAGATAAGCAAAAACAATAAACCACTAGCTATAAAACAAAACAAAACAAAACAAAACTGGTAAGCAAGAGAGGTGATCCAAATAAATGAATTCAGAAACTATAAAAGGAGACTTTACAACTGATACCACAGAAATACAAAGTATTATTGCAGACTATTATGAACAATTATATACTAACAAATAGAAAAACCTAGAGGAAATTAATAAATTCCTAGAATATGCAACTTACAAAGATTGAACCATTAAAAAATAGAAACCCTGAATGGACCAATAACAAGTAACAAGGATTCAATCAGTAATAAAAATCTCCCAACAAAGAAAAGCCCTGGATAGCTTTCCTGTTGAATTTTACCAACATATGAGGAAAAATTAACACCAATTCTCAAACTTTTTTAAAAAGCGGAATAGGTGGAAGTTTTTTCTAACTCATTCTATAAGGCCAACACTACCCTGATACCAAAACCAGGCAAAAACATCACAACAATAGTAACAAAACCACAGGCCAATATCCCTAATAAACATAGATGCAAAAGTCCTCAAAAAAGAATACTAGCAAGGCAAATCTAAAAACACATCAAAAAGATAACATATAATTATCAAGTGGGGATTTATCCCGAGGATGCCAGGATGGTTCAATATATGCAAATCCATAAATGTGATACATCACATCAACAGAGTGAAGGACAAAAACTATATGAGCATCTCAATAGATACATTAAAAGTATTTTAAAATTTAATATTCTTCATGATGAAAACTCTCAACAAATTAGGCATAGGAGACATTTACCTCAACATAAGGAAGGCCATGTATGATAAACCAACAGTTAACCTTGTACTGAATGAGGAAGAGCTGAAAGGCTTTTTTCTAAGAACTAGAACAAGAGAAGGATGCCTACTTTTACCAATCTTAATCAACAAAGTACTACGAGTCCTAGCCAGAGCAATTAGGCCAGAGAAATACAGGGCATGCAAATAGGAAAAGAGGAAGTCAAATTGCCCCACTTTGCAGATGACATGATCTTGTATTCTGGAAAACCTAAAGACTCCACCACAAAATTCTTAGAACTTTTAATGAAATAAGAAAAGTTTCAGGATAGAAAATCAACATACAAAATTCCGTAGGATTTCTATACATGAACAACAAACTAGCTGAAAAAAAAAACAAAACAAGAAAGTGATTCCATCTAAAATAACTACAAAAGTATAAAATACCTAGAATAAATTTAACCAAGGTGGTGAAAGAGTTCTACAATGAAATCTACAAAACGTCGATGAAGGAAATTAAATGCTGAGTAAATGATAAGGCAACTCATGCTCACGGGTTATAATAACTGATAAAGTTAAAATGACCATACTACCTTATACAATCTACAGATTCAATGTAATCCCTGTGAAAATACCAGTGACACTCTTCACAGAAATAGAAAACAAAAATTCTAATATATGTATGGAATCACAAAAAGACCCCAAATTGCCAAACTAATACTGTTCAAAAAGAACAAATCTGGAGACATCACACTACTTGACTTTAAAATATATTGTAAAGCTGTAGTAACCAAAACATCATGGTATTGGTATAAAAGCAGATACATCAACCAATAGAACAGAACAGAGAACCCAGAAGTCAAACCACATATTAATAGCCAACTGATTTTCAACAAAGGCACTGAGAACATACATTAGAGAAAGAAATCCTCTTCAATAAATGATGCTGGAAAACTGGACAACCTTATGCGAAGGATGAAATGAACTCTCTCTCTCACAATATACAAAGATCTACTCAAAATGAATTGAGAACCTAAATACAAGACCCAAAACTATAAAACTACTAAAATAAAACTTAGAGAAAGTGCTTCAGGACATTGGTCTGGGCAGAAATTTTATGGATAAGACCTCAAAATTACAGGCAACAAAAGCAAAAATAGACAAATGTAATATATCAAACAAAAAAGCTCTGCAAAGCAAAGGAAACAATCAACAGAGTGAAGAGACAATCTGTAGAATGAAAGAAAATATTTGCAAACTATTTATGTAACAAGGGACTGATATCCAGAATATACAAGGAACTCAAACAACTCAACAGAAATAAACAAACAAATAAAACCAAAACACAGATAATCTCACTAAAAAATGGGCAAATGATTAGTGACATGGTTTGGATGTTTGCCCCCTCCAAATCTCATGTTGAAATGTGATTCTCAATGTAAGAATGGGGCCTGGCAGGAGGTGATTGGCTCATGAGGGTGGATTCCTCATGAATGGCTTAGCATCATCCTCTTGATGATACGTGAGTTCTTGTCCAGTTAGTTCACATGAGATCTGGTTGTTTAAAAGAGTGTGCCACTTTCCCTTCACTCTCTTTTGCTCCCACTCTCACCACGTGACACACTGGCTCTCCTTCACCTTCTGCCATGATTATAAGCTTTCTAAAGCACTCACTGGAAGCAGATGCAGGCACTATTCTTTGTGTACAGCCTGAAGAACCATGAGCCAATTAAACTTCTTTCCTTTATAAATTACCAAGTCTCGGGTATTTTTTTAGAGCAATGCAAGAATGGACTAATACAGAAAATCGGTACTGAGGAGTGGGGCATTGCTATAAAGACAGGTCAAGATATGGAGGTGGCTTGGGAACTGGGTAATGAGCAGAGGTTATGAGAGTTTCAGGGTCTCAGAAGACAGGAAGATGGGGGAAAGTTTGAGACTTCTTAGAGACTGGTTAAATAATTGTAACCAAAATGCTGACAGAGATATATGGACAGTGAAGTCCAGGCTGACAAGGTCTCAGGTGGAAATGAAGAAGTTTTTGGGAACTGGAGTAAAGGTCACTTGTGTTACATGCTAGCAAATAACTGAGCTGCATTGTGTTCACGTCCTAGGTGAGAGACAGGACTCGCTGGATTTCCTAGGCCAACTAAAAATCCCTAAGCCTAGCCGGGAGTGTGACCGCATCCACCTTTAAACACGGGGCTTGCAACTTAGTCCACAACTGACCAATCAGAGACCTCACTAAAATGCTAATTAGGCAAAAACAGGAAGTAAAGAAATAGCCAATCATCTATTGCCTGAGAGCACAGCAGGAGGGACAAGGATCAGGATATAAACTCAGGCATTGGAGCAGGTAACCGCAACTCCCTTTGGGTCCCCTCCCCTTATATGGGAACTCTGTTTTCACTCTATTTCACTCTATTAAATCTTGCAACTGCACTCTTCTGGTCCGTGTTTTGTTACGGCTTGAGATGAACTTTCGCTCCCCATCCACCACTGCTGTTTGCCGCCATCACAGACCCGCCACTGACTTCCATCCCTCCAGATCCAGCAGGGTGTCCGCTGTGCTCCTGATCCAGCAAGGCGCCCATTGCCACTCCCCATCGGGCTAAGGCCTTGCCATTGTTCCTGCACTGCTAAGTTCCTGGGTTCATCCTAATCGAGCTGAACACTAGTCACTGGGTTCCACGGTTCTCTTCTGTGACCTATGGCTTCTAATATAGCTATAACACTCCACATGGCCCAAGATTCCATTCCTTGGAATCTGTGAGGCCAAGAACCCCAGGTCAGAGAACACGAGTCTTGCCACCATCTTGGGCGTGGCCTGCTGCCATTGTGGAAGCAGCCCACCACCATATTAGGAGCTCTGGGAGCAAGGACTCCAGGTAACATAGGGATCTGTGGAACTTTGAAGTTGAAACTGATTACTTAGGGTATCTGGTGGAAGAAATTTCTAAGCAGCACAGCACTGAAGAGGTACCCTGGCTGCTTCTAATGGCCTAGGATCAGATATAGGAGCAAATAAATGACTTAAGGTTGGAACTTATATTTAATAGGGAAACAGAGTGTAAAATTTGGAAAATTTGCAGCATGACCCTGTGGTAGAGAAAGAATCCAAGCGGGCTGTGGAGAACCTCTTGCTAGAGAGATTAGCATAACTAAAAAGGAGCCAGCTGTGAATATCCAAGATAATGGAGGAAAGCCCCAAAGGCATTTTAGAAATCACTGAGGCAGCCCCTCCCATGATAGTCCCAGAGGCCTAGAGGCAAATAATTGTTTGGGGGGCCAGGTTTAAGACTCTGCTTCCCTGCACAGCCTTGAGACACTGCTCCCTACATCCCAGCTGCTCTGGTTGCAGCATCAGCTCATAGGGGCCCAGGTACAGCTTGAGCCACAGCTCTGGACAATGCAAACCATAAGTCTTGGTGGTTTCTATGTAGTGTTAAGTCTGCAGATGCTCAGAATGCAAGCATGAAAGTGGCCTGGCAACCTAGTAGATACTCTACTAGAGTAGTGCCGGGGGAAATGTGGAGTTGGAGCCCTCACACAAAGTCCCCACTGGAGCACTGCTAGTGGAGCTGTAAGAAGGCAGCCACTGCCCTCCAGACCCCATAATGGTAGATCCACCGGCAGCTTGTATCCTGCACCTGGAAAAGCCACAGGCATTCAATTCCAATCCATGAGAGTAGCTATGAGCTGCTATGAACAGTGTCCAGGGAAGCCAAAGGTGATTTAATGACTGCCTTGGTTGGTTTCATACTGCATGGAGCCTATTGCACCTTTGTTTTGGCCTATTTATTACTTTTGGAATGGACATACATACCCAATGCCTGTGCAACCACTGTATCTTTGAAGTAAATAAGTTGTTTTTTACTTCACAGGCTCCTAGGTAGAAGGAACTTGGTCTTGAGTCTCAGACAAGACTTTGGACTTTGGACTTTGAGTTGATGCTGGAATGAGTTAAGATTTTGGAGGACTCTTGGGAAGGGATGATTGTAATTTACAATGTGAGAAGGACATGAGATTTGGGGTGTCAGAGGTGGAATGATATGGTTTGAGTGATTGTCCCTTCCAAATGTCTTGTTGAAATGTGACCTCCAATGTTGAAGTTGGGGTCTAGTTAGATCATGGAGGTGGATGCCTCATGAATAGATTGATACCCTCTGCATTGTAATGAGCGAGTTCCTGCTCTGTTAGCTCACATGAGTGCTGGTTGTTTAAAGGAGCCTGGCTCCTCTTCCTCATTCTCTCTTGTTCCTGCTGTCTTCATGTGACATGCCTATTCCCACTTTGCCTTTCACCATGACTGCAAGCCTCTTGAGGCCTTCATCAGTAGATGCCAGTGCTGTGCTTCTTTTTCAGCCTGCGGAACCATGAGCCAATTAAACTTTTCTGTTTATAAATTATCCAGCCTAAGGTATTTCTTTATGGCAATGCAAGTGGACTAATACATTCAGAAATTTCTCAAAAGAAGACATACAAATAGCCAACAGATATATTTTTTAAATGCTCAACATCAGTAATCATCAGGGAAACGCAAATCAAAATCACAAGGAGCTATCATCTTACTCTAGCTAGAATGGCTATTATCAAAAGGACAAAAAAATTCTGTTGAGGATGCAGAGAAAATGGAATCCTTATACATTGTTTTTGGGAATGTAAATTAGTATAACCACTAGGGAAAACAGTATGAAAATTTACCAAATAACTTAAAATAGTACTACTATATTATCCACCAATATCACTACTGAGAATTTATTCGTAAGAAAGGAAATCAGTTTATCAATAGAATATCTGCACCCCCATGATTATTGCAGCACAACTCACAGTAGTCAATGTATGGGACCAACCTAAGTGCCAATCAATGGATAAACAGATAAAGAAAATGTGGTATATAAACACAATAAAATACTATTCAGCCATAAAAAGTATGATATCTTGCCATGTGCAGCTGTGTGAAAGGAATTGGAGGTCATTATGTTAACTGAAATGAGCCAGGCACAGAAAAATAAATATTGCTTGTTTTCACTCATATGTGGAGCTAAAAAAGTTGATCTCACTGAGATAAAGAGTAGAAAGATATTTACCAGAGTCTGGGAAGAGTGGAGGGGATGAAAAGATATTGGAATGGGTATCAATGTACAGTTAGATGGAAGAAATAAGTTCTAGTGCTTGACAGAACAGTCAAGTGACTAAAGTTAACAATTTATTATGTACTTCAAAATAGCTAGAAGAGAAAATGTGAAATGTTCCCAACACAAAGTAATGTAAGTGTTTAAGGTGATGAATATCTTAAACACCCTGGTTTCATCATTATGCATTGTATGCATGTATCAAAATATCATCTGAATCCCCATTAATATGTACAATTATGTATCAGTAAAAAATTAAAAAAACAAATATACATGTATGCTTTTGAATGGATATGAAGGAATTTTTTTTATTATACTTTAAGTTCTAGGGTACATGTGCACAACATGCAGTTTGTTACATATGTATACATGTGCCATGTTGGTGTGCTGTATCCATTAACTCCTCACTTACATTAGGTATTTCTCCTAATGCTATCCCTCCCCCCTACTTCCACCCCATGACAGGTCCCGGTGTGTGATGTTCCCCACCCACCCTGTGTCTAAGTGTTCTCATTGTTCAATTCCCACCTATGAGTGAGAACATGCAGCGTTTGGTTTTCTGTTCTCGCGATAGTTTGTTCAGAATGATGGCTTCCAGAGAAGCAACATTTTAAAAAGTCAACTCCCTTAAGTTGATCTGTAATATTATTACCAAGCCAGTAAAATATCTTATAAAGAGGTTTTGCTATGACTAGAAGGAAAACTCAACCAAATGATATTGATTCATCTGCAATATTAAACATGTCCAAAAAAAAAATGACAAAAATTCTTAAAGGGAATGAAAAATAGTAATAAGCATTTTTAAAACAATGAGGCATTGATAATTTTTCAAATATAATGGAAATAAGCCTAAACACATATGGGATTTAGTAAATGATAAATGAGACATTTAAAATCTCTGGGAAAATAAATAATGCTTGATTTCAAAGCCATTTCTTATTGAAAACAGTAAGGACATCAATTTTTCTATCTTTAAATAGAAAAATAATGAAACTATGAAAACACTAGAAAAGAAGCAGTTTTTTAAAAGTTCTTAAATTCAGGAGTTTTTGAGAAACAAAATTTAGAATATATAAGAGAAACATATTGTACTGCAAAAAAAATAGTAATGTTATGCCACTAAGCACATCATGAGCAAATAACAAAGATTAATAAGAAAACAAACTGAAAAAAAGAATTGCAAAATATCAGTACCTGCAAATAAATTTAGGATGAAATGAATACAAAAGTGTAAGTTTAGCCAGGGGTTTTGTTTTTTGCTTTTGTGGATTTTTCCTGTTATTTTTAGATCCAATCATTAACTACTGAAGTAAATATTGTTAGACAGAATTCTTAGTGTATTTCATAGGATATAGAAATAGACATTAATGTTTCAAATATTTCCAGCTGGTCAAGTCAAATTTCAATTATGCCTAAAGTAATAGTGGAGTAACTTACTCATTTAAAATATTGAGCCAGGCGCAGTGGCTCACGCATGTAATCCCAACACTTTGGGAGGTTGAGGCGGGTGGATCATGAGGTCAGGAGATTGAGATCATCCTGGCTAACATGGTGAAACCACGTCTCTACTAAAAAACACAAAAAATCAGCTGGGCATGGTGGTGGGCACCTGTAGTCCCAGCTACTCAGGAGGCTGAGGCAGAAGAATGGCTTGAACCCGGGAGGCCGAGCTTGAAGTGAGCCGAGATCGCACAACTGCACTCCAGCCTGGGTGACAGAGCGAGACTCTGTCTCAAAAAAAAAAAAAAAAAAAAAAAAAATCGGAAGACGGAGGTCCTCTTTCCTTGCCTAACACAGCCATGGCTCGTGGTCCCAAGAAGCATCTGAAGCGGGTAGCAGCTCCAAAGCATTGGATGCTGGATAAATTGACCGGTGTGTTTGCTCCTTGTCCATCCACCGGTTCGCACAAGTTGAGAGAGTGTCTCCCCCTCATCATTTTCCTAAGGAACAGACTTAAGTATGCCCTGACAGGAGATGAAGTAAAGAAGATTTGCATGCAGCGGTTCATTAAGATCGATGGCAAGGTCCGAACTGATATAACCTACCCTGCTGGATTCATGGATGTCATTAGCATTGACAAGATGGGAGACAATTTCCGTCTGATCTATGACACCAAGGGTCGCTTTGCTGTACATCGTATTACACCTGAGGAGACCAAGTACAAGTTATGCAGTGAGAAAGATCTTTGTGGGCACAAAAGGAATCCCTCATCTGGTGACTCATGATGCCTACACCATCCACTACCCCGATCCCCTCATCAAGGTGAATGATACCATTCAGATTGATTTGGAGACTAGCAAGATCACTGATTTCATCAAGTTCAACACTGGTAACCTGTGTATGGTGACTGGAGGTACTAACCTGGGAAGAATTGGTGTGATCACCAACAGAGAGAGGCATCCTGGATCTCTTGACGTGGTTCACGTGAAAGATGCCAATGGCAACAGCTTTGCCACTCGACTTTCCAACATTTTTGTTATTGGCAAGGGCAACAAACCATGGATTTCTCTTCCCCAAGGAAAGGGTATCTGCCTCACCATTGCTGAAGAGTGAGACAAAAGACTGGTGGCCAAACAGAGCAGTGGGTGAAATGGGTCCCTGGGTGCCATGTCAGACCTTTGTACATAATTAAAAATATTGTGGCAGGAAAAAAAAAAAATATATATATATATATATATATACTCACACACACATATATATATTTTATATATACATATATATATATATATATAAATACTCACCCAATATAATTCTAGGGAGTCCAGTAGTAGAAAATTATCTATAAATATTTATTATATTACAGCCATCTATATTCTGGAATCACTCTTTTAGGAATTATAATTAAAACTTTGATAAGAGAAAATAAAACATTAATTTAGGAACAGTAGTTATACTAGAAAGAAACAAATCAAAGCCACTTAAAGAGAAAAAAACACATGAGATATCTTTCTCTGTGTGTGGACGCCGGAGGTTTGGCTGCTGTAAAATCTGAGTCAGTACACATCACCCTGCATCCCAGAGCTCTCCCAAGTCCCCTCCCTCTTTCCTTGGGTCTTGGGCATGCAGGGGATACCCTGACTCTGACTGCTGCCATGGGCTGTAAGTGGAATAGCTGGTACAAAAGGGCCTCTTGGCAAATGCTGGATTCTGACCTCTGATTCAGCCAATTTTTGCCTGTTTTCACCATTTTCTTTCTTTTGACTCATTTTCTTTTCTTTCACCATTTGACTCATAGAGGTGGATCACTCATGGTGTTTACTCAATTTTCCCTCAGTTATTGAACTCTCTAGATCATTGAGCTTTCTATTGATAGAGTCAAGCAACTTCCTTCAGGTTTTTTCTCATAGAAGAAAATCCACCTTTGACAGAAGTGGTACTATCCAATTCTTTCTACAGGTCTTTATCTGTCTTACTACAGTCATCAAGCTTTTGATGTATAAAGCTGATCTTTTCATAAACTTTGTGATGTTTCTGTTTATTTTAAGCCAAAAGAAATTTATTCTATCATAGATCTGAAAGCCAGAAGTCAGAGATTAGGATTATTGAACCAAAATCAAGGTTCCTACAGGGCCTCACCTCCTTCAGAGACTCTAGGGTGAATTCCTTCACTGCCTCTTCTAGATTCTGGTGGCTGCAGGTATTCCTTGGCTGTGGCTACATTATTCCTATCAATGCTTTTGTTCAATTAGCAGAAATCTTTTGCCTAGCTCTTTTTCCCTCAATCCAGATTTTTAATGAAAAACACAATCAAAGCAGCATATTCCAGAATTCCGTAGGGAAATCTAAACAGACTTGAGCCATGTGTCTGTAATTCAGACCCATCCATCAGAGTACCATACAGATGCTCAGGATTAGCTAGAAGGACATGTATGTGGCCATCAGCAGGTCCTCCCTGGCTCCAAAAGGCACCACAGCTCTGCCTCTGACCAGTGTTTATCACTACAATGCTTGACTGGTACTTGTGTTTTACATCAAGCCAAACAGTATCTGGCAACCAGGATAGATCATTAGTGGGCCTAGTGGAGGAGGGCAAGATTTTATAAACTAATGCTCTCTGACTATGTTCTGGTACTACCAAGTAGAAAGAGTTGTTATTTGTACAGTACATTGGAGAAAGTGAAAATGAAAAGGCTGATTATAGGGAGAACACAGGAGCCCAGGAACTGTGAATACTCCAGGCCCACCTGGCCCCATAGGAAACCAAGGGGATGCAATCAATACCTTAGGCCATTCTCCACACATGAACATTTCATGGTATAATTGCAGAGCAGGCTGAAAAGTGGAAAACTTGGATTGGGTTCTTTGTTTTTCAGATTTTTCTTTTTTGCAGTCAGGAAGACTGATCCTATCTACAAAGGTCAGAGACTTATTATCAACCTAGGAGTAATCTCCCCCATTTGTGTAGTTGGACTAGATGATTAGACTCAGAGAAGAGAAGGGACACAACAAAGATATTACCTCACAAATCTGGATGTCAATGGTAAGAACTTGAGAGAAATCAATCAGACCCAGTGTATATTCACACTTCATGGTTTTCCAGTGGAGCCAATGTGTTTCATTGCAATCCTAGCAACCTTAGATAGAAGGGATTCTCCTCTAGTTGTGACCCAGTGAACCAGAAACCTTCAATCATGTGGGTCTTCTACCTTCGGCACAAGAACATAGACACCAAGGTTTTCCTGGGAGTGGTCTGCAGTTCATCATGTTGTCTTCAGAAGTGTGTTTGCGTCTAAAGAGAAAGTGAATCTTATTAATTCAGCACCTCTCATATTTTTCAATATAATCTCATTGACCTAGCTTTTCTTTGTGCTATCACAAAAAGTACCACAGACTAGATAATTTATTAAAAACCAAAATTTATACTTTCACAGGTCTGGAGACTAAGAAGTCCAAAATCAAGGCATTGGTATCTAGTGTCTGGTGAGGGCCTTCTCGCTGTGTTCATTTTTGTTAATCATACAAAAGAATATGTGCTTGTTATAAATATTTTGGTAAACAGAAAAGTAAGGAGACAAAATTAATATGACTTTAAACTATATTAATATTTCACCACCATTAAAATGACTGAAATGATTTTTGATCATTTTCCAATTTAATTAAGCTTACATAAAAGCATTAGTTAAAATGTTATATAGAATTACTTGGATAGAAATGCTAGTATTTATTTAACATTCTCCTATTAATGAATGTTTAGTTCTTTTCAACTTTTTACTATTACAAATGTAGGAATGTTAAATATATTTGTACATAAAACTGTGTACATCTCTGATATGACTATTGCTATATTTCTAAAAGTGGATTTAGTAGATTCGATTTATTAATATTTTCAAAGTTTACATGATGACAGCTTTCTAAAAAAAAAATCAAATTGCACCTTCGTTACAAAGATAAGAAGCATCAGTCAGTACACATCCTCAATTAGCACTGAGCATTACACATTTCCAATAATTTGATGGCTAATGATAGTTATTAGAAAGGATGATTTAGTGTTTCCAGAACGCAGGACTCTCCTCTGAAACCCTTAGGTACATTCAAGGAACTTAAAGAACAGAGAATAGATATACTTTTAGGCATGTTACATGGTATTAAGATATGCACTTATTTAATATTTATTTTCTTTGAATACATATCTAGAATTATTGGGTCCAAGGTATGCCCTTATTTTTTAAAACACATGCTTAGAAGAATTATAAATATACAGATACATTGTAAATTTAAGACAAAGTAGTCCTGTATACCCCACACCTAGTTTCCTCTATCATTAGTGGCTTACATTAGTATGGTGCATAGGCCCCAATTTATAAACCAATATTGACACATCATTATAAATAATAGTACATATATTCATATTTTCTTTGTCCTAATCTATAATGTCCTTTGTCTATTAGAAGATGCTATCTGGGTTACCACATTATGTTTACATTATATTTTTTCATCATGTCTCCTTAAGCTTCTCTTAGCTGTGATAGTTTCTCAGCTTTCTTTTTTTCCCTTGTTTTGTTTTTGTTCATGTTTTGAAGACTCTAACAGTTTTGTCGTGTACTGGTCAGGTATTTTGTAGAATCTCTCTCAGTTGGAATTTATTTGATGGTTTTCTCATGATTAGATTGGAGTCATGGGTTTGGGAGAAAAAGATTCCATAGGCAAAGAGAAACAAATGCTTTATTATACTTAAGTAAAGTCCTGGAATTTGTGATATTTTTGGCATTAGGGTATTAAATTTTGTGCATATATATATATATACACATAAGGTATCATATAAAGAAGAAAGAACACATGTTATCAGTTTCAATCAACTTTGAATCAAGTTTGGGATCTTAGACTTTACAAGCTGGATAATTTTGGACATGTTATTAATAGTTCACAACCTTTTCTTCTTCACTTTTGAAATGACGCTCATAGTCTAATGACTATCCAGCTAGAGAGGCTTTCAAGATTCTCTAAATTATTGCCATATTCACTTTGTGACTTCCCAATTGTTTTAAACCCATTGACACTGGTTGTATCTGGTTGGACCAAGAATCTTCGACCAGTTCATGTGAAGAGACCTGGCACCACAATTCTGCCCCATGGCATGTATTAGTCAGCTCAGACTGCCATAGCAATAGCTGCCACCTGGGTGGCTTAAGCAACAAAAATATATGTTCTCCCTGTTCTGGAGGCTGGAAGTTCAAGACAAAGGTGCTGACAACCATGGTTGGGTTCTTTGGAAGGCTCTCTTGCTGGCTTCCAGAAGGCCGCTTTCTTCTATGTCCTTATATGGCAGAGATTCATTCTCTCTCTCTCTTTCTCTCTCTCTCTCTCTCTCTCTTCCTCTCCCTCTCTCTTCCTTTTCTTATAAGGCCTGTTCTATCAGCTTACAGTCCTATCCTTATTTCATTCACCTAACCTTAATTACCTGCTAAAGACTCTACTTCAGGTACAGTAACATTGGGGGTTAAGGCTTCAACTTACGAATTTTGGAGGAACACAGTTCAGTTTACAGCAGACAGTTTCAAGACAGATGCTGATTCTCTAAACCCATTATGTCCTCACCTTTGAATGATTTGAATTCAAAAAATGGAAAGTCAGCTGATTGAGGGATGAGTTTCAGCCAGGTCTCTGATGCACTGAGAGCTACAACATTATACTCAAGAAGGAACAACATGAGGCAGTTCTGTGCAGTGGTTAAGGCCACAGGTCCTGGAATCAAGATGACTTGTTTTAAAAATTGGCTCTGCCACTTACCAACTAGGCAATTCTGGGCAAGTTACTTAATTTGTCTTTGCCTCTGTCTCTATCTCTGTAAAATGGGGATAATAATAGTATTGCCTCATAAAGTTATTGTGTGGATGAAATAGACAACACATGTGCAGCTTTAGCAAACCTGGCATGTAAAATGTGCTCAATAGAGTTGAGGCTTTTGTTATTGTTAGTATTGTTATTCCTCATGTGGTCTATCAGTGGAATCTCATTAACTGAGTAAATTCATTTAGTGCAGCCAGAAATGAATTACACATTACTCTGTGAAATGGTCACGGAGTAAGAAACTCCCTATGGCCTTTGTATACCCACCCTTTCTCTTATTTTTCGTTTTTGTTTTTCTGGTTAACTCTTCTTCACCCACTACGAGTTATTTAGTATATCACATCTAGCAAACTTACCTGTCCTCAATGGCTTCCATGGCTCCCTAATTTCAGTATTAAGAACCGAGGCTCTTGACATTGTTTCTGTTAGTTTTAACGTGACTTTAAGCATGTTACACAAAGTACCCAAGC
Organism: Chlorocebus sabaeus; assembly: GCF_047675955.1. Taxonomy (NCBI): domain Eukaryota; kingdom Metazoa; phylum Chordata; class Mammalia; order Primates; family Cercopithecidae; genus Chlorocebus; species Chlorocebus sabaeus. Next base: position 49,358,209 of record NC_132924.1, on the reverse strand, counting down.
ACCTTTTTCTCCTTCAGAAAATAGGAATAATATACAATTGTCTGTCACTGAGGCAGTATAAAATTTAAATAAATAATGTACATAAATACAACAATGAGCACGACACCTAGTGAGTACTCAATAATTAGCAGAGATTCTTGGATTAGACACTAATCTTGCTGTGTCACTGTTACCTGCACAATGATTGAAATATTCTATTCATTTGTTGGTGACACAGTAAACATGTGAATTAGAATATAAGATCTAAGATGGCAAACTACATCATCTTAGCTAAGGATCTCTAAATCTGAACTTCCCCAACTGAGCTAGAAGCATTTTGCTCTATAGGTTCTGCCTAGCTTTTGCTCTAGGCTTGTCAATTTTTTTCTATAAAAGGTCACACAGTAAACATTTTTGATGATACTAGCCAGTCTTTTGCAGAGAATATTTCTCTCTGCAAGTGAAGCCAAAGCAGCTATAGGCAATCTGTGACCAAATGAGTACAGCTGTGTCCCAATACAACCTTATTTACATACATAGAACACTGTTGTATTTGGCATGCCAGCCATAGTTTGCTGACAGATTTCTTGCAGATTACATTATAATTATCTATGACTGTTTTCCCTCATTTTCAACTCTATGAGCTTATTTTTCACTATATTGAAACTCCTGCCACATCTCTATTTTAGAACTTCTGTGTGCTCTAATCTGTACAACAATAAACTAGAGTAATATAATATTCCAATTATAACTGAATAAAAAGTGAGTTTTTGTTAGAGCTGGAGATATCTTCTCAGTGATTCTGAAGCTTTTTTAATACAAAAAAATTCCAAGAAAAGTGGGTCTACTCGTTTTGTTGAAGATACAATGAGAGTCCTGGAACACCCCCGCCCCTCCGGCCCCAGATTCTGGGACAGCTGCCAAGTGGCAATCATATCCAGTAAGTAGGGCTGACTTAGCCAAAGACGGTATTTCCTGGTAAAAACAGGCAATTATGTGAAACTTACAGAGCTTAGAATCTTTGAAGAATCTGATAGTGCATTGCCCTTGCCTACACTTCTCTGGCCTGGCAGTCCTCATAGTTTATCTCCTATATGTAGTTGTGTCATTTTGTCAGTGAAGCTTTCAGCACTTGACACCATTAAAACCAAAATGTTAAACTTATTTTATACCAGATGTAATGTTCATTTTGTACATAAAACTCTACTTTGTAAACTGAGATTCAATAGTAACATCTTATTCAAAAAAACATGCTTTTGGCTGGGCGCGATGACTCACACCTATAATCCCAACATTTTCAGAAGCCCAGCAAGATGGATCACCTGAGGCCAGGAGTTCAAGACCAGCCTGGCCAACATGATGAAACTCTGTCTCTACTAAAAAAATAAAAATAAAAAAAGATACAAAAATTAGTGGGGCAAGGTGGCTCCTGCCTGTAGTCCCAGATACTTGGGAGACTGGGGCAGAAGAATCACTTCAACCTGGGAGGCGGAGAGTGCAGTGAGCAGAGATCATGCTACTGCACTCTAGCACTCCATCTCAAACAAAACCAAACAAACAAACAAAATGTTTTTTTTCTTACTTGCAGGTTTTATTTCTATAATTGAAAAAATAAAACTCTAGGGGGAAGGCATAAATAACAGGTAATACTGATCTTATATTCTACAATAGATGGTATGAAGCATATTAACTCCCACAACTTAATACTATGCTCATTATACTACTATTAGTTAATGTTATGTATTCTATTGAATATGTTATTTTTACATATTCTATATTTTAAGTTTAGTGGAAATCGAAAAACCTGATGCATTGTTTTATGCTGGTATTTTGTCTTTTTCTCCATAAGCACTGAGGTGATTTTATTACATTCTTCTTCTTTTTTATTTTTTTATTTTTGAGATGGAGTCTCCCTCTGTCACCCAGGCTGGATGGAGTACAGTGGTACAATCTCGACTCACTGCAACTTCCTCCTTTCGGGTTCAAGCAATTCTCCTGCCTCAGCCTCCCAAGTAACTGGGACTACAGGCATGTGCTACCATGTCCAGCTGATTTTTGTATTTTTAGTAGAGACAGGGTTTCATCACATTGGTCAGGCTGGTCTCGAACTCCTGACCTCAAGTGATCCGCCCACCTTGGCCTCCCAAAGTGTTGGGATCACAGGCGTGAGCCACCGTGGCCGGCCTAAATTCTTTTTCTTATGGATCCTGAGACACAGGAACAAATAATTTAAAATTTCTGCTCAGTGCCCTTAAGATCTCTTGTTTTGCCCTCATAAACCATTTTCTGGTAGATTTCTTGCTCATTTGACTCCTAATTAATATGCTGTTAACGTCTCTGTCCATTGCTCTTTTTTCATTTTGTCTACATCTTTTCTTGCATGATCCATTGTCTCCCATGTCCTATCTATTATTCTAACCCACCAAACCATAAATGTGTATCCCCAGTCCTGATCTTCTAACTGAAGCTAAGATCCATATAACCAACCTCTGACCTCAACACGTCCAGGACTTCACATATACTGTCCACAGCACACACAGTTTTCCATGATTTGAGCTTTGCAAATTCTCAGACTCTACTCCTCACATTTCCTGTTTCACATTTATGTATCATTAAAACTGAACTCCACTCCTGCCTCATTATATATTTGTGTTACCTTCAGAATATAATTAAAATTATATCCAACTTTATCTTACCTACTAAGCTGTGAACTCTTTGAGTTCAATAATTCATTAACTCCAAAGCTTTATTTATTTATGAAGATCCAATACATAACTTGGTGTTTAATAATGATAATGAATATTGTTTGAGTTGAACCAAACTAAAATACATCAAACTCAAGCCTCCTCTGATATCCAGTCATCTAGCTCACTGGTGGATGTTAGGGTGTGTTGGTGCAAATTGTAATACTCTATTCTTATCCATAGGTGGCAGCAAGCCCTTAAAATTGGGGGGGAAATGATCTGTGCATAGATAGGAGGATATCTATATCTATCCAAAACTACTAAGTGAGGGGAAGAAAATACAATCTATTAACTTGGGAGCTCCTTAAGTGAGTGTTTCTGTCTTAATCATTCAGTATCCCCAGGGTCCCTACAAGACCTCACTGTCTCACTCCTTCCAGGCTTTTCTAAGTGCCATTGTGTTGGTCTCTACATCTGTTTGCTGGTAGCTGAGAAAAACAATGAAGTTGATTAAATTTGGTTTTGGTAACGTATTTTTCTCTGGACAAACCTTTCTCTGGCTGTTCCTGAAGTATCTATCACCCATTCTCTATGACTTTTCCTGAATTATTTTTCAATTCTAATAAATGTTAATTATTTTTTACATATTATTACATAGGATGTATTATCTATCTATGTCCTGTGAAGTATGTGTACCATAATACAGAATAATCTGTAAAAAATAATGACAAAAGTTACCAAATTCCTTCCATTCTTCTATTTGCTAGGTAACCAATCATTACCACATGGCATGCGTCCTTCTCCATATTTATACACACTCATAAAAAGGGCACACACACACACACAGGAATTTGAGGTGGTTTTGGTTCATTTTTTAAAAAATGAGGTAGTGTTGTCTTAATTTGTATAAAATAGTTTTCTACCTTAAAACAGATACTATACATTCCTCCGGGTTCATATGTGTACATCTAACTTATTTTTAATAGATGCAAAGTATTCCAGAATGTGGACATACCACAATCTAATCAACATTTTATTCTTTATGGATAAACAAGTTAATATCAGTTTCTGAGAGCCTCTTCCCTCAGAGTTTCATTACACAGATATTTTACAATTTTTCGGAGAAACTGTCTTTAAAAAAAGGAAATGGTCTTTTTCTGTCTGTGGAAATCATCTATAAACACAGCCTCCAAAGCATTTTCTATTTTTAATGGTATTGATATTGCCAAATAAGTTTCTGGAATGCAGTAATCATTAATATTCCCATGAACATGATAAGGAGTAAACCCACAGCTAACATCATACTCAACGGGGAAAGACTGAAAGCTTTCTCCATAACCCACTTATGCCTGAGGTTGCAACTTTTTGAATTTTTGCAATCAGACCTTGACAATAACCTTGAGCAGTTGAATATAAATTATTCCCATATGCTTAACATTTCAATAATGGAACACGAGGCGTAAGTGGGTTTAAGCTCAAGAACAGAACAAGAATGTCCGCTTTCACCACCACTATTCATTATTGTACTAATAGTTCTAGCCAGTACAATTAGATAAGAAAAGGCATCCAAATTGGAAAGGATTAAGTAAAACTATCTCTATTTACATATAACATACCCTGCATATAGAAAATCCCCAAAAATATCAAAAGAATGCTATTAGAGCTAAGAAATGTGGTTAGCAATGTTGAATGTTGCACAATATCAACACACAAAAATCAATTGTGTTCCTATAATATTTGCAGTGAACAATGCAAAAAGGAAATTAATAAAGCAATTTCATTTACAGTAGCATTTAAAGAATAATATACATATCTAGGAAAGAAATTTAACCAAAATGTGCAAAACTTGTACTTGAAAACTATAAAGTATTGTTGAAACAAATTTTGAAAAAACCGAATAAATGGAGCAACAACTCATGCTCATAGGTACGAAGACTTAATGTTGTTAAAACATTAACTCTATCTGAAGTGATCTATAGGTTCAATGCAACCCCCGTCCAAATTTCCACAACTTTTTTAGCAGAAATGGAAAAAATGATCCTCAAATTCATATGAATTGCAAGAGACTTTGAACAGCCAAAACGTTTGTTAAACAAAAAACCATAGTTCACTCACACTACCTGCTTGTTATGGACTGCAGGTTTTGTGTCCACCTAAAACATTTTTTGCTGAAACCTAACCCTCAATGGTATGAAATTAAGAAGTGGGGACTTTGGAAGGTAATTAGATTTAGATGAGATCTGCTTTTAAAGAGAGAAAGAGGGCCAGGCATGGTGGCTCATGCCTGTAATCCCAGCACTTTGGGAGGCCAATGCGGGCAAATCACCAGGTCAGGAGATCGAGACCAGCCTGGTCAATGTGGTGAAACCTCTTCTCTAGTAAAAGCACAAAAATTAGCCAGGCATGGTGGTGCATGCCTGTAGTCCCAGCTACTCAGGAGGCTGAGGCAGAAGAATCACTTGAACCTGGGAGGAGGAGTTTGCCATGAGTCGAGATCATGCCACCACACTCCAGCCTGGGTGACAGAGCAAGACTCCGTCTAAAAAAAAAAGAGAGAGAGAGAGACTAGAGTTCACTTTCTGTCTACCACATGAAAATATAGCAAGAGGATAACTATCTGTAAGCCAGGAAGAGATCCCTCATCAGTACCCAGCCATTCTGGCACTTTAATTTTGGACTTCTCAGCATCCAGAAGTCTGAGAAATAAATTTCTGTTGTTAAAGTCACTCAGTCTATGGTATTTTTGTCATAGCAGCCTGAATGACTAAACACTGCCCAAACTGATTAAAATGCTGGTTTTATTACAAAACTAAATAATCAAAACAGTGTGGTACTGGCATAAGGATAGATACATAAATGAATGAAATAGAATTCAGAATCCAAAAGTAAACTCATACATATATGGTCAATTGATTTTTAACAAAGTCCACACATCTACAACCATCTGATCTTTGACAAACGTTACAAAAACAAGCAATGGGGAAAGGATCTCCTATTTGATAAATGGTGCTGGGAAAACTGGCTAGCCATATGCAGAAAACTGAAAATTGACCCCTTTATTACACCTTATACATAAATTAACTCAAGATGGATTAAATACTTAAATGTAAAACCCAAAACCATAAAAACCCTAGAAGAAAACCTAGGCAATAGCATTCAGGACATAGGCATGGGCAAAGACTTCATGATCAAAATGCCAAAAACAATTGCAACAAAATTCAAAATTGACAGAAGGGATCTAAGTAAACTGAAGAGCTTCTGCACAGCAAAATAAACTATTATCAGAGTGAACAGGCAACCTCCAGAATGAGAGAAAATTTTTGCAATCTACCCACCTGATAAAGGTCTAATATCCATGACTTATTATAAAGACAAATGCACATATATGTTTATTGCAGCACTATTTACAATAGCAAAGCCACTATCCAGATGCCCATCAATGAACCAACCCAAATGCCCATCAATGACAGACTGGATAAAGAAAATGTTGTACATATATACCATGGAATACTATGCAGTCATAAAAAGGAATGAGTTCATGTCCTTTGCAGGGACATGGATGAAACTGGAAGTCATCATCCTCAGCAAACTAACACAGGACATAAATCCCAGCACTTTGGGAGGCCGAGACGGGTGGATCACGAGGTCAGGAGATCGAGACCATCCTGGCTAATCCGGTGAAACCCCGTCTCTACTAAAAAAATACAAAAAACTAGCCGGGCGAGGTGGCGGGTGCCTGTAGTCCCAGCTACTCGGGAGGCTGAGGCAGGAGAATGGCGTGAACCCGGGAGGCGGAGCTTGCAGTGAGCAGAGATCCGGCCACTGCACTCCAGCCTGGGCGACAGAGCGAGACTCCGTCTCAAAAAAAAAAAAAAAAAAAAAAAAAAAAACACCGCATGTTTTCACTCATAAGTACAAATTGAACAATGAGAACATATGGACACAGGGAGGGGAACAACACACACCAGGGTCTGTTAGGGACTGGGGGACAAGAGCAGGAAACTTAGAGGACAGCTCAATAGGTGCAGCAACGACCATGGCACACATATACCTATGTAACAAACCTGCAAATTCTGTGCATGTATCCCAGAACTTAAAGTAAAATAAATAAACAAATAAACAAACAAACCAAGACACCAAGTCTAGTCAATAGGAGAATAGTCACTTCAAGAAATGGTGCTGGGCAATTGAATTTCTACGTTCCAAGGAATAAAGTTGAACCCCTTTCCTCATATTGTGTGCAAAAGTTAACTAAAAAGTGGGTTGAGGACCTAAATATAAGAGCTAAAGCTACAAAACTCATAGAATAAAATTTGGATTTGACAATGAGTCCTTAGATATGACACCAAAAAACACAAGTAACAACAACAACAGAAAAGATAGGATGGACTTCATCAGTATTAAAAACTTTGTGACGAAATGAATATTATCAACAAAGTGAACAATCTACAGAATGGGAAAATATATTTAGAAATTATATATATGATGAGCTTAATATCAAAATATACAAATAACTTCTACAACTCAACAACAAAAAGATAACCTAATTACAAAATGGGAAAAAGCTGAAATAAATATTGTTTCAAAGAAGTTATACAAATGGCCAATAAGCACATAAAAAGATCCTCACCCTTGTTAGTTATTAGGAAAACACCAATCAAAAGTATAATTATATATAGATATAGACATAATAGCAACCATAGCTATATCACTTATTATCATCTACCTTTCTGTCACTATGAAATTGCTTATACCTCATATTCTATATCAATGAAGAGCTTCAATTGCTTTTTATGGCTGAATAATATTCCATTAGTGTATACATACTACATTTTTAATTTAATTTTTTATTTCAAATAGCTTTTGGGGTTCAAGTGGTTTTGGGTTACATAGATGAATTACAGGGTGGGAAATTCTGAGGCTGAGATTTTAGTGCATCCATTACCCATCACATTGTAGCCAATAAGTAAGTTTTTTATCCCTCACCAACTCTCCTCCATCCCCCTTCTGAGTCTCCAAAGTTCATTATATCACCCTGTATGCCTTCGCATATTCATAGCTCAGCTGTCACTTATAAGTGAGAATATACGGTGTTTAGTTTTCCATTCCTGAGTCACTTCACTTTAAATAATGACCTACAGCGCATCTAAGCTGCTGCAAAAGATATTATTTCATTGCTTTTTATAGCTGAGTTGTATTCCATGGTGTATATGTATCACATTTTCTTTATCCAGTCATTGGTCAATGGGCATTTAGGTTGGTTCCATATCTTTGCAGTTATGAATTGAGCTGCAATAAACATACATGTGCATGTGTCTTTTTCATATCATGACTTCCTTTCTTTTAGGTAAATACCCAATAGGGGGAACGCCAGATTGAATGACAGGTCTACTTTTAGTTCTTTAAGGAATCGCCATACTGTTTTTCATAGAGGTTGTACTAATTTACATTCCCACCAGCATTGTATAAGTGTCACCCTTTCACTGCATCCACACCAATATCTATTGGTTTTTGAATTTTTAATAGTGGCCATTCTTGAAGGAGTAAGATGGTATCTTATTGTGTTTTAATTTGCATTTCCCTGATCATTAGTGATGTTGAGCATTTTTTCACATGTTTGTTGGCCATCTGTATATCTTCTTTTGAAAATGTCTATTCATCTCATTTGCCCACTGTTTAATGAGAATATTTGTTTTATTTTCATGATTTGTTTGAGTTTCTTATAGATTCTGGATACTAGTCCCTTGCCAGATGCATAATTTGCAAATGATTTCCTCCCATTTTGTGGCTGGCCTATTTACTCTGATGATTTTTTTTTTTTTTTTCCTGTGCAGAAGCTTTTTAATTAATCAGGTCTCATTTATTTATTTTGTTTTAGTTGCATTTGCTTTTGAGATCTTAGTCATGAATTCTTTGCTCAGGCCAATGTCCAGAAGGTTATCTTCTAGAATTTTTATGGTTTCAGGTCTTAGATGGTGAGTCTTTCATCCATCTTGTGTTGATTTTTGAATAAAGTGAGAGATAGGGATCCAGTTTTATTCTTCTACATGTAGCCAGTTTTTCCAGCACCATTTATTAAATAGGTTGTCTGTTCCTCAACTTATGTGTTTTTATGCTTTGTCAAAGATCAGTTGGTTGTAAGTATTTGGCTTTACTTCTGGGTTCTGTATTCTGTTTCATCGGTCTATGCACCTGCTTTTATATGAGTACCATGCTGTTTTGGTAGCAGCCTGCAGTATTAAGGTAGGAGGCAAGACTTGACCCTGGAGGCGGGGCTCAGATACCAGACCAAAATTGAGGACTAGATAAAGCAAGGCTGGAGCAGAAGCAGTTTTTCATAGCACAGGCCCATCAGTGTGCCATGTCAGTTTACCATTGCCACAGCAACACCTGGAAGTTACTGCCCCTTTCCACAGCAACAACACAACAAACCAGAAGTTTCCATCTTTTTCCTAGAAATTTCTGTATAAACCATCCTTTAATTTTCATATAAGTAAAACTGGGTATAAATATGAGTGCAGAGCTGCCTCTGAGCTGCTATTCTGAGCGTACTGTCAATGGAGTAGCCCTGCTCCCCAAGGAGCAGTACCTCTGCTGCTGCTGTACACTACCACTTCAGTAAAAGTTCAACACCATTGGCTTGCCCTTGAATTCTTCCCTTGGAGAAGCCAAGAACCCTCCCAGGCTAATCCCCAGTTCTAGGGGTTGCCTGTCCTGCATCAGTATAATTTGAAGTCCAGTAATGTGAAGCCTCAAGATTTGTCCTTTTTGCTTAGGATTGCTTTGGCTATTCGAGCTTTTTCTTGGTGCCATTTGAATTTTATGATTGTTTTCTCAAATTCTCTGAAAAATAATGTTAGTATTCTGATGGGAATTGCATTGAATCTGTAGATTGCTTTGGAAAGCATGGTCATTTTCACAATATTGAGTCATCCTATCCATGAACTTGGGGTGTGTTTCCATTTGTTTGTGTCATCTATGATTTCTTTCAATAGTGTTTCACAGTTTCCCTTTGTAGAGACCTTTCACTTCCTTAGATACACATATTCCTAGGTATTTTCTTTTCTTTTTGCAGCTGTTGTAAAAGGTTGAGTTCTTGATTTAATTCTCAGCTTGGGCATTGTTAGTATTCTTAATGGAATAATATTTTATTAATGTATACATATTACATTTTGTTTATTCATTCATCTGTTGATGGAAACTTGGAATGTTTCCATCTTTTGACTAATTTGAATAGTGCTATAATGTACACTGGCATACAAGAATGTATATCAATATATTCATCTACCTATCTATCTAATTTGGATTCAATGAGAAAATAAGGTATGTGTGGCATGAACAGCCCGTTTCCCTAATCTTATACTTCTTTTGCTAGAGGCAACTCATTTTTTATGATCCAAGCTCTCTTTTGAGCTTGACTGGTGATAATAATGTTATAGATCCCTCCTTGACCATGTCTTTGACTACCTCAGGGCACTTTGCTTTAGCTCACAGCTCACTTAGAAAGCTAAATTTATGAGTTGCATTATCTAATAAATGTTGTATTCAACACAGCTATCCTACTCAGTTCCATATCAGTCTTTTCCCCAAGCTCCCAAGTCTATTCCCATCACCAGAAGCAAAAAGCTAGTCTTCATCGAGGCATGTTCCACAAAATTGTTATACCAAAAGTTGGGTCTGATTTCTAATCGATTCAACAACATCTCAGTTGTTTAACAGTTTGCCAAATTGTTATTGTCAAAGCTGCTTGTTAGTAATTCAAGGAATTAAATTTTTGTGTAATCAGGTCACAAGTACCCATACTGTTACTTTTGATTTGTTTTCTTTATAGGTGCAGTCTACAAAAAAACCTTGGTGCCTGTTGTTTTTTGTTTCCTAAGCTTCCCACAAAATCACAAAGCATAAAGAAATTCTCATAATAAGTAGTCTACACAACCTAGAGAGTAAAGCAGGCAGGCAGAAGAAAAAAGGAGTTGACGAAAGGTGAAGTTCAAGGATAATGATGGAGTTTGAGAATTACAGTCATAATGTTAATGAGCATGTGTCTTCTCTAAAGGAAGAGAGGAACATTTTATGCTGTTAAAAATCAAATAAAATCTTGTTTATATCTGCCAGTGTCTACAGTAATAATGGCTATATATCATTCATTATATTATGTCAAAGTATCCATTTTAATTTAATTCAGTCAGTAAATATTTACTGAGAGTATGGCATCCTAGGATCTTATGAATTTGAGAAATTTATGGTCTATAAAACTATACCATAAGTTTCTTCCAGCTCCTTTTATACTTGAAAGTATAATGAGGTTCAGTAATAACATAGTATCAACATTAAGAGCAACAGCCATAGCAAAAACAAAACAATTCTCAGGAAGACTTTTCCTTAGACTATTTGGAAAAACAAATTAGAAAATTTTTTATTTTATTAAATCAGCATTAGGTTCTTGTTTCTAATATATGCCTCAACATTGCCAAACATTTTACTAAGAAATAAATACCTAATGCAGTGATATTACCTTTCATGGGTTTACATATATAATTTGAATAGTCATAATTTTATTTCATTATTTAATGGCATTACTGTATTAGTATTGTTTATGTCATAAAATAAAAATATTATTACTAAAACATACAAAAAAATTCCAAAAATTTTAAATTATAATGAATAAGAAGAAAATAGGTTTGTGTTTGTGTGTGTACATTTGTATGTGTGCCACTGTCTGTTTACAGCTGTAAATGCTTTTTAAAAAGACAAAACATGTAACTTATAGACCTGACATCTGATTCTCATGTGACTCACTCTGATTTATTGTGTGCCATATGGCTTATTTCACCATATTTTTAATTCTGGTATGCTATGAAACACCTTTATTAATTATATTACTCACAGAAAAACAGTCCCTCACTCATGTGAAAATATTTTGTTTTGTCTACAGACCCCACAAAAAGACTAATATTTCAATAAATAATTTTAATCTCTTCCCATCCTTTAGGTAGAAATAATAAACTTAGTCTATCCTTGGACTTCTAAATTTTTTCCTCTTTTTAGTTAATAACTATATGTTTAGAGAACAAGGAGGGAAACATTTTAAAATAAAAACTTATTAAAGTTTAATATATCAAAAATAATATGATTTATTTTTGTCTGTCTTTATATTTGGTTTTGATAATAATGTCAATACATGCTTTGAAATAAGTGTTTTGGGAAGTCTGATATAAAATTCTAAAAAACTGGAAAATATGACCAGTAGTCACAGCAGCCAGATACTACTCTTAACATTTTCTGTTTTTATTTACCCTCTTTTTAATATTTTTGTTTGTTACATCATACTTGATCCCTCAGCATAAAAAAAAAAAAATTTGTGAACAGTAATGTTTTGGGTTTGGGGGTTCTTTGCTTGTTTGTTTGTTTGAATGTGGTAGATTCAGAGTAAGCAGACTTCTTACTGGGTGGCTGGCTCATCCCAGAGGAAGCATCCCAAGAGAACGATGTGGAAGCCGAATGGCCTTTTTCTGAAATCACACAGTATTTCTTTCACTGTGTTCTACTGATGGAACTGGTCATAAACTTGCTCAGATTCAAGGGCAGGTACAAAGACTTCCTCCTCTCAATAGAAAGAGAGTCGAAGAACGTTGGTCTGTGTTTTAGAACCACTATAATATGGTCAGACAAACTAAAACCCAAAGTCATAAATGACACTAATTTAATAGAAAAAAATCTATAAACATTTCCAAAGTGAAAATGTCTGTGCTGTTTCTTACCCTGTTCCTCTAAAAGAGCTCATATGATATCTTTCTTATATTTAAGTATGTGGGAATATTCATAAACTTCTCCAATAAAATTAAGTTCCACAATAGGAAATAGATTTTACAGGTATTTTAGGAGTAAAATAGGAAAGAGATTTTAGAGGTATTTTAGGGGTAAAAATTTGGAATCCCGTCCCTCATAATTACTATGAATAATAGCTAAAATTACTGATAACTTGCTTTGTGTCATGCAATGTACAAATATATTAGTATTATCTCATGTAATTTTCATAAGATATTTTAAAACACTTATACTGAAAGCTATATTGTGAAATACTCTGCAGTAAAGTGAATTGGATCTAATATATATTAATTTGTAGAAAAGTCCGTCATACACCAAGTGAAAAAGGAAGTCTCACAGTGCATTATATAAATATTTATTTGTTTGCAATTGTAAATTAAAATATTCATGTCTGTCTTTCTAAATGATGGTATTTAGCTTAGAAAAATGTCTATAGGAATACTTATCAAATTGCTATAGTTGGTATCTTAAGGAGTTGGAAATGGAGTAGGAAAGGGCATTTTAATGTTTGCATAGACTTCAAATTATTAGAATGACTATATGTGTCTATATATTGCTTCTGCAGTAATAAAACAAATTAATATAAAATTTTTTTGAAGGAAAAGAATTGGGCCAAAAGAAAACTAAGAGTAGGAAGCATAAAACAAAGCCAGGAGCCTGATCAGGAAGATGGGCAAGATTTCCAAACCAATGTAATAAGTGCTGTAGGAACCCGAAGTGTCCGTCAACAGATGAGTGGATAAAGAAAATGTGGTAAACATATAAATGGAATGCTATTCAGCCACACAAAAGAATGCAATCATATCTTCTGCAGCAACATGGATGCAACTGGAAGCCATTATCTTAAATGAAACAACTCAGAAACAGAAAAACAAATTCCACATGTTCTCACTTATGAATGGGGGCTAGAGTGTACACATGGGCATAGAGTGTGGAATAATAGTCGCTGGAGGCTCAGAAAGATGGGTTGGTCAGGAGGATGAGGGGTGAGAAGTTACTTAATGCATACAATGTTCACTATTTGGGTGATGGTTACCTAAAAGCCCAGACTTCACTAACATATAATACATCCATATTACAAAAATGCACTTGTATCCCTTAAATTTATACAAAATAATAAAATGTTTTATTTGTCATTTTTAATGTTAGGAAGAGCTATTTCATGTTTGTAATTTAATGGTTATGGTTTGGTACTTAGTTTGAAGACTGTTAGAGCTTGATTATAATCTGTTAAAAATGGCTTAAAATATTACTACAAGCAGAAAACCCTACTCAGCCATTGGCAAGTGTATTTGGTAGCAAAATTTTTGACTATTTTCAAAGAAGAAAATTATTTATCAGAATCATTTTGGGCTTAAAATTTTTGACTTAGATTTTGGTCTAGACATGTTTAAGGATAATGCATGCTAATTAAGCTAACAGAAATAAATTTTAGTATAGTGTATATTGTTTACTACATATGCATCCAAAATGTCAATAGATTTGACTTTTAAACATCTGTTGATAATGTGAAAAACAGTTCATAAGAAACAATTATTCAAATTCTAAGATACACATTCAGTTAAATAACATCTTTGTTATATGTATTAAATGCACTGTATGTCATTCTCTCTCTTTTGTTTTTAATGATAGCCACTAAGGGTCATATGACAAATACATAAGGTCACTTCAACCTTTTTTATTTTGGTATTTGAAAAAACTGCCTTTTGGCGAAAATACTAGCAGATCTAGCGCCCTGAAATACAGGCAGTACTTTGTGTTTATTCTGGGAAGGACCTCTGTGGAAGGGCCCGTTGGTAGGAGTTACTACTTCCTCATTGCTTCTGGGGAATCATACTGCAGTGAAATGTTCCAAAGCAGATGTTTCAGACCAAGAGACAAATGTTAAATCAAATGCAAGAACAGCCCATATGCTAACAATAATCCTTTTCCCCCAGGAGATATCCTTAGAGATGCATTTTTCTCATAATCTATCAGGAGCCATCTTTCCTCCAGCCTAGACTGGAGGAAAAATAGTTCAGCAGGGGCAGAACTGGATTTGAAACAGTAGGCAATGTAGGCTGGACTGGGCATGCTACATTAATCATTGTGCGTGTGTGTGTATGTATTTGAGTACACATAAGCCAGGCTTAGTCAAATGTATACCATATACTTTAACAGTCTTTTCTGGGCCAGGGAGCAGATTCTTCCCTGTGGTGGTGGTAGAGGTACCCACCTGAAGAAAAAGCATGTGTTTTTACTGTTAAGAAACCCAGTAAGGGCCAGGTGTGGTGGCTCATGCTTGTAATCCCACCACTTTGGGAGGCCGAGGCAGGCGGATCACTTGAGTTTGAGACCAGCCTGGTCAACATGGCGAAACCTCATCTCTACCAAAAATATGAAAACTAGCTGGGCGTCGTGGGGCACTCCTGTAATCCCAGCTATTTGGGAGACTGAGACAGGAGAATCACTTGACCCCAGGAGACAGAGGTTGCAGTGAACTGAGATGGCACCACTGCACTCCAGCCTGGGCGACAAAGTGAGACTCCATCTCAAAAAGAAAGAGAAAGAAACCCATTAAGAATGTAAGTGTGAGATGGGAAATGAGCAAGGTTTTGGCCTTGAGAGATAAGCGCTTGTTTTATCCTTGGGGAATAGGAGGGAATCAGGCCTAGACTCTGAGGTGAGAAAATACCTGGAGCATTCAGTGGTGGGTGAACTGCCTTCTGTCTCAGATGATGGTGAATAGCTAGGTAGACAGTCTGCCTCTGAAGACTAGGGCAGTTGGAATTCACCCTCTAAGTTGTGTTTCTGTTTTAATCTAACACTCCAACAAATTCTAGATGTTAAAAGTCACAGCCCCTCCTCAGCTGTGCTGTGAAAAATATGAGCACTCAGAGTCCTCCCCATACCAGGGTCTATGAGGCCATCAGCAGTGGTGTCTCTAGAAGAATAGTTGTGGGCATTGCTCTGGATTAAACGTGAGGCAATAACCTGGAACACTGAAAAAGCTAGGAAAATGCTGAGGGCTGATTTCCAGTGGGGTTTAAAGTTGCAGTAATTATAATATAAATAAGCATTACCTTACCTTGTATCAGAGACCACAGTGGCCATATAGAAATAAGCGTTCAAGTATTCCAATAATGCACTTTCATACCATTTGTTAAAAATCCTCACCAAAGAGAAGCTACAAAAGGACCCGCTTTGCTGGTGCGCAACGGCACGTTTCCGTCTTAGTGCCTCTCGCGGTGTCCGTTAGTCCCTCACCTTCCTCACGTTCAGGCCGAGCGCTGCGTGGGCCGCAGACGGAGGCGGCATAGCGGAGGGGGAGCGGGCGGCGACGAGGCTGCCCCTGCGAGGAATGGGGCAGCCTGTGGTTCCCCGCACGTGGCTGGTCCCAGGCAGTTCTGCGGTTGCTTTGAGACGGGACTATGACTGCCCCCGTCCCCATTACGTCCTTTCGGTTTTTTACCTCCACCGCGTTCTAGTCTCACCGAAGGCTTGTGTCCATCTCTCAGCCACAATCACTGAAAACGGTGATAATGAAAAGATGGGTACCCTGGAGGCCAAAGTCTGTCAACAAATTCAGTATTATTTTGGAGACTTCAGGTTGCCACGGGACAAGTTTTTAAAGGAAAATATATAACTGGATGAAGTCTGGGTACCTTTGGAGATAATGATAAAATTCAATAGGTTGAATCGTCTAACAACAGACTTTAACGTAATTGTGGAAGCGTTGAGCAAATCCAAGGCAGAACTCGTGGAAATCAGTGAAGATAAAACTAAAATCAGAAGGTTTCCAAGCAAACCCCTACGTGAAGGGGCTGATGAGTATTAAAATGATGTAAAAAACAGATCTGTTTATATTAAAGACTTCCCAACTGATGCAAATCTTGATGACATGAAAGAATGGTTAGAAGATAAAGGTCAAGTACTAAACATTCAGATAAGAAGAACAGTGCATAAAGCATTTAAGGATCAATTTTTGTTGTGTTTGACAGCATTGAATCTGCTAAGAAGTTTGTAGAGACCCCTGGCCAGAAGTACAAACACACAGACCTGATAATACTTTTCAAGGACAATCACTTTGCCAAAAAAAAAAAAAAAAAAAAAAAAGAAGAAAGAAAACAAAATAAAGTGGAAGCTAAATTAAGAGCTAAACAAGAGCAAGAAGCAAAACAAAAGTTGGAAGATGCTGAAATGAAATCTCTAAAAGAAAAGATTGGATGCTTGCTGAAATTTTCAGGTGATTTAGATGATCAGACCTGTAGAGAAGATTTACACATCCTTTTCTCAAATCATGGTGCAATAAAATGGATAGACTTCATCAGAGGAGCAAAAAAGGGGATAATTCTATTCAAAGAAAAAGCCAAGGAAACATTGGGTAAAGCCAAAGATGCAAATAATGGTAACTTACAATTAAGGAACAAAGAAGTGACTTGGGAAGTACTAGAA